>NC_060149.1:388078742-388812909 GCF_021461385.2 Schistocerca piceifrons | reverse complement strand
CAAAATGTTGTTCAGGTTCATTGTCAGTAGTGTGGGGCATCATGTAAGGGAATACATAAATAAATATGCCTGGGGTGGTTTTGTCGAACTATGAACATCTTGAATTGGAATGATTACAGTGTTACTCCAGTGATGTACCAGTAAAGTTGAACATTTTTGGGCTGTTCACACCCAGAGAGCTCTAAATCTGTCACTGATGTCAATGTCAGTCTTAAAAAATCAATGCTTCACTGTGCATTTCATGCTTGTTATATTGATAAGATTTCTGACAAACTCTTGCATAAAAATAATTGTGAATCTCATTTGGAATATAGTGAATGGAAATGTGTACAATCTTTCACCTTTTCTAATTTTTACAGAAAAGCAACAGTTTTAACAATGGTCTCTTAGCCCCCCCCCCCCCCCCCCCCCCCGACAAGATGCTAAATTTCCTATAAAACATCTGTGGAGTGTTCCTTAAACAACTGTATAAGATATGGTTACTTTGCTGTAGCAATGTATATTCGGCACTTGAATGTAGCTTAAAATTTTGCCTTGACAAGAACCAGAGCGATTTGGAGGACACAAAAATTGTACTTCAACATCTTACGACTTGTATATCTTGATGTGAGTGAAAAAGGGGGGGGGAGGGGTAATGTGTCAGACTAAATATACTTCTAACAGATTTGACCCTTTCATGTGCTCCTAGCTATTAAGTGCTCGAGACTAAGCATAGCCCCAATGAAAGTATTTTAAGACATCATTTTATCTAGTCCTCAGATAAGTAAGAATAGGTAAGCACCTATCTGGTGTGTTTGTGGAGGGCAAACAGCACATTACTAAACACCTTTAATTTTTTTATGAGTTGGAATCAGGTGGTGGTCAGAACTGCCTGTATTAGAATGAGCTGCCTTTATTTGAACAAAAATACACACATTTGTTCACATAATACCTGCTCCAAAATAATCAGTGCTTAAACAGTTCAAAAAGTTCTGTTCCTATTGTGATAATAAATTATATTTAAAAAAAAATACGCGACATGGAACATCAGTTGCAAGTATGTATGTTGCACATATTATTACATATAAGTGACACAGTTTGTACAGTAATATTTCTCTTTGCTCTGTTGCAGGTATGTGATATACTCTTTCTATTGGGTCAGTCAATAAACTATTCTCCAACCAATTTAAGTAACAAGCGACAATCAGTTATCTTTAACAGTAATGATAAAGGAAAGGATTAATTCGCCGCAATGCTTCATTTTGTTTTGCATTTGTCACACCCTTCAGTGTAAACCACAGAACAAGCAAGTGTAACAATGAGAGAATATTTGCACTCATCATATTTGCTATATAACTTAAGAATTACTTAGGAAACATAGGAATCTAACATTATTCCTTTTTAACAAACATTACCATAAACAAAGATAAACGGTTAATGAAAGTCCCATAAACTTGAGCAAGGGTCACTTTTCAGTCTCTGAAGTCAGTAGGTGACATACGGGACACAAAGTAGTACATTAAATGTTACGCCATTAAGGGCGATCACTCATTAAGAATTATAACCACAAATTAAAGAAGATTCATTTAAAGCAATTAACATCAATAGCAAATAATTAAATCACGTCTCGGCAAATATATCAAAACCAAATCTTTCAGTTCTATTACAATGTTGGATTGTGGAATACTCCGGTTACCATCACAGAAGGCTAAATTTTACCAAACATGTATTTCTCCAAACCTAGAACTACCTTAATAGTGTACAGTACTTAGGTTATCCAGAATTACTCTAATTCGCCTTTCTTGGGCTTAAAGGTGAAGTAGATAATTAACGTCTTACTTCATTCTTCTGAAACATTGAGCGGCAATAGACACTCGGGCCACTCTTATGCCAGGGTGGCTCGGGAAAGAGGATGGCTCCACCAGGAGGAGAAAACCTTTACCCGAACTGGAAAGGGAACTCATCTAACACGTGCCACTAGGTTTGACAAAGACTAGTTGGCAGTTTATAATCATCAACAAAAGCTTGCTGACCAGTAGACGAAAATTACAGAGGCAAAGGTAGCTTTATTTGTGCTCACAAGAATTGGTAACTTCTGCAAATGAGATTCCGGCAGAACTACCGCCATAGTATCAATATGGGACTTCGGAGGTGAGGAGAGCAAGTCAACAACGGTCTCCACTCAATAGGCCCAACATTTCAGACAGACCGAGCAACAGACATCAGTTGTGGCTAGGTGGATTACCAAATGGAAACTCTCGCACTACCTGAAATAAAATTAGAGCACTTAAATGCCACAGGGACTGAACTCCTTAACACAAGAATTTATACACAGTAATGACGACTAAAGTTAAAGATGCCTACATACTAAAACAGATATTGGCGGTCATTAACATGATTCATATTTCAGACATCCATAAAATTAATTGGCTCTCTCTCTCCGCCAGACAGCACAAGGTTATTTAACATTTTACTATGTTCTTATACAACCAGAGACCTATGCTGCCCATGGGAAAACAAGGGCTTGCAGAAGGTCCACAGCCAAAAAAATTTTTCTTTTTTCTTTTTTCTTTTTGTTATTTTTAAGACGTGCGCCTTAAGTCAGCATGGTGTTAAACTGCTCGATCATGCAAAGGGGCAGTAACACACACACAAGGCAATTTCGAATCACAAACTCAAAGCAGATAAACATTGTCACACAGTTATTAATAGCTCCCACAACACGGGGAGATTAGCCCTGCCAGATGATGACTGTTGCACTAACTAGATGAAAAATTTTACTGTCAGTGACACCACGTTTTGGAGGTTATTGGCAGCCGCAGACGGACTTCATAGCTTCTGCAGCCCATGCACGGAAACCAAACATTGTACACAAGATTTACTGCCTCTTGTGTCCTCACGCCCCGGGTTCTTCGGCCCATCCAGACTAGCATAGAGGGACTGAGCATCCCGCTGCAGAACGGTCGTCCAGGGTCAAACACTCAACTGCCTCGTCCGCCCTCGGCACGGCACACAGCACCTCCTCCTAGCGGGTGCGCTAGCAGCGCGCTCATGGAGGCTCCGCAAAGCCCTCTAGGAAAGTGCGGAAACTCCAAACAGGAGTAAACAAAGGGAAAAACAGGAGCTGTGGCAAACGACACGGTTCAGTATGTAGTAACACAGAAGGAAGTGGTCTTCGTGACCAAGGAAGTATTGTACTTAGCAGAGTATAAAACGAATCTCCCCATTTTCTTTCCTTTGTTTTCTAGGTTACTAAATAAAAATTAATTTTTTAATGTATCTTGAGTAATCAAAATTACAAAAGTTCTTTGAATCCAGGTATTTTCCTAAACAGTTAACATTACAGTGGTTTTGTATTTATGGCATTTATTGATTCTACATTTTGATAATACAAGACAAAATAAAAAATGAATATTATACATAAAATTTTATCTTCACTGCCTTTTTATGTTTACTTAGTGTGTCCTGAAATTTCCTGGGCTAGTCCACACAGATAAAGTTTTCAAATGTGCAAAGTCATTACTGTTTCCTGCAGGTTGTTCGGCTGAAATAGATGTTTTATTCAACACTACTGGCTATTTCCAACCTTGTCATTGCCGCATTGAAAGTGACCAGTTTTGCTTGATAGTGTTTGTGCTAGATAGCCTGTGTGGAAATTCTTATTTTTCTTTGTTTGTTGAGCCTGTGGTGTCAAACTAGAAGAAATCTGGCATTGTGTTTAATACTTGACATAGTTCATTATAACATTGTTCAAAATTGGAGGTAATTATTTCCGCATTCAGACATACGCAGTAGCATATTCAGTTACTGTGTGTGGAAAGCATAAGATGGGTTTTCTTCCATTTTCCTAAATCAGATTTATACCAAGATGTTTACTGATGTACTAATACGGGAAGTTATTGAGCTCCGTGACACCAGCTCTCTATTGAAGTATTGTTGTTTGTTTGACAGTTCTTGTTTTGCCTAATTATTTGGTGATCACAGGCGTCAGGTGATGCCTGTTGCATTCACTGCTTCATTTTGGGTGTATTAATTAGTAAATGTCTGCAATTGTGGACTCAAGGTAGTCAAATTAAGATGTATGTGGTAGTTAAACTTCTAATATTAATAAGAACAATGTGGTGAAAACAAGTCGTGGTTGCAGAATTTATTTTGTTGCTTTATTTGTGATGTGCATTTCACCTAATACAAGGTGCTTTCAGATTGCCCTACATTACTTAAAACTGTTAGAAAGGCTTGATCCTAACTTGCAAGTTAGTTCACAAATTTAAATTTCTTTGAAACTTACCATTATAGTATTGGTAAGTGGTTTTTGGGTGCCACGATACAGGTGTTGGCAGAAACAGACTGCCCCATCATATATAATAAAATAAATTGAAGCATGTATGTGCTTATGTCATATGTTGAGTGTAACACCCAGTAAGCTGTGGATAAATGAACTAAATTAGAATATGGAAAAGTTCATAGCAGTTGGCCTTACAAACTGTACAATGGCAATGGTCTGTGCGGGTAAGAAAGCAGAAGAAGACGTAAATTACATTGCAGGTCTATGTAGCATATGCCAGTAGATACAAGGCAGAATCAGGACAGTACCTAGTCTGTCACATGGTAAATACACTAAAGGCACCATTGTTAGTTATCCGGTGTGGTAAACTACACTGAATGCTTCGGTGCATCCTACAGCAAGTTTTAGTTTTTCATGAAAGGTGGCATTGGTACACAGTGAGTTAAGTTGCATAGTTATACAATAGTTGTTTTGAAGCTTTCGTAGATTAAGTTACATTTTTTATATAGGCAGTAATATAGAAAACTTATGCTACTTTGTAGTAACAGTGCTCAGTAAATTATGTTAAAACTCAAGTGTTTAGATTATATTTAGTGAAGTTAGGTACAGACATAATCCAATGAGATTTTTTTTTTTTTTTTTTCAGATCATGTACAGAATGCATGTAGTCACATAGTTGGGAAATATCTAGTCCATAGGTTAGCTGGTAGTGTCAAAGTTAGGTCATATAAGGTGCAGTTTGGATTATACTAAAAGTAGTAATGTTGTGATTTGACTAATTTATGCAACATAGCATAGAGATACGTCCTTCTCCATTACTTTTGTGTTGTCTACTAGCAAAATCTGGACACAACAGGCCATACAACATGGAAACAATGTATAAGTGCTTCAGCATTACTAATGTGAGTACAAACTCATTTTTCTGTGATTAGATTCTGGTCAGGGTGTATATGATCCGGGAAAAACCCGGGAATTTTTTCATCCGGGAGAAAACCGGTATAAACCCAGGAATTTTTCGGAATTCTGGGAATTTTTCATTGTTTTAGCTTTCAGTTAAATTTTTGTAATTTTGACAGCAGAATTGATTCTCTAGCAAAGAATGTTATTGTATCCTGCTACTGGAGAATGATATTGCAGCAATAAAATATAAACAAGAGGGAAAAAAATAAAAGTTTAGTGGCAGAGGAAACGTGCAATTTACAACAGCAAAACACCGTGCACACACAAGCTTATGCAAATAGCAAAAACATGTCAAAGGCCATAGGGCGCAGACTGTAATTCTTCGACAATAAACTGCTTGCTATGAGCATGACGTCACAACTGTTCACATTAGGTTCGTTCGACCAATTGCCAGCGGTCTGTTACGCATGCGCGTTTGACTCCCGTATATGCAGTACCTTATCCCGCTTCCCACTACGCACAGCACCCCCGGCTCGACTCGCAGCGACTCACATCGTCTCCGCTCACGCAACGCCATGGCTGGGAAGCAGATTGCCGCCGCATTGGAGGCCCTCATCCACACGATGGGGTTCACCGGCGGCCGTCAACGGCAGCCAAGGCGTAAGCGAACGCAGCGGGACGATGCTCCAGTGCTACAACTGTCAGCAGCTGGGGCACACCGCGCGCGGGTTTAAGAACGCCGTCGCGTGCTTGAAGTGCGCGGCAGCTCACGACATCCACAGCTGCACGAAGCCTCGTGGGGTAGCCTGCGTCTGCGCGAACTGCAGCGGACCACACGCCGCCAACTCGCGTAGCTGCGGCTACCTCCGCGAGTCACGCCGTCTACCCGCCGCACCACGCCCTGCGGCGACGTCAAGCGCCTCGACGGCTGCCCCGCCCCCGCTTCGGCGAGGGGTGTGAGCCGCGCCGCCTTGAGGCCACCACCGACAAAGCTATGGCCGGCTTCCAAGCCGCCTTCGCGGCCGAAAGGGCCGCACTGAAGGACGAGCTCGCAGCTGTGCATCGCCAGCTCCAGCAGCTGCGCGACGAGCTGCGGGCTATCAAGAAGCAGCCGCCAGATCCCGCTGCCACCCCCGCCGTGAGTCGTCCGATGGGGGTCGATGCGGCCATGCGAACCACCGCTCCCCTTCCTGCAGCAGTGCAGGAGGTGGCGCCCATGGAAACAGAGGAAGTGCCGCCCGGGCTGCCCCCCTCCAAGGTGGCAGCCACAAGCAAGGGTGCTACCGCGCCTCCTGGCTGCTCGCAAGCCGAGCAACCAAAGAACAGGAGGAAGGTGCGGCTACCATTCCCAAGAATGGACGATGTGCAGGAAATCCTCAAGTACACTGCCTCGTCACTGAAGAGCGGGGTCGTACCCCCAATCACACCTCCCATACCCCTACACCCCACCCGGCCTGGTTGGGGACTTCAATGCCCACCACCCGCTTTGGGGATCTCCACATCCTTGTCCACGTGGCTCAGTATTGCTAGACGTCTTCCACCAAGCGGATCTAGTTTGCCTCAACACTGGGGTCCCCACATTTTTGTCTGCCTCCACGACAAATTTATCTCATTTGGACCTTGCGGTCGGTACTGTTCCGCTAGCTCGGCGCTTCGAATGGTTCGCCCTTGATGATACACACTCGAGTGACCACTTTCCATGTGTCCTTAGACTGCAGCCTCAACTGCCCTACATGCGCCCGCGACGCTGGAAGTTTGCCCAAGCTGATTGGACACTTTTTTCGTCTCTAGCGATATTCGATGACCGTCGCTTTCCCAGCGTCGACGATGAGGTCACACATATTACTGACGTTATTCTTACAGCTGCGGAACGTTCAATACCACGCACCTCCGAATTGCCCCGGCGCCCCCCAGTTCCTTGGTGGAACGAGGCATGCTGTGACGCAATACGTGAGCGGCGACGTGCTCTTCGCATTTTCCGTCACCATCCAACTTTGGCCAACTGTATCCGCTATAAGCAGCTCCGTGCGCGATGCCGTCGCGTCATCCGCGATAGCAAGAAGGCAAGCTGGAAATTCTTTATTAGCTCATTTAACACCTTCACTCCCTCCTCGGAAGTTTGGAGTGGGCTTCGACGGTTCTCAGGCGCGCCTAGTTTCTCCCCGGTCTCTGGGCTCACTGTCGCGCATGACACATTAGTGGACCCCGTCGCAATTTCTAACTCATTGGGTTAGCACTTTGCTGAGATTTTGAGCTCTTCAAATTACCCGCCAGCGCTTCTCCCGAAGAAACGTGCAGCGGAAGTGAGACCTCTCGATTTCTCCTCTCAATCGCGAAAGCTACAATACTGTTTTCTCCATGCGGGAACTCCAACATGCCCTCTCTTCTTCTCGATCCTCCGCCCCAGGACCGGATGGTATCCATGTCCAAATGTTGCTGCATTTATCAACCCATAGTCTGCGTTACCTCCTTCGCCTTTATAATCGAATTTGGACAGACAGTACCTTTCCCAGACGATGGCGGGAAGCTGTTGTCGTTCCCGTTCCGAAACCTGGGAAGGACAAACATCTCCCCTCTAGCTATCGCCCCATTTCTCTCACGAGTAGTGTCTGTAAGGTTTTGGAGCGTATGGTGAATTACCGTTTAGTGTGGTGGCTGGAATCCCGCAGTCTTTTTAACACCTGCGCAACGCGGATTCCGAAAGCATCGTTCTGCAGTTGACCATCTTGTTGCTCTCTCCACTTATATCATGAACAATTTTCTCTGGAAACGCCAAACAGTAGCAATATTTTTTGATCTGGAGAGAGCATACGATACCTGTTGGAGGACAGGCATCCTCCGCACACTGTTCTCTTGGGGCTTTAGAGGCCGGCTGCCCCTTTTTCTTCGCGAATTTATGGCAGAGCGCACATTTAGGGTGCGGGTGAACACTACTCTCCCGTACTTCCTCCCAAGAAAACGGGGTACCCCAGGGCTCCGTGCTGAGTGTTGTACTGTTTGCCATTGCCATCAATCCAATTATGGATTGTCTCCTTCCTGATGTCTCGGGCTCCCTCTTTGTGGACGATTTTGCGATCTATTACAGCTCTCAACGGACCAGCCTTCTTCAACGACGTCTTCAAGGATGTCTCGATCGCCTCCACTCGTGGAGCATCGAAACCGGCTTTCGTTTCTCACCTAGTAAGACCGTTTGTGTTAATTTTTGGCGACGTAAGGAGTTTCTTCCGCCCTCCTTACGTCTAGGTCCTGTCAACCTTCCGTTTTCAGACGTCGCTAAATTCTTGGGTCTTATGTTTGACAGAAAACTGTGCTGGTCCTCCCACGTTTCCTATCTTTCGGCTCGCTGTCTGCGATCCCTTAACACCCTCCGTGTCCTGAATGGTACCTCCTGGGGAGCGGACCGAGTGGTCCTTCTCCGCCTCTATCGCGCCTTAGTGCGCTCGAAATTGGATTATGGAAGCATAGTCTACTCCTCTGCTCGGCCGTCTATTCTTCGACGTCTCGACTCTATCCACCACCGTGGATTACGTTTAGTGTCTGGAGCTTTTTACACCAGCCCTGTGGAAAGCCTTTATGCTGAGACTGCTGAACCTCCGCTGTCCAATCGGCAAGCAGTCCTTCTAAGTCGTTATGCTAGCCATCTGTCTTCCATGCCTGCTAATCCAGCCCATGACCTTTTTTTCGACGCCTCCTTTGATGTAGGGTATGCAGGCCGCTCCTCCTCCCTACTACCCCCGGGAGTCCGCTTCCGTCAACTGCTCCATTCTCTTTCCTTCCGCTTTCCTAAAACCTTCTTGACAACTTGGGGTACAGCGCCGCCTTGGCTCCGTCCCCGGATCTGCTTGCTCCGTGACCTTTGTCAATTTCCCAAGGATGGTACCCCTACATTTGTTTATCATCGGGCATTTGCTGCTCTATGTGCACAAATGACGGACGCCACATTTATTTACACAGACGGCTCGAAAACATCGTTAGGTGTACGGAGTGCCTATATTGTTGGCGACACACCAAATCACTTTCGGCTTCCCGCCCAGTGTTCAGTTTATACTGCGGAGCCTTACGCTGTTCTCCAGGCTGTCCACTACATCCGCCGCCATCAGCGGATACAGTACGTAATCTGCTCAGATTCTCTCAGCTCTCTCCTCAGTCTCCAAGCTCTTTATCCTGTGCACCCTCTGGTCCACCGGATTCAGGACTGTCTGCGCTTGCTCCACCTGGGGGGCGTCTCGGTGGCGTTCCTCTGGCTCCCGGGACACGCTGGTATCTGTGGGAATGAGGCGGCCGATATAGCGGCCAAGGCTGCAGTCTCTGTTCCTTGGCCAGCTATTCAGTCGCTTCCCTTCACCGATCTACGGAGCGGGTTATGTCGCCAAGTTGCTCATTTATGGCATGCGCATTGGTCAACACTTCCCCATAATAAATTGCGGGAAGTGAAAGCCCTTCCTTGCGCTTGGACCTCTTCCTCCCGAACGCGTCGTCGGGAGGAGGTAATTTTAGCTAGACTCCGGATAGGGCACTGTCTTTTTTAGCCATTGACATCTTTTAAGCGGCGATCCTCCCCCACTCTGTCCCCACTGCTCTCAGCTGTAGACGGTAAGACACCTTTTAATTGAATGCCCCTATTTTAATCCGTTACGCTCCCGTCTACAGCTATCGCCTTATCTATCGTCGATTTTAGCAGATGACACGCGCTCAGCCGACCGCGTTGTCCAGTTTATTAGCGACAGTGAAATGACGTCAGTCATTTGAAGCTTTTTTTGGGGACAACCAACCCCTTTCTGTAGTAGATTTTTAAGCATTCCTTCTGCTTTTAGTTTCTTCAATTTTATGACTTTGTTCCCATTGCTGCTGGTTTTCAATTTCGGGTTTTTACTGTTTCCTAAGTCACGGGCTGGGCGCTAATGACCATAGAAGTTTTGCGCCCTAAAACCACAAACAAAAACAAAAAAAAACCCACCCGGCCAGTCTAAGCCTCCCCTCCCCCATCAACCGCTCGACCTACGGACATATAGGTGGCGTACCATACTAGCGGAAGCAGCCACGGATGAGGAGTTAGCCATCATCAACTCTTACCCAATATTTACGCCCCCCCCCCCCCCCCCCCCCCCAATGGGACAATCTGGTTGACGTCGTAGAATCGTGGGTGTGGGAAGAGGCCCGGTCGGGTAGGAGAGAGCAGCTTCCCGGTACATATTTGTCAGGAAAAAAATGAAATCACAGGGCCAAGTTCAGAAATGAACACACACTAGGCAACCATCAGGCGTAGCGGAGATTCACCATAACCACCGGCCAGTCACTTAGGCCTCTAGTTTTCCCATTATCTCACTGTCCTTTAATCTTTCTTTTTCTAAAAAAAAAATCCACCAGCACAAACGTCAAGTAACAAAAACACCCACGATGTTATCCCACATTTTCACCCCATCATTTAAGAAGGTGAAGCGCATAAAGCGCTAGTACTTCGCCCCCAGCAGAGGGTTCAGCCCTCGGTCTTGTGCGTCTTCGCTTCCCACTACTTGAAGTTTGGCTTTTAGCTGTATCAGTAGTAGCTGCTATCAGTAGTAGCTGCAAGCAGCCAGATGCAAACGAGAAAATTTTTCTCGCGCGCCCTAGCTGCCAGATCTCGCTTGCACTGTGTTGTAGTGGGGAGGGGGTTAACCTCCACGTGACCCGTGTTTACGTTAAGTGATATCGCTGCTTCTCTTCGTGTACAGCTCCCACGTCAAATGAAAACAAAACGGATTTCTGTGGCCGGGAGCTATCAAGTGAATTAAAATACATTCACATAATTACGGAGGGCAAAAATATATTACTAATTTCAGTTTTCTGATTTTATTTTATTTCCAAGTTAGTAGCAGTCAAGCATTAATCGCGTTGCAGAACAGTGAAGTTATTTTTGCAAGTTTGCTAAAGAAATTTGGCTTTATTAACCCTTCCGCTGAGGCAATCACTTTATTTGAAACTAAGTGTTTCATTCTACAGTATTGGCTAGTTACAACTGTTCGCTGAATTTCAAGTGCATGTTACCTTCTGCCGTCATGTCATAATAAAGAACCAAAAATGAGATCGTAGAGTACTGGTGCTCCAAGAAAATTTACATCCCAAAAACCACACTGAAAAACTTAATATCAGATGGGACCTACTTCATTGTGAATCTGGAAAAAGCCAATTTGCACTTAAAGCCGAATTATGCATTTTAGTATCGTTTACGAAATTCCGATGCTGTTCGGAGTGTCCTCTGATGCCCTGTTTCTTTTATGGTGTAATGTAAACTCTTAGTGCTTTATACACACAAACACGTGGGTTTCCTACACCACTG
The DNA here is from genome assembly GCF_021461385.2 of Schistocerca piceifrons. NCBI lineage: Eukaryota > Metazoa > Arthropoda > Insecta > Orthoptera > Acrididae > Schistocerca > Schistocerca piceifrons. The sequence continues at coordinate 388,801,429 of NC_060149.1, read as the reverse complement.
CAGTTGCACACGCACAATACTACCTGTTTGCTGGCGCTCTCGCAACTGGTAAATCGAACCCATTTGTAACAGTCTCCGGATAGTATTGCGAACGGTGGTTACAAAAGAGTTTCTTTCTATGTAATTTTCTTTTTACGCAAGATGAATTATGTTACGTGTGAGAAAGTGGGATGGATATCTAAATCACAGAGCGTACGAAACTGAACAGTTTGGGGACCAGCCACTTACAAGAATTTCGAACCCAGACATTTATGGCATAATTTTAAATTTACTGGCACGTTTGTGTGATGTATCTTAAAGTATAACACACGCAAAAATAGATCAATATTACATGTGAAAGCTTAGCTTCTGTTGTAGCGTGTTAATCTTAGAGACTAATATTATATGTGAAACCTTAGCTTTTCTTGTAGATATACGGTACTGTGTACATTAATGTAAACCGTTAACTTTTCCTCTTGCGTGGTCGCGCTATGTAACCAGTGATCTTGCTATTGGCTGACTATAACACGTGTCCTAAGCTCTGAATAGCTGCTGTCATCTGCTGGTGAGATCTCGTGGCTTGAGATATGACTCGCTTACAAAAGGACATCGCAACCTCGGTTTCAACGCTCCGGAAACTAACGCGCTATGTTTGGTGCAATTCGAATTTATACTTCCGTAATATGAAAATATCCAGCGTATATGTTGCTGCAAATCAAAGGTCTTTCCAAAACTTACCTCCTTTTCTTTATTAAAAGTCTCTCCAAAACTTCTATCTTTTTTTTCCCGGGAAGTTCTCCGCGATTGTATAAAACGTTAACCATTGAAAGGATTGATAAGTTTTACAGTTCCGAGGGAAAATCTACGGAAAACCTACTGTCACTTAGCACAGAAAAGGTGTATTTTCGCCCGGGAAAAAGCATATTTTTTAAACGGGATATCCGGGAGAAATCGGGGAATAATCCGGGAATTTTTTTCCTTGTCCCTGTATACACCCTGTTGGTGGTAGCCACTCAGATTTGTAGCATAAGCATAGCAGCATATAGATTACTGTATATAATCATAGACTGAACTATGGGATTGGTACAGGGGCACGTGAACTGAGAGCTAGATTGTGTTTTGACGGTACAAGATGCATCCAGTGCCTGTCCTACAGTACCCGTAGGAATGACAGCTGTGTGAAAAGACGCTGTGATGGGACTGCTCATATGATGGATATACATCACATATTGTACTGTCAAAGTGTGTCCTGTACTGGTCCCGCAGTCCTTTCTATGATTCCATATTGTAATCTACATGCTCATCCGTGTATGCTGCTAATGAGTGGCTACCACTAAAAACTAATCATAGAAAAATGTTTGCACTTACATTAGCGATGTCAAAGCACTTACAGCCTTTTTTTCCACGATGTATCACCTTTTGTGTCCATAATTCGCTACTAGACAGCACAAAAGTAATGAAGAGGGACATGTACTGTGCCGCATAACTTAGTCAACTCATCACAACATTAGTTACTTTTAATATATTCCAAACTAAAACGTATGTGCCCTAACTTTGACACTACCTACTAGCCTGTGCACTAGATATTTCCCATCGATGTGACTACATGCATTCTGGAAAAAAACCTCAATGGATTATATCTATACCTAACTTCACTAAATATATTCTAATACAGTCCAGTTTTAACATAATTTACTGAAGGCATTGTTACTATAAAGTAGCACAAGTTTCCTATACTATTGCTTATATACAAAACACAGTGTAATCTAAAAACCGTAAAAAACTAAAACTATGCAATTTAACTAAGGGTGTACCAGTGCCATTACTGTGAAAAATGTACACTTGTTGTAGTCAGTGTGCTGCGGCACTCAGTATAGAATATGAAACAGAAGAGCGAAGAACAGTGCATCCAGTGTATTCACAATGTGAAGGACTACAAACAGCCATGATTATGCCATGTATCCACTGGTCAGTACTACACAGACCTACAAGTTAATTGACTTAAATCTCCTTCCACTTTCTTACTTGTACAGACCATAGCCACTGTAAATTTTTCCATATTCTGATTTATTTTATTTATCCATAGGTTACCAGGTGTTATGCTTCTACCATGTGACATGATCATATACTTAAATAGATTTATTTTACTGTATATGACGAGGTCCTCTATTTTTGCCAACACACTGATTGTTGCACCCAAAACCCACTTACCCACACTATACTGGTAAGTTTCAAAAGAAATTTAAATCTTTGTAGTTGCAAGTAAGGATCAAGTCTTCCTGATAATTTTATAATTAATGTAGGTCAATCTGAAGGTGCCTCGTACTAGGCAATACATATCATGAGTAAACAAGCAAGAAAGACAGTTCTTTTCATCATATCCTGCTCACTAGTTGCTGTATCAACATGCCATGAAGTGGAAATACTTTTCCATTAATGAGCATATAAAGGGTGATTCAAAAAGAATACCACAACTTTAGGAATTCAAAACACTGCAACGACAAAAGGCAGAGCTAAGCACTATCTGTCGATGAATTAAGGGAGCTATAAAGTTTCATTTAGTTGTACATTTATTGGCTTGAGGCGCTGTTGACTAGGCATCAGTGTCAGTTGATGCTAAGATGGCGACCGCTCAACAGAAAGCTTTTTGTGTTATTGAGTACGGCAGAAGTGAATCGACGACAGTTGTTCAGCGTGCATTTCAAACGAAGTATGGTGTTAAACCTCCTGATAGGTGGTATATTAAACGTTGGTATAATAAAGTTTTTGGTCCCTTTTTTCTTCGAAGGTGCTATTGTAACTAGACTACAGTATCTGGAGATGTTAGAGTGTTGGCTGTTCCCTCAGCTCCAACAAGAAGCACAACAATTCATATTTCAGCAGGATGGAGCGCCACCACATTGGCACTTATCTGTCCGTAACTACCTGAACGTCGACTACCCGAGGCGATGGATCGGCCGCCATGCAGCCCGTGACAGAGCACTTCATCACTGGCCTCCAAGAAGCCCTGATCTTACGCCCTGCGATTTTTTCTTATGGGGGTATGTTAAGGATATGGTGTTTCGGCCACCTCTCCCAGCCACCATTGATGATTTGAAACGAGAAATAACAGCAGCTATCCAAACTGTTACGCCTGATATGCTACAGAGTGTGTGGAACGAGTTGGAGTATCGGGTTGATATTGCTCAAGTGTGTGGAGGGGGCCATATTGAACAACTCTGAACTTGTTTTTGAGTGAAAAAAACCTTTTTAAATACTCTTTGTATTGATGTATAACAGAAGGCTATATTATGTTTCTTTCATTAAATACACATTTTTAAAGTTGTGGTATTCTTTTTGAATCACCCTGTATTTTGAAGGTCATGTCTTGTGTATTTTGTATTAATTTTATTTGGACACGGTCGTATAGCATTAGTTGCTCATTTGACTCAAATTTTAGAAAAACTGAATAGTAGACACAATAGGTTGTCTTGTTTCCCAAATTTGCACGCCATTGAGAATGTGACCTACAATTTATTACTATTCTAAGAAAATATAGGATCTTCTTGCTTTTTAAAACTTCTGTGATGAACCTGTATGGCAGATTAAAGCCCTGTGGGATCCCATTACTACTAGCAGCTTTAATGTGCCAGAAAATTTCAGAACAGCATACATTCTGCCACTGAGTGAAAGGTCCATTCTTGAGTTGTCATATTAGTGTGAACTTCACCATTATCTTACTTTCATGAGATTGTATGTTATTAGAATATAAAGTGGCAGTATTATGTGCTCTGAACTGTAGTGTTAGAATTGTATAATACAAAAAATCACTTTAGAAAAACCATTTTACACCATTAAAATGCAGATAGTGCGTTACATACACTCAAACTGAAACCGCATAGTGTAAGATTCAGTTAGGAGGAAAAAAGGTACAGGGTGCTACATTGTCTATTCTTTAGGTGGTGTTTATACGGTAACTGAGGTGAAATTGTGCTGTTACTACTGGCCTTTACTTTTATTGTTTTCTCAAACTATTTATATGAAGAGTGTTGTGGCAAATATTAAGGAACATTAGATTGCTGCACATTATGTGGATATAAAAGTTTGTTTTGGATTAGGTATTAAACAGTGATGTGAGACTGCTCTGATAAGTCATTGTACTGCCATTACTTACTGGTTTTGCGTGAGTGACTAAATTTTCACTTCCTTTGATGCTCTGGAGTTGCGAATTTAGTGACCCTTTAACATAATAGTACATGCTTTCCAATAAATGTTTGTTGCTTCATTCCTTTGCTGTGATTATTTTCTTTATCACTGCAAGTCATCTTTAGTCACAGTTACTAAATTTGGTAGACAATAAGACAGGTCAGGTAATCTGTTACTTGGTTCTGACATGTTCTGCAACTGACCGTGAAATACCATACATCAAATGTGTAAAATATATCGATGTAATCCCAATGAATGTAGAAACAGCTTCTTTTTCTTGTGCCTTTGCCCTGCCTCAGCACAGGGTCAGCATAGTTATTAATGGATGTAAGATAGTTATTTTAGGGGTTTCTGAGTGCCCTTCATGTCACCACTCCATTACCACGCCTGCTTCTACCACCAGTATGAAATGTGTATATGCCAACTGTCTGTGTGTAGTTCTATTTGCGTGAAAGTGAGCAAAATTTTTGTAAATGTCAGTGAATTGTATAACCAAGGAGGGACTTAGGTACCAGCCCACTATTCATGTCGTGGGATGTGGGAAACTGCCTATAAACCACATCCAGGCTGGCCAGCACACCAACCCTCATTGTTGATCTGCAGTCAGATTTAGATCCAGGGCCAGAGGCCATCTCCCCGTTCCAGAAGCAGTGCTTAAACACTCACGGCTATCCAGGCGGCAAATATCAAAAGGGCTCACTGTGTTTTCATACAGAAATTTGTGTTGAGTCTTATAGTCTGTGTAATTGATATGCAGTCTATCTAAACAGTGGAGGAGGAGGAGGAGGAGGAGGATGAATAACATTTTGATTTTGAGTACTAGTAGACTGGTATTTGCAACTGGTGACATTGCAGATTCTGGCTTTGTTCATAGTTGCTTCTAAAATTATTTGCTTATAATCCTGTTGATTAGCTGCCATTTTGTTACAGGTTTCATTTTGAAATGTTATTGCCAGATTGGTATTTGTTTTTCACTATCGGAAATAGTTTTCTGCATATTTCGTCATGTCTGTGTCTCACTTACCTGAGCTCCTTGCTTCATTGGATAAGGCAGCTGTTATTTTATACCATGTAACCAAATTGCTTGTAGTATTGCTGAGTGTGTGGTGTAGAAATTCATTAGATTTGGGCTTTTATAAGAAGTCAGTAGACAGATACTCTAGGTAGTGAATCTTTTTAAATCTCTGCTATTATCTAATTGTTGAAATGATTTTTACATTATAATATCACAGTTCATGGCAGTACAGGTAATTTTGTTACCTTTTTTATGGTTTGATTCATTGTGATTTAAAAAAAATTATGTATTTCATGCTTGAGATTTATAAAAGTGGGGCTAGCAGTCATGATAGCAGCTATTTGTTGGGAAATGTTTTCTCAGTAGGATGGGTAGCTGATACTTCAGGACTTCTTTGTGCTTTTTTAAAAAGGGGAAAAGAAGCTTCATAAATAATATTGTTAATTTCTGAGTAAGCATTGTTGATGTCGTTGTTTTTGGCTGTTTTGTCATTATTAAAAGTTTCTTTTCAGATCTGTATGTTTAAAGTTTTGATAGTTGTCAGCCATGATAATAGTTGTTTTATGTTCAAAGCATCCTTCATCTACTTTGCAAACAATTTCATTTAGTATTTCCTTGAGTGGTGTAATATTACAAAATATTTGTCTGGAAGACCCAACACTGCTATACTTTCCTCACTTACGATAATATTTTTCAAGTAATATTTAATGCTACTGAATTTTTAAGGAATTTCTGATGTCTTCTGCTGCATCAGGGGATTGCTATCACTGTAACAGTATTATACAGCCTGTGATTAGTGACAGCCTACAGAAGCCCTTCATTTTATTCCAGTCATTTATGAAGTACTAATACTGATTGCATCACAAGTTTTTTAATAAGTATATTGTATTAAAATTTCTTTACAGTTCTTGGTTCAAAACCAAAGCTGTTGTGGAACAGTATCCAGTTCTGTAAGTTCAGTATTGTGCTGTTGCTTGAACAGAGCATTTCCCTGTAGCTTTCATAATGTGGCTTAAGTTAATGCGTAGCGAATGTTTCTGCATGCGTGTGCGCGCATGCGCCTGTGTGCCACAATAAAATATTTTCTTATCCTTGAAAAATTGCTTCGTTTCAAATCTTGCCACTCTGCCCCAGAATGCAAATTTTGGAAGTATGACAGTTTTTTGTGGTAGGAACAGTGCATATATCATACCTTTGTTTGGCCATCATGGTGGAAAAATATACACAGTCCACCAGTAAATGTATACACTCTTCGTCAGGCTCTATCGATACTGTCGTTCAGTTCGAGTTAGGAGTGTGCTATAGTATTGTATTTGGCCCAACTGATGTCAGTAATTCCATCTCGGTATTGAGAAAACAAGATGGCTGGTGCACACTTTACATTCAAGCAACGAAAATGTATTGTGATGTGGTTTTTCTGGTTTGAGTATACCGTTGAAGTGCAACGTGAGTGGAGGCAGTAGTTTGAAACAGAAATGCCAACCCGCCTAACAATTAACCCTGAAGTGGGCACACCATCTTGCATAACACGAGCGGGCATGCAGCAGACTTTGTACATATGAACAGAATAGGTTTCCTTACGTTACTATGCTAAGTCATGTATAATAAAAATCACAGTTTAATATTAGTTTATTTAAACAAGAAGAAAATAGACTTACATAAAATGTGCTAAACTATTGTTTTATTAAACAATAATGAAATAAATTTTCGCCGTAACTGTTGCCAAGGACAGGTGTTGGACAGTAATGACACATTCTAAGCATTAAGCAGTGCAGTTGCCTCTTATCTTGGTCAGCTGCTTATTTGATCAATAATTCTCATAGACAATTGCCTCAATGTGGGATTATGTTGCTAGTTCACAACTGGTGTCATTTTTTGAACTGATTGTAAATTTTTTCTTGCCTAGCTCGCTTTGTATTTTATATTACTGCTGCTCACTTAGATGTATGACAACAGTTTATTGCTAGGTTACCTGAAGCAGTACTGAAGGAATATGTATAGGTTTGCAGTTAAACAAAAATGGAACCCCACGTTGGTGCACATTATACAGAGGTGCGCCCGCTCAAGGGTTAAACACATCATTGGCAAGTTTGAATTGCGTGAAGCGATTTGTGATATTCACATAGGAAGATCAGGAAGACAGTGTATAGCTACAAGTCCTTTGTTGTCTCATGATGGAAACATTTGTTAATCCTCCACAGAAGTCTGCTATGCAGTTTGCACGTGAAGTGGGGGTTAGCAGTAAAAGTGTGTGCAGAATTCTGAAAGCTGCGAAGTGGAAAGCTTACATTCCACAGTTACTGCTCGCGATTAATGGTGATGATCGTGATTGCCAAATGCAATTTTGCAAATATCAGCAAACTGTAACTGGTGACGAGCATCTTGTGATGAAGGTAGTGTGAAGTTATGAGGCACAATTTAAACTTAATGGAACTGTGAATCTGCATAACAGTGTTTACTGGGCACCGGAAAATTTGCGTGTTAATGTGGATAGTGGTCAGTCTACCAGGTGTTTGTGTGGTGTGGACTATCATCTAGGGGCTTAGTAGGACCTTTCTTCTTTTGTTACTTTCAATAGAAAAGTGTACCTGGAAATGTTACGCACATAAATTTTGTCGGGTATACCTGCGCTTTATGGAGCTGATGAAGAGGTCTTCTACTAACAGGATGGGGTGCCACCACACTGCCACCTAGCCATATGAGCTTTCCTGGGTGACAATTTTCTGGGGCCTTGGATTGGATGAAGAGGGCCCATTGAGTTCCCTCCAGTCGCCAGATCTCACACCTATAGACTTTTACTTGGGAACTGTGAAAGATGATGCCTATCAATGTAAGCCACACAAGCTGGAGGAACTTCACCAGTAGATTACCGTGACATGTGCAACAATCTTCCCTGTAACATTGACTGATGTAGTTGCAGTGGCCGCTTATCGTCCTGTTATGTGTATAGCTGCCAATGGTGAACATTTTGAACATTTAAGGTAACCATGTGCTAAACTGAAGGTTGTAAAAGTGTGATTTTTAAATGTAAAACACACGTATAATTAATACTTATCGTTCCTTAGTGTGTGTACATTTTTCTGGCGGACTCTGTAGTTTGACATCTTTAACTTTTTAATTCTACAATTAAGGTTATACAGTTGATGAAAGGTTCAAAGGAAACTTGAGTTTGATTTCAAACAAGTTACCAACTCACACGATAATAGTTGGTGGTGACTTTAATTTACCCTCGATATGTTGGCGAAAATGTGTTTGATACGGAGGTACACATAAAATACCATCCAAAATTGTGCTAAACGCATTCTCTGAAAGTTGTTTCTAGCAGTTAGTTCGTGAGCCCACGTGAATAGTAAACGGTTGTGAAAACACACTTGACCTCTTAGCAACAAATAACCCTGAGTCAATAGTGAGCATCAAAACAGATACAGGGCTCAGTAAACACAGGTTGTCGTAGCGAGATTGAATATTGTAATCCCCAAATTCTCCAAAAATAAGCAAAAAATATATGTATTCAGAAAGCAGATAATTCACTTGATGCCTTCCTGAGAGACAATCTCCACTCATTCCAAATTAAGAATATAGGTGTAGACCAGATGTGAATTGAATTCCAAGAGATAGTATCGGCAGCAATTGAGATTTATACCAAATAAATTAACAAACGACGGAGCTGATCCTCCTCGGTACACAAAACTGGTTAGAACACTGTTGCAGAAACAACGAAACACACTCCAAATTTAAACAGACGCAAAATCCCAAATATTTGTGATCTTTTACAGAAGCTCAAAAATTTGCGCGGACTTGAATGTGAGATGCTTATAACAGTTTCCACAACGAAACTTTGTCGTGAAACCTGGCAGAAAATCCAAAGAGATTCTGGTCTTATGTGAAGTATGTTAGCGGTAAGGAACAATCGATGCCTTCTCGGCATGATAGCAATGGAGATACTATCTAAGACAGTGTTGCCAAAGTAGAGTTACTAAACACAGCCTTCCGAAATGTCTTCACAAAAGAAGACGAAGTAAATATTGCAGAATTCGAAATGAGAACAGCTGCCAACATGAGTAACATAGAAGTAAATATCCTCGGAGTAGTGAAGTAACTTAAATCGCTTAATAAAAGCAAGTCTTCTGGTCCAGACTGTGTACCAGTTAGGTTCCTTTCGGATTAAGCTGATGCATTAGCTCCATACTTCAGTCATGTACAACCATTCGCTCGACAAAAGCTCCGTATCCAAAGACTGGAAAGTTGCACAGGTCACACCAATATTCAAGAAAGGTAGTAAGAGTAATCCACTAAATTACAGGCCCATATCATTCATATCAGTATGCAGCAAGAGTTTGGAACATACATTGTGTTTGAACATTATGAATTACCTCAAAGAAAACTATTAGTGACAAACGGTCAACATGGGTTTAGAGAACATAGTTCCTGTGAAACACAACTAGCTCTTTATTCACATGAAGTGTTAAGTGCTGTTGACAAGGGATTTCAGATTGATTCCGTATTTCTGGAAGGCTTTTGACACTGTACCACACAAGCGGCTCGTAGGGAAATTGCGTGCTTATGGAATATCGTCTGTTATGTGACTGGATTTGTGATTTCCTGTCAGAGACCACAGTTTCTAGTAATTGACAGTCATAGAGTAAAACAGAAGTTTACGCCTCGTGTTCCCCAAGGTAGTGTTATAGGCCCTTTGCTGTTCCTTATCTACATAAATGATTTGGGAGACAATCTAAGCAGCCGTCTTAGGTTGTTAGCAGATGATTGTCGTTTATTGACTAAGAAAGTCATCAGAAGATCAAAACGAACTGCAAAACGATGTAGGAAAGATAGCTGAATGGTGCAAAAAGTGGCAGTTGGCCCTAAATAACGAAAAGTGAGAGGTCATCCACATAAGTGCTAAAAGGAACTTGTTAAACTTCAGTTACACGATAAATCAGTCTAATCTAAAAGCTGTAAATTCAACTAAATACCTAAGTATCCCAATTATGAACAATTTAAATTGCGAAGAACACAAAGAAAATGTTGTTGGGAAGGCTAAACAAAGACTGTGTTTTATTGGCAGGATACTTCTAACAGACCTCCTACGGAGACTGCCTACACTACGCTTGTGTGACCTCTTTTAGAATCCTGCTCCGCGGTGAAGGTTCCTTACCTGATAGGACTGACGGAATACATCGAAAAAGGTCAAAGAAAGGCAGCACATTTTGTATTATTGCGAAATAGGGGAGTGTGTGTGTCACAGAAATGATACAGGATTTGGGCTGGACATAATTAAAAGAAATGCATTTTTCATTGCGACGAAATCTTGTCACGAAATTACCAACTTTCTCCTCAGAATGCGAATGACACGGACCTACATAGGGAGGAACAATCATGATGATAAAATAACAGAAATCAGAATTTGTGCGGAAAGATATAGTTATTCATTCTTTCCGCTTGCTATATGAGATTGGAATAATAGAGAATTGTGAAGGTGGTTCGATGAACCCTCTGCCAGGCACTTAAGTGATTTGCAGAGTATCGAAGTAGATGTAGGTGTAGCCACACATTGTAGATCACATTTCACAACGTATTTGCATCTCCTTCAAACAAAATACTGAAGGACACAACAAGAATGTTGAGTGGTGCTTATACAATTTTATTTACTTGTATGACTCTGAAGATGGCCATGATGTCTTTCATAATGGAGTCCTTCAATAAATTTTAGATGTTTTTGCAAGTAAAAACTAGAAATAATGTGAATGATGGGATACATACTGTTGTTAAAATTTAAAATGCAACATGGTATTCTTCACTTGAAAAGGTTAAGGAACAGAGGTATGGGGCTGAGCTCTAATGCAAACTGTGAATCAGTTGCAGCACTTGCATACATAGGGGCTCTGGAATAACCAGTATGTAGTCAATATTTTCATTGCTCAGCAGGAAGATAATGCTCCAGTCACTCGTGTTGTAAATAGGTGAGGACCTGTCATAAAACTTGCTCTGATAGTGGGCAGCCACCACTTTAGATATCTGAGTAAAGTAGAGCAACTCGTGTGGGTGAAATGAAAATGCTTGAGTTGAAATTACAATCTTAACTCATTGGAATCAATGTACGGCATTTGAAGTTGACTGTTTGCACTGTGAGTGATAATGAATTGAGTGCTGAAAATTTGTCAGATGAAATGACCATATCTATAATAGTAGGTTCACTTTCTCACTTATAGGCACATTGTCCTGACAGGGTAGTAAGAGGCTTGCGATACATTCATAGATGAAATTGTCTGATATAGTGACACAGTGAGTCTTTGAACACTATGATAGCTACAGTCTCTGTTTGAGTGTGATTGGTTTCTGCTATCATGTTAGTGTAAGATCTGCTTCAATGCCCTGTTGGGATGTGCCTTTAAGTTATACATAGCTTGGTATGAGTTTTTTTAAACAATTTTGTAAAGTGAGAAACACTTCCTGCTGTTCTTCAAACCATACGAATTTGGCACTTTTCTTTTGTAGAATATTTAAAGGATGAGAGATGTGGATGATGCTGGCAGTAAATTTTCTGTAGTAACTCATCTTGTGTAAAAGTGATTGTGAGCCAAGATTTCCTTTTTTTTTCTCCAGCTGTTAGTTTGTTGATTGCCTCAACACTGTTTTAATCCACTCTTGGATAGTACTGTCTGAATTAAAATGAAAGAAGAGATTACTAATGTTTATGACAAACTTAACTATAAAGCATTGCACACAAGACTGGATAGTAGAAAGGTACAAAGTTCAGCCATAGCTGTGCTGTTTGTTTGTAGCAACATGGCAACTACATAATCCACCACAGAAATCATTGTGTGTTGGAATTTGTATGTAGTCAGTCCATTGTTCAAGGGTACTGTGCATTCTGCCATTGGTTCAGCAAGAAGCCACCTCTGCACAATCAGATTTATGACTACGCTAAAGATGGAAGCTGAAAAAATTAATAGACATTAGTGCAGCGGCAGGGATTCAAACCTTGGTCCCCTTGCTTACTAGGCAGCTGTGCTACCCATTACATAACCACAGCAGTATAGCTAGCAGCTGCATGTACTATGCCTTCCCTAATAAAACAAGCTGCAGACATGATTTAAGTTCGTGTTAGCAAGGGCATTGGACTAAGTAGTCCATGCAGTTGTTAGCTATACTGCTGTGGTGGTGTAATGACTAGCACATTTACCTAGTAAGCAAGGAGACTGGGGTTAAGTACCATCTGTGGCACAAATTTTAACCCACTTCTTCAGCTTACATCATTATTGTAGATACAGATGAAACTCAAATGTCTCAAGGAAAACTTAATATCCAATCTATAGATTTATGACCGGCATGCAAAATACTCTTGTCAACATTAAATTGTAACACGTTGAAGGATAAAATATTTGCATACTTACGTATACACCGTGCGATAGACAAAGGCCAACTGTTCGAATGTACAAGCTCAAGCAGCCAGGATAAATTGGGCTAAATACATTTGCATAAGAAGTATGCCTCGCTTGTGTTAAATAGCATTTTACATTACAGTAAGAATGACATTTCCTCTACAAGGCTACTAAAAATGCAACAAATGTACTGGTACGTGTGTTACATACAAAATTTCTAATACGTTTGCTGACAGTAATGCCATACATAAATTCAGTGTGATGACACTAAGTGTACTATTTACAAAAGACTACTGTTACAAAAGTATGGTGAAAGAAGAGCAAATATGAAATAAACGTCACTTAAACGGAAAGTTCTCCTTAACACCACAGAAGCCGAAGCGATAAGGAAAATTGGAAAGCTGTGGGTGCTATATAAATGTGTGTAAGCTCTAACTCTTGCTTGGTGTTAAACATTATTTTACATTAAAGCACTACGACAACCTTTTACAGAAGGCCAATAATAAATACAATAATTTTAGATTTATACATTAAATATAAAATTATCTATAAAACACTTGTGTAGCAGAGTGATACTGCATGTAGATTTAGTGTGCAGTAGATAACGTCTATTACAAAACATTACTTCTGTTACAAAAATGGAGGAAAGAATAAAATGGATAGTTCCATCAAAACATAAAAAAATGAATCTTCTGCGTAACTGTACCAGTACCATTTCTGGAATATCAACTGTAGGAACATGTGTTGAAAAGGCTACAAAAAATTGAAACATCAGTAAACATGTATTATGTGATCCTGAGAAGCATTAATCCATCAAGGAAGTGATTACTCAAGAGTTGCAACTGATCGCTCAAAATGTTACTGCCTCTCTTAGCAAGATGTTTATAAATTCCTAGTTCTTCCGATACATCTAATTTCCAACCTTTTATTTCCTTACATAAAATTTCGGTTTCTTCTGATTCCCTTAGAGAATGGTCTGAAATATGGAAATGTTCAGCAGATCAAAAATAATCCACATTCCCCCCTCCCCCCACCCAACAGGCCCTGCTTGCAACTGGCTTTAATAGCTAGGGCAATCTTTACAATTTTATAGGCACCTGAATTTGTTAAAGTATCTTCTTCAGTTTCTAATGTATGTACTAATTTTTTCTTCAAACTAGTGTTAGTATTTTCTTGACAGATGTCAAATCCTGCAGGACACATTACCTTTAAATGGTATTGAAGTAAACTTGCTATTTCCCTCTTCATTACTGTTTCATAGTTTATCTGTAATAAACAATTAAATCTGTTCTTTCTTTTTGAATAACCCTGCGTTGGACCGAAGTATTACACTGTGGCTTAATGAGAATGTTATTTTTTCATGATGCACTTGAGACTGTTGTATGCAGCATGCAGATTAAAGTTTCCTAAATTTTTTAGGATTCTTTCTCATCAAAAACCAGTTACAGTGACATGACTTACGTATTCTATACATTGCGTATGTTGTGAATTATTATTAATAGTGATGGAGTGTTTGTTCTGATAGACTGAAAGGCTTATCAACTACCTTGGAAGTGTTTCATTCAAAAGTAATCGTCATACACCTTAAGATTTCAATCACAGTTTCAGAGGAAGGGATTGACGCTGACGGATACACAACCAAACTCACTCTTGCACTTCCTTTCCGACTTAAATCAACGTCCATGGCTTCATCAGGTTACCAAAGATGTGAAAATACCACGGTGAAAGATGCAGGCTGTAAAGAAGACATTGCAGTCTTTCCAAACCAAATGGCTGAATCATAACTGTCGTCTAAGTGGTAATGTTGGAATGGCCACTAACGTGTAATAGGATGATTGTCAGACTGCATTCCTGGGCATTTAGATTTCCTGGCACATCGCAGTTTCTGCAAAACTCTCCTCATACCACTATGCCTTGATTGTGGTTCGTGCTTTAGGAACTCGATGAGCAGAGGGCCCATGCAGTCGGTGGTGGTGGTGGTGGTGGTGGTGGTGGTCGTTGTCACCTTACCGGTACTTCTATGGACACGTTTGGATTTATTTCGTGGGGAGATGTGGTATGTTTATACTGTTCGCTCTGTTGTTTGCCCTTGGGCTGTACGTGTTATTGTTAACCTTGTTTTACAAGTCACAGAAAATACAAGTAGCCAGTCCATTCTTAATGTACGGTAAGTACTGTGTTAGCTTGAGTGTAAGTAGCATCTTAATTGTGAATGTAAGTCTTAATTTTGAAGAGGTGAGGGAAAAAAAAAAACACACACACACACACACGCGCATGTTCACAATCTAATCACTTCACTTTGTTGTAATGTAGATAAATTGCACAAAGATGAGCCTCCTAATTGACAATTTTCCTGATGTCATTGATAACTTCACCACATGTATTTGTTTCATCACTGTCAGTATTTTCATCACTCAGTTCCTAAATTGCATTGCTTTCATGTCATACAGGGCATTGGGCATGCAGCCCTTCTTGAATCCATTGATAGAATCTGGTGATGATGTGTGCCATAAAAATTAAAACATCCAACATAAGTCATTTCAGTCCTGCGAGATGGGAGTGCATGCAAGATCCTGTTCTACAAGGCAGTTGGAATAGTCTTTTTGGAGACTATCTTTAAATGGTCTGTTTATGAAGATACCAAGCACAGGCAGTTTTGAAGTCTTATCTCCAGGAATATCAGATGGAGTTGCCTTCAGTGCAGCAACTTTATTCTTTACGTCAAATATGAGATAATCTTTGAAAACAGCCAACACTGGCATAACTCTTACTTACCAACACATTAGTTGTGTACTTCCAAACAATAGCTAGCAGTTACTACAAGAAATCCAGCAACCAGTCAGTTTCTATTTATACGAACTTGGCATAAAGCAGGCTATATGTAAACGGGCTGTGTGTTGTTACTCTTCAAGCAATTGAACCCAACTGTAGAGCTCAGCCAGTATTCACATGCACAAATTAATAATAGTTAGCAATTCAGCCCTCAGTTTGGTTGTCATTCAGTCTTTTTCTTGGCAACAAATCACTAACCTCGTAAGGAAATTTTCCTTGGATAAAGCTTTGTGCTTCAGAATAACATAGGAGGCAGCTTGCATCCCTCTGCAGTAGCTATTAAAATCACAGTAAATTTAATTTTTTCCTTCTTTGGGTGTTCCTAACAAAATAATTTTCACACATTTGTAATCTATGGTTATAATCCTTGGCATATCTCAAAAGATGGGCATCTTATCAGCATTGTTAGTTTGCTGTAGAGGTTAGAGAGTGCTGCTGAGCAGCATTTTGATTACATCCCTCTACATTCGTGTGGCAGCGAATCACTTTGTCTGATAGAGGGGCTGTTTCTACGAATAAACTTGCATCTACAACAGCTACTCCCATCGAATTGGCTGTGGCATATTTAAGGTATTCAGTGTTTCCAAGGCCATTACCTCTATTATTATTATTATTATTATTATTATTATTATTATTATTATTATTATTATTACATTTCCCAGTTTTTGACCCACAGTAGCATTTTACTGGCTAAATGGAAATTTACAATTAATTCTCCATTGCGAACCAATTTCACAAATTAGTTTCTTCCAAACCATACTTCTTGCCAGCTTCTCTGGTAGATGTACTTTTTGCATTATGAATTGTAGTGAGTCAAAAATTTGAATCAGAAGCACTGGATATCAAAGTTTGTGGTGATTTTCTTTTGATGTCTCCACTCATTGGTGAAGACTAAATTTTGCTCTGTAACTAGAGAATAAGTGTGCTTGTCGGATGTGTAAAATAATGAAACTGTGAGCACGATAATAGGCACTGTCTAAATGAAACTTAAGCAGTTAAAGATAGATTGTGTTAGGACAAATATAGTGATTTATTCCCATGAGCAAGCACTATAGTTAAAGTTTATATGATCCGAAAATGTACCAGTATTCATAGTGTTGAGCAGCTAACCTGTACCCTAATTTTTTATGGCAAAATTTTGAGCACAAATTGTGATTTCTATTGAAGTCGATACTTTAATTGTACTAAAAGGCATAAGTGAAATTGGGCCGTTGTTTGATAGTATTTTTTATCCATATTTACGCTGCTTTATCAGAAGATGCTGCAGTGATAAGCGACTGGTTACTAAACAACGTAAGGTGCCACTAAAGTCACAAGAATGCCCTTTCAAATAAATACATTAATATTTTATTATAAGCAAAGGGACATACCTATTTTGAAGATTTTTTGTTTCATATTGTCTTTTGGTAAAGTAACTTATGTATCATTTGCTCTTAAAACCATTTCCTTTCTGGTTTCTCCAGTCTTCATTATCTCAAATATTGTTACTTTGATGTGAATATATTATTCTTTCTATACATTTGCTTACATGCCTAGGGTACTTGTTTCTCAGTATTTTGTTGTATTACTTGTACTGACCTACATCAGAGCTGTTACTGACTAACAAATAAAATTTAAAATGTAAACCTGAGAGAAAAAAAAAAAAAAACGCTGGTGACAAATCAAGCGACAGCAATATGCGTATTTACAGGTGGCGGTAGTAACATGTTCGCGAGGTATAAAAGGGCAGTGCATTGGTGGAGCTGTCATTTGTACACAGGTGAAAAGATGTCCAAAGTGATTATGGCCACATAATGGGAAATAAGACTTTGAATACAGAATGGTGGTTGGAGCTAGACACATGGGACATTCCATTTAGGAAATAATTAGGGAATCCAATATTCCGAGATCCACTGTGTCAAGAGAGTGCTGAAAATACCAAATTTCAGGCAGTACTTCTCACCACAGAAAATGCAGTGGCTAATTGCTTTCACTTAACAACTGAGAGTAGCAGTGTTTGTGTAGAGTTGTGTGTCCTAACAGACAAGCAACACGGAGTGAAATTACTGCAGAAATCAATGTGGGCTATAGGATGAACTT
Source organism: Schistocerca piceifrons (assembly GCF_021461385.2). NCBI lineage: Eukaryota > Metazoa > Arthropoda > Insecta > Orthoptera > Acrididae > Schistocerca > Schistocerca piceifrons. The sequence continues at coordinate 388,783,957 of NC_060149.1, read as the reverse complement.
ATCCATTAAGTCAATGAGGTGAAATGTGGCATTAATGGGCTATGGTAACAGACAACCAATGTGAGTGCCTTTGGCTTGCAGCATCTCACCTGGGCTCGTGACTATGTCAATTTGACCCTAGATGACTTGAAACCTGTGGCCTCGTCAGATGAGTATCAATTTCAGTTGGTAAAAGCTGTTGGTAGGGTTCAAATGTGGCACATACACCATGAAGCCATGGGCCCAAGTTTTCAACAAGGCACTGAACAAGCTGTTGCTGGCTCATTAGTTGTGTAGATTGTGTTTACGTGGAATGGACTTGGTCCTCTGGTCCAGGTGAAATGCTTGTTGACTAAAAGAAGTTATGTTCGACTATTTGGAGACTGCATGCGGGCATTCGTGGACTTCATTTTCCCAAACAATGATGGAATTTTTGTGGATGACTGTGCCCTATCACTAGGCCATAGTTATTTGCAGTTGGTTTGAAGAACGTTCTAGAGAGTTCAGGCAAATAATTGGGCCACCCAGATTACCTGATGTGAATCCCATTGAACACATTCGCAATTACGAATAGCTATAGAAGCAGCATGGCTCAAAATTTCTGCTGGGGACTTTTAATGACTTGAGGGTCTATGCCACACAAATTTTATGCACTATGCTACTCAAAAGCTGGTCTGGGATGATAGGAGGCAAGAGGCATCCCACGACTTTGGCCACCACTGTTAACAGTGGATAAACTACTGCACCAGTTTCTAGTTCTGTATTACTTATAATTTAAGAGTAAACGATACCTGAAATGCTGAAAAATCAAAGTGATTGCAAACTGAAAGGCAAGAAATTATACGCAGGATGTTAGTTGGTTTAAGGCATCAGAATAGGCAACCTAATGATTTACTAATTAATTTTGTTGATGACTGCGCCACTAAAGTGGAGATAATAAACACAGGTTTCCAAAATACCTAGAGCAAAGATGCAGTAGTAAATACTCCAGAATTTGAATCGAGAACTGTTACTACTACTACTACTACTACTACTACTACTACGTGATAAGGCCCAATGGACCGCACGCATCTACAAGTTTCCTCCTCCACTGTATTCTGTCCATTGCTGCTATCTGCCATCTGTTCACATCTATTGACACTTGGTTTAAATCTTCATGGAGTCCATCCCTCTAACACTTCTTGGGTCTCCCTGGCGGTCTCTTTCGTGTAGATGTAAAATCCAGGAGCTTCCGAGGCCATCTGTGATCCTCCATCCGGGCCACATGGCCGGCCCACTGCATTCGTTTGGCTTTGACTGGCAGTCTCTTTCCTGTAGATGTAAAATCCAGGAGCTTCCGAGGCCATCTGTGATCCTCCATTCGCGCCACATGGCCGGCCCACTGTATTCGTTTGGCTTTGACAGTTTCTGCTATGTTGGACTGCTGGTATAGTTCCTCAAGCTCTTGGTTGTATCTGATCCTCCATTCCCCTGTATCTACATCCAAAACCAGACCGAAATTCTTCCGAAGCACTTTTCTCTCAAAAACACGGAGCTTATGGAAGTCCTCTTTGTGGATACTCCATGTCTCACAACCATATAGAACAGGCTGGATCAGGGTTTTGTACAGTCAAATCTGGAACTGTCTGGAGAGATATCTGGAGTGAAGAAGTTGTACTAGACTGTGGTCTCCAACCTGCAGTGATTATAGATGATCAGCAGTCTGACAATGACTGTTACTAACACAATTAACATCAAAGTAGATATTCTTTGTAGCGAATCATGTCAGTTCACTTAAGACAAGTCTTCTGGCCCAGACTGTATACTAGTTAGGTTCCTTTCAGAGTATGCTGATACACTGGTTCCATAGTTGGAAATCATACACAGCCATTCATTTGATGAAAAATCTGTACCTATAGGCTGGAAAGTTGCACAGCTAACTTGAATACTCCAGAAAGGAAATATGATTAATCCGATGAATTACACATCCATCTCACCATCATCAGTGTACAGTAGAACTGGAATATAGTGTTCGAACATTTTGAATTCGCACTAAGAAAATGGTCTGTTGACCCAGTCAGCATGAATTGATAAAATATTCTTGTGAAACACAACTAGCTGTTTATCCACATGAAATAATGAGTAGCATCAACAGGATATCTCAAATTGAGTCCATATTTTTGTTTCCAGAAGGTTTTTGACACCATTCCTCACAAGAGGTTTCTAATCAAATTGACTACCTATGGAGTACTGCCTCAGTTTTGCAACTGGATGCGTGATTTCCTGTCAGAAAGTCACAGTCCATGGAAAGTCACAGTCGAACAGAAGTGATGTCAGACATCACCCAAGAAAGTGTTACAGGACCTCTGCTTTTCCTTTTCTATATAAATGGTTCATGTGACAATTTCAGCAGCCGTTTTAGGTTTTATGCAGATAATGCCGTCGTTTACCATTTAGAAAAATCATCAGAAGATCAAAGCCAACTGCAAAGTGACTTGGACGTGATGGAATAATAGAGAAATAGTTTGAAGGTGGTTTGATGAACCATCTGCCAGTGATTTCAGTCTGAATTGTAGAGCAGTGATATAATGTGAAACTGAGGGAGGCTAACCAAGGCAGCCAAAAACCTTGTAGTTTGTTACGTAAAACTTACATAGTGCTAGGGCCAGTATTCTTTGTTACATTTTGTATTCAGTTTTATTGTTGCTGTTTTAATAAACAGATAACACTGAAGAGCCAAAGAAACTGGTACACCTGCCTAATATCGTGTACGACCCCCACGAGTACTCAGAAGCACAGCAACACTACGTGACGTGGACCCAACTAATGTCTGAAGTAGTGCTGGAGAGAATTGACACCCTGAATCCTGCAGGACTGTTGATAAACCTGTAAGAGTACGAGGGGGTGGAGATCTCTTCTGAATGGCATGTTGCAAGACATCCCGATATGCTCAATAATGTTAAAGTATGGGAAGTTGGGTGATCAGCGAAAGTGTTTAAACTCAGAAGTGTGTACCTGTAGCAATTCTGGGTGTGTGGGGTTCCATATTGTCCTGCTGAAATTGCCCAAGTCCATCAGAATGCACAATGGACCTGAAGGGACACAGGTGATCAGACAGGATGCTTAGATTCGTGTCACCTACCAGTCATATCTAGATGTATCAGGGGTCCCATATCACTCCAACTGCACACGCCCCACACCATTACAGTGTTTCCACCAGCTTGAACAGTCCCCTGCTGACATGCAGGGCCCATGGATTCATGAAATTGTATCCATATCCGTACACATTCATCTGTTCGATACAATTTGACTCGTCTGACCAGGCAACATGTTTCCAGTCAACAGTCCATGTCCCATCGCTTGTGTGCCGGCCTTAATTCCAATTTCAAACTCACTTAAATCTTGATAACCTGCCATTGTAGCAGCAGTAACCGATCTAACACCACCACCAGACACTTGTTGTCTTGTATTTATTTATTTATTTATTTAGCCATCCATGGACATTTTAAAATGTATGGATGTTGTCAGTTGCGTACGTCGTACATTCATATATTTATACAGTTTGTTGTTACATGTAGTTAAGCATTGTGACATATAAATTATTTACAATCATTTTTGCTCCTTATCAAAATATTGTAAAACAAAAGCTATTTACAATCATTTTGTACTAAGGAATTCACTTATAGTGTAAAAGCAGTGTTCCTGCACAAACAATTGAAGATTTTTCCTAAAGCAGTAAATGTTATCTGCTTCTTTTATTTTCTGTGGCAGGTTATTGTACAGTTTTACACCTTCATACAAGTAGCTGTTTTGAGTCTTATGTTTATTCTTCCTGTCTAGGTGAAGACAGTGACTTGTTCTTCTACTATAGTTATGAAAACTGCTATTTGTGCTATAATTTTCTATATTTTTCTTGATGTATAATATGGTTTGGAATATAAATTCACAAGGAACAGTTAGAATGTCTAACATTTTGAAAAGTTCTCTGTAGTGGGCCCACTTACTGCTTTTTGTTATAATTCTTACTGCTCTCTTTTGCCTTTTAAATACTGTTTGTAAATTCTGAGCACTGTTTCCCCAGAAAATAATACCATAACTGATCACTGAATGAACATAACTAAAGTATACAGTTCTCAAACATTCACTACTGCTTGCGGATACAAGGACTTTAAGTGCATAACATGTTGTGGATATCTTTTTAGAGAGTTTCGTAGCATGTTCATTCCACCTCATTTGGCTGTCAATGTGCAACCCTAAGAATTTTGTTGTAGATACATCATCTATGGAGATGTTATCAAGTTTTAAATTTAAGGGACTCTGTTTTCCGTTCATTCTAAAACATATTGTATTTGTTTTCTTTACGTTGAGAGTTACTTTGTTTTCCTGAGACCATTTGTGAACATCCCTCAGCACTTCAGTAGAATTTTCCAACATTTGTGCTGTTGTCTTACTGGTGATTACTATGTTACTGTCATCCACAAACAATATCTTCTCTCCATGGCTGATATGTTGCGGGAAATCATTTATGTACACCAGAAATAATACAGGGCGTAGTACACTTCTTTGAGGAACTGTAATATTGATATATTGTGGATCAGATATATGTTTCTCAATGTACTTGGATCCACTGGAGACATGTGTGATCTCTACCGACTGTAATCTGTTTTCTAGATATGAATGAAACCATTTGAGAACAATTCCGCTTACTCCTAGTGCCTCTAATTTATGCGACAGCTTCTGGTGGTCAACTGTATTGTTTCTATTACTTTGGAAAAGCATGACAATAGGGCTATTGGTCTGTAGTTCTCAACATTTTCCACGCCACTTTTCTTGTGAACTGGTAAAATTTTGGCATGCTTCGGATAGTCAGGGAAGCAACCAGTTTTGAAGGATTCGTTTACGATTACTGTTAGTGGAGCTTTGATACCGTTTATGCATTTTTTCAGCACACACATTAGGATTTCATCTAAACCTGACAAGTTTTTGTTCTTTAATTGCCTTACAACATTGCATACTTCCTCCTCAGTAGTTGGAAGCAATACCATTTAATTTGTTATATCCTTCTGTATTGGTTGATTAGCACCTTTTGAAAAAATTTTCTGTAAGTTTGTTGCAATGCTGCTAAAGTAGGTATTCACATAATTTGCTAATTCTTTTGGGTTACTTGCTAAGTTTTCCTTGTTCCTGATTTATGTGTTTGTACCTCTCTGCTTCACAGTTCCTGTTTCTTGTTTCACTACAGCCCATGTAGCTTTACTTTTATTATTGGCTAAATTTATGAACCTATCATTGGCTAATTTTTTTGCAGTGTTGAGTACCTTCCTGTAGATCCTTTTGTAGTAGTGCAAAAAAACTGGATCACTATTGTCCTTTTTAATGGAGTTTAGGTATTTACAAGTTTCAGCACTTTTTCTAATTCCTTTAGTAATCCATTTATTGTTGGTGGGTGTTCCAATGGGGATTAATGCTTTGGGGAATGTTTCTTCAAATTTTAATTTAAACTCAGACATAAAATTGGAGAACTTGCTATTCACATTAGTTTCTATGTATACTTCTTCCCAACGTTCATGTGCTAACTTTAAGGAAAACTCTTGCAAAGCTGATGGAGAGTAGACTCTTTTATATACATGCAGTTTCGATTCTTTTTTTTTTTACACAAGCTTTTACTTTTATAATCTGACATAGATGGTCAGACAGTCCCAGATTTTTGACAAGTACATCACAGTTTTCTCTGCCTACATCTGTAGCTACATGGTCAATGGTAGATGATGAATGTGTGGTTATTCTTGTTGCACAGTTGACTGGTGATGATAGACCAAAACTATGTAGGGTATTCATAAATGTGTTACTGGTGTCATCTGTTCTACACTCCTGGAAATTGAAATAAGAACACCGTGAATTCATTGTCCCAGGAAGGGTCAACTTTATTGACGCATTCCTGGGGTCAGATACATCACATGATCACACTGACAGAACCACAGGCACATAGACACAGGCAACAGAGCATGCACAATGTCGGCACTAGTACAGTGTATATCCACCTTTTGCAGCAATGCAGGCTGCTATTCTCCCATGGAGACGATCGTAGAGATGCTGGATGTAGTCCTGTGGAACGGCTTGCCATACCATTTCCACCTGGCGCCTCAGTTGGACCAGCGTTCATGCTGGACGTGCAGACCGCGTGAGACGACGCTTCATCCAGTCCGAAACATGCTCAATGGGGGACAGATCCGGAGATCTTGCTGGCCAGGGTAGTTGACTTACACCTTCTAGAGCACGTTGGGTGGCACGGGATACATGCGGACGTGCATTGTCCTGTTGGAACAGCAAGTTCCCTTGCCGGTCTAGGAATGGTAGAACGATGGGTTCGATGACGGTTTGGATGTACTGTGCACTATTCAGTGTCCCCTCGACGATCACCAGTGGTGTACGGCCAGTGTAGGAGATCGCTCCCCACACCATGATGCCGGGTGTTGGCCCTGTGTGCCTCGGTCGTATGCAGTCCTGACTGTAGCGCTCACCTGCACGGCGCCAAACACGCATACGACCATCATTGGCACCAAGGCAGAAGCGACTCTCATCGCTGAAGACGACACGTCTCCATTTGTCCCTCCATTCACGCCTGTCGTGACACCACTGGAGGCGGACTGCACGATGTTGGGGCGTGAGCGGAAGACGGCCTAACGGTGTGCGGGACCGTAGCCCAGCTTCATGGAGACGGTTGCGAATGGTCCTCGCCGATACCCCAGGAGCAACAGTGTCCCTAATTTGCTGGGAAGTGGCGGTGCGGTCCCCTACGGCACTGCGTAGGATCCTACGGTCTTGGCGTGCATCCGTGCGTCGCTGCGGTCCGGTCCCAGGTCGACGGGCACGTGCACCTTCCGCCGACCACTGGCGACAACATCGATGTACTGTGGAGACCTCACGCCCCACGTGTTGAGCAATTCGGCGGTACGTCCACCCGGCCTCCCGCATGCCCACTATACGCCCTCGCTCAAAGTCCGTCAACTGCACATACGGTTCACGTCCACGCTGTCGCGGCATGCTACCAGTGTTAAAGACTGCAATGGAGCTCCGTATGCCACGGCAAACTGGCTGACACTGACGGCGGCGGTGCACAAATGCTGCGCAGCTAGCGCCATTCGACGGCCAACACCGCGGTTCCTGGTGTGTCCGCTGTGCCGTGCGTGTGATCATTGCTTGTACAGCCCTCTAGCAGTGTCCGGAGCAAGTATGGTGGATCTGACACACCGGTGTGAATGTGTTCTTTTTTCCATTTCCAGGAGTGTATTTGTATTTATGTTGAAGTCCCCACACAAAAGGATATTATGATCCGGGTCAACACTAGTTCTAGGCTTTGTATAAGTTTTGAAAAGAATATTTCTGTATAGGTGTTGCCAACTGCAGCACTGTATTCTGCCTTTCTACGTATCTCTGTATTTGAAAATGCATGCCTGTAAGAGTTTCGTTGGCACTTCATTGTAAAAACAAGCCGTATATAAGATATTGAGCTGCATACAGAGACGTTTTAAGTCACTCGCCACCCCACACCTCCTCCCACCAACCCCCTGATTTGTTTTTGTGTAACATTATCTAGAGTGATCATTGTTAGCATATTTAACCAGTAAGCAGCTATTACATTCATTATTTCCAGTTTATTTGGTTTTATTTCTATGGTTTACTAATGTGTGTGCCCATGTGAAGAAAATATGGACTAAAATTCTAATGTGGTAATGGAAAATCCTTGTTGAATTAAAAATAATGGTATGAGTAAAGATAACCTTTTATATGCAGGTAGGAGTGCTCAACCTATCAAAAATTGACCATAGCTTGAGGAGTCCATCTTTCAAAACGTTTGTTCAAAATCTGTTTAAATGGGCTGTTTTTATGAAACACCATTTTCTTGACAGTGAGTGTTTTGCACAATGTTACTAGGGAGTAAACGTGACAACATTGGCTCCTCCTCTTCTGTCTCCATCTGCATTTCACTGCCTTTAACACTCATGTCAAGCAACATTCTTCCCTCCTACAATGTGATGTTACTACTTGTGAACTGTTGTAACTTGCCATTATGGGTAGGGGTTGTGGTAAAGAGGGAGAATGCTTCACATTTTTGCTAGAGGATGAGGTACAGTGTGGGGGATCACGTTCCGTCTCCAGTAGGCATCACAAACATCTGTTTTAGAGCTTACACAAACAACAATGTGCATGACAGAGGTAATGATCATTTGAACACTGTAACCATAACGTAACCATCTCATCATTCATTTTTGAGACAGTCATGATCAAAATAGTGCAACAATACACACCACAGTGACAGCACAGCTCAGTGACAATGTGGTCAATATTGCAAATAGTGTGCTGTGCAGTTTGCAACAAATACATCCAGAACACTATGGTGCGAAGTCTCCCAGCCACTTCCAAGTGTTATGTATCAGAACTAGGGAGTCCACACACAAAGTTATAGTTCTCACAAAGTTATAGTTGTCACTTAGTAATGAATTCACAAAAAATGAGTGCAGCTTAACACAGGAAAACATACCACTTCTGTGGGGAGTGGAGAACAGTTTTTTGTTTCAGTGCATAAAGATAGGTATATGTTTTATAAGTAACGCGTCTTTACTCATACCTACAAAGGATAATATTGCGCAGCATTTTACGACAGTTCACAAAGACTTCAAAATGGAAGCAGCTGTTGGTAGTGAGATAAGGATGCAGAAACTTTCAGTAGTCTTTTTTTTTTTTTTAAACCTACACAAAAAGTCTTTAATCAAACATATAATAATCAGACATATAATTTCGTGTATCAGAAATGCTAATGGAACATGAAAAATCACTTGACGATGGCACTGTTACGGATTGCTCTCTGGCAGCTATTGAGTCCTTAATTTCTGCATTTAGAAACAAGTCAGAGAATATCAGCCACCAGAAACATGGCTCTGTCAAGATACAGTCAAACAAGAAAAGATGGAATTAATGGCGAAAAATATAAAAGGTCAGCTGATGACAGAAATGCAGTCCTGCTTCTGTTTTTTATTGCATTTAGACGAGTCAGTAGATAGTTGATTCGTCTCAAGTTACATTTTTTTGCAAGATTGATATTTTCAGATTTTAGTGTAAAACAAAGCTTACGTAGAATTTTGAGCTTGGAAGACAGTATAAAAGGAGATTTTTTTTTTTCAGTGCAGTCACATGCTCCATTTCTGAATACATTTTGACGATTCAGAAACTTGCATTTATTACTACTGATGGAGTGCTTTGTTTGGTAGGCAGATATAAAGGATTTGTTTGCTTGTGTGCAAACGATGAAACTTTACCAGCTTTCTTTGTGTCACTGTATTGTGCATCAGTAATTGCTTCGTGGACATATTTTGAAAATGACACATTTCGTGAGTATTACCACAGAAATTGTGAATTCAGTTCGCTCTCACTATAGAGGAAAAATTTTAGAGTGCTTTTAGAATAATTGGATATCTAGTGTGGAACTTAGAGGGCTGAGTGGAGGTATGGTTCTAAACAGATTTATATAAACTTCTGCCAGTAACAAAATCATTTGTGTTTGAAAGGGAGGGAGATTACTCACAACTGTGTGATTTGAGCTGGTTGTTGGAGCTGGCATTTGTAACTAATATGATAGTTAAACTAAATGAGTTAAACAAAGATCTTCAAGGACTCGTATGTCTTTTATATATAAAACAGTACACTTCGCCTTTTGATAGCACAGTTACAGAAACTAATACTATTTTGGCTACGATATATGATGTGCAGGTATACATTGGTACTTGTCTGGTCATTCTTGACTTCCATATCACGTCACTTACTAAATTGCTGTCTATGATTTTGTGATCTATGTCTGTATTTTAGTGTACACTCATGTGAAAAAGGACTAACAAGCTGTCTCAAATTCGCTGAAATACAAATATAGATCTCAAAACCATAGACAGCAATTTAATAAGTGACAGTATCTGGATCAACAAACATCAATGGAACAAGAAGCTGCAAAGAAGTATACGTGCAACCTGACAGCACTGAAGACAGTTTCAAAACTGTTTTCAGATTTCAAGGTGATGTAACCTCTTCTGTCTTTGGTAGTTACTTTCCAAAAGTGGATGTGGAAGATATTTCAAGTAAAATGAGTACTCCATCCTCTTGTGGTGAAACTGAACTTAGGAAATAATTTGAATTCAAAATGGTCATTCCTTACAATACAGTGAAGATAACTTGGTAATTAGTGAGTGTAAAAAACCTTCCCCAACAATGTAAGAGTGGCATGCTATGTTTTATCATTTTTTGTATCAAGTTACCCACCTGAGGCAGCAATTTCAACAATGAACATAGTGAAATCTGAGTGAAAATAAAGCAACTGGTCCTAATTTTTCAGACTGTGTAAGGTTGGCTGTGATAAATTATTCATAGATTATAATAAATTTGCCAGTGATACGCAAAGCCAAGTATCTCACTAAACTTCGTCAGCATTTATGATGGTGTGTATTTTAATTCTTTTCACTTGCATAATACCTCGAAAAATTAATAGTAAGCCTACAACTCTACATCCAGAGAAATTGCCATATATATCTTGTGTAGGTAAAATGGTTAATTTTGGGTGCGTTGTTGTTTTACACTTAAACCTTTACAATGCCACTGGTATCTTCATTTTACTAAACTAAAATACTACAAATTAACTTCATTTTAGTTCAACTATAACCAACTGACAAGCTTAATTTACCATTGACATATGACTCATCTATGCATAGTTTTGTAGACTAGAAGTCTGTGTTGGTTTGAAATAAACATACCATGAGTTTGGTACCTCACAGTCATAATCCGTTAGTTTTTTTGTTTCCTTACAAATTGCTCTACATTTGCATTGCTTTTATTATTTATGATAATTCTTCACTCAAGTGTAGTTGTCAAAAGTTTGCAAAGAGTACTGTACTGTCTTATTGTATTATATTCTGTTTTATACCTCATTTTCAGGTTGAAGATCCATACGACAGACAGAAATGGACCGCATGTCATGGTAAGCTTAAATTTTTATTTTAGTAAACTGAGGTGCCGATACACATTATTTACAGTGTTACTATTCATCTCATTGTGTAAAACATTTTCTCTCTCTTTCGTCCTCTGTTGCTATTCCTGCATAGGTGATAAAATAAAAAAGGCAGCACAATTGACTTGAGAGGACATTGAAACATGGTTTTCACAATTAAAAGAAAGCTATGGTTAATACAAATTAATTCATTGAGCAGATTACAAAATACAAAAATAAGTGCAGATGCAAAGATTTGATTTTCCACTCACAAGGAAGCAGACTAACATTGTACCAAAATAAATGTAGTCATTACAGACTTAGAAAATGTCTTGTAAGATGCTTCAAACTAGAATTACTACACAACATGTATACTGAGATAGCCATATAATTTACAGTTGCATCTTAAAAGTACCACAACTACATTTAGTGTGGCTCAAACACAAGTTACTCTCACTATAGACACTTCAGTGGATGTAGGAACTAGGAACCAGCAACACAAGCCTATAGCTTCATGCCAAATGGCCTCATGGAATTTGGACAGTTTTGGCTAGGTACACATTTGAAAAATCCAGGGTTCCTGAACTACGGAATAGTCAATGCTGCCATTTGCCTTTGACCACCAAAACTTTAGACATGCTTTTGCAACCAGTATGTGTCATACTGGTAGAATGTCACAAGGAATGAAGATACTAGCTTATTCACTGATACAAACATAAATTAAAAAGAAACTCATTCCCAAAGATCTACAATCTGCCTATGTGGTGAATACTTTTTGCACTGACTCAGTCATTAGGAGGTATTCTCTGGGGTGTCACCCATACCTGAGTTGTTTTAGGTTTATGCAGATGACTCGTGTTCTCTCCGAATCAACCGTTATATGTAACTGTTCGTACATTGCCGTTTGTGGAAATCGCAACACCAAGAAGAAAACGCATGAATTCAGTTAATTTAATGCCACAGGTTAGGTACATGACAAGTAACAAATGATTACCTTTTCAGATATGTACATGTCCTTTGAGCCCTACTATTCAGTACGTCGTGTGGCCACGGTGTGCTGCAATTAAAGTCGCTATATGCCGTGGCATTGAATCAATAAGGTTCTGAATACGTTCCTGAGGAATTTCCCTCCACGCAGATTGTATCCGAGCCCACAAATCCGTGACACCAGTTACTATAGGACTGTGACGCACCAGGTGCCGACCAACCATATCCCAGACATAATGATCGAAGCAGACAAAATTGAATTAAAACTTGTGCTGCGGCCGGGACTCGAACCTGGGTCTTCTTCCTTGTTAGGCAGAAATGCTAACCATTACACCACCGCAGTACGATGGTCAACATTGCTGCACTGCTGTTGAAATTGCTTGTTAATATTTTATAAAATTTTCGACTTCATTTACTTATTTTAAAGTTTATTTGTGTTAATATTTGCCATAAAAGTAACTTATTAGTGGATTTTCATTAATCTCAGTCTTTCTTCCTGTGTTATTGACTCAGGTGGTCTATTATTCGTGCGCGTGCTTGCGTCGTGAGCGTGCTTGCGTCGTGAGCGTGCTTGCGTCGTGAGCGTGCTTGCGTCGTGAGCGTGCTTGCGTCGTGAGCGTGCTTGCGTCGTGAGCGTGCTTGCGTCGTGAGCGTGCTTGCGTCGTGAGCGTGCTTGCGTCGTGAGCGTGCTTGCGTCGTGAGCGTGCTTGCGTCGTGAGCGTGCTTGCGTCGTGAGCGTGCTTGCGTCGTGAGCGTGCTTGCGTCGTGAGCGTGCTTGCGTCGTGAGCGTGCTTGCGTCGTGAGCGTGCTTGCGTCGTTCGTCTAAGCCTCGCGCCTCAATAGTGTGTTTACATTTTGCAGCGTGCACTGCAGCTGTAGTGTTTATAAAGCTAAGTACTGACAAACTTATTTGTGCTCTGTAATACAGATACTAAATTTAATAGTTTTATGCTGTTAGTGGTGAAATAATGACTTAATAAACTTTTGTAATCATTAGCTTGCTGTGTTTTTTTAGAGTTTTCTGTGCATCGAAGTTGTTTAGTAAATTTCATGCTTTAGTTTTCAACTGACATTATTAGTGTTTGTAGTGAAATATTTCAGTAAAATTTTGATTCAGTGTTTTAACTTCGCTCAGTGTTCCCCCATTTGAATTTTTTGGTTTTAGCTAATAATTTTGTGAAATTTTGTTGGTATTGGTATTAGCTGTGGTGTAGTGATATTAATACAAGTAGTTGCTTTCTTAATACGCAGAGAATTTCGAGACCGCTATTGTTAGTTCTACTGGGGTAACTGAACTTTGGTAACATAGACGTATAGTTTTTTCAGTAACTGTAAAATTTTACCATGAGTGAGAAGTGTGGGCTCTGTCGTAGGTTTGTGAGTAGTGGGTTACAGTGTGAGATTTGTTCAAAGTATTTTCATTGGGGGGAATACAGTGGGGATGCCAGTGGTCATTTTAGTGAGATCCTCTCCTGGGAATGCAGAATCTATAGTAGAAATAAGTTGATAGAGGAGGAGGAGCATAAGATCTGTGCCCTTCAGGTGCAGTTACAATGTGCAAAGAAGGAAACAGATAGGTTGAGGAGGGTGAAGGGTGGTGGGGAATGGGAACTGGCAGTTGGCAAGATGGCAGCTAGGAAGAGGAGGTATTCAGACAGTTTTACTTTGTGTACATGCAATAGACATGACCAACTGTCAGAGTTGAGTGGAGAGGAGCCTCGTGTAGCTGTAGATGTAGGGAACATGCACCAGTCCTCAGCAATTAGGAGGCCTAGGTTAGTCTGCAAAGTCTAGCAGAAAGAAGGAGGTTCCGCTGCTAGGTAGTTCTCACAGTAGAGGTGTGGGCCAGCAGTTGCAGGAAGTGTTGGGGAGTGAGTAACAGGTCACCAGCATTGTGAAGCCTAGTGCAGGGTTGGCTCAGGTGACTGACAGCATAGGGGAGTTACGTAAGAATTTTACGAAGGAGAATCAGCTAGTGATAGTGGGTGGAGCAGGGAACAGTCTTGATAGGGATGGGGAATATGATGTAGGTGGTGACCTGGTAATGATAGCTACTCAAACTGGTGGCACTGATGTGCACTTCGTGCAACTGTTTCAGCATCATGATCAACCTCACCTTAATGCGGCTGTTAGGTGCGTTAACATGGGGCTGGGGAGGGTGCTGATGGCAGAGGGCATGGGTCACATCTCAGTGGTGCCAGTTGGGTCTATCAGTAGATTGGGTTTCACTAGGCATGGCTTGCACCTTAATAGGTATGGGAAGGAGATGCTGGCTAAGCTTATAGGTGACAGTGTAGTGGGTGGTGGTGGTGGTGGTGGTGGTGGTGGTGGTGGTGTCGTTAGTCATAGAAAAATTCCTGTAGTAGTTGGTGTTAGAGGTGCACCTAGTGAACTGCCTATAGATGTTGACTCTGAAATTATTGGTATGTCGGAGCACCACTTAAATAATTTGACAACTCAAAGGCTTCCTTTACTAGACTATGGATTAGCTGGCTGTTTCTCAAGGAGTTCCTTGTGGGTTGGGGGAGTGGCTCTGTAAATAAAAAACAGTGTTTCATTTGAGTCCATAGACGTATGATGACTCTGCACTGAACAGATATTTGAATGTTGTGCAGCTGTAGTTGAATTTAGTGAAACTAAACTTCTAATGGTTGTTGTTTATAGGTCCCCTAACTCTGACTTCAGAGCATTTCTGCTAAATCTAGAGAAGCTTCTTGATTCACTTTCCAGGAAGTACCAGAAATTAGTTACATGTGGTGACTTCAATATAAATTTTGTACATGATGTGCAAGAAAAATGTTGGTAGATCTCCTAAATTCATACAATCTGATGAAAACTGTGTGGTTTTTTTTTTTTTTTTTTTCCAACTAGGGTGCAGGGGATCAGTAACACAGCCATAGACAATATTTTTATTCATTCTTCATTACTAGATGGGCATTCTGTCAGTAAAAGCGTGAATGGCCTTTCAGACCACGATGCACAAATTTTAACACTAAAAGGCTATTGTACTCAAACCAATGTCATATTTAATTACAAACTATGTAGGAAAGTTAATCCAACAGCAATAGAGAGTTTTTTAAACCTTGACAAGGAACAAGAGTGGCAGGATGTTTAGTGCCGATAACATAGATGATAAATACAATGCTTTCCTTAACACATTCCTCATGCTCTTCAAGTGTTGCTTTCCATTAGAACATTCTAAATGGGGCACTAGCAGTAATGGGCAGCCCGGGTGGCTGACTAGTGAGATAAGGATATCATGCAGAACAAAGCGGGAATTATATCAAAATGTTAGAAGTAGTCACAATCAAGCCACAGTAGCCCATTACAAACAGTATTGTAAGGTGCTTAAAAATGTTATCAGGAAGGCAAAGAGTATGTGGTATGCAAGTAGAATAGCTAATTCACAGGATAAAATTAAAACCATATGGTCAGTTGTGAAGGAAGCGTCTGGTCAGCAGCACTAGGTCAATGATACAAAGTCAGTTCGCAGTAAAAATATTTCTGTTACCGATAAATCAGATGTATGAACAGTATTTAACAATCATTTTCTGAGCATGGGTGGTGAATTAAATAAAAATTTAGTTTCTACGGGAAATCATATAACTTTCTTGGTAAATGCCTTTCCGAGATTGATGTCTGAAATACTCATCTGTGATACTGACAACGGGGAGATTGAGTCAATAATTAAATCACTGAAGACTAAGGACTCTCATGGATATGATGGATTGCCTAGCAGAATATTAAACTATTGCGCTGCACATGTTAGCCCTATATTTAGCCAAATTTGTAATTTTTCCTTTAGGAATGGTCAGTTTCCTGAGCGATTAAAGTACTCAGTAGTAATGCCTCTTTTTAAAAAGGGATAATGTAGATAATTTTAGATCTGTTTCTATGCCATTAGTGTTTGCTAAAGTTATTGGAAAGGCTGTGTATGTAAGGATAATTGATCATTTTGTATCACACGACTTGCTATCAAATGTACAGTTGGGCTTTAGAAGTCATTTAACAACTGAAAATGCTGTATTCTCTTTTCTCTGTGAGGTACTGAATGGGTTAAACAAAAGGTTTCGAACACTTGGCATATTTTTTTGACTTAACTAAGGCATTTGATTGTGTTGATCACAAAATATTGCTCGAGAAGTTGGACCATTACGGAATACGGGGAGTAGCTCACAATTGGTTCACCTCTTACTTTAGCAACAGGCAGAAAAAGGTCATTATTCACAATGTTGATAATGGCTGTGATGTGGGATCTGAGTGGGGGTACTGTCAAGTGGGGGGTGCCCTAGGGATCAGTGTTGGGGCCGCTCCTGTTACTTATTTATATAAATGATATGCCATCTAGTATTATGGGTAACTCTAAAATATTTCTGTTTGCTGATGGCACTAGCTTGGTAGTAAAGGACGTTGTGTGCAGCATTGACTCAGTTTCAAATAGGACAGTAGATGACCTCAGTTTATGGCTTGTAGAAAATAAACTAACGCTAAATCACAGTGGGACTCAGTTTTTACAGTTTCTACCACACAGTTCAACAAAACCTGACATTTTAATTTCACAGAATGAACATACAAGTAGTGAAACTGAACAGTTCAGATTTCTAGGTGTTCAGGTAGATAGTAAGCTGTCATGGAAATCCCACATTCAGGATCTTGTTCAAAGACTTAATACTGCAATTTTTACTATTTGAACGGAATCAAAAGTGAGTGATACTTTGACATGAAAATTAGTCTACTTTGCTTATTTTCATTCACTTATGTGTTACGGTATTATATTTTGGGGTAACTCCTCCCATTCTACAAGGGTATTTTTGGCTCAGAAACGGGCGGTTTGGGCAATAAGTGGTGTAAGTTCATGAACCTCTTGTCGACCTCTGTTCAGGAGTATGGGTATTTTGACATTGTCCTCTCAATATGTATATTCTTTATTGTCGTTTCTTGTTACCAATGTTAGTTTATTCCCAAGAATAAGCAGCTTTCATTCGGTTAATACTCATCAGAAATCAAACCTGCGTTTGGATCGGACTTCCTTAACTCTTGTGCAAAAAGGTGTGCAGTATACTGCTGCATCCATTTTCAATATTAAGCTGCCACTCAAATTCAAAAATCTTTGCAGTAATCCAAGCACTTTCAAATTGAAACTGAAGAGTTTCCTCGTGGGTCATTCCTTCTATTCTGTCGAGGAGTTCCTTGAAAAATTAAGCTGATTTTTATTGTATTGCTGATAGCGTTTACTTAAACCTATGGACTGTCTTTTTTAAGGTTCATGAACATTTATTTTTATCTGTTATTACTTCTATGTTGTAATTTCATGTACTGACACGTTCCATGACCTTGGATATTTGCTCCTCAATTTGGTCCTATGGAGCTTGACAAGTAAATAAAAATAAAAAATAAAATTGCTGCATGAACTACCTAAGCTTTGTGCCCTCCCAAACACAAACTTCAATACAATTGAGCAAGCGCCCCCCCCCCCCCCAAATGCAGGGGCATCAGTCCCCTCCACCCTGCTGTAGAAGCAAAAGCCGCCTCCTGCTCCTCTCGTGCAGAAGGGGTCCCTTGTTGCCCTCTCTTCCTAGGTCTCCACTAATGCCACAGGGGACACACGCCAGTAGCTCAAGGAGCCGAAAGCTGCTGAACAAAGAGCTTCACAGTCTTCCTCCGTGCCTGAAGCTGCTTCGGAGAATTCTTCCCAGCAAGCCCCTAAAGTGAAGAAAGAGAGCAAGTAAACGAAGTAGCAGTCCGCTAAGAAATAGGACCCTCTGGTGGCACCACCACCACCACCACCTATCAATTCCGCATCTGAGGATGCAGTGGAGATCTTTAGTGTCACCTGCGGACCTGGATCTCACTGATGCCTTGTCCACCATGGCAATGGCTACATATACTCAATTGGTGCCAGCAGGTGGATAAAGTGCACTGAAGGTCAAATAAAGCATTTCATAATGAAGATCAGTTGCAAGCCAGAGATGGGCCTGTTATGTTTTGGGGGTCTTTCTCTTATTGTGAATTGGAGCCACTCACTGAGGTGAACCAGTATGTTTAAGTAAACATAGTGAATGACCAGATGTTACATTTCAGTCAACATCTGAATGATGATTGTGCTATTGAGATCCCTACTTTTCAAGACAACAGCGAGGTACGTAGAGATGGAAGACTATGTGACTGGTTTTCTGAACACTTCCCCACCCTAGTACATTTTGATTGGTATGCAAAATCACCTGATGCAAACGCCATTCAAAGTTAAAATAGAACTTTGAAATGCAGGATGTGGGGATAGGTGGTGTTCATTATTGCTGTACTCTGTTATCCACTTCAGCAGGTCGCTCTGCTGTTTGTGTAATAAATAAATCCATACTGGGTCAAAAGCCACATTTAAATTATGCTTACCTTATTTTTCCTGCCAGTATCAAAAGCAAGGCTGAGGACTGAACTCAGATAACACAGCAATAAAATGATAAGATACATTTTACGAGAGAGAGAGAGAGAGAGAGAGAGAGAGAGAGAGAGAGCAAAATATACAGTTAAATTTCTTGGACATCACATAAAGATTCAAAACAACCAACACACATTTAACATGTACCAAAAATTGAAAACAACATTCAAAGTCATACATGAGACATCACAACACACCATTTCTCAAAAGCAAGCAGCACTTAAGATACATGCTCCACAGACTAAACACAGTACCATTGGATACAATGAATACTGTAACACAAATAGCCACCAACAATGGATACAAAGAGAACGAAGTAACAAAGCTGAACAAGAAAATGAAGAAAAAGAAAAGAGCAAACGCTCAGCTGTCACCAACACAAGATCAAAATCACACACAAAATACCAAAATAGAAACAACACAAAATGTGAAAGAAACAGAAAATAAAAGGTGGTACGCAATAATGTACAATCACAAATACACACACAGAATATCCAATATTTTCAAAAACACAAGACATGAAAAGAATCTTTTGTCATTTGCTGAACAGCTAACTCTGTTTCACGTACACGAAGCTCATCCAGTTCCCACAGTCCTTTAGCTGTGTTTCGTCCAAATTTTACCCCTAACTTCTCCAGAACCGTATGTCATTCATAGTTCCCACCATTAAAAGTTATTACAGCATCAGTCACTGCTAACTTTAGAGTCATAAGGCCAACAAGTACATTTTTAGGCACACGGCACCACACATTATTATTGAAGGTCTCATTCATATTCTGGGTCTTCCCATGTAAACACTTCTTTAGTAGCTCAGGATTTGCCAAATCTCTGTAAATAGGTTGGATTGCCTCCATTACTGCCAAAGGAAGAGAATGTTTGTGTGCATTCATGCAGGGTGCCAGAAAATTCAGCTGGCCTATATTTACCAAGTGTTCGGTGGAGGTGGACACAAAGCATGACATGGCTTTTCATTGGTTGATATTCAATGAAAGAAAGTGCTCCACATGGCTCTTTTTATCTTCTCTAAATTGTCACAGTTATCTCTAATGGCCTTCCCATAATATTCCTGTAATTCATCAATTACTTTGTCCATTACTCTTCCAGCATATTTTATTGTCTTGCCATCAGAGTTTTGTCTTACCCAGCTTGTTTTTAGGTTATGCAGACGTGTTCCCATTCTTTTCTTGGTATGCCCTTCACACTCAAGTTATTGTATAGGAACATTGTATGGCTTACTGTTTTCTACTGCAATGAAAGCCTTGCTGTCTCCACCACCTAAGTAATTCACATATCTGACCCCCCTCTCCTGTGAACGCTGGAAAATGTTAACTGCTCCTTTTACCTCCATTCCTCCACTTGTGCCATCATAATTTTTTATACACAGCTGCTTATGAAGTAATTGGTTCTTCTGGTTCACTGTACAACCCTGGCAGTACTTACTGAGAACTTCAAAATCCAAAACTTTTCCAGTGTCAATACTTATTGCAGATGTAAAACCATTTTTAGAACTAAACCCACACTTTTGCCAGGATCATTCCAAAGCAATGCTGATGTCTGTGTTACCCTAATTTTTTCAACAGCTTCTGATGTAGCAGCAACCATTGAATCTTGAGCTACAGCATTTAGTGTCTCCAGTTGCTGTTACATATTTCATATACCTAGAAGGTGGTTTTGGCAAATTCAACACAGTGCTGAGAACATTACCAGCCTTTGCACCTTTCCCAGTGCATCTAAGGCCATAGAACAGTCTCACATTAGTTTCATACAATTCATTACCTGAACGCTGTGATAAAGTATGAAATGCTTTTTTGTTTTTGCACTTCTGACATTTAATAATTAATTTACACGCAACGCCTATTCTAGCTCCAATATCGTCATAAAGTTTAAGTTCACCACCACAAAGACAGGAAGAGACAGTTTGAAAAATGACTTGTGCAAGGGTTTGCAGATCAATAATGACATCCTTCATAATATCATTAATTTTACCACTGTCACCCGTTTCTAAAGTAACTTTACTTTTCAATGCATAAGGGGGCGTGGTCACTTCAGAAACATTATCGTGGTTTCCTTCACTGCTAGCACACGTTTTCAAGTACTTCAGAAGAAAATGCAGGTCTCACGATCTGTTACAAGCAAATTTGCATTTCTTGAAGTTACTTTTACACTTAGTCATTCTATTTATGTATAAAAAGCAATGGAAGTTAGCTTACTACAGAAATAGCTGATAATCACACTACTTTTAATGAAAACTAGTATCAGAAACAAAGGACTGATTTGTTTATTCGTAATACCAACTTCTGAGACGTAGCAGTAGGCACAAAGCAAAGCAATTCAGCAATTCACAGCCTTCTAGACTGTGTAGTTAGCAAGATATGACTGCTCAACTGTTGCAGTATATGCGTAGCCGTGAAATTTGACAGTCATAGACGTAGACATTCAAAATATTATTTGAAGGTTTCACAATTGTCTGATTTTAATGTATTGTATGCCAAAATGTTCAAGAAAATCCAGAGTACATTATGGAGCGGAAATCAGAAAATATCAAATTTCAACAAATTTCACGTGCAATGTCCCCTTAACTGTAGTTCATGATTTTCAAGTATGCAAAATCCAATGCTAAACTGCAAGATAACTACAACTACAACTTCAAATTCAAAAATGACAGTTGATACATACACTGATAGCGTTGCGCTGCGTTCACCTGGTCTGTGCCCAGAAACAACTCATAATTGATCAGTTCAATGTGACAAAGCACACACTCTTTAAACTAATTGATTGCATAATATAACATTAAATATACGCATATAACCACAGGCTCCACTTAACACTATCGCCCTTCCCAGAACACTGACTTTGTTCAGTTTGCGAAACCACGAGGAACTGAGGTGCAGCTGGGAGGGTCTTTGATTTGGTAGCCTCATTCGGTTGACGTTTGGTAGACATAGATTGAGGAGATGTTCGGCTCATTGCAAGAATATCCCCCATGATTGCCAGTGTCTCCGATGACAGAGATTATGATTAAGATTTTGAGTAATCATATTTATTGCCATTTTTGTGCCTATTTCAGGTTCATACTTTTGTTTACATTCGACCTATTTGTGATTTCTTAAACCATAATATTTGCAGAAAGTGTAAGAAAATGGTGAGAAATTGTATTCTGTGCACTAAATGTGACACAGTATTTCACTTTTGATTGGTAACGTTGATCCCTCATTAAAAGAAGATAGGGAATGCACAAAAGATAGAAAATTTGAGTCTTGCAAGCATAAATCAGTAATGAACAGGGAGAAGGCCCAATGTGAATGAACTGAATCTGACAACAGTGATAGGGAATGAACTCATTCGACCCACATAAACAATTCTAGTCAAATTACTATTTTGGTGCAAATAGACCACACCAATCTGGCTGGAAAACTGTTTGAAAAGGTGGTGATAAAAAAAATTGTTTCCGTGAAAAACAAAATGAAAACTCACATACTAAATAACTCATTTGTTGTCAAATTTACTTGAAGCACAAGAATCTCACAGAGTATGCAATTTAGTTAGTAACCATTATAAGCCTGATCTTTGCAATACCAAGAAAACGTATACACGTATGTATGCAAGTAGCAGTGGAAAAAATATTTTTTGAGTGATGAGCGAAAACTATCTCCAGAAAGTTAAAACTACAATTAAGCTAAATGCTTATTGTCATGGTGTGGCAGCAAGAAACTCTTGAGTTGAACAATCTGGGATCCTGATGTCTAACAGTGTTCTTGGCAGGCCCAAATGATGTGGGTGCAAATAAAATGAGAAATATGCAGCACCCTCGTAGTGAAACATTGCTTTGTTTAATAAACACTAATGTTAAAGTTTACTCAGAGCCTCACTGGCATGATCTACCTAGGTGATCGTGTGTGTGTGTGTGTGTGTGTGTGTGTGTGTGTAAATAAGTAAAGCAAATGAAGCCACGTTTAATATTTGTAAGAAACATACAAATGTATTATTTGTGGACATGAGTAGTTAGGAAGTAGATTCTATACAACACATGGACTTTTTATGGACAGACATGTCAAAAAAGTAAGTAAGTGAAAGAACTCTGGAATTTTCTAAAGAAAACAAAGTAGCATTAGATTTTCGCACTAATCTGAGTATGAGTAGTTCTACATCACTTCCATATGGTGAAATGAAAGCAGGTTTAAAGTACCAGTGAAACATGATTTGCTGACCAAGCCTAGTCTATGTAAGGCTTGGTCACTGTTTAATGACCATGACCAGAACTAGACTAAAAAACAAGACTTCTTGGGCTAACTGTTAGGACTGACTATGTCCATAAAAATATGACCCTAATCCACTCATACATACATTCACTTAGAAAAAGACTCCCTGAGTTGGAGATATTCTTAAAAAATTATGTTGTGAACTACTGAGTCTGAATGAACACCCTTTTAAGAAAGAGGACTGTAACTTATATATTTCAGCTGGCTACACGAGCCTAACTGGTTAGTATAGATCACAGAAGCTGAAGGGTGGCTGTGTAGCAATATTAGTTCAAGAACAAGTGTCCCTGAAAGTCAAAGTAACAGACTGTAAATTTTACTGCAGAAGGAAAATTGGAAGCCGCAGCCACCCAGTTCCCTGACTACAGAGTGACTATTATGTCTGTATACTGTCAGCCAAACACAGACTTTAACTCTTGTGGAGTGAATGGAAAATATATTACTTTCGTAATTTAAGTGTAAGATATATAGAATTGAATTGGCGATATTAATTACATGTAATAGTGAAAAATCCTAGGACTACACACTCAAAGCTCACAAGACTTTCACTGCCTCAGTGATAAACCTGCCAGACAAAATTCTTACCTACATAATGTCATTTCATATACAGGGTGATTCAGCTGCCCCTACCGTTGCCATTTTATGCAACCCCACATAACAGGACAATGCTGTTGGCCAGTTTGTTTTGGGGATGTGAAGCACAATGCCAAAATACCACAGTATAACTGATAAAATATACGAAGACTTCTTAGAGCTGCTGTACAACTTTTGCTTATGAAACAACTTCAGCACATTAACCTGGCGAGTCATCCCCCCAGGGGGCTCACCACTCGTCGGTGAGTTCGTGCTTGGCTACCACAGGGCCCCAGCCTTTGCAGCATCTTTTCCTTTCCGTACTGAATGTCTGTCCTCTTGCTATTCTTTTTCTCTTCCCTTGGGGAATATGCCTGGGATGATTTTGGGAATGTGTTCTGCATTTTCAGTAGCCTGATATCAGAACAGTCCCTCCACTGTTTTTTGCTCTTTTTTCCTTCTTCGTTCCCCTTCTGGTATCCTTCCTCCACTTCGGCATTTGAGGTTCCTCTTTTTCGTCTTCCTCCCTGTGTACTTCTGAAGGGCAGCCCACACATCTGACATGTAACAGGTGACTGGGTAACATGTAATTCCCAGCCCCGGGTCGACAGGTAGAGTTTGCACGTATCCCCAGGTACAGGCCAGACTCAGGGAGGGGTGATCGCCTGAGCTGTTACCTCCCAAAATTGCCAGTTGGTCCCTCTGTCAGGTGTTCAGGAGGTGTGAACAATCACTTACAGTGGGTGAGCCCCCCCTCTGAGGGGGTCCTCAGTTAGAAAGAGCGCACTATCGGAGATGCTGGCAGTTGTGGGGGATATTCTTGCAATTAGCCAAACGTCTCCTTCTCAGTCTTCATCTACTAAATGTAAATGGAATGAGGCTAATGATTCAAAGACCCTCCGTGCTGCATCTCGGTTCCTCGTCATTTCGCACACTGAAGACAGTCTGTCTTTTGCTATGACTGTGGCCGTGTTTTTCAATTTAGAGAAAGCCTACGATCCATGCTAGAGTACTGGTATCCTCCACACTCTCTACAAATTGGGCCTCTGAGGCTGCACATTCCATTTCCTTCTGGAACTTTTGAAAGTCTGAGTATTCAGGGTACATGTGAGTTCTGCCGTGTCAGGCACCTTTGTCCAGGGAAACAGTGTGCCCCAGGGTTCCATCCTGAATGTTGTCGTCTTTTCTGTTGTCATTAACCCTATTGTGGTCTGTCTTCTACCGGGCATCTTCGGCTCCCTTTTCACTGACAATTTTGCCATCTGTTGCAGTTCTCTGTTGACTTGTCTCGTTGAGCAGCGTCTGCAGTGTTGTCTCAATCATTTTTACTCATGTAGCATCGACAGTGGTTTTCACTTCACCACTGACAAAACCGTTTGCATGAATTTCTCGTGGTACAATTGGTTTCTTCAACTGTCTCTACATCGTGGGCCTATTGCTCTTCTGTTCATTGGAACTACAAAATTCCTTGGGCTCATGCGCAACAGGAAACTTTCTTGGTCCTCCTATGTGTCTTCAACTGGCTGCCCACTGTACATGATCCTTTACTGTCCTACATGTCCTCAGCGGTACTTCATGGGGAGTGGATCAGACCACCCTCCTCCATTTGTAACAGTCCCTTGTCCGTTTGAAACTAGACTGTATGTTTCGTTCATGCATCTGCAAGTATACACCATCTCAATATACAATCCATCATCGTGGCACAACAGTGGTGCCTTTTACATTAGCCTGGTTGAGAGTCTGAATGCAGAAGCTACCAAACTATCAATGTCATACCGCCGTGATTTTTTCCTCAGCAGATACACATGCCGTTTTCTGTCGTACATGGCAACCCATCCTGTGCCGCCTCCTTTGTTGACTCCTTTGATCACAAGTATGCGGCATGTCCTTCTTCTTTGTTACCTCCTGAAGTTTGATTTCGGCTATTGCTCCAGCAGCTTAACCTGATGCTACATGCCACTTTCCCAGTGGGTGTGAACCCTTCATCATCTTGGCTTCATGCAGCAGCCCGTGTTCACATTGACTTCATTTGCTGCCTAAGGACACTACTCCAGATTCGCTCTATTGTTGTAAGAGTCTCAACCTCGGCACAGAACTTCGCGATAGTACCTTTGTGTACACTGATGGCTCTCGGACTGACCATGGTGTCAGGTGTGCCTTCGTCATTGGCACTGGTGATTTTTCAATATCGGCTTCCACACCACTGCTTATTATTTACAGTGGAGCTCTTTGCCCTCTATCAGACCACGCAGTACATCTGGCAACACGGGCTTTGCAATTGTGTCATTTGCTGCGACTCTCTCAGTGCCCTTCAGAATCTGTTTTGTGCTGTACATTGTCCACCATGTAATGAAATGGGTCCAAGAAAGCTTTCACTCTTGATGGAGCCACTGTGATATTTATGTTGGTCCCTGTTCACATCGGTCCGATGCGCGGCGAGGCCGCTGACAATGCTGCCAAGGCTGCAGTCCTCATACCTTGGCCCGCTAGTTCTTCCATTCCTTCCGAAGATCTCTGTGTTGCCTTCTGTCAGCAGGTAGTGTTGCTTTGGTTCACCATTGGTCTTTCCTCCATGGGAACAAGCTGTGGGAAATTAACCTCTCCCAGTGGCTTGGCCGACCTCCTCTCGGTCCTAGATCATTTTAACTAGGTTGTGTATTGGGCACTGTCTTTTTAGCCAACGCCATATGTTAAGTGGTGAACGCCCCCCCCCCCCCCCTTTGTACTCGCTGTCCTCAACCTTTGACAGTTCGCCATTCCTGATGGAATGCCCTTTTTTTATCCACCTACTTTCTAATTTATGTTTGCCATCTGAGTTACTGGTCATTTTAGTGAACAGCGCGCGGCCTGCTGACACTCTTTTACTTTTTATACATCTTTTTAATATGGCGAAGAACATTTAGTCCTTAGTTCAGGACCTCCAGTGTCTGTATGGCATATTTTAGGGCCCTTTCTCAAATATAAAGTCCTAGTTTTTAGCTGTCTTTCCTTCCGTCGATTGGGCTTACCATGTAGTCACTTTTAACTCCTTTTTCGTCTTCATGTTATGCGGTTCTGTCATGGTCGTGTATGACCTTAGTTGTTTTAGTGCCCTAAAACAGAACAAGACAAACAGTGAGTCATATATCAATCTATTTGTTAGGTTATATACCCTAAAGTTGTTGTTGTCCACACTTCCCATTTTGATATCTCCTGTTAACTTTGTTGTCTCATATGATGAAACACACCCTATAAGACAGCGTTTCTGAACCATTTACGAAAGATTTAGTACTAGAAACAGAATGAAATTCGAGAGACCTCCAAAACCAGTATGACTGCGCCACTAATTACACAACAAAAGACTGGAGAGACTTGCATAAATATGACAGAAGTAAAGTAAATCTTGGTCCAAAAATACCTCACTTGTTATTTTTACAGTGTGATTCCATTTGTTGAGTTGGAGGGAGCTTACATCCATTATGTGGCTGTCACCTGTATGGATGCTGTTCCTGATATGGATGTAGTGCAGGTTGCATAAAACATCAGTAGGGGCAACTGAATCATCCCGTATATGTAAACATGAGACTCACTTGAAGATCTTTAAGTCATTGCTATCTGACCATGATTATCTACTCCTAAAGCTGTTTAAAGCTGGAAATATTCACAGACAAGTAGCTGAATCCAGAGCAATGAGACTACTGTGTGATATACACATAACAAATCTTAGAAATGGTCTGTGGGGTACCGACTGGAGCTCCATTCTCAACAGGTATCATTCTCTTTTGAAGCATAGGAAAATTTCTTACAGATTATTGTAGGCACATTTTGTAAATGCTGTCATACTTCAAATATTAAAACAACATGTTAAAAGAAATATACGAGAGGACAAATAACTAATTGGTACACTCATTTGCATAAACCAAAATACTGCTGAAGTCTTACTAGTACATGTATTGTAGCAATAGTACATACAGGCTTGTCTGTGAAACTGAAGCTATATTACAGAAAGGGAAGAAGTAAAAATAAAAAACAGTACAATGATAACTACAGAGATCATTCAAGCAAAAACTGTCAAGTCCACATGAAAGATGATAAAAGCAGAATCTGGGATCTCTGCAGAAAAAACTACCTACTCCTGTTAGCCCAGATCAACTTAACATCAGCTTTTGTCAGTTCGTGGAAAGACACTGTACATAATGATGAGCCATTACCCAGTAATGACAATGAACCAGAGACAGTGGTCAATAAAAACAATGAGTCAGTCTTAGTTACCTCGCTGGGTGCAGTATCTTAAGCCAACTACCACATTAATAGTGAGTTTTAATGTAAATCTGTCTCCCTTCAGGATATAGTAGATGTAGTGGCAAAACTAAGTAACTGAAAAATTGAAGACTGGACCTCTCCAACTTCATTACATAGTTGTTTGAGAAAAGTGCCTTTCCTGACTTTAAAGTTAACTATAATTATACTTGTGCATATAAAGAGAGGTAGGGAATCATCAGAAAATCATAGACCCATTGCCATGGTTCCAATATTATCTAAAGTTATTGAAGTGATCATGAAAAAGTAGCTAAATGAATTCTTTAGGAACAATAGCCTCTTAAATCAGGCCCACTATAAATTTTATGAAGGACACTCCACAGTTAAAGCAGTGCAAGATATTGTTTTGTATGCCTTAAAGGGATTTGAACATAAGCTGTGTAAATGTGCCACGTTAGTTGATCTAACAAAGTCCTTCAACCTAATATTCCATAATATTCTTGTAAATAAACTTAAACAGTATGGGATAAGTTGTAGGAAATTAGCAAATCATACATCTCCAGTAGGAAGCAAGTCTTCCTTGTTGTTGTTGTTGTTGTGGTCTTCAGTCCTGAGACTGGTTTGATGCAGCTCTCCATGCTACTCTATCCTGTGCAAACTTCTTCATCTCCCAGTACCTACTGCAACCTACATCCTTCTGAATCTGCTTAGTGTATTCATCTCTTGGTCTCCCCCTATGATTTTTACCCTCCACGCTGCCCTCCAATACTAAATTGGTGATCCCTTGATGCCTCAGAACATGTCCTACCAACCGATCCCTTCTTCTGGTCAAGTTGTGCCACAAACTTCTCTTCTCCCCAATCCTATTCAATACTTCCTCATTAGTTATGTGATCTACCCATCTGATCTTCAGCATTCTTCTGTAGCACCACATTTCAAAAGCTTCTATTCTCTTCTTGTCCAAACTATTTACCGTCCATGTTTCACTTCCATACATGGCTACACTCCATACAAATACTTTCAGAAATAACTTCCTGACACTTAAATCTATACTCGATGTTAACAAATTTCTCTTCTTCAGAAACGCTTTCCTTGCCATTGCCAGTCTACATTTTATATCCTCTCTACTTCATCCATCATCAGTTATTTTGCTCCCCAAATAGCAAAACTCCTTTACTACTTTAAGTGTCTCATTTCCTAATCTAATACCCTCAGCATCACCCGACTTAATTCGACTACATTCCATTATCCTCGTTTTGCTTTTGTTGATGTTCATCTTATATCCTCCCTTCAAGACACCATCCATTCCGTTCAACTGCTCTTCCAAGTTCTTTGCTGTCTCTGACAGAATTACAATGTCATCGGCGAACCTCAAAGTTTTTATTTCTTCTCCATGGATTTTAATACCTACTCCAAATTTTTCTTTTGTTTCCTTTACTGCTTGCTCAATATACAGATTGAATAACATCAGGGAGAGGCTACAACCCTGTAAGTCTTCCTTACAGATTCAAATAAGAAGTTGGTCTTTATTAACGTCATAAGAGGAGTGCCTCAGAGATAGGTGCTTGGACTCTCTCTCTCTCTCTCTCTCTCTCTCTCTCTCTCTCTCTCTCTGAAATAACTGTGTGGTAGGAGGCAGTTAAATGCTAATAAGTTCAGAAAGATTATAGAATCCTGGCTGAAAAGACTGAAAGAGAAGCTTTCTACGCTGTTGATGAATTCATAAATAGTGATTTAATTGATGTGGCTATGTAATTATTAACAAGTTTTTGCTGTTATTATCTATTAATATAACTATAAACATGCAGCTTCCATTCTTATTATTTTAAAGAGTGTGTGTAGAACAACTTTGTGTAGGGAGTGGAACTAAATTTAACATAGCTTAATTATAAAGTTGCATACTGTACAATACAACCTGTATTTGAAAATGCGTAATATCTATATTCACGATGACAGGTATCATCCCTTTTCTGCTTGCTTCTGCTATTATGTATGTTAATGACGCTAATATGTTACTTTTGATCATTGGCCTTCAAACACTTCCAGAGCTAATGTGTCTGAGTCTTCACTTCTCCACAGTCCTGGCGATCTCTTTTGCAGTTTTGATTTTTTCTCTTTTTCATATTCCCGTTCCTCTTCCTTCTTAACTGCCTTTATGTGACTCAGATTCTCCAGTTCCTCATCCTCTTCCCTTACTTGTATTGACTGCTCAATACCTGGATGTGCTAACTAATCGGAAGTATCTGCATAATCACTCTATCCTCTATTTTTATGCTCACCTAGTTTTTCTTTTAAAAAACTTGTATTGAATTATTATTTTTTTTGAAATTTTGATCTCAAAAAAATTAGATTTTTTACTCTCTCTCATGCTTCAAATTCCTACCCTGCATTTTGAGGTCGTGAACCCTTCACTGTGTAGTCACCATGTCATGTCACAGCCTTCATTTGCAACACTTTTACTGGCCTTGTTGAATAATCTACCTTGTAAAAGTAAATCTGGCTCCACTGTTGCTACTTACGATATTCTCATTCATTTACTTCTGATTCATCATTACTAAAACTAAAAGGAAGTAGGACATTAGTTTCCTCATATTTTAAGCACACCACCACTGGCAGTCTTGCTCTGACGAGGATTATACTCCAACAACCATAGAAATGTTAAAAGTTCCATCTGTACGTTCACTGACTTCCAATGCCAACACATTTTAGCTGGGCCATTTTTTGCGGCAAATCTTTCAGTCCATGATTATTAACACCACTGTTTTCTTACCCTTTACTCTTTGTGGTCATTTGTGAGTTGTAATAAGATTAGATGCAGTGTTGTTTCATGTGAGTAAGATGATAGTCTCTGGTAGCAAATCATTTACCCAGAAGCACAGTAACAATTTGTTTTCCTGTAGCACTCAAAAGGCCATAATTTTGCAAGGCGTGCAGTCAATAAGTTTATATCATTCTATCCATCCATAATGGTATTACAGAGATGTTCCTTGCTTGTTATGCGAACTTCCCGGACACTTCTGTCCACTTCATACCAAACCATTTCAATGGAAATACAATCAGGGCTTTGGAATGGCCACACCACATCTTTCAGTGCCTTCTGCTTTCTACCACTAAGATGGTAGTGTTCCTGGTCCATACGCCCTTCTGTTTTCACAGTGTTGCCAACTCCATCTCCTGTAAAACACCTCCAAACCATAATAGAACCCCTACCGTGTTTAAGTGTTGCTGGGCCACCCTTTCTGCTTCAGATTGATGAACAAATGTCCTTGTGGTACCAAAAATCTTGAATTTAGTTTCATCTATGAATAACACTTTCTTCCACTCTTCATGTGTCCACTTACTATGTTTCCTAGCCTATTCGAGTCTCTTCTTTTTACTTACATGTCTCAGAAGGGGTTTTTCTTGCTGCTATATGCCATTTCAAGCCAAGCCCGCATCAGTCAGTCTCCTTTTCACTGTTGCAATAGATATGTTTTTCTTGTTCATTTCTGCCAATTCTGCATAAGTGTGTGCTGCTGTTTTGAACCTGTTTCTCTTACTAGTAATTCTGATGAATTTATCATCACTTTTAGTTGTTTCATGAGGTCGTCTTGGTTGTGGTAGGTCGTTATTGCTACATGTTTTCTTCTGGTAGTGAAGGGTGTATTGCACTCCCCCTATAGCCATGCCCCATTGTTTCATAGATTGGAGCATAGATAAACCTGCTTTTCTGAGTGTCATTTGTTGATGACTCTCTCTGCTCCTGGAATGATAATAAGGACGTGCACACTGTCAGCTGTCACTAAGGAACTGAAGTGCAGTAATCATTTAGTATATATTCTATCACTGCTTGAAGTACACTGCAGACATCGCAACACTACAGGGAAAAACAGGGCAGTATGGAATATACCTTTGTTTGTCACACAGGTAAACAACCATATCAGTTCAGACAACTATTTTATATGTACATGACACACTCCTGAATAATATTACATGGTCACCGATGTACTATTCCTTTGCTTATTCAGCCATAGTCATAGTATTATATGGTACCTACAGGGATTTAGATGTCGGTTGGTAGGTTTATTGAAATTAATGAGTGGTAGTGTATATTTTGTTCCTTCATATATTTTGCCTTCCAGAGATGTTGTCCTTCGACATAGTTTATTTGTTATAACTTACTTTGCACATTGTGTTGTTCTGCAGTGGAAACAAGAGTGAGGAACAGATGACATTCATGAAAAGAGAATTCAGATACTAATTAATTCTACATCTGATATCAAATGGCAAAAGTAATATGTAACTTTGTTGTTGTAGTTGCAGCATCAGTCGTTAACAGTAGCTTTGAATGTTGAAACATACACAAATACCACAGATGTTCAAAACAGTCAATCTTCAATACAATTACTATTCATAGATCATGAGCCCTGGCCACTATGAAAGTCTGTGTATGTTATTCAACTGGCAAACACACAAAATGGGGTCAGTGCATGGATGTTCGAACTTAAGTGCACCTGCCACTGGAGCTCCAGAGAGATGATGCTTGCACGTCATTGAGAGTGGCATAATCATTCGTCACACCACCCTTGCACCACAATGGTGGCTGTAGGAAACATACCTGCGTAACTGACAACAACCAGACAGCTGCCGATACTGCATTATCCATCCAGAAAGGGTGGACAGCAGAATTTTTTCAGTAAACATGTGGCTTATTGTCTTAGTATGACACAACTTAACTTTGTGGCATAAGGACCTGCAGAAAACTGCCAATTATCAATAAAAAATCATATGCATGATGCACAAACGAAGATGGTTGGACTACTGCTAGTAAATCTCTCCACAATACTGACAAAGTTGTAGGCCTCCTCTAGACAACACCTTACACACACACATACACATGACAGTAAGGAGCTGCATGGTATTTCAGAGTATGATATGATCCCACTCGTTTCCCAAGCAAGCATCAAAATTATGGCACCATCCATAATTCGCTCATTCTCTATGCTTTGGACAGACTAAATGTCATGATTGTAAGGTCAGAAATCACACAAGATATAGACAGGCCTGTAACTGTGTCTGGAACTCATGGCATTTTTTAATGCTTGCTGTACAGTATGATGTCCATGACTTACTGTTGTCTCTTGTGTGGGCAGTGGAACATTCAAAATGTGGATGGTGCACTTGGATCCCATTGGTTTCAATTTGAGGCTGCTGTTTGCATCCGTGTGCCTCATCCTCGAGCAGTTTCACAGTTTGAAGAAAGAACATTATAAAAGTCCACAGTAAAGTCATTTTTTAAATCCATTGTGTGTGTGTGTGTGTGTGTGTGTGTGTGTGTGTGTGTGTGTGTGAACTGGTGTTTTGTCAGGTGTAAACTTACTAAATTGCTATATTATTATTTCTGTTTTACAGTGTTGGAGATAAATTGCACAGCCCTGCAGCTGAACGCAACAAAGAACCAATTCTCGAGGTGTTAATGCAGTACATTTTTAACAACAAGGCAAAAGAAGAAGCTCTGACAGTACTAGAAATAGCCTCAGGAACAGGACAACACATTGTGTATTTTGCCCAATATTTTCCAGATGTGCAGTTTCAACCATCTGAATTTGAAGAAAGCTACGTAAGAAGTATTGGAGCATACATTTCTGAGAGTGGTGTCCGCAATGTGCGTGACCCAATTGTAATAGATATACGTACTCCATATAGATTCTGGGCCTTTGGAGCATTCACAGAAAATTCTGTGTCTTTTGTTATCAACATCAATATGATCCACACAACTGAAAGTGAATGCACTGAACACCTATTCAAGAATGTACAGAAAGTTCTGAAACCTGGCGGTCTATTATTTCTGTATGGGCCTTTTGCATTTAATGGAGTTATAACTCCAGAGTCTAATGTTAGCTTTAACCAAAGATTAAGACAAGAGAATCCTGCATGGGGCCTAAGAGACGTAGAAGATCTGAATGTATTGGGATTTAAATATGGTTTGTCACTAATAGCAGCACACGATATGCCAGCTAATAATCACATGCTTGTGTGGAAGAAAAAGTAGTTTCATTGGAGAGTGCTTTTCATTAACAAAATTTGTTCCACATTTATTTCAGTATTAATAAATCAGATGTTAAATGTCAGTTTGGTTGTTAACAATGCCAGTGTTGTTCCTGTGTAACAGTATTAGCTGACGCTTAGTAGAATGTTGTGTTCTTAAAATAAGATTGTCTAGTTGCATGTATGGTTAATGGTTTGTGTTCTGTAAAGTCTGTGATGTTTGATTGATTGTTTGAAATTGTGAAATAATAGAAATATTTGTGCTTTATACAGGTACTATATAATTTATGCATATACTATAACTGCAGGTTTTCATTTGGTTTTGTGAAGCCATCTGTAAATGTGTGAGCAAAGTAGAAAAAGCAAAACTTTTGACTTTGTCATTCAGTAGCAGATATTGACCTGAAACTTAAAATTCATAAGAGAAACTGTCATGATACTTCTGATACATCTTCCAGACACAATGCACTCAAATCCCACTGATAACAAAGAATCAAATAATGAACTGCATAAACTCTGTGTAGCCCACAGGAAAAGTTTTTCAGATATTTGCGTTCTTTGAGTCTAACTATGAAATTTCTGAATTTTAAAATGAAACTGTATCCTTTGATCTCAAATAAATGTCTTTATTGTGACTGTAAGATTTCATTACTTTCAGCCTACATTTACCTCAATTTTTGACTCCACATTCACATTAGTATTTCACAAAATATCAGATATCATATGGCAAGCTGGTACTAAGAAACTGAAGAGACTCAGCAAGGTGGATAAAAGATGCAGAAGGATTATTTAAAGGAAAGAAACAGGCTAACTGTTGTCAATAGAGAAGATAAACTGGATGAAAGGGAGATGAGTGATGCAATACTATGGGAAGAGTCTGATGAAGGATTCAAAGAAGTTAAAAGGCACGTGGAGTTGATGACATTCCATCAGAATTATTAATATCCTTGTGAGAAACATTAAAAAACTGTTACACCTGATAATAAGGGTATACAAGATATGTCAAATACCCCCAGACTTAAAGAAAAATATGTTACCAATACCAAAGGTCAGTGTTGAGAGATAGGAGCGCTATTGAACTACCATCATGTTTGTATATCAGAAGGATATATAGACTGACAGAAGATAACTTTGGGTTCTGGAGAATCGTAAGAGTGTATAGAGTGGTACTGACGCTATGACAAACTTAAAAGATAGGTTGATAAAATTCAAACCTACATTTCACAGCACTTGCAGATGTACTAAAAGGAAAGCCATTTACAGTGTTGGCTGGAATGCACTCTTTAGAATTTTTTGAAGTGGTCGGTGTAAAAAGGTATCAAAGGTTATCTACAAACATTACAGAAATCAGACTGCAGTTATGAGTTGAAGTTCACAAAAGGGATGCAATAATTGAGATGGAAGTAAGATGAGATTGATTACTACCTCCCCAAATAGAAACCAAGGAGGAATTTAGAACGCGAATTTAAGTTTAAGGATAAGAAAAACAACTGAGATTTGCAGATTAAATTGTAATTCTGTCAAAAACGGTGCAGCACTTGGAAGATTAGTTGAGCAGGATGGATAGTGTCATGAAAACAGGTTATGAAATGGACATGGAAAAAAATGAAACAAAGGTAACTGAGTATAGCTGCATTAAGTCAGATGGTGCTGCAAGGATTAAGTTAGGAAATCAGATGTTGAAAGGAGTAGACTAAATTTCCTATTTGAACAAGAAGATAAATAATGTTGGGAAAAGTGAACATTTAAAATATAACTATCAATAGTATGAATAACTTTCCTAAAAAGGAAATACGTGTACATCTAATTTAAGTTTTAGGTTTTTTTTAAAGCATTTATCTGGAATGTAACAGTGTACGGAAGCGAAATGTGCACGATATCGTTTGATCATTATCTCATTTCATTTGGATACTGAATGTGGAAAAGATTTTCTATAGATAATGTCTGATGTGTCACACGTAACGTCACAGTAAGTTTGAACAAATCTGGGTGAACTTTCTGTTCAGCTTCAAAGACAACTTCGTCTCCCAATCATTCATCAGGCTGGCAGAAGCTGCCATGCAGCATTTAGCCACAAAGGCTTCTGCATACATGTGTTACTTGATTTTGTCATGGCATTAGACACACTTTGATTTGATACAAACTGTGCACCCCAGGACTGTCTTGCAGATGATGAAACTCATGACTTTACAAAGTGCTCAGGAAGGAGTGTAAAAGCCTACACAACAATAGCAAGAAATTCAATGAAATCCTACTGCCAAATATGTAGGGTAATCCTAGACCAGTGCACCATCTGTAGATCTCATATGAGACCACAAGGAAGAAAACAAGTATCAGGGTGCACCAGACATATCCCATACTAAATATAAACAGTAGCCTCTGCAGTGTTAGGTGTAAAAATTTATTGTAGCTTACTTAGAACTGTGGTAAAATGTGCGGTCATTCATGTGGGGGTTACGCTGCTAAAACTTGCATACAGATATTGCAAGAAACATAAAAAAAGGGCCTAGGAAGACTATTGCACCTCTCAATCATGTTTTCGGCAGTAGGCAACAACTGCTGAAATGTAACAAATCCAAGTTTAATTTAGAAAGTTTGATGAAGCCTTTTGTTTGGCAATCAGAAATGAGCTTCTTGCTTTGAATTTGTGAGCGAGTCCTGTGATGTCATCTCTGAATACGTCGTCTCTGCTACAAGTGGACTCAGCTCGCTCAGAAAGAAGAGCAAGTACACAGGTTTGCACTTATAATAGTGGACTTGTGGCATTCCCACTACATACACATCCTTTTTGAAAACAATTTCTGACATTAAAATGTAAATTACTGTTCATTTATTTCACTTAATCAAGATTTCGGCTTTAGCCATTTGCAAGTGGAAGTTGAAATGTCATAACATGTTTGAGGTACCTAAATGACATTGAAAGTGAATATTGTTACAGTTATACATATATTTATATAGATAAGCTTGTTTTGTAATATTTATTATTAGGGACCAATGCAAAACTTGCGCACTTTTATAGTTTTAAATAATAGCAGCATTTGGAATATGTGTAGGCATTGACATAAGGGTAGTTCTGGGAATGAAGGGAAAACATCTTTAAAAATGAACCAAACAATGTGAAATAATGTGTCATGTCTCATGAGTTCATGATTATTGCCGTGTGTCCAGTAATGTGTTTTGTGTTCATAATGTTCATCACAGCTTGTACGACAGGTGGAGATCAGGGACTGTCATTAGGATCTCATAAACTATAAACTTAACTTGGCACACATTTTCAGTTGCAATAAGCACGTTAGGCATAGTAGCAATAGGCAAATCGTAATTCAATGTGACAATGACTAGTATATTTCTTGTTTCAGAATGTATATTCATTTAGAAAAGTCAGCTTTTCTGACAGGCAGAAATTAGGGCTCATACGGAAGTGTACAGACAGTTTTTTTTACCCTTGCTCTATTTGCGAGTGGAACAGTAACAGAAATGACAAGTAGTGGTACAGGGTGCACTC
This sequence comes from Schistocerca piceifrons, assembly GCF_021461385.2. Taxonomy (NCBI): domain Eukaryota; kingdom Metazoa; phylum Arthropoda; class Insecta; order Orthoptera; family Acrididae; genus Schistocerca; species Schistocerca piceifrons. Next base: position 388,746,944 of record NC_060149.1, on the reverse strand, counting down.
CGCTGTGCACTGTACGGTGGCTTGTGGAGTATTTATGTAGATGTAGATATAATGGACTACCACGGTGGTCACGGTTATTATCTATAAGGATGCTGTATACAAATTAACCAGTTAATAAGTACTGTAAAACAGAATGCTATTTGTGATAAGATAATATGAAAGGGGATTCTCTTATTCGTGATTAATGAGTTAGCTTCATAAAAAGTAGGTGCGAAGCTGAGCATCCTTCATGACCTTTTGCCCATGATAGTTAAATCTCTTTTATGATAAAATGTTCTACAAACAGTAAGTTTTAGTGCAATATCAGTACACAGTGTCAGAAGCTGGTTAATCAGCCTCTCTAACGATACCTCACTCATCCCTTTACAATTATTGTGTGTTGAGAAAAAGTGATGTTAACTTGAGAAATAATATATATGATGTTCTAGTCAGAGAATGTCTAACAATTAAGTTGACATATCCATACTTTCGAGGTGTTATCAAGTGTGTAACAAAAATACCAGAAAAAATGACATGGGGATGAAGTGCAATCTCCAAATGGTGATTAAGTATTAAAATAAATTTGAGAAATTAATAGTAAGCTGCACACCTCACTGTTAACCATGCAAGTTGCCATGACCAAATCAATACAGAAATAGTGAATTTTTTTTTTTGCTGTAGGGATGTAAGAGTGACATTAATTTGTGCCCAGTTTTCACTTGTCACAGTACATGTTTTGTTGCGGTGGAGGTGGAATAAACAAGAATACAACCATTTTGTTTGCATTTGAAAACATTTGTATGTTTTACGTCTGAAACATGGACTATATTGTGGAACTTATTCCAGAAATGACTCCTCATCTAATAGAAAACATTTGCAATTGTATACTTTGCATCAATTAATTTATTTTCATCTTACACCTTCATCATCTCATGCAACACAGCTTTGATAAAAGCCATCTGATCCTGACAGGTGGTCAGTTTGCCTTGTCATCAACTGGAACTCGTCACTGTGTTCCTTGAACCACTCCCTCACACTCTTGGCTGCGTGACATGGTGCATTATCTTGTTGAAAAATGTCACTGCCATCGAGAAATATGATTGTCATGAAGGAATGTACGTAGTCTGCAACCAGTGTGCGATACTCCTTGGCCATCATGATGCCTTGCACAAGTTCCACTGGACCTGTTGATGCCCACGTGAATGTTCCTCAGCAGTGATGGGATGGCGAGGCGCGGCGCCTCAAGCGCACCGAGAATTCCTCGAGCCTCTAGTTCTCAAGCATTTCTCAAGAAGCTTACGAGAAACGACTCGGCAGTGTGTGCTGCTGCGCGCCGGTTGGCTGCGACAACATACACCGCGATGCTGTTGGTTTATGAATTGAATGCCGCCGCTAGACAAACACGCTCGCTGTTCGCTGTGCTCATAACTAGTGTGTCTCAGGTTTCATTGGAGTAAAGATGTTATTCAAATCAATATGGACACTCGAAAACGAACATCATGGTGCTGGCAATATTTTACGGAGGATGGAGATAACGTTACTTGCAACATTTGTCGTAAAAATTTCTGTAATTTATCAAAAAATACAACTGGCATGATTAGACATCTTAAACTGCACAATTTATCGAGTAATAAAACAGTGACATCCGTGGATACAGAGGCTCATTCTTCCAATAGTGCGAGGCGGACAAAATATCCAGGTACGTATGGTACAAAAGGTGAATTCCATGCAAAAGTTCGGATAGTGTCCGAAGCGGTCCGCCATGCGTAAAAAACATTGATTTTTTTAATCATACTCCAATAACATACAACGTACCCCAAAATCAAACCTATACTATCCTAGCTTTTGCACGATACGATATGTAATTTTATTGGACTAGTTGTCGACCATAACGTATCCCCTTGCAGGAGCACTGATCTAAATCTTACATTTCTCTTCATAGAGGAAGTAAACGGCAACAACAGCTAGATGAAGCACTAGTGGCCATGGTAACAGACAATTTGCTTTTAATCGTCGAGGACACCGGTTTTCAACAGTTTGTTTCACTGTTGGACCCACAATACTCGATACCAAATCGAAAAAAGTTGCGCTCATGATTGAGGACGATTACCATAAACAGAAAGAGGTTGTAAACTTGGCTGTGGAAGACTCTACTTGTGTTTCTTTAATGACCGATATTTGGACCTCACCCAATAGTGAGGCATATATTGCTGTAACCGGTCATTTCATTAACACTAATTGGTGCCTGAAAGCTTTAGCTCTCGAGACATTCCATTTCCCTGAAAAGCATACAGCGCTAAATATTAGTTAGGCGTTAGATAACGTGATTTCAAAATGGAACATTAAAAACAAAGTTGTAAGCATCACAACTGACAACGCCGGTAAAATGGCGGCAGCTGTACAACTTATTCACAGTGGGAACATGGATATGCAACATGTGCCTTGTTTAGCACACACCATCAGTTTAGTTGTGAAAAGTTCTTTGAACAGCAACAGTGATCTATGCATAATGTGGGGAAAGGCCAGAAAATTTGTTAGCTATTTTAAAACAAGTTGCAATGCTAATGAAAAACTCCACGAGATCCAGGATCTAGTGAAAAAACCTGTTCATAAATTTATTCAGGAAACCGAATCCTAATGGAACAGTACGTTTTATATGGTCTAGTGGAGCAAAAGGAATGCATTGCAGCCTTTTTATCATCTTTGTTTTCAGGTGTAGAGAACCTCACAGCTGACGAGTGACGAATTTTGAGCGAATGTTTATGTGTACTGGAGCCATTTGAAGAGGTAACAAGTGCAATCTCAACTGAAAACTATACCTCTCTTTATAAAGCTGTTCCAATAATCAGACAGCTAATCCTAACCATATGCAATGGGAAGTGCGCTACCACGACAGTGCAAGAGCTACTGCAGCATCTGCACAACTCACTAATAGCCCGGCTAGGATTAATAGAAACAAACAAAGTAAGTGCCATTGCCACAGTTCTCGAACCCAGATTCAAAACATTACCATTTACGAATCCCATTCATTCAAAACATGCCGTTGCAAGCCTAATTGCAGAGTGCACAAACATGGTAGAGACCATACGATCTACTCATTCGGCTGCTAATGACACTAGCCATGAGTACCATTTCGTACAAAACGCGAGTAGTTCCTTATGGGCTTCTTTCAATGAAGAGGTTTCCAATAAAAATCTAATGAAAAGATGTTGTGATAGCATAGACCTGGAGGTACAACGATATTTGGAATCACCATACCTACAACGCACGGATAATCCTTTACACTACTGGAAAAAAAATGAAAACAGTTACCCAGGTCTAGCTGTTGTGGCAAAAAAATATCTTGAAATACCTGCAATTTCTGTTCCCAGTGAAAGAATATTTTCGAAAACAGGACTACTTATAAACAAACAAAGAAGCAGACTAAAAGGCCAATTGGTTAATAAAATCATATTTCTAAACAAAAATTGACAGCAGTGCAGCAATGGGATGTAAAAATGCCTTCCACTGAAAAACTTTTTTTTCCTTTCTTTCTTCAGTAAGTAAACGCATGCACGCAGTTTCTGTATATAGAAGGCTATGGCACTTCTCTGTTAGGTTTAAGCATGTATGCATGCATACATGCAGAATGTACAAGGTAATTTTTTTTGTAAGAATAAAGCTTCTGTTTCATGCATATTATGTGCTTTGTTATAAACAACAATTCTATGATTTTTGCCTTATGAGACATATACTAATACTTCAGTACACATTAATAACAGTAGTACAGTTGATATCAATCATAGAATTTCAAAGTTTTCCGTGCATGTACGTACAACGAGTACAACCGTTGTGGCTCAGTGCTTCGTGTACTGAAGGTTTGCGCAATTTCTCAGAGAGCACAGCACTGTCAACTTCTCGAGCGTACCCGAGACATTCTCGAGAAATTGCTTTCACGTCGCGCATTTCTTGAGCGCGATCATAGCCCATCCCTATTCCTCAGAGCATAATGGAGCCACTGCCAGCTTATCTCCACCTCACTGCGCACATGTCAAGTAGCTGTTCTTTTGGAAGACAACAGATCCACACACTCCCATCGACATGATGAAGAAGGTATTTGGATTCATCAGACCATGCAACACACTGCCACTGCGCCAAGATCCAGTGCCAAAGGTCATGTGCCCATCTCAGTTGTAGCGCTGATGTCATGGCATTAACATTGGCACATGCATGGATTGTTGGCTGTGGATGTCCATCGTTAGGAGTGTTTGGTGGACTGTGTGTTCAGACACCCTTGTACTCTGACCAGCATTAAAATCTGGTGTTAGTTCCGCCACCTGTCCTGTTTTACCAGTCTGCCCAGCCTACAACGTCCGACATCTGTAATGAGCGATGGCCGTCCAACCGCACGACATCTGGATGTGGTTTCACATTGGTTTCACCACGTGTTGAAGACACTCGCCACAGCACTACTTGAATGCCTGACAAGTCGTGCAGCGTCTGAAATGTTCATTCTGAGCCTCCAGCCCATCACAATGTCCTCACAGTCAAACTCAGATAGATTACATCCCTTCCCCATTCTGCACATGGACAGCAGAATCACTGATGCTGCATGCACCGTGCATGTGCCTGACTAGCAGTCGTTCATCAACAGGTGATTCTGCTGTCGCCTGAATGAGTCTATATCAATAGTAGCCCAGTGGTCACGATGTTCTGGCTGATCACTGTATATGGCATGTCTTGTGTCTGTAATCTTCATTCATGGTTGAATTGTAATAGATCTTCCATGGGCTTTGTCATACCCATGATTTGGCAAGAACCATCAAACCATGTGAATGTGAATGACTGTTACTTTTGTATGATAACTCCAGTATTGCGTGTTATTTCCAAGAAGAAAAAGTCTTCCTTGACATACAGGGTGTCCCAGCTATCTTGTCCACCCAAAATATCTCTGGAACAATAACAGCTATTGGAAAACGACTTTCACCCGTATCAATGTAACGCTGGGGCCCATGAATGTACATATTTGGAAACATTCTAAAACGAAAGCATATGTGTTTTTTAACACAAACTTATGTTTTTTTAAATGGACCTCCTATATTTTTTCTTCAGCAATCCATAGCATGACAAAGCACATACACAATGGCATTGATTGCATCGCAATATTCTCATTACATCCCGAGATATTGAGACGCGAAGTTGACGCTTGAAACACCCGACATGCGCTGCTAGCGCACATCCTGAGGCTCAGGCGTGAACCCCATGCTGCCCGTAATCACGATGTGATTGACATGCGTAATCACACTTCCATTCTTATCAAGAGGTCCGAAATGGATAATACGGTCTGCTGCCATCCTGCATTAACGTCGTACATTCCAGCAGGTATTTATCCCATAGGCTAGGGGTGATGCGGTTCTGTAGCATATCTGTGTACCGCAACGTTAGTCACAAAGTTAACTTCGCTTATCGTTAATCCAAACTAAAAAGGTAATGCCATTCAATGTTAAAACTTTACTTTACTGTAGATCTAACGCATGTGACAGTTAATCATTCACTCGTAACAGTAAAATTCATGTTGATGGTTTTAGTGAAATGAGCAAGTGGACTAAAAGTTTTACCATTGTTTAGGTAAAAATGTTTTGATTTGGGAAGTTCAGGTAGGACACAGAAGATGAATGTAAACATTTTTAACCAATTAGTTTTATTATCACGTAATTATCAATGTTATGTTTATATAATGCGTTAAATGACAAATTGTTGCAAACAAATGTTTCTTAACATCACTGGCTAAAATGGCCCTTTGTAGAAACTTCCACTGTGATACCAGCACTACATACTAAACATAGCGCTCATATCTCATGCTCAAAGTGATGCCCATTGGCTCGCATACATAGGGTCACTCTGCGGATGAAGGATGCCCTACTTCGTGCTACTGTTTCCTCTTTGATGGCTGTACAAGCATCAATAATGCATTGCTTCATGTCCTCTAGTGTTGTTGGTTCATGTTGGTTAACAGCATCCTTCACTGCTTCCCAAAGAAAATAATCCAGCGGTGTAAGGTCCGAAGATCGGGCAGGCCACCTAACTGGGCCACCTCGTCCAATCCACCTACCAGGGAACTTACGGTTCAGAAGTCGTCGTGCTCCTAAGGCATTATGTGCAGGGCATTCGTCATGCTGATACCACATGACCATTCTCCGGTTCAGAGGTACGGTGTCCAAGAGAACAGGAAGATTGTGTCGTATAAATCTGGAGTATTGTCTGCCATTTTGGATGCCGTTTTAAAGAAAGGTCCGATAATGGTATCTCCAATAATCCCACACCAAACATTAACTTTCCACGGACGTTGATGCTCTACCTGACGGAGCCATTTTGGATTGTCTGCGGACCAATAATGCATATTCCTCATATTGACAATTCCTTTGTTGGAGAATGATGCCTCGTCGGTAAAGAGAACATTTGCAAAAAAATTTGGATTAGTCAGAAGTTTTTGCTGAGGCCACCGACAAAATGTTACCCTATTGCAGAAGCCATTTCCATGAAGATCCTCGTGTAAATGAACATGGTAAGGATGAAATTTATGACGTTTAAGAATACGCTGTGCACTTGATTTCGACACACCAACTTCACGTTCAATTTGACGTATGCTGATTTGAGGATTCACAGCTATGGTAGCGAGCACAGCAACTTCAGCACATTCATCTGTGCATGTTCTAGGATGATGTGGAGGTCTTGGATTTAAGCTTCCCGTTTCACGTAGACGAGATGTGAGACGACCAAACATCCGGCGTGAAGGCGATGGCTTGTCAGGGAATCGTCTTCTGTACAGTCGTTCTGCCTGAACAGCATTTCATCCACCTACAACAGGGTACAGTACAGGTATGTAGAGTAGGGTAGAAAACAGACATATTAATTTAATAATCATAATGTTCGCTAACAGTACTATCAACAAACAAGCAATCTCATAACGTATTTCCCGTCAACATACATTCTCCATAGATCAGCAGCATTTCTACCATATCTTCATGTGTGTACATTATACTGTACGGTATAAGTTCCACAACACAACATTTATTCACAATGTGTACTACCTCCGTGTCGTCACTAGATTAGTCTGATGCACTACTACACTGGCAAGCGGTGTACTGCACGCCAAAGCAACAACAAATGGGATGCTCGGAGGGTGGTGGAGTACAGGAGTTTGCATGGGTCGCAAATCATAAACAAGGCGAAGTGGTAACTGTGGCAGTAGTGGGAACTACGTTGGACACTTGACTAGGTAGAGCCAGGCCCTGCGCGACAGACACAATGGGTCATATAACGCATTAGATAAATTTTATTTTGGATGTGCAGGATAAATAAGACAACCTGACGGGTGTACACCGATCGGTACTGGTTCATATTGTGTACGTAGATACGTAAAACGTGCAAGAGGGAAACCATTATGTGCTTATGAGAGTTGATGGCAGCAGACCGTATTATTCGTTTCGGACCTCATGATAAGTATGGAGGTGTGATTACACTTGTCAATCACATCGCGATTACAGGCAGCATGGGGTTCATGCCTGAGCCTCAGGACGTGCGCTAGCAGCGCATGTCGGGTGTTTCAAGCGTCAACTTCGCGTCTCAATATCTCGGGATGTAATGGGAATATTGCAATGCAATCAACGCCATTGTGTATGTGCTTTGTCATGCCATGGATTGCTGAAGAAAAAATATAGGAGGTCCATTTAAAAAAACATAAGTTTGTGTTAAAAAACACATATGCTTTCGTTTTAGAATGTTTCCATATATGTACATTCATGGGCCCCAGCCCTACATTGATACCGGTGAAAGTCGTTTTCCAATAGCTGTTATTGTTCCAGAGATATTTTGGGTGGATAAGATAGCTGGGACACCCTGTATGTTAACATACCTAAGGCCATGCGACCAGTGCCTCACAGAGACAGACTGTCGCTTCCTGTCTGATCTGATTGTAATAGTGAAAGATCCTGATTTTTGTGCAACAGTGAGTGTTCAGAGATTCAGGAAATAATACTGTGAACTTAACACTAGAACGGCGGAGTTTCTGACAATCCTAAAACGGCAAAAGGGGTCATATTGACACCACATAAAATATTTTCATATTTGACTTAAACAGGTACTTTTTTTAGTGTTTATTAATCTATACTTTATTTCTGGTAATCACAACAATTATTTACAATTATAAATAATAATAACTAATTTATTTGAATGACAATGTATCACAAATTTATTGTTGCTACTGCTAACAACTTTCTTAACTATAGAGTTTAATTTATTATCTATTCATACAACATTCTAGACACATTTAGTATATTTGGTCCATTTCACTCTCACATGTGTTTACAAACAGCTCTGTATTACTTTTCACTCAAGTGAGAGATTTGGAATAGCCGAAAGGTAAAGCTGAACCTTTCGTGTCAAGACAACAGTGGAATTGTATTGGTAAGATGTTAAATGCGACTGCATTCCATAACCACCATATGTAGTTCGTTCAGTTTTTCGAAAGTGAAAAGAACTTGGTATTTTGGAGTGATGTACACAGACTAATGACAGGTATGAGCATTTGACTATAAAAGTGACCAGTGGAGGTTGCTCATCGACTCCTCCAAAGAACGTCTCAAGTGTATGCTGCTGCATTATGGCAGTGTGTTACCATGGATTCCAATTGGTTATGCACCATACATGAAAGAAACATATGATAACATGAAAAAATTGTTATTACTATTGAACTGTGACAAGTTTAATTGGCAGATTTCTAGGGATCTGAAAGTCATAGACATATTACTTGGGCAGCAACAAGGGTACACCAAGTTCTGTTGCTTTCTGCATCTCTAGGATAGCTGCACCAAAGCACTTCACTATAAAAAGATTGGCCTAAGTGTCAATCACTTGAAACAGGATCTCACAAAATTATGCATGAAGCACTTGTCAAATCCAAGCACATAATTCTCCTTGTTCTTCAAATTAAATTGGGCCTTATGAAAAACTTTGATAAGGCCATGGACAATGATGAAGCATTTGTCTATTTGCATGATAAATTTCCATTTCTTAATGAGGTGAAAATAAAAGACAGGATTTTTGTGGGTCCCCAGATATGCAAACCGTACAAACATAAGCATTTCAACACAATCCTGGCAGTTGATGAAAAGTTACCATGGGATGCCGTTGCTCAGGTGCCAACAAACTTTCTAGGAAATAAGAGGGTAGAAAACTACAAGGATCTTGTGGCAAATCTTCTGCACTGCTGCCGTAGACGGGAGTGAATGTGTCCTTAAATTTATGTTTCTTAGAGTACCACATGGACTTCTTTCTTGACAACTGCGGTGCTGTAACCAACGAGCATGGAGAACGCTTCCACCATAAAAGTTTGGACATGGAAATGAGATACCAGGAAAAGTGGAGTTCATCAATGTTAGCCGATTGCTGCTGGACACTAATCAGGGAATCAGCAACAGAAAACGACAAAACCAGGCAAAGCGGTTGCACTTTCAGTGACCTTCCTCCAACGGATAAGACCAAGGTAAATATAGTAAAACCCCGATTTTACACTTTTCCAGGAACTCGAAAAAACATGGCGTAAACTGCTGGAAAATGTAAGAGGCAGGAAATTACTTTTTAAAGTTTTACTAGTTATGTATAGGATCCCCTTTCCATTTTTGTACTTTTGTATGATATATGTAGATAATAGGCAGCAAAATACTTATCAGGGAATGTTTATTATTTAATAAAGCTTATCTGAATTTAGTGCTATGTTTAGCAGGTGACATGACAATCACCGACACTAAAGCACAACAAATCACATTAAAAATAATGCAAACCAAGCAGCTGCCATGTTGATTTATGTGTTTGCAAAGCTAAAGTGATGCAATTGGCTGTTATTTATTTTCATATACCTGCTTTCCTTTCCTGATTTTCTTCAGCTGGCATACGTGACACAGCTGTTTCTGCTAGAATGATGGATTTTCAATTCCTTAGACTGCAATTGAAGGTGGAAAATATACTGCATAAAACAAGTTAAACAAAAATAGGAATTCCACGTAACTGCAAAAGAATGAAATACTGGGTAACTGGAGCTTCGGTGCTGTGTGAGGCTGTTGTCTGTATGGAGGCTGAGGAGAAGCTGGAAAACTGCAGTGAAGTGCAGGAAGGCTTGCAGAGGATCAACAATTTGTGCAGTGGCTGGCACTGTGAATCAGTGTCAAGACAGATCTCCATGTTGATGCACGACTTTCAAGTGAGCAACAGTTTGTCAGTGAAGAGATCATCTCAGAAACACTTCCAATTTCCATCAGCTGAAGTCTTGGTACAAGAACGGCTCTCTACACAACAATGATCTGTGCCTATGCACATTTTTGCATTTATGCAAAAGCAGTCATTTATATTGTATTTTTTTCTTCATCGACAATGTGTCTATAGGTAATAAGTTTCCAGTAACATTACCATGAGAGAGATACAGATGGTGAGATGGGTCATGGCTAAGACAGTGAATTTGTTTTATCAGGTGCATAGTACGATGACATAAATTTATTTATCAGAGGTCATCAAATGATTGAACGTACACTTAGAAGAATGAAGTAACTGTTTTGTCTTAGATGAATACAGTCCAAAGTAATATAACAAACCATACAGCTATGTTACCTGGTTTGTGCTCCATGAGTAAAGGTTGTGACAATTGCATTCTTCTGATGCGATACATCCATCATTTTAGTAGGACCTGGGCAAGAATTGAGACTCTGCTTCTGTGTATTTAACAAGATAATATTAATGACAAAATCTCTGTGATTGAAACCAAAATATCTAGTATGGGGCACTGACTTGTGATTGCGTAACTTAAGCCATAGCTATTGTAAATGTAAATGAGATGAGTGAGAGATAGTTATGGACAGTTTACTTCATGGAGTAGAGCTGGTGAGTGCCATGTCTAGACTTTTGGGAGGGGGCCTCGTGTGAAAGTTTACACTGTCATCTCATATCTATAACTAAGTAGATTGATGACCAAACAGAAAGGTAGCACCATTGCAGTTTATTTGTTGCAGCAACCATGATGCTGCCCCTGGATTCCAATGTCTGTCTGATGTCTCTCCTGCAAAACAATGCTGTGACGGGAGACCTCAGCAACATCTTTGGGCACACATCTGACTGATGTTAGGCACTTTTCCTGATCAATGAATCCCACTCACAAGAGTTTCACTAAGATAGCAATGACAATGATACAGTTAACTCTGAAACACACACTGCCTGAAAACGCAGAGAAATGTGATTATGATTTTTGTAGAAAAGTTGCTGAACACATTAACATTGTTTTGTATTTAGTAGCTGCAGAGGACTGTTATCATCAAGACTGCTATGCTAAATTAGTGTCAAACCCGCTCTCTGTTTGAAAAGGGTCTCACCCTCTTGGTACGAACTTTGATGTTGCTTTGCGAGAAGAATGCAATTTTCTAGATTCTTCAAAGAAATGCCAATTTCACTGCATGATTTATTGCAGAAAATCAATGAATGACAACCCCCCATGTACAGCCTAGCCCCCTTTGGACAAAATCTGCACTGAGGAGAAATCCCTTGCCCTGTATCCTGAAGGGCCCACAAAGGCCTTCACAGACAGCAACCTCCCCCAAATCTAGTCCACAAACAAATTTTCAATGCCACATCCTCACACAACCCCAGTCCTCCCACCATCCTACAAATCGGCTAAAAGGAGTGCCCCCTCTTCACCCACTATCACTCCAGACTGAAACAAGTGAACCATATTGCTCACCAGGGCTTTTTCTCTCTTCCTGCCCCGAAAGAGGGATGTCATACCCAAGATCCTTCACCCTTTCTAAACTGGTGTTTCATCGCCCACGCAGCCTACACATCATCCTAGTCTATCTCTATGCCACTCCCATTCCCAACCACTTGCCACAGGGATCATGTCCATGTAGCAAAAACTCAGCACCTACTACTCTAGTCCTGTCACGGGCTTTTCCTATCCCATCAGAGGCCGGACCACCTGTGAAAGCAGCAGTCATATAACAGCCCTGGTGCAATCACTGCTATGATTACCAACTAGTTGTCCACCAGGATCAATGTCCACCTGCAAACTGTGGCCAAAAGCAAATAGACCACCATTGTGGCACAACATGCAGCTGAAAATAAAAAGCTTTATTTTAATGGCTACTTCACAACCCAGGTCATATGGATCCTTACAACATATTCTCTGTTTCTGAAATTATCCAGGCCTCAACCTACAGTAACCTGCAGTCCCCACATGTTCCACCCAACAGTTTCTGTGCCCTCCACTCTGTCACTCCCACCAAGTTAAGTCGCCTTCAGCATGTGACCCTTCCTGTTGGTTGCTATAAACATGCCAGCCCATATACCTGCCACCCCTCTCTTCCACATTCCTAGCCAGCAAACTGGTCATCTCCATCTGAGTCGCTAGCTACGCATTCCCAGTCCATCTCACTCCTCCTACCTCCCTCTCCTTCCACCCACCCCACTTGACAATACCCCACCACAATCAGTCCACCTGCCAATAGCACTGACACAGTCAGTCTAGCTGGCACCATGTAGGGGCATAGAGAGAGAGAGAGAGAGAGAGAGAGAGAGAGAGAGGGGGGGGGGGGGGGGGGGGGGGGAGGTTGTGTTTTTGTTTTTGTTAGTCTAGCTCGTCTTGTCAAAGGATAAATCTGAAAACAAGCAAGTTTTCTTTCTTTTGTTTGTGCCTATCGACAACTCAATACTTCCGCTTTTCAATGAGTGGTTTCCTTTAATGTTAAAGTGTTTATCTTAGTTAAAACATGCATATGAATTTCTTTGAGCAGATCTTCACTAGAAATACTTTTTGTCATAATAGATGTTGTGGTGTCACCGCCAGACACCACACTTGCTAGGTGGTAGCTTTTAAATCGGCCGTGGTCCGGTAGTATACGTCGGACCCGCGTGTCGCCACTGTCAGTGATAGCAGACCAAGCGCCACCACACGGCAGGTCTAGAGAGACGTACTAGCACTCGCCCCAGTTGTACAGACGACTTTGCCAGAAGGGGATCACTGACAATTACGCTCTCAATTGCCGAGACGATAGTTAGCCTAGCCTTCAGCTACATTTGCTACGACCTAGCAAGGCGCCGTATTCAATTGCTAATTAATATTATGAAGCATGTATCATCAAGAGCGATGTTCTACAATTATGGATTAAAGTTAAGTATTCCAGAAGCTACGTACTTTTCTTTATAGCATTCATTACGTATCCTGTTTCAGACCTCACGCCAGCCTGCGTGAGTTTAAGCGAATGCCTTTCGGCTCCCTCTCATTGTGTCTAGGCTGTCTTGCCTAGACACAACATTTTTGGCGACTCGGATACAAACAATCGTATTGCTCTAATTTACTTGTGTCATGGCTTCGCCACAATCTCCAGATGTACTGTCCGAATTTTATCGCTTGCAGAATCAGCAGATGCAGGCTTTATTGGATGCCCTTGGACAGCTCGTCCAGGGTCAACGTGCAGTGCAAACCGATGCAGCAGCCGCCGCTCCACCGCTACCGCAGCCACAACACGCAGTTGCACCACCTTTTCGTCAATTTGATGCGGCAATGGAGAGCTGGACGGAGTGGTCACGCCAATTTGGATTCCATCTCGCCGCCTACAGAATTCAAGGTAATGAGCGGCAACCTCACTTATTGTCATGTGTCGGCGTCCAGAGGTACCGTGTGATAGTGAAATTGTTTCCCCGCCGCGACGTAGCAACTCTGTCCTACGAAGAAATTTTGTCTGCATTAGATGCATATTTCAAAGAATCTGTCAATGTAGTTGCAATAAGGTATACGTTCTTTCGTACCAAACGTACGGCCGGTCAAACTAATAGGGAGTGGGTTGCAACTTTGCAAGGCCTTACTAGGGATTGTGCTTTTGAGTGTCAATGTGGACTCCCTTATTCAGATACTATGGTGCGTGATGCAATTGCACAGAACGTTTCTGATGTTCGTATACGGGAGCAAATTTTGAAACTAGTCAATCCCTCCCTTCAACAAGTGATCGACATATTGGATAGGCAAGACACACTTGACTTTGCTCAGGAATCATTTGAAACTTCGCCAGCTGTGTATCACGTTCACCGGCCCGCTGGGCGAGCTGCACGGAACAGTAAACAGCCCTCGCGCTCGTCCGCGCAGCTGCCGCCGAGCTCTCAACCACGTGTCCCGCGGCAGCAAGCAAATGCAGTGCTAAAATCATGCGCGCGGTGTGCAACCAGAAATTCGCATAAAAATTGCCCGTCACGCCAAGCTATTTGCTTTTTCTGTAATAAAAAAGGACATGTTCAGAGTGTTTGCCAGAAAAAGCTCCGATCGGACACTCACAACGATTCCAGGCCCTTTGCTTCGCGCCGGAATCGAACCAAGAATACTCAGGCTCGTGAACCTTCGCCCATGGACATTCATGTAGTTAATTCCACTCCGCCCAGTGCCACTCTCTCTAAAAGTGACTGTGTGCGTCCCACAAAAAGTGTGCGTCGACGTCGCCGGAAATCACGTCAATTTGCAAGTGATTCTGTACCAGTGTCTGTTCACGTTGCACGAGACAGTCGCTCTTGTCGTCAGCAGGACAATAAATTTTTTGTAGATTTGGACTTTAATGGCAAGGTCATACCATTCCAGCTCGATACCGGAGCTCCAGTTTCATTGATAAATAAAGACACGTACAAACAACTGGGCACACCTCCCTTGCGTGCCGCAAATGTTAAGCTAACTAGTTATTCAGGACAGCATATCCCAGTCTTAGGACAGTGCAGCCTTCTTGCAACATACAAGGGACAAACAAAACTTGTGTCTTTTTACGTCCTTCGTTCTTCTTCTGCTGTGAACTTGTTTAGTTTAGATTTATTTCAGTTGTTTAACTTGTCTATAGTAAATCAGGTCCTCTCAGTGAACCAGACTGTGCCTTCAGCCAGTGTTTCTAGTCTATGTGAAGAATTTGCAGACATTTTTGCACCGGGCCTTGGTTGCGCTAAGAACTATAAAGCACATTTGGAACTGAAAGTAAACGCGCAACCGAAATTTTTCAGAGCGCGCAATGTTCCCCACGCATTGCGTGATGAGGTCGCAAGAACATTACACGATTTGGAATCACAAGGTGTGATTGAACGTGTGCAGGCTTCTCTCTGGGCATCACCCTTAGTAATTTTGTCAAAACCTTCCGGAAACTTGAGACTTTGTGTGGACTTCAAAGCTACAGTGAATCCACAACTAGTGATTGCAACTTTTCCTTTACCCCGCCCGGAAGATCTTTTTGACAAACTGTGCCCGGGAAAATATTTTTCGAAGTTGGACTTGGCAGATGCATACTTGCAAATACCTGTGGACGACGAATCTCAGCGCGTCTTGGTGGTTAACACGCATCTTGGTTTGTATCGGTTCAAAAGACTGCCATTCGGGTGTGCATCCGCCCCTGTGTTTCAGCAATATCTACAAACTGTTTGTGCCTCGGTCCCTACTGCAGCAAACTATCTGGACGATATTGTGATCTCCGGAAAGACAGAAGACGAACATTTAGCCAATCTCAGAACATTATTTCAGGTCTTGCGACAAAATGGTCTTCGCTTGCGGAAGGACAAATGTGTGTTTTTTGGTCGTGACTTACCATATTTGGGACATGTAATCAATGCACAAGGCATACATCCGAGTCCAGAGCACCTCCGTGCCATACAGGACTTGCCTTCGCCGCAGAATTTGAAGCAGCTACAGAGTGTTTTGGGAAAAATTAACTATTATCATCGCTATGTTCCCCATGCCTCTTCCATTTCAGCTCCGCTTCATCGCTTACGCCGTAAAGGTGTTCCGTTCGTCTGGACGACGGAATGCGAACGCGCCTTTCGCCAGTTGAAATCGGCGTTGCTTTCAAATACTTGCCTTACGCCATTCGATCCCCAGAAACCCCTTTTGTTGATGGTCGATGCATCGGATTTCGGGATCGGTGCTGTGCTTGCGCACAAAGATGGCTCGCTTGATCGCCCTATTGCCTTTGCGTCGAAATTGCTCTCGTCTGCGCAAAGAAATTATTCCCAGATAGAGAAAGAAGCTTTGGCTCTCGTATTTGGTGTTACAAAGTTTCATGATTTCTTGTATGGTCGTCACTTTACCATCATCACAGACCACAAACCTTTGACATCGCTTTTTCATCCGAACAAGCCTGTACCTCCACGTACAGCGCAGAAATTCATTCACTGGTCTATTTTCCTCTCGCAGTACTGCTACGATATCTTGTATCGGTCCACTGCTAAGCACGGAAACGCCGATGCGTTGTCTCGTTTGCCTGTTGCTGAGGATAGAGCATTCGATTCTTCCGAACTTGCTTGCATGTTCATTGATGCGGAAACCGATGACGTGGCCGAATCGTTTCTGATTGATTTTCGTCGTGTAGCTACAGCCACAGCTGCTGACCCTGTCCTTGCTACCGTTTTGCATTTTGTTGCTACGCAATGGCCCTTGTCGAAATCACGGATTGAGGATCCGTTGGTTCACCGATTTTTTGCTCACAAAGAGAGACTTTTTGTACGACGTGGTGTTTTGTTGTTGCGTTCTGATGATGATTAGTCTCGGGTCATGGTCCCATGTTCGTGACAGTCCTCTGTTTTACGGCTTCTCCACCAAGGACGTTGGGGCGTAGTGCGAACGAAACAACTTGCTCGTCAGCACTGTACTTGGTTCGGAATCGATGCTGCGATTACGAATATGTGCTCTTCTTGCATGGCTTGTGCCGAACAACAATCCGCACCACTGCGGAAATTCTTTGCGTGGCAAAAAGCCACTTCCCCTTGGCAACGCTTACACATAGATTTTGCTGGTCCATTCTGGAATGCTCGATGGTTGGTTGTGGTAGATTCTTTCAGTAATTTTCCTTTTGTTGTCAGGATCTCTTCCACGACGTCATATGCCACCATCCAAGCGTTATCCGCTATTTTTTGCATTGAAGGTCTTCCACAGACTATTGTTTCCGACAATGGCCCACAATTCATGTCCGCAGAATTTCAGTCATTCTGCAAGGCCAATGGTATTCAACATCTGACATCCGTGCCGTTTTCGCCTCAATCAAACGGTGCCGCTGAACGATTGGTCCGGACTTTCAAGTCGCAGATGTTGAAGTTGAAAGAGTCGCATTCTCAGGAGGACACGTTGTTGCTCTTTTTGTCTTCGTATCGCTCTTAGCCCCGAAATGGTCGCTCGCCGGCTGAGTTGCTCCACGGTCGTCCTCATCGAACCTTGATGTCTTTGCTGCATCCGCCGCATCAGGTTCCTGTGCCGCGGCAGACACCTGCCTTTGCTCCAGGTGACGTTGCAAACTATCGCTACTATCGAGGTTCACAGCGTTGGCTCGCAGGACGCATTCTTCGCTGCCTCGGCCACGCTATGCGTCTGGTTTTGGGGGCCTCTGGTGAAGTGCGTCGGCATCTCAATCAGCTGCGCCTCTGTCGTCGCACGGGTTCTGCTGCTCCCCATCTGCTTCCAGCGATGGTGCCGTCCGGTCAGCGCCCTGGGGACCCACCTACTGGCTCGCCTCATCCCCAGGTGTTACCGACGCTGCCTTCCATTTTGCCCCATGGCGACGCGCCGCCACCTGTTCTCCTGCCGGCGCCGCCCGCAGTGGACGCTTCGCTGTAGCCGCCAGGCGCCTCCCTGGGTCACGCGCCGCCGATCGCTTCCCGTGACCAGCTATCCTCCGACATGGACCTCTTGCCCGCTCCGGACCAGATGTCTTCGCCCTTCGGGTAACCCGACGCGATGGAGGTCGAATCTTCGGCCCCTTCTATCTCTTTACGGGCGCATACACCGCATGTTGGCGTGCACCCTGGACTAGGTTTTCAGGCGTTTCCTAGCACCACACAGCAGGTCTAGAGAGACGTACTAGCACTCGCCCCACTTGTACAGACGACTTTGCCAGAAGGGGATCACTGACAATTACGCTCTCAATTGCCGAGACGATAGTTAGCCTAGCCTTCAGCTACGTTTGCTACGACCTAGCAAGGCGCCGTATTCAATTGCTAATTAATATTATGAAGCTTGTATCATCAAGAGCGATGTTCTACAATTATGGATTAAAGTTAAGCATTCCAGAAGCTACGTACTTTTCTGTATAGCATTCATTACGTATCCTGTTTCAGGCCTCACGCCAGCCTGCGTGAGTTTAAGCGCATGCCTTTCGGCTTCCTCTCTTTGTGTCTAGGCTGTCTTGCCTAGACACAACAGATGTCTTCATAAGATGAACTGTTTTTCATAAAAACAGAAAAATAAGGTTGAAAAAATTGAATTAAGGGGTGGGATGGGTGGATGCTCACCCACAAGGGCAGGGAAATTTTCTGTTTCTCACTACTACATGCAGTATGAGATTTGCCTAAAGTTTGAAAAGCGTATAAATTATTTCCCCCATTTTTATTAATTTGCCTGGGGTATAAGAAAGGCGACAATCTGCAGGTTGTGCACCAATTAACTGTTATTCTTAACTGGTTTAAAAAACAGTGTTATCTCAGAGAAATAACACAGATAAATAACTGTCAACTATATTTACCGAATAGCACATATTTGGAACAATGGATATGGCATGTCATTAACAACATGGCTCAACACCATATCTTATTTGTATTACAATTAGAAGATGCAAATCACTCCATTGCTGTTTAAGCCCCCCAAAAAATGCAAGGTAAAAACATTATCATCGTTTTTTCTCCCCAAGTCTCCTCTGTGAGTGGGAGGAGCAAGCTGTTTGAGGGCATGCTAACTACCCTTTCCAGCCATAGGTTTTAACAAATTTTATTTTTATTGCATTTATTTCCCTTTTCTTGCAAAAAGTATGTAATTTGTTTTTTAGTACCTTGTACTGCAAGGAAGCAATGAAGAGGATGTTGTTATGGGTGGCCGGTATCCTCTTTCTACAACATAAATGCACATGTGGATTAATACGGTTCTTTATTTACATGGAATGGATACTTAACTTGAAGAGAACCATGTGTTGTGGTACAATCTCATCGGTAATAATCCTCTTGCAGACAATATCAGTAATCTTGCTATTACCAACTTTAGTCTCATTGTTGGTAAAGTACAAGTCCCACTATAGTCACTAATCTGGTTACTATGCACTGTAGTAGCCTGTGACATGAACTGACAGATGCCAACTGGATGAGTGAGGCCTTCCAGTCAACAGCGGCAACCTTAATACATGCTATCAAGAGGGAGTTGGCCACACCATTGTCACATAAGGAGGATGTGAATGACAATGGGCGGAGGGGAGGGGGGGGGGGGGGGTCTGATGGCAGCACTGCAAACCATCGGACCTTCAATCAAGTACGTAAAGAGCCAGTGCGTTCATGTATCACTCCTCTTTCCCAGTGCCCACGGTTGCCATAAACCCTGAAATGAACAAGATAGTATGGCGCAAAGCGATCCTTTCAGACCATTACTGGCACCGGATGCTGCAGTGTGTGTAAGAGTGTCTGATGGCGGCAACCAGGCAGAAGTTACGTCGATGGCGGCAACCAGGCAGAAGTTACGTCGCTGATGAACGGTCTCATGGGTGGGAGCGATAGGAGGCGAGAAAGAGTTGCAGCGCCTGTTCCTGTGTGCGGGTGGTGCGAAGCTTGGTCATCTGTTGCTTAAAAGTGCATACGAAACATTCTGCTTCTCCGTTGGACTGGGGGTGAAACGGAGCACTTGTTAGATGACGAATGCCATTTTGTTTACAAAACTGTTCAAAATCATGTAAAGTGAACTGCGACCTGTTGTCCAACACAAGTACTTCTGCCAAACCTTCTATGCAAAATATGGAGGACAACGCTTGAATGGTGCTACGTGAGGTGGTAGAAGCCATAGGCACTGCAAATGGGAACTTGCTAAAAGAGTCTACCACTATGAGCCAACGAGTGTTTTGAAATGGTCCTGCAGAGTCAACGTGCACTCGTTTTCATGGAGATGGTATGAGCCAATCAGAAGGCGAGATGGGCGTCAGCATTGCCATGCTTTGCATAGGTCTGTACACAATTTCATACTAATTTTGTGAAAGCAACAAAGCCCAACGGTGAAATTTTTGAGCAGTGTGTGTAGAAACCAGCTTTGGCGGATGAAACAAGGACTGTAAAGGCTTGTGATCTATCACTAAAAAGAACTTGTGACCATACAAATAGTGATGGCATTTCATTACACCGTGCACAATAACAAGAGCCTCTTTTTCTATTTGAAAATAACTACAATGAGTTTGAGTTAACAACTTTGAGGCAAAAGCAATAGGTCTGTCTTGTGCACCAGTTCTCTGCAAAAGCTCAGTGCTGATTCCGCAGGAAGAATCATCAACTTGCAAAACTACTGGCTTGCAGGGTAAAAATGCACATGAAAGGTACATTTTTGTGACACAGGTGATGCAGTAGGACTGCGATCTGAGTGGCATTCGGTATGAACCGAATGTAGTTTGTCATCTTGCCTAGTACTGACTGCAGTTCAGACACATTGCAAGGAACAGGTAGGTCACAGATTACAAGGAAATGATACTGGACGGGGTGCACACCCTGACTGTTTATCATATGACCTAAGTACTGTAGTTCAGTGTGGAAAAAGTCAGACTTTTCGAGACGACACTTGAGTCCTGCTTCTGACAATACTCGAAAAAGAGTACACAAATAGGCAAAGTGTTTCTCTGTGCATACGACCTGAGGCAACAATATTGTCAAGATAGTTTGAACAAAATGGCACTTTTGCAGTCAGCTGTTCCAAGTAATGTTGAAAAGTGGCGGGTGTGGAAGCATGCCGAAAGGCAAATGTAAATACTTGAACAGCCCTAAGTGTGTATTTACAACAAACACTTTCTGTGATTCTTCATCCAATGGAATTTGCAAGTAGGCATCACACAAATCTATCTTAGAAAAGTAATGTCCTGCACCAAGCCTGGCCATGAATTCCTCAGAGCAAGGTAATGGATAAGAGTCAACTACTGCCTGTGGGTTGACTGTAAACTTGAAGTCAACACAAATGCGAATGTGACCAGAAGGCTTAGGTTCCAAAACGAGAGGACTTGCCCATTAACTAGCTTGAATAGGAGCAATTACAGGATGATCTTGCAATTCTTTCAGTTCACTGGCTACTTTGTCTCTTAAAGCAATTGGAATGGGGCGAGCCCAGAAAAACTTAGGCTGTGCATTGCCTTTCAATGGAACATGCACTACAAAATTATTAGCTTTTCCCATTCCTTCTGAAAATGGTTCAGGAAATTCTTTAAGCAAGCTAGTTACACTGTCTTTTAGTGCACAAGCAGATACTGAAAATACATTGTTTTGGATGCTAAGGCCAAACAAATCAAAGGCATCTAACTGAATATGTTCTCACTGTCTCTTGATTTCAGCACTGAAATTCACTGTCCTGTTGCAAGATTTTTAAGTAGCAGGCAAACTACACTGTCCAAGTATGGGAATTTCCAGTCCGTTGTAAGCAGTGAAGTGCTTGGTAGATTTAGAAAAGCATGATGAGCCTAACTGTTCGTACGTGACGTGATTAATCAAAGTTACTGAGGCACCTGTGTCTAACTGAAAGTTCACACAATGTAATGAGACAAATAGTTTCTTTAGTTCTATTTTACAATTTTAAGTTATTTCTTTAGATTGCTGTTACAAATTTTACACATTCATAATACATATAGCTAAGGAAAAGACAAGAGAATTTAATTTATATATGTGGTACATGTATAGCTAAAGAAAATAGGATAAGAAAATGGCAAGTAAATAATGTTATGTCTTGGAGTATTTTCTCAAGTTCCTGCCTTAGCTGGGACAAATCTTTTCCCTTTCAGTATGGTAGCCAAAATGGTCCGCCATAGTGTCTCAAAGACCACTAAGTGTTCATTGTGTTTTATCTTCTTTGAAGTTGCTAATATTATGATTCAGTTCTTCCTGCTATGTCAGCCATCCTTTGTAGTGGATTACTTCATCAGTTATCACTGTTTGGTCAAACTTTACCATTTGAGTTTATCTGACTCTGTCCTCTCAGGTGGCCTCTGTCATTTGTGTTGTGCAGTTTGCCAACATCACCTTCTTCCTTCTCATCTCAGGGCGACCTTTGTGATCATTCACCTGGGGTGTCTGTGTCTCTCATGTTGCTGAGAGTGACCTTTAATTTGGGAGGCTGTCATGTCACCCATTTGTGCGCTGATCTGCAGTGATCGCAACTCTGCTTGTGGTCACCACTGGTAGGCTGCTCAGTAGGTGGTAGGCCTCCTTCAGTAGGGGACAGGCTGCTTCCAACTCAGCAGATTGTATGCTCCTCACAATGAAATTATATAGCATTCCCAGTGAAGTATGTCAGTGAGTGTGACAATTCTCATTGTAAATAGGTTGGCCAAATCTATGTTCACTTATAGTAACTTCATTAATGAACTAGAAATATGTAGTTTAAAGGTGTGTCTTATGTTAACTATTATTCAACAGAACTTTATAAAATCAGCGCAAGACTGTTTCCACACCAAAACATGGGAAGTAATGTAGTTCACAGAAGTTACCACATCCAGTTCAACTACTGTTTATTGTCTCAACATTGTCAGACTATGCCCAGATATTGATGCGGATTTGCTAATATTGATAACGTTATATGGTAATACAGCCAATTTGGACTGCTGCTTGTTTTTGTGAGGACTGCATTCAGCATTTGCAATCATGAATTTGACTGTGAGAATTGTCTGGAATGATGATATCATACTGACAATTTGTATGCATGCTTGAGGAATGTGCATAACGTACAGCAGAAGACACCATTAAGTGCTTCAAGGATGACTACAGCTTTTGTGGCGTATTGGAGATTACATAGGCAGGAAGTGTATGTTATGGCAGTGATCAAAAAATGACTGTATTCCAATCAAGGGATGGTAAGTAATGTTGTAAGATAAGTAGCTTATGATGTGCACATTTAAGATAGTTTGATTTTTCGTATCAGCAGGTGAAAAACAGTTCTTGGTACATTTATTGAGTTTCATCCTTTGTGGTCATTATTATGGTGCAGTTTTAAACTCTTATTTTACTGCACACATGAAGGTTTTTCTTTTGTGTGTGTGCTTGTTCCTGTTCTTACCCTTATCCTATTACATGTTGTTAAAAAGCTTTAACTGAAATACCAAGTTGATTATTTCAATATTAATTAGCTTATATTGGGTTTTGCTACTTTCCATTAGTAAAGTATCAGTATCCATTGAAGTCATGCATAAAAGTGTATTTTTAAACACTGTAGTACAGTATTGATAGTATATCTACACACTGTACTGCGATCTTTACAGTTGCATTTTTAAAGACTTATTACTCAATTGTGGCAACAGAAATGCACCAAGAGTAAAGATGAGCAAAATGTGGAATTGTATTAAACATTACAGTATTAATTGAGATTTTATTACACTGGCATTCATTGTCTAGTATTCCAGGTTCAACTTGGTTTGCAGGCACCAAGGGCATAACGTATATTGCGTTAGTAACACCACTGACAAGGTACTGCCATTCCAGTACAACTGACAAGTGACTGGAGTGCCTAGTTAAATAATCACTCAATGAATAACTAACCAACTTCTGATAGTGGATGAACCAACTGCTCAGCAGATGACTGCAGACTACGGTGGTCACTCCTTTGGAACGAAAAGGTTGACACACCTGGGGCTGAGAACAAGACTGTGATTCTGTGTGGGTGCCAAGTTATTTTGAGCCACATGTAACATATTGATCTGTAAAGTAGCATGATGTCTATGTTTGTACCATATCTAGTGCCCTCCCTTTTTTTAGAGAGAGAGAAAGCATATACAAGATAATAAACTAGTACCTCATGAGTGCATAACATATATTGTACTTAAATTACAAAAAATGCTATGGGGGAATGGCATACTGTCTTTCTAATCACATACAAAAGGTACTTCTAATTTATTTCATGATAAATAGTTGAGAACATCTAACTGGGCTATTACAAGCCTTCATTATATCACTGTTTGTTTACATTCAATGCAATGACTGAAATTTAAATATTACATTATTTTGTCATCTTTTCATATTTACTGTTACTGCTACAAATGAATAGACAAATCTATGAAAGAGGAGACAACTACATTTCATAGGACAGTATTACAAATGCTCCATTATATTAGTAAGAAATTGCAAGAAACAAATATACAGAGTCTGGATGAAAACAAAGAAGTCATAGTATGAGAGTTTGCCAGAACAAGAAAGAAACAATGATTTTTTTATGGCTGGTTTTGAGTAAATCACTTTGCTGGGAGCATCTGGATTCAATGCAATCAAGGAGCTAGCTGCTGTTGTAGACTATGTGATCAAAAGTATCCGGCCACCCTCAAAAACAAATATTTTTCGTATTAGGTGCATTGTGCTGCCACCTACTTCCAGGTACTCCACATCAGCAACCACAGTAGTCATTAGACATCATGAGAGAGCAGAATGGGGCACTCCGCGGTACTCATGGACGTCGAACGCGGTCGGGTGGTTAGGTGTCACTTGTATCATACGTCTCTAAGTGAGAGTTCCACAGTCCTAAACATCTCTAGGTCCACTGTTTCTGATGTGACAGTGAAATGGAAATGTGAAGGGACATGTACAGCACAAAGGCGCACAGGCCAACCTCATCTGTTGACTGACAGAGACCACCGACAGTTGTAGAGGGTCATAATGTTTCATAGGCAGACATCTATCCAGACCATCTCACAGGAATTACAAACTGCATCAGGATCCACCGCGAGTACTATGAATGTTAGACAGGAGGTGAGGAAACTTGGATTTCATGGTCGAGCAGCTGCTCATAATCCACACATCATGCCAGTAAATGCCAAGCGACTCCTCGCTTGGTGTAGGAAGTGTAAACATTGGACGTTTGAACAGTGGAAAAATGTTGTGTGAAGTGACGAATCACAGTGCATAATCTGGCGATCAGATGGCAGGGTGTGGGAATGGCAAATGCCCAGTGAACTTCATCTGTCAGCATGTATAGTGCCAAAATTCAGAGGCGGTGGTGTTATGATGTGGTCATGTTTTTCTTGGAGGGGGGCTGGAACCCCTTGTTGGTTTGCATGGCACTATCACAGCATAGGCCTACATTTATGTTTTAAGCATCTTCTTGCTTCCCAATGTTGAAGAGCACTTCAGGGATGGCAATTGCATCTTTCAACATGATCGAGCACCTGTTTATAATGCACGGCCTGTGGTGGAGTGGTTATGCGACAATAACATCCCTATAATGAACTGGCCTGCACAGAGTCCTGACCTGAATCCTATAGAACACCTTTGGGATGTTTAGGAATGCAGACTTCATGCCAGGCCTCACCAACTGACATCGATAACCCCCCTCAGTGCATCTCTTCATGAAGAATTGGCTGCCATTCCCCAAGAAAGCTTCCAGCACCTGATTGAATGTATAGCTGCGAGAGTGAAAACTGTCATCAAGGCTAAAGGTGGGCCAACACCGTATTGAATTCCAGTATTGCCAATGGAGGGTGCCATGGACTTTTAAGCCATTTCAGCCGGGTGTCCAGATGCTTTTGATCGCATAGTGTATGTACACAATCTCCTTATAACAGAAGACTATACAAAGTGAGGACACCGATGTGCTGCTGTCTAAGAATCCACCTTTACCTCTTTGTGGTGATGACTCATGATTATTCTTATATATACAAATGTCAGGTCATAATTGGTAATCTTGGTATTCTGTTAGGTGTAAACAAGAAGACTATGTTATGTGTTAATAAACACTGGGTCAGTGAAGATAAGCTACAGCTAACTGGGTTTCAGTTAAAGTATTTTGCAGACCATCGTAAAATTGGGAGATGGGGCCTCTAATATACTGTATGTCAGTCCTTGCATTCTATGACAGATCAAGCTGGAATCTTCCATCTCCTCTAATTACACCCCAACTACTACCAATAACTTTTTCCCTCTCTTTTCTGTCTCTGGGTGTCTTTTGGTTCTGATTTTCAGTAACATTCATATGTGATGTGGCATAAATCTGCCCATTTGTTGTTTAGGTCAGATTTCATTGTTACAGTTATAGTCTCATTACCTGACAGCAAAAAGAGTTATTTTTTTTTAAAACCATGTTAATTAAAAGTTATGTTTGATTTAAAATTTTACTATAGTAAACTGCAGTGAAAATATTTTGAGCTACTGGATAGATTTGGTAAAGATGATACCACTCATTGTGAAGACTAGCATTCCAACTTTTCATTAACACAGTTAAAATTTGGAAGAAATAATTAACTTACAAGATAATTATCAGTATAGTTCAGAAGTAGTCACATTTTACTTTTCAGATTTTGCCTCTGTGTTTATTAAATTTCATCTTTGTATGCTATACTTCTGTTACTCCAATTTTTATGCACAAGGTGGCTTACTTCATTAACTGATTGAGCCATTAGTTATGAATTTTACATAATCTATCATGTTGTTCAATATTGTGCTTGTACCCATAAACAGATTAGTGTGAATGCAGATGCATTAAATGGTTCCATATACTTTTCCAAAGTCCTAGATCACAACACTTTTTACAAACCAAATTAAGCATTTGCTCAGTGCTTGGAGAAAACTGACTTATTTTTTCCAAAGTGGTCTAAGGACAGGATATATATTCTTGGAGACATAAATACTGATTTAAGACTAAGCAACCACACAATTTAGTTTTCTTAAAATGCTAAGATCGAATGACTTGTGTTACATTAATGATAGTTCATAACAATTTCCCTGTCATCATCAGTGTTCATTAATGATACTTCAGGGAATGGCAAGGTTTTGACTACCTCTCATCATGCCCTGAAATGAAAAATATTCTCCCCACTCCCACAGAGATATTCCGCTGCCTACCCAACTTATGTGATATCTTTGTCTGCCACTATTTCACCCCTGCTCCGAACCAGTTGCCCCATCAAGCTTATCTGCAATAGATGTAAAACCTGCCCCATACTACAATGTGCTCCAGTCCTGTCCCAGGCACCTCCCATCCCATCAAAGGCAGCAACAAATGCGAAAGCAGTCTGTGATCTACCAAATTATCTGCAACCACTTTGTGGTATTCTACATGGCCATTACCACTAACAAGTTGTGTGTCCACATGAGTGGCCACCGCCAAACTGGCCAAGAGACAGCTGTATCACCCAGTTGTTGAGCATGCCACCCAACATGATATTCTTGAAGTCAATGACTGCTTCACTGACTGGATTCTTTCCAAGCACACCACAACCCTGATCTCAACCTTCCCTATCCTCTTCCTTGCTCCCATTCCAGCCCTACACAACCTTCTACACCACCGGTGCACTGGCAGAATCCTTTTCTCTTCTATACTTTTCTCCACTCCCCAGCCCCATTATAGTCTCCCGGTACTGTTATCCTTCCTGCTATCTCTCAACTGTAAAATCACACCTCTTTTATTTTAGACTATATCATACAGTACTGGAAAGTTCATAACCCATGTTGCTTATTCACTACCTGTATGTTGTAACTTTCCTGAAAGCTAATTTTGGTTACTGCTCGTAAAATATTTTGGCATACCACTTGTGTCTATTCATAAATTTTTGTTTGTCTGAAGTAATGTTATTGTGATCATGTATCTTATGATGCATATTTGACCAGTCTTGATGGTATACAGAAAATAAAAAGTAGCTGTGGAAGTAAATATATTTTTTTATGTTTTCTTGTATCATGTCCTGACACAAGGACTTTCCTACATAAGATTATACCTACCTAACTCAAGAGTTCTTTTTTGTAGCTCTTTGTCTGAGAAACATATAGTGAAATATTTATGCTGGATAGTACCTTCATGGATGTCGATCTGGTGCGAGTGTTACTGCTCTTTTTTACAACAGCAGTGTTCTCTCCTTTTTTTAATTAAAAATGGCTCTAAGTACAATGGGACTTAACATCTGAGGTCATCAGTCCCCTGGACTTAGCAGGATTCGAACCTGTGACTGTAGCAGCAGTGCGGTTCGGGACTGAAGCGCCTAGAACCGCTCGGCCACAGTGGCCGGCAGCAGTGTTCTGTTCAGTGTGTACTAACCCAAATAAATACTATTATTACAGCATGCTAGCACTTTGTCAAAAGGTGGGAATTATGTTTGATCCAAGAGCTATAATGCTCATCTCTGAACTAATTAAAAATTTGGTGATTAACACAAACGGAATTCAATATTATTCATCTGTCAAAGATAATTTTCATCCAGAGAGTTTCGTAAATGCAGTGAATGGTTTCCTGAACTTTTTTTATTTATTCTATTTGCCTTCAGCAGTATAACATCATTTAGCCAAGGTTTCCTGTACTTGGAATTTGTTGGTTATGGATTCACTGCCTCGACAAACTCACGTAGACTACTCCATAATTTAATTGTAAGATGTGCATATTAATACTGTGTATAGGTAATTAGCCCCCACTAATAATTTTAGTTTTCCTGAATTTGCCTGGTGAACTTTTAATTGACTTAACAGTAGCTCTTAAAGGCATATCTTCTTCATAGAAATCTTTACAAAAGTGACTCTTTCCTCATATGATTTTTTCACTTCATGAAATGGAATAAAACACTTAAAGAGTCAGTGAGCACATTGTACAGTATAGCATTAAGTATTGCAGTTTTGGGCAACGTGTTTTTCCAATTGGAAAGCAAGATGCTTACAAAATGCTATTCTTTTTTTATGTGCACTCCTTTCATACTTAGTTGGACAGATAGCCACATTTTATGTTTAGTGCATCATTAGGAAGGGACTCTACAGTTGCCCATTGAAAAGCTAAACACTATGTAATGTTACTGACCTGGTTACATTGCTGGTATTCTTTGGTAATGCTAAACTTTTGTAGTCTCATTCTCTGAAATTGGTTGAAAATGTAATCATCGAGGGTCACTCCAAAAGAAATGCACTCTATTTTTTTTTTTTTTTTAATCCATCTTTTATTCTACATGTTTGAAAGTTTTACAGTGTGTAGATACATCCTTTAGGAACAATATTTTCATGTCTCCACATAATTTCCATCCCTCTCAACTGCCTTACACCATCTTGGAACCAGCGCCTGTATACCTCCACAGTAAAATTGTGGACCAACCTGTTGGAGCCACTGTTTGGCAGCCTTGTTCTACGAAGAGAGTCTTTCAGTTTCCCAAAGATATGATAGTCACATGGAGTCAGGTCAGGACTGTAAGGCGGGTGTTTCAGTGTTGTCCATCCGAGTTTTGTGATCACTCCCATGGTTTTTTGACTGACATGTGGCCGTGCATTATTATGCAACAGCAAAACATCCTGCTTTTGCCGATGTGGTCAAACATGACTCAGTTGAGCTTGAAGTTTCTTCAGTGTCATCACATATGCATCAGAATTTATGGTGGTTTCACTTGGCAAGATGTCCACAAGCAAGAGTCCTTCGGAATCGAAAAACACCATAGCCATAACTTTTCCAGCAGAAGGTGTGGTTTTGAATTTTTTTTTTCTTGGGTGAATTTGCATGATGCCACTCCACTGATTGCCTCTTTTTCTCTGGAGAAAAATGATGGAGCCATGTTTCACCATCTGTCACAATTCTTCCAAGAAATTCATCTCCACCATTCTCACACTGTTCCAAAAGATCGCTGCATACCGTTTTTCTTGTTTCTTTGTGAGCCACTGTCAACATCCTGGGAACCCACCTGGCACAAACTTTTTTTAATGCCATCACTTTCAGTATACTGCAAACACTTCCTTCCCCTATCCCAACGTAGCATGACAATTCGTTCACAGTGATGCGTCTGCCAGCAGTCACCAATTCGTTAACTCTCTGCACATTGTCTGGAGTGTGTGCAGTATGAGGCCTGTCGCTATGAGGACAAGCCACAATATTGCCATGCCCACTTTTGTCACATAATCTGCTTGCCCACCGACTAACTGTACTGTGATCGACAGCAGCATATCCATACACCTTTTTCAACCTCTTGTGGATGTTTCCCACTATCTCGTTTTCACAGCACAGGAATCCTATGACAGCTGATTGCTTCTGATGAACGTCAAGTGTAGCAGCCATCTTGAAGACATGCTGTGACGGCGCCACTCATGAGAACAGGTTGAACTAACAAGGGGAGGCCACGACGTTTGGAACGCGGATTTACTGCAAACTTTGTGCACTCGTAATACTCCACGAGGACAACAAAATGTGTAAGCAGTAGCGTGTACTTCTCAAGCATTATTGAGAAAATCACAAGATAATTTCGGTCGTCAAATATATATGTGCTCGTGGCCATTTTTACCAAGAAGTGCTGGCAGCCGAGTGGTTAGCGTTCAAGTCCCGTAATCGCTGGATCGAGTCCCGCTCATCAGTTTTTTTTATTTTTTTTTATTTCTAACACAGTCATTTTCTTTACTATTTATATTACAATTGATGTAATGGGAAAATACATGTAATCGGATGAACTTTTATTAAATTTACAATGTTATTTGGCAGTCTACAAAATTTTACTATCACAGATAATATAATATTCATAACTACCAACTATTAAACGGCCAAACGCATGAAGTGATACGGAAAATGTATGCTTGTCCGTGATTTGAGAAATCCCTTTTACCTGGAAGGAGCCTGAAACAACTTGCTACCTCCAAGTTTTGACCGGCACAGATGGCTTTTGAAAGATGTACAATTAATCGTCGCTTTCGACATTACGAGTACAAGTTGCGGGAAGGTATTTTTCGCAAAAACATCAAAAACAAAGTTAAACAGCACCAGCTGCATTGAATAAATGCTATGTTTCCGAACACGCAGGGTCATTTGAGGTTTTCCGTGGAAAAACAAACCTCGTTAACATTTTCAAAAACCTCTCTCTCAGCTGATAATTTGGAAGCAAACCATGCATAACGCAGCATTTCCTTAAATATCGGCACTGATCATTGTTCATGCAGTATCGAGTGTATATTAATAATGTCTTCACGAGAAGCCATTTCTCCTTCTCTTTCGATTGAATACGAACAATTTTGAAGACGCGGACAAGCATACATTTTCAGGATCACCTTATGCGTATGGTCGTTTACTAGTCAGTAGTTATAAATATTATATTATTTGTAATAATAAAAATTTGTAGACTGCCAAATAACATTGTAAATTCAATAAAAGTTCATCCGATTACACGTATTTTTCCCATTACATCAATTGTAATATAAACAGTAAAGAAAATGACTGTGTTAGAAAAAAAAAAAAACTGACGAGCAGGACTCGATCCATCGAACCAGCGATTACAGGGCTTGAACGCTAACCACCTTTTTTTTATTGTTCGTTGCAATTGGTCGGACGTCCCAAGACAGTCGTCCTAGTTTGTCGTCGATCCAGTCACACAGTTTTTTTTATTACAGAGGGCAGTTAACCCTCTGACTGAAAATGCTGAGCTACCACGCCGGCACCACTCGGCTGCCGGCGATTCATGGTAAAAATGGCCACGCACAGGTGTATATACACTCCTGGAAATGGAAAAAAGAACACATTGACACCGGTGTGTCAGACCCACCATACTTGCACCGGACACTGCGAGAGGGCTGTACAAGCAATGATCACACGCACGGCACAGCGGACACACCAGGAACCGCGGTGTTGGCCGTCGAATGGCGCTAGCTGTGCAGCATTTGTGCACCGCCGCCGTCAGTGTCAGCCAGTTTGCCGTGGCATACGGAGCTCCATCGCAGTCTTTAACACTGGTAGCATGCCGCGACAGCGTGGACGTGAACCGTATGTGCAGTTGACGGACTTTGAGCGAGGGCGTATAGTGGGCATGCGGGAGGCCGGGTGGACGTACCGCCGAATTGCTCAACACGTGGGGCGTGAGGTCTCCACAGTACATCGATGTTGTCGCCAGTGGTCGGTGGAAGGTGCACGTGCCCGTCGACCTGGGACCAGACCGCAGCGACGCACGGATGCACGCCAAGACCGTAGGATCCTACGCAGTGCCGTAGGGGACCGCACCGCCACTTCCCAGCAAATTAGGGACACTGTTGCTCCTGGGGTATCGGCGAGGACCATTCGCAACCGTCTCCATGAAGCTGGGCTACGGTCCCGCACACCGTTAGGCCGTCTTCCGTTCACGCCCCAACATCGTGCAGCCCGCCTCCAGTGGTGTCGTGACAGGCGTGAATGGAGGGACGAATGGAGACGTGTCGTCTTCAGCGATGAGAGTCGCTTCTGCCTTGGTGCCAATGATGGTCGTATGCGTGTTTGGCGCCGTGCAGGTGAGCGCCACAATCAGGACTGCATACGACCGAGGCACACAGGGCCAACACCCGGCATCATGGTGTGGGGAGCGATCTCCTACACTGGCCGTACACCACTGGTGATCGTCGAGGGGACACTGAATAGTGCACGGTACATTCAAACCGTCATCGAACCCATTGTTCTACCATTCCTAGACCGGCAGGGGAACTTGCTGTTCCAACAGGACAATGCACGTCCGAATGTATCCCGTGCCACCCAACGTGCTCTAGAATGTGTACGTCAACTACCCTGGCCAGCAAGATCTCCGGATCTGTCCCCCATTGAGCATGTTTGGGACTGGATGAAGCGTCGTCTCACGCGGTCTGCACGTCCAGCACGAACGCTGGTCCAACTGAGGCGCCAGGTGGAAATGGCATGGCAAGCCGTTCCACAGGACTACATCCAGCATCTCTACGATCATCTCCATGGGAGAATAGCAGCCTGCATTGCTGCGAAAGGTGGATATACACTGTACTAGTGCCGACATTGTGCATGCTCTGTTGCCTGTGTCTATGTGCCTGTGGTTCTGTCAGTGTGATCATGTGATGTATCTGACCCCAGGAATGTGTCAATAAAGTTTCCCCTTCCTGGGACAATGAATTCACGGTGTTCTTATTTCAATTTCCAGGAGTGTATTTGATGACCGAAATTATCTTGCGATTTTCCCAATAACGCTTGTGAAGTACGGGCTACTGCTTACATATTTTGTTGTCCTAATGGAGTACTATGAGTTTACGAAGTTTGCAGTAAATCCGTGTTCCGAACGTCGTGGCCTCCCCTTATAAGTTTGAAAACAAGCGGGAATTATGTGGGGATTTTGAGGATTTACCGAGGCTCTTGTGGATTTCACAGGATAGTAGTTTTCTTCATTTATTAATTATCAAATTACTCTGATAACCAAAGCCATTTTCTAGTTCAGAAAAATTAGGGCAAGAAAATTATAACTATAGTTATGATATTTTGAACATACTTAAAGGTCCAAATAAAATAGTATTTTCTGCATGGTGGAAAATTTAATTGTGAATAACTTTTTAGTTAATGAATGTTCACAAATAATAAAATGTTTACTGAAAGAGTGAAATGAGGGCTTTCAAAAGATTTATGTCATTCTGGAAATAAACAATTGTTACCACATGACATGTTTCTGAGCATATGGCTTGTGAATGAAGTAAATTACAGATTTCTCTTAAAACAACATGTATAGTGAAAAATTAACCATACCATTGGCATTCGTAGAACTCAACTGATGGATAATGAATTTTACTGAAACATCACCTACGTTAGAATTTTGGCACTTTATGTAAATGTGCTATATCTACCACGGGTGCATTATAAAAATTTAAAAAAAAAAACATTATCCAAGGAGTAGAGTTATAGCAAATGGAGTTATTCCAACTTGGTAAGTTTTAGAGTTCCTCATCTGTACAGTAGAAGCATGTTTTCTGCTGCCCCCACCTCAAAAAAGTGAGTTTACAGTTCTCAAATCCAAAATTGTGTGTGTAAATCAGTGTTTATGAAGTTTCTATTGAATTGCATTCACACTGCGGATACACTAGCTGGATTATGAAAACCTACCAAATTTTAGGGAAATCTTTAACCCAGCATACAGCTGCAAGTTTCTGAGGGGGGGGGGGGGGGGAACAGTATTTAAAAAAATAAAATGGTGTAAAATAATAATAGAACAGTCTACAAAAGCAAACTTATTGATAGTGACATACAAGGGCAGTCAAATTAATATGAAACAGATAGAAAAAAATAAGCAAACTATTTATTAATACAGAAGTAATTGCCATAGTTGTTAACACATTTATCCCACTGTAAGGCAGGGTGGTCAATATCCTTGTCGAAAAATGTTTGCAGTTGCCTCTGGAAACATGCACCTCTTTATCTGAAGCAAAAGGGCAGCCATTAATG
This sequence comes from Schistocerca piceifrons, assembly GCF_021461385.2. NCBI lineage: Eukaryota > Metazoa > Arthropoda > Insecta > Orthoptera > Acrididae > Schistocerca > Schistocerca piceifrons. The sequence continues at coordinate 388,712,830 of NC_060149.1, read as the reverse complement.
TCTTTCTCCAGGACTCTAAAATTACAGAAATCGCATGGGCAGAGATTGGGACTTTATGGAGACTGTGAATTGGTTTCCCAGCGAAACTTGTGGAGTGAACTCTATGCAACATTGGCAGGCATTTTGTTAGCAGGCTGTGTCAACTATGCTGCAGAGTTTTGTCTGGGAAGACGTCACACAACCCCCACACAGTACCATGTTTTTTATATTTTGGAGCCCTGAAGAAAGCAATTTTTGGCTATCCATTTGCTTCACACTGAAAGGTGCACAGATGGGTACGATCATGGTTCCATAAGCAACTGCAAACACACTTTTCATGAACAGGTTGACCATATTATCTCACAATGGCATGAATGTATTAACAACTACAGTGATTATATTTGAAATAGTAAACAGTTTGTTTACTTTTTCCCCATCAGTCTTGTTTACATTTGACTGCGCCTTATACATGGAGCTTTCGTCTTGTGTACTCTTTCTGAAGTTTTGCATCAGTGTAACCAAATATATGACAACAAAAGATGAATGTGATAGGGTTCAGACCCCATGCAGAGCTAATTACAAAATATTTTGATTTCATTCATCACTTTGAAATTCGTTTTCAATTCTGCTATATTCACTCAATAATAAATCTATAGTGCCAGATCCATGATTATGTTGCAAGCTCTTAATTAACACATTCTAAGATAGATTTTTCCATGGGAGGAGTGAAAACCTTGCCCTTTGCCTCCAACCCCCCCCCCCTCCCCCTCCCTTTCCTCCGCCACACAAAAATTCACGAGACCAACTTCTTTTGTCAGTTTCTTTGGGTGGCAGAGGGGAGCAAGGACATCAATGACAAATGACTTATAAAAATGGACTTTATAACAAATCCAGAGTGGAGATGCTGAGTTACAGATGGGTACAACAAAAAGACCGTCAAACGCCACACAAACACACACACACACACACACACACACACACACACACACACACACACACACACAAAACCACACCCCGCACGCGCGTGCGCCGTCTAATTCTAATCTACATTGATACTCTGTAAATCACATTTAATTGCCTGGCAGAGGGTTCATCTAACCACCTTCACAATTCTCTGTTATTCCAATCTCGTATAGCATGCTGAAAGAACGAACGCCTATATCCTTCCATACAACCTCTTATTTCCCTTATTTTATCATGGTGATTGTTTCTCCCTATGTAGATCAGCATCAACAAAATATTGTCACATTCGGAAGAGAAACTTGGTGATTGGAATTTTGTGAGAACATTGCTCCACAACAAAAAGTTCCGTTTTTTTTTTTTTTTTTTTTTTTTTTTTTTTTTTTTTTTTTTTAATGATGTCCATGTCAAATCTTGTATCATTTCAGTGACACTCTTTCCCACATTTCACGATAATACAAAATGTACTACCCTTCTTTGAACTTTTCTGATGTACTCCATCAATCCTATCTGGTAAGGATTGCAAACCACACACCAGTATTCAAAAAGAGGACTGACAAGTGTAGTGTATGCAATCTCCTTAGTAGATCTGTTACATTTTCTAAGTGTCCTGCCGATAAAACACAGTCTTTGGTTGTCTTCCCCACAACATTTTCTGTGTGTTCCTTCAAATTTAAGGTGTCATAATTGTAATTCCTAATATTTAGTTGAATTTACGGCGTTTAGATTTGACCAATTTATCACGTAACTGAAGTTTAACAGATTCCTTTTAGCACTCATGTGGATGACCTCACCCTTTTTGTTATTTAGGGTCAATTGTCAATTTTCGCACCATACAGACATCTTTTCTAAATCATTTTGCAATTTGCTTTGATCTTATGATGACTTTACTAGTTGATTAACGACAGCAAACAACCTCAAACGGCTGCTCAGATTGTCTCCCAAATCGTTTATATAGAAAAGGAACAGCGAAGGGCGTATAACACTACCTTGGCCTGTTTGGCCAAAAGCTTTTTTTGACAGTCTTTTTGTTGTGTAAATATGCAAATCAGCATAATGTATATGGTGACTAACAACTGTCCTTTTCATAATACTGTCAAACATTAATCTTCCTTTTATTATTGCTATGAGATGACAAAGTAATCCAGGTACTGTTACTAGTGTCACTATTCCAAAACAAACAACTACTTTTGTTGTTATAACCAGTGCTTGATTTGTGATGGTATGGATTACATTACTTTTATTGTTTTCCATGGATCCCTTGGAGAGGAGTCTCTGGGATGTGGCAAGAGTAAAAGTTTGTTTTCTTCCACCCAGATACATGAATACTGTAAAATTCTAATGCAGACAGAGTTATAAGCTATAATCCTTGTGAAGATATTCATCAATGGAGTAGGAGGAATTGGCCAACAGGAAGTTCTTTAATTCACTCTGAAACCAATCTTTATCACTTACAAGACCTTTGGTATGCTCTGGTATGTTATTGAATGTATGAGTACCCATACATTTGACTCCTTTTTGTACTAATGTTAAGCTTTATGCTGTACCGATACCTCTGATAAAAAAAAAAAAAACAACCACTCAAATAAGGTTTTAAGACATTAATTTAAAAAAAGAACACTCCCTGGTAGTTCACAGTGGTGGAACCTCTCTTTAACTGTTGCTACTTCTGCTTGTTTTATACTTATTTACCCAAGGTCATGTCACATCCAAAAGGTGAAACGAAACTGAACATATGCAGAAGAAACTTGTAAATAAATGTTCGTTTTCATAGCCCATTATATACTCTCAGAGGCTGATCAATCTGAAGTTACAAGCAAAGGAGAGGTGACATGTGGAAAGAATCGAGGAAAGAAGCTGTGTAGCATTGCCTGAATGTGTTACAATTGGCACATTACACCTTATTCTAAACATATTCACATTGAATCTTTGATGAGGTTTATAGGACAGATGAATATTCAGTATCTCTTGTTCCCATTCACATTCGGTAGTGCTGGAAGCTATGCAGTCAAAGGACTGGTTCAGTAACATCTGATTGAAAACCCAAAACTTCATGGAATATTTCCTCGCAATAAGAGAGAAATGTGGGTTCAAGTTGCAGTCCATCAGAAATTTCCACGGCACTAATAGGTATTGCATCTATACCTAATACAGCGGATGCCTAACAGTTTGCAGTAAGCAAAGAAATTTTGAATAACTTAATATTTTATAAGAAAACATTCAATATAAAACAGGACAATGTAACATATGTAAGAGACATAACTCCTTTTGCAATAAGCAAATTTATTTTACTGCAGTTGTTTTTAACATGTCATACTAAAATAATCACAACAATAACTCCAATATACAAGTTTATTCATTTCAATAAACATTTTATGACATTGGGTTTTCACAGTGGAATGTTATCCATTTCATTTTCTTAAAGTGTATCCTTGATACTACTGTTCACAGTGCCATAATGTAAATATATTAGCAGATACATTATTTTGGCACAGATGGTAAAATATAGAATTATCTTGGGTGTTGGCCGTGGCCTATCCTTAGTAACCATCCAAGGCAGAGAATATTTAGTTGTGCAGTCCTGTAGTCGTTCTGGTGCGGTACCGGATTTTTAATGTGTTTCTGCAAATAAGTCAAAGGTACAGTGAATGAATTATTGAAATTTTTTGATCAAACCTGGCGGTAATGGAAAGAACAAACATAAGTAGAACATCACTATTATCAAGTTAGAAAAAAATTAAGTAAGTACTGATTAGTGAGATGAATTTTGTACACCACTCCATCGCCAATGTGGTGCATACCAATCTAAAATTAAGTACCTAGGAGGAAAAATTCCTGCATTTGAGCAAACATTAAATTGTCAGATTGTGAAGCGTATAATCATCTAATGTGGTCAGGTATTGCATTCACATTGTAAGTGGGCAGCTGCAGATAGTGATGCTGGTGTTTACCGACAGTCATTTTGTAGGTGCATCTTCAAGACATTAAGCATTCTAGCAGCATTTTCACAATATATACATTTACTAATGAGCCTTGACATAAATCAACTACCACAATTTCAAAAGAATACTGATTTTCCCACTCATTCATCATATTCTGTACATCCCATCAAGAAGGTGAACCTACAGGATTGTGGAAAAAGTAAAGATACACATTAACAAAAGACAACCAAACATAGCCTAAGCCGCACACTATATTAACAATAAACTATCACATAACTACTTAATACTAGTTCTGTTCATGCCAGTTAAATGTGTTCTAGTGAATTACAAAGAAAGCTGCAGCTACTACCGTTATATTAGGAAGGCGAAGGCTGTCTTATCTTGAACTTAATATTTACTTGATTAACCAAGTATTTTCAAAGAAAACAAACCCAAATATGTAATTATACAGGACAGCTTACAACACACTGCTTGGCATCCTGCTAAAGGAGGATTCAAATCGTTGTACTAAGATAATCAGCATAAGAAGTCACTAATGAGGTACGTTTCAAATTTTCTTTTGAATTTGCTGAGATAACCGATTACTTGCTGTATGTTAGATGGGAGTTTCTCAAATGTTTTCACACCATAGTACATAACTTTGTTAAATCCTAGGGAAGGGTGCAAAGTTTACACAAAAGTTGTATTTCTGTCTTGTACTGATAGTGCAGATCACAGTTCAGCTTGAACTGATTTTTCACAGCCACATTACACCTTGACCAAAATAACTCTGATGGTGGTAGTGGCTAGGAGTCAGCCAACTGTAGTTCTTTCTTGGCACCTATGTGCCCACTATAATGATCGATTTTTTAGGCACAAGAAGGGGAGAGCCAACTGCTGCCCAACCCCCCCCCCCCCCCCCAATTCCCAAATGATGTATGTACTTCTTACTGCTGCTGGCAATGACAATAATAAAAATAATCTTAGTGTATGTCTTGCTCCATTTGCACTGCATGCGCAGATGTTGCTTTTTCTAAGTATGTGGAATGTTGTATACAACCAACAAGCCTGCTCCCCCATAGTTATTTGTCACCCAAAAAGTTATTTTAATCGAAATTTAGAAGAAAACATGATATTCTTTTATCACTAAATCTGTTAACAGCTCATGAAAGTGTTCAACAATAGCTACACAAGTTTTCTGTTATTTTCCCACTAATATAATCTGACAAGTACCAACACAATTTTAAAACTTTAAGGTCTATTCATTACATATGTCACACACTGTGACTTATGAATAAAGGTTTCCAGGAACTACTGCAATCAGCCGCATTTTGTATTATTTTTGAATCTTTATTTACCATGACCAGTTTCGAATCGCTACATGACAGTAAGAATAATGACAACACTGCTAAACAAGTATTCACCCAAAAATCGAGCACACAAAATCCTCAAAATTTTACACAAAAAAACTGCAAAAACAAAAACTACCGGTGTTGTAAATTTCACGTGACCTATATATCTCCAATGGATCCACAAAACCAGTAACCCATACACAACTCAAAAACCCAACATGACAATTTTTACTCCTAGATGGCTCCAACAATTCCCTTTGTACCAGGAACCAACATACAACTCTGAAACACGGAGTTGCAAATTTCACTTCATCCTTATAGGTCAAGATCCCATGAACTCTCATACAAATCCAAAACCCGATGACACAAATTTCACTAGACCTATATTGCAGCAAGAAACAAAGTCCACAGTACCAAAAACAACACACTCAAATTCTAAAATCCATTCTCCACACTTTCACTTGCTCTAACTAAAGAGAAGTTGACAATACAACAAACCAAACCACGCTCACGTGACTAATATCAGACATATGTTCTTACCAACAATGGCACATCAAAACCCACAATAGGTAGCAATCACAATCCAACACGATTACCAAACACTAACAAGGAAAACCCCAGAATTCATGAAAACTTGTATCATCACCAATTTAAATATACATAAAGAACTATAAACAACATACCATACACAGAGTATAAAACAAAAATCACAGAAATACTTAACACACCCACAAACACCACCAGTCCAAGTTACTGATGAATCCATCAGACACAATATGCAAATTTGAAGTAACTCTCAGCAAACCAGCACAAATTCTTCCAATAGTAACCTGTAACATTCAGTTCAAGTCCAACGACTTCTAACAAACACCCAGCACAAGAGACCGCCATTAAATATTTCAACACACCATCTACAAACACACTCAAAAAACATCAAGCCTCACCACGACATCACACACCACATCACTGTTATATCACAAGTCTAAGAAGATGGGTGTAGCATAAGCACCTGATCCGCTGTCAGTAACCTTACCTTAGCCTCAGGCAGTAAATACTCTTGTGACAATGATAGCCATATGACAAGAATACACGACTAAATTATCGAGAATGAAGCTTAATTACTGTTGGAACATTTGTTCAGAGTGTGCGTCTTTTTGGTACAACCCAAAAAGGTCAGTACTGACTGCTTTGCACTTAGAAATCTTTCTCACTGTACTGGCCCACAAACAGGACAGACACCATACTATTATTCAATCTGCCCTACAGCATTTTCTTTGTAAGCAGCGCAGCTAAGATCTGAAAATTGTCCATTCTAACAATGAAATTTTTATGCTTACATCCTAAAGCATTTACTCCCTAATGGTACTTATGATTAATAATAATGAGTGAATTTAGTAGACACTGATTTGATTTACGGAACTTGTCAGCAGAGATAGTCATATAAACCCTTACGTGCTATTTCAGCACCTTTTTTTGCAAATTTAAATTTCCATTATCCCCAGTTTTGCTGTATGTCTCCTTCTGCTCTTAGAGTTTCATCGTTAAATACAGGGTAATGCAGTGTTATGGCATGATTTTGACTCTGGTTCACAGGGGTGGTGGGGGGTGATGGGAGTGAGGGAAACGACCTTGAGCATGTAGAAAGGTGGAAATTTCAGTAGACAGGGAGCGTTGGTGAAGCTTGAAACGTGCGTTTGCTGTAAAAGCATATTATAAAAACACGGATAGTGTGGTTGGTGCCCAACATGCTTTCTGTCATGAATTTAATCTACCACTACGGGCTTCTGTGCCATCAAGGAAAACTATCCTCCTGTGGGCGAGAAACTTTGAAGCCAATGCAAGAACGATGAAGAAAATAGATGATAGTGAAAAAATAATCCGGACCCCAGAGAACATTGATCGTGTGCGCGGTGCATTCGCACGAAGTCCACGAAAATCAGCAAGGTGGCACAGCGCTGAACTTGGTGTCAGCAGTCGATCAGTGAGACGGATTTTGAAGAACGACCTACACTATGATCCATACAAATACAGATAGTGCAAGCCTGAAAACCTAACAATTATAGTCATCGCATACCCTTTTGCCAAGCGATGCTCAATGTTATTGGAAGAAATTGAGAAAGAGTGCATAACCCACTTTGACCTTAATGGCTACGTCAACAAGCAGAATTTCCGGTATTGGTCTGCAAATAACCGACGTGATCTTCATGAAAAACCTCTCCATTCTGATAAAGTAACAGTTTGGTGTGCCATATCTTGCCGTGGAATCGGGGATCCTATTTTTTTGAATATGAATGTGGTAACACAGTAACAGTGAACTCTGAACGATATGCTGACATGCTGGCAACCTATAGTCTACCTGAAATCTATCAGTATGATCCCGATAAAGAAACTCTTCCAGCGAGATGGTGCAACAAGCCATACCACAAATGTCTCAATGGATTTGCTTAAACTCGCATTTCCAGGATGGCTGATCAGCAAGAATGGTGATATCCCTTGGCCTGCCCATTCACCAGATTTGACTGCCCCAGACTTCATAATTTGGGGCTATCTTACATGCAAAATCTTCGAGGAAAATCCACCAAGAACAAAAGAAGATCTGAAGGAGCGAATCCGGCAGGAAATTTACAACATTCCGTTGCAGATGCTACGGAACGTTATCTACGGATTTCATCTTAGACTCCGATAATGTGTGGAAAACCAAGGACGCCACCTTACTGACACCATATTCAAAACATGATTGTTTTTAAGGTAAAACATTAATTTCCACTGGTGTACTTAAGATTCATGTTGAAATTATACTCTTTATGTAAATATATTATTGGTGATTTTTCACTGCCTCACCCTGACTGAAAATAAAGTTCAAGAACTCTCCTATCACTTAACAACTCAAACTGTTTACATGAGAGTTAACTTTGAAGACGCCTTCCAACATCATTACAACAGCACTAAGTTGCATACAGCACAGTGTGCCATCAGACACAACAAGACGACATCTACAAACAGAACGAACTCATGAACTCTGCGCCATAATGACATCATACACCACGACACCCTTACCTCATGGTTCAAAGCAGACGGGTGGAATCGGACACTTCTGTTGGCCCGAATCATTTTAACCCATCAACTTACTTGCCTCAAAGAACGTGAATCTGTATTACGTTTCCTATTCTCTCTTCAACAATTTTGCATTCCCATTTTCGTCTCTTAGCAACCAGGACAGCCCGCGGCCTATTGGTGGATTTCCTGAGTTACTACTACAGTTCAGTGCAGCTGCAGCATCTACAATCTCGACAAAAACAATGATAACCACCGTTCTTCTTGCTCGTATAAGATATTGCCTTCAAAGTTCATACTCACAACACCTTCAAATGGAAAGGGGGGATCTGGATAAAGACTCTGCTGAAAGAACTGTACAAACGACATCAGAAAAATAAGGGAAAAGTTCTATGGACACTTACATGGGAGGACCGTAGCTAGGCTTACCAAGAAGATTTTTAGCATAGTAACTATTAATATAATAAAAACAGAATGGACAAAGGAAACCACTGATGACCTCAAGAAACTAAAACATCTCTGCATAAGACATGACAGATAGAAAAAAGTATAGAGAAAAAATCAGAAAACAGAAATTTGAACCAAAAAATGGGAGTGGACAGAAGAGATGATGAAGAGAGACAGTGAACACAAAAGCGCTTTTTGTGAAGAAAGACACACAAAAAAGCCCATGAAAACTAACTGTGGTTCAGTACTCTCATTAAGGGGGAATTACAGATAATAAAGATAATTTCACATTAATGGGTGATCTGTACCATGTAAAAAATAACAATTTCAGCAGGCATTCAGTACCAGCAAAGTTATCCAGTTTTACTCGTACAGAAACATTTAAAGAAAACATCCACAGTAGCTTCCTTACTGACTATTCAGATTCGTATTACTGTGGCTGAATGACTGGAAGGATAACCTACAAATCTGAAGCTCAACATACAGCCTAATATTTTGCATACTTTTAACAAAACCAGGACAGTCTGGATATTGTGTACACAATGCCAGAGACTTTTTCCTTGTAGGTTACAAACTATCAAATCTAGCCACAAATTAAATATATTGTAATGAGAATAGCTAGTACACACGATTGAGTCTTAACTTTGCTTTTAAATATTTCAGTTCAAATAAATATTTCAAATTACAGTAGGCTACAAAAAGATTCACACTAAAATTCCAAATGGTACAAATATTTATTACACTACATATTTTTTCCTGAAAAACTGTACCGTTTTACTACACTAATATGAGAACACGTCCTACAGATAAACAGTAACAACAAAAGAAAAAGATAAAGAGCATCCCTTAATAATTTTTAACAAATGCCCCCACTAGCAACAATATGTTTGATGAAAGTACATTACTTATTTATGAGAACCAGCGGTTGTAGTCATAAATCAACTTTTCCTGCAATAGACCATAAATTTATTAAAGAAGTAAAAATATAAGTCATTAGCAAAAATTTGCAGCCTCATAGAGGAAAAATTAGTCTTCAGAGTTGTCCCACAATCGCATGATCAGGACAGGAAGGCCTCTTTCGAAGTAAATTCCATTAACTCAGGTAACTGTAACAACAATGCCACATTAAATCGAATGCTAATATTTTTTCTCAGATGCACTCGGGTTAATTCAATTTGCTGCCAAACTGGGAACCAGCAGAAGTCCAGCCTCCCCTTCAACATACATCAACGAAAATTTGTTACAACACAAAGCATTTTCTTCACTGTGGACACAGAGCCTATAACATTATGTGACAGCAGTTTATTCTTTAAAATATGAGGTTCATCTACAGCAAAATGTAAGTTCTCACAAGGCAAACAGTAGTGATCCGTTTTCCAACTCACCTAACTACAGTAGTCAAAGTAAATTTTGCATATTGCTTTACAGCCAATACTGGACATAATCGGAAACAAAACTTATTTTTTCCTGTCAGATACAAACACAAGAAAATTAAAATAAAGAAGACAAACACATTTCCTCTTGATAATCATAAACAAACAAATGAAACAAAAACAAAGCCATACAAAAAATTCCATTACAGTTTCTTCTCGCTGTCATCTTTCGTAACACATTGTTTATGAACCAAGTGGTCCTCCTTATAACCAGAGACACTTTTGAATGCACGTAGGCATACTCCTTACCAAAGGGTCCACATAAGGCTGTGGGATACCGCAACATTCCTCCACAGCAGCCTTTATGTGGTCTCTGGTGGGTCAGCACAATTTTCAACCGCTCGTCTTAGTATAGCTCATGCATCATCAATGCTGATGAGATCTGGATAACATGGGGGCCATTCCATTCAATGTTTCACTAGGAAGTTGTTCACGAGATTGTGACTATGGGGGCGTGTATTTTCATCCATCAGCATGAATACCGCTCCAATATGTTCACCAAACGGAGCCACAATGCATGCAAGTATGTCGTTCCAGTACTTCACACCAGTCATTTTCCCATATATTGTCACAGAGAGTGCCCTGCAACCACACATGCTTCCATCCAGTAACATGACTGATGCACATTGATTAGGGTGACAGTCTATGATACAGTTGGGGTGACACTGTTGTCCTCATTGCCTTCACAGATGAATATCAGGGTCTCATCAGAAAGAGCATTGTGTGCCACTGTTGCCTTGCCCACAAAGAGTGGTTTTGTGCCCATGTGACTTGACACCTTCTCTGAAGCCAGTTTAGAGGAGGCACCTTGAGAAGTTTTCTGGTATGTACTCCCTGTTTATGGAGCCTATTTTGTATCATTTGTGTTGGCACCTGTACATATGTAGATGTTTGGAACTGCCACCACGTGTCACAATGCATTGAGGGTGTCTACTTGCTATTATTCACAGATATCGATCCTGACACCTCTTGGTTTTCTTCTGCGGCCGAGACTGTTGTGATCCTCAACTGATTCTGTCACTATAAACTTATTCCACATTATAGAGACAATATTTTGACTCACAGTGACGTTCACTGTGACGTCTGCCTGCCTCCATCACTGCCCCACTGTACTGACTATATAGAGTCTCTGACCATACACTATTGTTGTCCAAACCATGGTAAAGCAACACAAATCTCTTGATGATACACAGCACAAGTATTGCAATGTTCACAGATGAGACAGTTGCCCTGGACTGCACAGATAGTAGAAACGTGGACTGTTTCACTATAATTACATTGCAAACAAATCAGTGTATTGATATCATAACGTGTTTCATGACCACAACATTCAATTTCACAGTTTTGGCACTATACGGCATTTATTTCGACCACTTTAAATAGAATGAAACCAAAGAATTCTCCACATGTCAACATTGCTTGCACCCATGTCTCTTGAAAAATACCTAACTATAATGCCTTGACTAAATAAATACTGTGTTACATTCTTCAGGGGCTGCTGCAGTTTGGTACGAACTGAAGAATTTCTTGTTAAAAGTATGCCCCAATCTGTTTTCAGAATACTGTTCAACATCACATCACAAAAACTGCAGCAAAGTTAGCAAGGTCCAGAACTACTGAATTACCTTTATCTGATCTAGATGCAGAAACACGTTCAGTGTTTTCTCTACAGGAGATTTCTTTCTGTCACCATTATCTACAAAGAGAGGAGAATATTTTATGTAGCGACCAATTACACATAAAAGATTAAATATTTACAGAATACAGATTTGATGTATGAACTTTCTTACATCAATAGCTCCGTTCATATAAATCCTTGCTTTCTCTTTCAGGTTCTCCTTGTTTTTGAAATGCAAATTTGTAATAGTACCATCAGTCCTGCTGCAGGTCTCCTTTTGAATATCACATGTTTCATCATCAAATACTTCAGTGACTCAAAACAGCTGAAGAACACCAACACTTAACAACTCAAAATGTTTAAATGAGGGATCCGAAGAAGCCTTTTTAAACATTTTATGCTTTGTAAAGCACATCTATTTATCCCTTCATATCACAGTTACATATTGAATGACAATGTATCCAAAGACCTGCACATAACTCTGAAACAAAGGTTGCAGCTTATAAGCTCCCTCAATACATTACAACTTTCAGATTTTTCTGATCGCCCTGCATAAAAGATTAATTTAGTATCATTGCAAACTAACAATACCAGTATCTCTCTGTATGCCTATGAGTATAACTATATGTAGTAAAAGATTTGTGTTGGGCCCCCTTTGATTTTTTTGTGTTTTATGTAATGTATTATATGTAGCCCTGTGCATTAAAATATTTCTTGGCAACTTGTCCACTGTTTACATTTACTGAATTTACCGGGTGATCAAAAAGTCAGTATAAATTTGAAAACTGAATAAATCACGGAATAATGTAGATAGAGAGGTAAAAATTGACCCACATGCTTGGAATGACATGGGGTTTTATTAGAACAAAAAAAAAATGCGAAGTATTGCTAGATGCGTGAAAGATCTATTGCGTGCATCATTTGGTGATGATCGTGCGCTCAGCCACCACTTTCGTCATGCTTGGCCTCCCAGGTCCCCAGACCTCAGTCTGTGTGATTAATGGCTTTGGGGTTACCTGAAGTCACAAGTGTATCGTGATCGACCGACATCTCTAGGGATGCTGAAAGACAACATCCGATGCCAATGCCTCACCATAACTCCAGACATGCTTTACAGTGCTGTTCACAACATCATTCCTCAACTACAGCTATTGTTGAGGAATGATGGTGGACATATTGAGCATTTCCTGTAAAGAACATCATCTTTACTTTGTCTTACTGTGTTATGCTAATTATTGCTATTCTGATCAGATGAAGCACCATGTGTCAGACATTTTTTGAACATTTGTATTTTTTTGGTTCTAATAAAACCCCATGTCATTCCAAGCATGTGTGTCAATTTGTACCTCTCTATCTACATTATTCCATGATTTATTCAGTTTTCAAATTTATACTGACTTTTTGATCACCCGGTGCATTGCAGTCTTAGCTGTCATAGTGAAAAATGCATTTAAATATGGCAAGAACATAAACATTAGGCCACGTTACATGTCAATCAGTTACCACAACGTTTATTTCTTATTCTAACACATTTCATTCTAACCAAGATTTTGAGGCGGTGGCAATGAGGGAAGGGGGGAGGGGGGTTGGCAAACAGTTCAACACACTAGCCCTAGAAATCTCAGACAGAAGCTGTTTACACACAACACCGAACATTTTAGTGAATTCTCTTCATTTTGTCAGACACACAACGAAAAAATTGGATAAAAATATTAATTTCGAACACACAGCCCTCAGTGTGAAGCTTAAATAAATCACATGCACTTATATTCTATAGAAAAGTATGATATTCTAGCTGCAATCATGTTAACCAGTCAACTTGTAACACTAAGATTGATTATAAATAATTTATACTGTGTAATTTTATGTATGTAACTATGAAATGTTTGGTCTTTATTGATTAATATCTCTGAATTGCCACAGGGAAGTGAAACTTTATGATGGATATTTTGATAAAAGATAACAGATGTTTAAAAATAATGAAATTTTGTAAATTATGTCTGTTTATGAAAGAGAATTTGTAATTTGAATGCTGGTTCATGCTTAGGGAAATTGTATGATGTAACTTAAAAGATGTAGGGATTCCCCCGCACTAGAGAAAAGGCTTGGCATGTGGGAAAAAGTGGATCTGGTGGTCAATCTGGGTGGCAAGAGAGAGAGAGCACATTATGCAGTCAGTGGTCAGCAGTTGTGCAGTCAACACTGTGGGTGCCAAGTGAGGCATTTGGAAGGCAATTTATGTTCAAAATTGCTTTGGATGTGGTTTTGATTGTCATATGATGCTCCTGTTATCATGTAATGGCTCTGGAATGAAGGAAATACGTCGCCAAGAAGAATTTATCAAGAGCTTTCAACTCCAAGAGCATGGACCACTTAGCTGCCATATGCTTCCACCACTATTGCACCACTGCTCCACCAACTGCAGGAATTCAGATATGTATCACAGTATTCTAGTGTGTGAGTATTTTTCAATAATAATTTCAATGATAAAAATTCGTGTTTGAACTTTGAAACTGTCCTGTTCATCAAACCAAGCAGGGTCCTATCCTAAATGTGCTAAAGACCGAGTACCCTGTTTATGAAGAACCACTAACTCGTTTCTATTTGAATGTGTCTAAGTTTCAGTGTTAAAGCATATAAATGTTGCTAGTTAAATTACTTATTTCACAGGTAAAGAGACAGGCACATAATTTGTAACTTACAAAAAAAAAATTTACTTCGCTTTGAATTGTTTCTACTTTGAATGTGCCAAAAATATAGTGCTAAATGGCATAAATGTTTCCAGAATGAGATTTTCACTCTGCAGTGGAGTGTGTGCTGATATGAAACTTCCTGGCAGATTAAAACTGTGTGCCCGACCGAGACTCGAACTTGGGGCCTTTGCCTTTCGCGGGCAAGTGCTCTACCATCTGAGCTACCGAAGCACGACTCACGCCCGGTACTCACAGCTTCACTTCTGCCAGTATCTCGTCTCCTACCTTCCAAACTTTACAGAAGCTCTCCTGCAAACCTTGCAGAACTAGCACTCCTGGTAGAGCACTTGCCCGCGAAAGGCAAAGCTCCTGAGTTCGAGTCTCGGTCGGGCACACGGTTTTAATCTGCCAGGAAGTTTCATATCAGTGCACACTCCGCTGCAGAGTGAAAATCTCATTCTGGAAACATCCCCCAGGCTGTGGCTAAGCCATGTCTCTGCTATATCCTTTCTTTCAGGAGTGCTAGTTCTGCAAGGTTTGCAGGAGAGCTTCTGTAAAGTTTGGAAGGTAGGAGATGAGATACTGGCAGAAGTGAAGCTGTGAGTACCGGACGTAAGTGGCATAAATGTTGTTAGTTAAAATCACTTGTCGCACAAGTAATGAAAGAGGCACACAATTTTGAACTTACTTGAAACTTAACTTTACCTTGAACTTATTTTTGAAGTTAAATAAGGATATTGTTGGTGTAAATTGCTATAAAGCACTGAAAGGTAAATAATCTCAAGTGGGGTTGGATATTGGTATTAGTGTGATACAAATTGTTTATGAAATGTGTGCATAGTTTGCTTATAAAGGAAGTGGCCGATTATGGGTCCCCACTTTAACCTTTTCTAGTATGAGAAAGGTAATCTAATTAGTACTTTTGCTAATGAGATATGAAACATTTCGACAGTATTGTGAATATAAAAAGTGTATGTACAGTAATTGCATTTGTGATGTTTGGGTGTTAGTTAAATCAGGACTCTGTTCATGCTCAAATTTGGTCTTGTGATACTTTTGATAACATTTGGTACTGAATTGGTTAATGGATGAGATGATACTTATTATTAATAGATATATAGGGCAATTTGTCTTTCTGTGGATGCCACTTAGCCAAGTGATAACTACTACTATCTACTGTTCAGCTCATCTGGTAGTTGTGTGTGTTCATTGCACTTTACTAAGAAAAGTGTATCGAAAGTTTCCTTTCGTAAAATTATAGTTAAATTCTTTGAACTTAATATTCTAAATTATTGTGCCCAATTAGGCTGCCGACTGTATATTCATTCCTTTATGTGAATTTAATTACTTTCTTAACTTCCAAAGTAAAGTCTTTCAGTTTTTCTTCTAATTGAAATTTGTACAAAATTGTAGTTTGATACCCTCTGTCCACTAGGTCAAACAACGCAAAATTCGTCCCAGAGGGTAACACTTATTGTACGTTAACGTCATATTTGTCACAACATACGTACATAGGTGTTATAAACTTACTTCATTCATTCATTCATTCTTTATTGATTCACAGAATCACTTTGTGTACAGAGAGTACTACGTCATACGGGACAAGTTATTATACTAGTTAAACATTTAAAAATACTTAACACCAAATTAAATACACCTAGACTTACACAACTGTATGATAGTTATAGATTACAGGATATTAGTATACTCTCAAGTTGTTCAAAATTAAGGTCAGCTAGGCCTAATGTAAAGTAAAATTTTAGGATACATTTAAAATCAAATTAAGTACAGATAAGCATTACATAATTAATACAACAGTTAAGATTTACTAGATAAATATAATGAGTACATACAAGTAGATCAATTTTTAACAGTCGGCTAGGCCTTACTGAAATTTACATTTTGAAGATAAATTATAGAACAGAAAGATAAATGTGCAAATATATAACATAGGAAAATCACATTCAAAATATTCATGTAGGTTATAGAAAGAGTATTTTAATAACTAATAAAATTTTTATACTCATCACTTCCCTGACTGACAGAAGCATAAAACGTACTTTACTTAGCTTGGTATCTAAGCTGTCAGTGTGCCTTTACCAGCTTAGAGTGTCAGAGATAGATATTCCAAGAAATTTAGTTACATTTTCCTGTTCAGTAAAATTTCCACCTGTTTGTATATTTGGGACAGTAGGATGTCTGTTCTGGATTGTATGAAATGTTAGTCCTACAGTTTTTTTTGTATTATGAAGTAGCCGATTAGCTGTAAGCCATGAATCCAGTAGAATTGTACATTGATTGATTGCAGTTTCATTGTGATCATCTGACTCAGGTATCAGAATATTCGCGTTGTTGGCAAAAAGGAAAGTACTGCAAGTCAGTAGGTTACGAGGAAGATCATTAATGAACAGGAGAAATAGGACCAGGCCTAAAACTGATCCTTGAGGGACACCATGTTTTACAGTTTGCATATAAGAACATGAAATTGTGGATTTTCCTGAAGGGATGGCCTCACATAATTGCACATACTGTTTTCCTTTTAGAAGGTAGCATGCAAACCAATCGCTGGCAGTGCCCCATATACCATAGTTATATAGTTTTTGTAAAAGTATTCTGTTGTTTACAGAAATGATTTTAGTCTGTCAGCCACTACATACTCAAATATTTCATTAAAGACAGAGAGGACTGCTATTGGCCAATAATTATTGGGACCCTGTTTAGAGTCTTTTTTGTGTACTGGTATAATTTTTGCTATGGTAAGTAATTTAGGAAATATGTCTCCCAAAAATGAAGCATTAGGCTTACTTATTGTAATTGTGAAATGGAAACAAGGCATTTCATCATGCCCAGCAGAAGGAATCTTTTTTATTTTTTGGCAAATTGTATTTTCGATTTCTGCTTCTGAGGTTGTTGATAAGAATAGCGAAGCAGTAGGTTTGCTCGAAAGAGAGGCTGGCATAGAGTTGTTCTTTAAGTGACTAGTAAGGGTTTCAACAGAATTAGCAAAGAATGAGTTAAATTCGTGAGTCATTTCTTTTTTGTTAGTAATCAATCTTCCATTTATTTCTAGATTACTACCATTTGCAATGTGTTTAGTTCTACCTGTCTTAGTGTTAAATATCTGCCATATACATTTACTTTTGTTAGTTGCATTTTTTAAAAGTATGTCATAGTGAAGTTTTTTGGCTGCCTGGACAGCATTCATGAAAGTAGTGAAGCATTTTTTAAACTGAACGCTCCTGCCAAAGTTTGTTTTTCTCAGGGAGAAAAGCTCCCTCTTTCTTTCGGAGGAAGTTATAATGCCTAAAGTCATCCACTTTTTGGAATAACCATGAATAACTTTTTTTAATTTTAAAGGAAACCGTTAACTGAAGTAATAGGAGAAAATGTTTAGTAAGGCTTCATACTTATCATCAACTGTTTGTGATTGGAAGATTGTCTATCAGTTTTCTTTATTCATGTGGGATAGAAAATTTTAGAATATTGTTTTCTGAAAAGTTTCTATTTTCTCTTACTACATTTTTGAGTAAGACATCACTATTTGGTAACTATACGTTTATAATTATAGCATTGTCATCTGAGAACCCTAGGTGTACAGAGTTTGCTACTTGGTCAATATAGCTACTACTATGGGATGTAATTCTAGCTGCAGGTTTTACTTTCAAAAGAAGGTTGAAAGAATTCAACATATTTACGAAGGCGGTCTTGGTGCTGCCATCATTCAAGAAGTCAGTATTAAAATCGCCACAGATGAAGATATTTGGGATGCTTCTCTTTGTTAGAGTTTTAAGAAAGGATGTAAATTTTTTAAAGGATGAGGTCAGTAAGTTGACTCCCAGGTAATTCTATACCCTTTTCAACACTGAAAGAACAGCATATTTGGTGTGTATGGGCTGCAATGCATTGCCTTGCAAATATGCAACTACCTCCACCTTTGTAAATTTTTTTAAAAAATTGTCTATTAGTTTGAATTGTGGGAGCACTATACTTTCGATTTCTTGTGCTGCCATTAAGTGCTCAGTTATACTTAGAATTTTTGCATCTGAAATTTCACTTATAGATTTCATTAACACTTCTGGTTCACATATTTTATTTCTACGACCTTGTACATGATGAAAGTAAATTTCTCAGAGGAAGTCTTTACACTTAGGTTCTTCATTAATTACACCTAGGTGATTACTTTTTCATCAACAACTGGGGCTACTTTGACAGTTACATTTAAATGGTGGGATTTATCATCTACGGGACTACTGCAAAAAAGATTATCTATGTGACATACTGTTGTTAAGTCAATCCTTTCTCGTTGAGGGGGTTGTAAAAATCCACCCTTTTGACAGTAGCTCGTCTCCATCTTAGAAGCGTTTTTCTGTTACCTGAATCTGAGGTGAAGGTACTGCAGTAGAAATACCTGATGATCAGTTATTAGCAACCACACCTGCACAAACACCTGTTGCTGAAGTTAAATCTTCCGTAACTTCTTGTGCTGGGAGAGCAACTGGAGATAAGTGACTAGCAACAACACTTTGCAAATAGACGACAGGGGGATAGAGAAACAATTAAAATCGCTCAAAAGAGGAAAGGCCAGTGGACCTGATGGGATACCAGTTCGATTTTACACAGAGTACGCGAAGGAACTTGCTCCCCTTCTTGCAGCGGTATACCGTAGGTCTCTAGAAGAGCGCAGCGTTCCAAAGGATTGGATAAGGGCTCAGGTCATCCCCGTTTTCAAGAAGGGACGTCGAACTGATGTGCAGAACTATAGACCTATATCTTTAACGTCGATCAGTTGTGGAATTTTGGAACACGTATTATGTTCGAGTATAATGACTTTTCTGGAGACTAGAAATCTACTCTGTAGGAATCAGCATGGGGTTCGAAAAAGACGATCGTGTGAAACCCAGCTCGCGCTATTCATCCACGAGACTCAGAGGGCCATAGACACGGGTTCCCAGGTAGATGCCGTGTTTCTTGACTTCCGCAAGGCGTTCGATACAGTTCCCCACAGTCGTTTAATGATCAAAGTAAGAGCATATGGACTATCAGACCAATTGTGTGATTGGATTGAAGAGTTCCTAGATAACAGAACGCAGCATGTCATTCTCAATGCAGAGAAGTCTTGCGAAGTAAGAGTGATTTCAGGTGTGCCATAGGGGAGTGTCGTAGGACCGTTGCTATTCACAATATACATAAATGACCTTGTGGACAACATCAGAAGTTCACTGAGGCTTTTTGCGGATGATGCTGTGGCATATCGAGAGGTTGTAACAATGAAAAATTGTACTGAAATGCAGGAGGATCTGCAGCGAATTGACGCATGGTGCAGGGAATGGCAATTGAATCTCAATGTAGACTGGTGTAGTGTGCTGCAAATACATAGAAAGAAAGATCCCTTATCATTTAGCTACAATATAGCAGGTCAGCAACTGGAAGCAGTTAATTCCATAAATTATCTGGGAGTAGGCATTAAGAGTGATTTAAAATGGAACGATCATATAAAGTTGATCATCGGTAAAGCGGATGCCAGACTGAGATTCATTGGAAGAATCCTAAGGAAATGCAATCCGAACACAAAGGAAGTAGGCTACAGTACACTTGTTCGCCCACTGCTTGAATACTGCTCACCAGTGTGGGATCCATACTAGGTAGGGTTGACAGAAGAGATAGAGAAGATCCACAGGAGAGCAGCGCGCTTCGTTACAGGATCATTTAGTAATCGCGAAAGCGTTACGTAGATGATAGATAAACTCCAGTGGAAGACTCTGCAGGAGAGACACACAGTAGCTCGGTACGGGCTTTTGTTGAAGTTTCGAGAACATACATTCACCGAGGAGTCAAGCAGTATATTGCTTCCTCTTACGTATATCTCGCGAAGAGACCCTGATGATAAAATCAGAGAGATTAGAGCCCACACAGAGGCATACCGACAATCCTTCTGTCCACGAACAATACGAGACTGTAATAGAAGGGAGAACCGATAGAGGTACTCAAGGTACCCTCCGCCACACACCGGCAGGTGGCTTGCGGAGTATGGATGTAGGTGTAGATGTAGATCACCTGACTCACGTGCTGCTGACGCTAGATCTTCCGTATCGTCATGGATTGGAAGATCAACTGATAATTAGTGACTAGCAGCTGCACCTGTCCTTTGACCAGATATACATGTTGCTCAAGCTACTGTCATCTGTTCTTGTGGTGAAAGAACATCTAATGAAGAATAAGGAATATCTGCACTTGCGTAATTACCAAATATACACTTTGCTGAAGCTACTGCCAAATCTTACTGTGGTGGAAGAGTATCTGACATTTGGAGCGCATGTACTGTTGTGGAGTCAACTGTTGCTTCTTTTACAGCATCTTTTAAAACTTCTGTTGCTAGGGCTGCTGATAAGTCTCTTCTAGTACGTGACAGACCTGTAGGTGGAATTGCGTATTTTAGAATCGGCATGAAGTTGACCTAGCTTCTTTCCCTATTACTTGTTCTTGTGGTGCCTCATTAAAAACTGACTGTTGGTTATCAGTTTTCATTGGTAGGCTGGCTACGCACTCTTCAATTAATTTGCACGAATGTTGTTTTCCTAAATCATCTAGATGCATCCCATGAGTTGTAAAGAGAAATCTTGCAAGTTTGTGGAGCTTTAGAAACAAGACATTTGTGTACAGTATAGCGACTCCTTCGAGTTCCCAATTAGTTTTCTCTATCATTATGTTTGTCCAGTAGTAAGGAGTAAGATCAAGCTGGGTGGGATGCCTAGTAGCATGACTTTCGTTTCAGCTAAGAGTTTTAGCGCTTCATTTGTTGAGTTGATCGCTTGCACTTCATGAGAATGATTAATGTCATTCGTTCCTCCTATTATTATAACCAGGTCATTCTTCGTCAAATTCTGGACTAACTTTTTACAGTCTCCTAGGATTTCACACATTGAAGCACCTGGTTTAAACCAGCCTGTGACTTTTATGTAGCGCCTTTTTAATTTATCTGCAAGTTTCCGGCTGTGGCTATCTGCCAGAATAAGAATATTTCGGTTTATCTTGTCATGGGGCTTAATGTCTTTATCCTTGGTGTTCCATTCGTTCCGGTATTCCCTTTGCGTGTAGTGAGATAAGCTACTAAGCACAGATTTTAAAGTTTTAACTCTCTTTGTGTTGTTTCCAATTTCATTTTTAATTTATCACACGCATACGGACATTTATTGCGGTTACATTCCGCCTAAATTCGGTGTAAACAAAGTGCACAAGTCCATATTTTTAGGCCTACTCTTTTGCTGACATTTGCACCGGAGAAATGAAGGTTTTTACCGCACTTTGAACAATAAACATCCTTTGATACTCTTTTCTTACAGTAACACAATTCATTAGACATGATGATTATGTCGTTTACAGTCACTAAGAAATGTAACTTACGAATAAGTGAAAACACGGGCACTTTTTTTACTTCCACACGGCCCGAAAATAAGAAAACACACACACACACATCCGCGTGCGCACGTCTGATGAGGTGTTATTGTGTTGCTTGTGTAAGCAAATGTTTAATTGATTAATTACAGCTTTCAGTTACATTTAACACGCTCACGCCCACAGTGATAAATGTTTTTCTCTCTGTGGAGGGGCGAGCGTATTCATAGTTTTACATCATATTTTACAACGAAGCTGGTTTTCGTGTTTCTCGACGTGGAGTGGTGATTGTATTCAAACACTTGAGGCTACTACACACATCAAAAAAAGTTTTCTATCATCTCAGTTCCAAGAATTCCGGGACCTGTACAGAAAATTGGAATAGAGATCAACATAAGCATCATTTCCACACTTTTTATTGCTAATGAAAACCACGCATAGCATGCTGTACCACCATAGCGCTATACCTTCAGAGGTGGTGGTCCAGATTGCTGTACACTCCGGTACCTCTAATATCCAGTAGCACATCCTCTTGCATTGATGCATGCCTTATTCATCGTGGTATACTATGCACAAGTTCATCAAGGCACTGTTAGTCCAGATTGCTCCACTTCTCAATGTCGATTCGGTGTAGATCCATGAGAGTGGCTGCTGGGTCACATTGTCCATAAACAGCCCTTTTCAATCTATCCCAAGCATGTTTGATAGGGTTCAAGTAGATCCAAAAGCGGTACTGGATCACTTTTCGCTCACTCCGTTCATGACCTGTTTCACCAAAAATTAGCCAATATCCCCCCTTTTGACTTAATATCATATAAATTTTCAGGTCTAGCTTACTCACTATAATATAATTTCTTACAAAAGGTGAACATAAGAAAATAATTTAATATAATTTCTTATAAAAGGTGAACATAAGAAATTAAATTTAATATAACTTCCTATAAAAGGTGAATGTAAGAAAATGATTGGTGCACGTTAGAAAATAAATAAAATGAATTGGTGGATGAAAGTAAATGTCTTATTTCCCTAGGTGAACGCTATTATTTGCTTTCTTCTTGGGCAGTAATAAGATTTTTATGAGCAGCTGTAGTAAATGTCTTTTGAGATAAGGTTTATATACATTTTTACCACATTCATAAGTAACTCTAATTTTCTGATTTAACAATACACATTGTTTACATGTATAACCATATCCACCTGTTCGATATTTATCTTTATAAAATTCACCTTTTATTATTCCTTGTATCATGACATCCACACAATGTACAAACTTTAGATTTATTATGTCTTGATTGGTTATCTTATCTTAACGACTTATCTTAGAAGAAAGATTAAGGAAAGGCAAACCTACATTTCTAGCATTTGTAGACTTAGAGAAAGCTTTTGACAATGTTGACTGGAATACTCTCTTTCACATTCTAAAGGTGGCAGGGGTAAAATACAGGGAGCGAAAAGCTATTTACAATTTGTACAGAAACCAGATGGCAGTTATAAGAGTCAAGGGGCATGAAAGGGAAGCAGTGGTTGGAAAAGGAGTGAGACAGGGTTGTAGCCTCTCCCCAATGTTATTCAATCTGTATATTGAGCAAGCAGTAAAGGAAACAAAAGAAAAATTCGGAGTAGGTATTAAAATTCATGGAGAAGAATTAAAAACTTTGAGGTTCGCCGATGACATTGTAATTCTGTCAGAGACAGCAAAGGACTTGGAAGAGCAGTTGAACGGAATGGACAGTGTCTTGAAAGGAGGATATAAGATGAACATCAACAAAAGCAAATGAGGATAATGGAATGTAGTCATATTAAATCGGGTGATGCTGAGGGTATTAGATTAGGAAATGAGACACTTAAAGTAGTAAATGAGTTTTGCTATTTAGGGAGTAAAATAACTGATGATGGTCGAAGTAGAGAGGATATAAAATGTAGACTGGCAATGGCAAGGAAATCGTTTCTGAAGAAGAGAAATTTGTTAACATCGAGTATAGATTTAAGTGTCAGGAAGTCGTTTCTGAAAGTATTTGTATGGAGTGTAGCCATGTATGGAAGTGAGACATGGACGATAACTAGTATGGACAAGAAGAGAATAGAAGCTTTCGAAATGTGGTGCTACAGAAGAATGCTGAAGATAAAGTGGGTAGATCACATAACTAATGAGGAGGTATTGAATAGGATTGGGGAGAAGAGAAGTTTGTGGCACAACTTGACTAGAAGAAGGGATCGGTTGGTAGGACATGTTTTGAGGCATCAAGGGATCACAAATTTAGCATTGGAGGGCAGCGTGGAGGGTAAGAATCGTAGAGGGAGACCAAGAGATGAATACACTAAGTAGATTCAGAAGGATGTAGGTTGCAGTAGGTACTGGGAGATGAAGAAGCTTGCACAGGATAGAGTAGCATGGAGAGCTGCATCAAACCAGTCTCAGGACTGAAGACCACAACAACAACAAAATGTCTTGATTGTTCTTTAAAAGTTGATGGTCTCATTTCTTCAATTTCAGAATAAATTCTTCCATCTTCCTTAACCTCTTTTTTATGTATTTAGTAAATTTATTATGACAGTTTGATCCTCTGTAGACAATAGCATCTTTATAACGCCCATAAGCAGACTCAATATAAAAACAGAACCCACTTGGCTCATAACTTTGATATTTCATTGTATATGAATTTTATGGATTCAGTTGACAGTTGTCCATTTTAAATAATAAACTTTCGAAATCTGCATAAATAAGAATTGAAACTTATTGTGTATGTTGAAAATTTAAAAATTAACATATAACCCCTTCTCTGGCATTTCTACTTTTAATGGTTTGTTAAACAGCTTGATGTTGATTATCTAGTTTTTCTTTACTGGTAAAGTGAAGCAAACACGTATCACAAATAAATTTTGGTTCTTTGTGTTTAGTAATTTGACTCGAAAAAAGTCTAGATGAAGTTTTTTGTATCAGCAGTGTGAATTACTTTGCCCCTTGAAATAAATTAGATTTACATGTATCTCACTTACTTTTTGTAATTTTTAATGGATACACTTGATAATTTTCATCAAATGATTAATATTAATAGATACATTATTCCTACCCTCTATTTTTGGAATCTGATCAACCACTATGTGAAATTCAATACTTTCTAGTTTTTGATCAAGATCAAAACTAACATTTTTATATTTTGTTACTCTTTCTGAATTTTTATCTACTGGAGATAATGCTGATTTTGCAGCCCAAAGAAAACATTTTTCACCTTTATTTTTTACATTAATACATGCTTTTTTACTTTTCATTTTATCTAGTAATGCAATGTAAGATGATCATCTCAATGGAACATATCTGTTAATTCCTAACTGAAGCCCAATAATTCTGTTCAATGTCCATCCTGATCCACGAGCTTGAAAATCATCCATTCTCGATGAAATATTTCGTTTACCTGTCTTATATTTTTTAATTATCTCTCTTTCATTTGTGATTCTGTAACTGGAATTTCATAATATTTACATTCGTTTTTATGTAGTCATGTACTAGATATTGATTTTGGATATCCTAGAATTAATTGTAACGTGTGTAAATTCGTCATATATATCGTATTGTCAAAAAAACACAACTTCGCCACTAGGTTTTTGATATATTCTGTTTACTTTCGGATATTTTTGATGTAAGAATATTAACCAACTGTTTATCAGATGTGGCTTATTATCACCTATTGAAACCCATTTTTTATGAAAAATATATAAAACCCCATTTAAAAAGTAAGTGATCTAACTTTTTCATTTGATATAATGACTCAATTCGTTAATTTGGTGTAGAAGGTTGTGTTGATGATGGCTGAACTGGTATAGTTCGCTGTGTTATTATTTTTTACCATACAAACTTTTGATAGCATCAATATCATCTTGAAAATTTTTTATATGTGAACAATTATCGTATTGATATTATTGATTCATAAACACCTGAATGATATAAACCTAATGTGTGACCAATTTCGTGAACTAATACTTCAAATATATTTCTCATAGGTTTGGTGTATTTTTGTTAATTTCTAAGCACCATAACTCGTCATCATCCATATGTATTTCTATTGGATCATTATTCTTGTTTGGAAAAAATGCATGACCTAACACATTTCGTTTTCCATCCAGATCCTTTGCACAACAATGTCCATGTATTTAATTTTTATGTAATTGTCTTTTATTTGAAATTAAAATATCAGGGTTATTATTGTTGAGGTGAAATCTAATATCAATATATTTTTCCCATAAGTGAAATGCTTTTTCTGTCATTTCTAATACTTTCTTAGTTGCTCCTTTATAGAACCAATTTATGTTTTTTTATTCCATTTATACATACTAGTTCTATAACTACCAAAAGAATCTTCTATGCCTCAGTTATTTCAAGATTGTGTATTAGCTGATTATTTCAGTTGCTGATGGATGCAGTCTTGTGTCTGCTTTAGTTGACTCCTGAATATCCAAGTAACCAAAATCAATTAAATATTTAACTGCTTTGTCCTTTTCATCAGGCCACAGGCCTAAGACTGTTTCAGACAGAACAGCTGCTTTAGCTGCCGCTGCTTCAGATGGCACTTGATACTACTGTTTTCCCAAACAGCAATAGCAGTAGTGTCTTAGCGACTGCTTTAGCAGTTGCTTCACTAGCAGTACACTTAAAATATTATAGAACGTTATTTTCCTGAGAAGAATTGGTTAATGCTCATCTGTTTGATGTGGTACATTTATTTTAATACATTTTCTACAACATGGAAAAGTCTCTTGTTCTTTTAGCCATTCATCAATACACTCTTTATGAAAAATATGATTACAGCTTGTTTTCACAAATTGATGATTTTCATTAGTTAAGCATATAACACATTCCATACCTTGAGAGTGATCAGTTAGTTTGTAAGGTTTAAATACTTTGTCTAAGAATGCTTTTGATAGATATTTATATTCTAAAATTAATCCCCAATTAACTTTATCTTAAAATTCCATTAAAAATCCTCAGTCAATTTTTGAGCAGTTGATATATGATCTCAATTCAATCTTGAAATTCTCTTCATCAACCATCAGATAATATCTGATCATATGATATACTTTCCCAATCTAATTCTTCTTGAGATTCTCTCATAAGATCTCCACTCAAATATTGATATTTTGATACACCTTCCCAACTTTCATTAGTTAAGCATATAACACATTCCATACCTTGAGAGTGATCAGTTAGTTTGTAAGGTTTAAATACTTTGTCTAAGAATGCTTTTGATAGATATTTATATTCTAAAATTAATCCCCAATTAACTTTATCTTAAAATTCCATTAAAAATCCTCAGTCAATTTTTGAGCAGTTGATATATGATCTCAATTCAATCTTGAAATTCTCTTCATCAACCGTCAGATAATATCTGATCATATGATATACTTTCCCAATCTAATTCTTCTTGAGATTCTCTCATAAGATCTCCACTCAAATATTGATAGTCTGATACACCTTCCCAACTTAATTTATCTTGAATTTCTCTTATAAAATCTCCACTTATATCTTGATATCTTCATATTCCTTTCCAATCTAATTGATCTTCAAATTCTCTCATGAAATTTTCAGACAGTTTTTGGGACATTACAATACTCGACTCAGTTAAACAGTCAGTGAGCATGTAACGATACTAATAGAAGGCGGTACACCTGTTTGGAGCTGATTTGAATACTAACAGACAAGACAAGAGCCACTATTGGTTGTTGAAGTAGAAATCTTTATTTCTGTTACAAATCGATATCAGTCACTGTGTGACCATCACCAGTGCTACTATCAAAGCCCTGTGATTCATAAATACATGCAGTAAAATTAATATATCTGCACATATCAATGAAGAGTATGTGTCTGAACAAATTTGTATAAATTGTTATTTATTGATCCATGAAATTCTGGGAATGCAGCCAAACCACTTCATCTCCTCTTATGGTACTTCACTTGTGAATCATCGACCCCTTTTAGTTCAACCACCATAAAAAGCATCTCTTGGATTCAAAGACTCAACAATTTCATGTAACTGTTTCAATTTCTTAAGTTTCTATATTCTTCTTAGTTGATACAATCACATTTCCAAAGTTCTACTAAATTATATCCAGAATTATCTATTTCACTACTTCTAATTAAAGTCTTTTCATATAAGTCATCCATTGTTTCTTTATTGCTGCTGTTCATTGTCTCACCTTTGAAACCATTTTTACAACCATGCCAAAACAGCCATGGTATTGATAAACTGTATTGGTTTCTTTATCAAAGCCATCTACGTCAGTTCCAGGTATATTTACTTCAATACCATTAAGATCAAGCTGAATATTATTGTCGTTTAAACTGTTTAACCAAGCTATGGATTCTTTATTACAAACATTTATATCTGTATATAGGCATATAAACTCTGGCAAAAGTTAAATAACAGAATTGATCTATATTACCTATTTCTGTGAACTGTTTCCTTAGTTCTAAACAGCTTCTTCTCAATATGCCTTCATCAGATTCACAATATTTATGAATTACTTTCTTCATACTGACCACATAAATTTCTTTAACTTTTTGACCATGCCATTTGAGAAATATTTCCCTTTCATTCAGTTTCATAGTACCTACTCAATAATATTCCATATCAGGATTTATGAAAGTTTCATTTTTCTGTGTCATGAACAAATGTGGGAAGTGATGTTTCATCATTTCTTTCAAATAAGATGATTTTGGGAAGCTATTAACAGGGCCTGTACAAAATTGCTGCTATCTATAAGCTATAATTCTAAATACTTTATCTCCAATAATACCTGTTTAGTTCCAGTTAGATTGTATATGATTTTATTGTATTTTTAACACAATGCTTCAGAATGACTTCGAAATCATTAGCTTTAGCACAATAATTTATATATATATATATATTTCGTATGTTTATCAGGTATCATCCAATTACAGAATTTGTAATTTGTCTTAAATTTATAAGCAGTACCACTACTAGAATTGTTAGCTATAATCAGATTTGGAATATGTATACCAGTTTCTTGTTGAGCTTCATAATCAAACCACACATATCTTTCTTTATAGGTGCAAGGAACTCTGTTTGGTATTCCCTCTTCACAATATTTAAATTGTTCACCTGCAACTAGTTTATAGCATTCCCTGCATTGTAAAACATAATACTCTTTGGATTGTCCATTAATATAAGAAACTTCTTTGTTAAAATTTTTAGAATTACTGACTATAAAATCCTCACCAAATTTTCTTTTACAAACAGCAATTTTTTGCAATTTGTATTGTGTGTAACATTTATGATTTTTAATTTTTAATATTTGTTTACCGTTTCTGCAGAGTTGAAACTCACATTTATGATCTTTATATCTCAAACAAATGCGGTTCTAACTTCTTGATTGTTTCTTAATGATTCTTCATTATAACATAATCCATTGCTATTTTTACAGTATATACTGTTTTTTTAGAATTCTGTTCTGTATCACTCCATAGTACACTGAGGTTTGTCTGTATATTATAGCAGTGCTTGTTCTTGTTGTTATATGGTTTATTACATAAACAACACTACTATGATGCTCCAGATAAAGCTGACATTCTGTTAATTACATCAAAATGATTGTGGTTTTTGTGTAGATATATTTTTTCTGCTTTCTGAGGACCACAATAGATATCTGAACTGAAATACTCAGCACATACAACAATTATTTGGGTGTCTAGTAGTTGAACAACATTCTTAATATCATCTATAGTAAATCCTTCACCTTGTTTCTATTCTCCTAACTGGTTACATGATGTGTTGAATAGCTACTTTTGTAATTTACGTTTATCTCTTTCTCTGATTTTCTTATTTTCACCTGAAGTTAGTTATCTTCCTAAGATAATATTTGTAGGGTATGATAGTCCCACTATTATTGCTCTAGGACAACACAGTTTATCACTATTATTATTATTATTATTATTATTAATTCTGGAATTACAGTTCTTTGTCTTATTATCATCAGCTAAATTTATTATTTTATTACCTCCACCACTGCTTCTAGGAATTGCTAACACTTGAATATTAAATGCAGCATATACTACACTCCTGGAAATGGAAAAAAGAACACATTGACACCGGTGTGTCAGACCCACCATACTTGCTCCGGACACTGCGAGAGGGCTGTACAAGCAATGATCACACGCACGGCACAGCGGACACACCAGGAACCGCGGTGTTGGCCGTCGAATGGCGCTAGCTGCGCAGCATTTGTGCACCGCCGCCGTCAGTGTCAGCCAGTTTGCCATGGCATACGGAGCTCCATCGCAGTCTTTAACACTGCTAGCATGCCGCGACAGCGTGGACGTGAACCGTATATGCAGTTGACGGACTTTGAGCTAGGGCGTATAGTGGGCATGCGGGAGGCCGGGTGGACGTACCGCCGAATTGCTCAACACGTGGGGCGTGAGGTCTCCACAGTACATCGATGTTGTCGCCAGTGGTCGGCGGAAGGTGCACGTGCCCGTCGACCTGGGACCGGACCGCAGCGACGCACGGATGCACGCCAAGACCGTAGGATCCTACGCAGTGCCGTAGGGGACCGCACCGCCACTTCCCAGCAAATTAGGGACACTGTTGCTCCTGGGGTATCGGCGAGGACCATTCGCAACCGTCTCCATGAAGCTGGGCTACGGTCCCGCACACCGTTAGGCCGTCTTCCGCTCACGCCCCAACATCGTGCAGCCCGCCTCCAGTGGTGTCGCGACAGGCGTGAATGGAGGGACGAATGGAGACGTGTCGTCTTCAGCGATGAGAGTCGCTTCTGCCTTGGTGCCAATGATGGTCGTATGCGTGTTTGGCGCCGTGCAGGTGAGCGCCACAATCAGGACTGCATACGACCGAGGCACACAGGGCCAACACCCGGCATCATGGTATGGGGAGCGATCTCCTACACAGGCCGTACACCACTGGTGATCGTCGAGGGGACACTGAATAGTGCACGGTACATCCAAACCGTCATCGAACCCATCGTTCTACCATTCCTAGGCCGGCAAGGGAACTTGCTGTTCCAACAGGACAATGCACGTCCGCATGTATCCCGTGCCACCCAACGTGCTCTAGAAGGTGTAAGTCAACTACCCTGGCCAGCAAGATCTTCGGATCTGTCCCCCATTGAGCATGTTTGGGACTGGATGAAGCGTCATCTCACGCGGTCTGCACGTCCAGCACGAACGCTGGTCCAACTGAGGCGCCAGGTGGAAATGGCATGGCAAGCCGTTCCACAGGACTACATCCAGCATCTCTACGATCGTCTCCATGGGAGAATAGCAGCCTGCATTGCTGCGAAAGGTGGATATACACTGTACTAGTGCCGACATTGTGCATGCTCTGTTGCCTGTGTCTATGTGCCTGTGGTTCTGTCAGTGTGATCATGTGATGTATCTGACCCCAGGAATGTGTCAATAGAGTTTCCCCTTCCTGGGACAATGAATTCATGGTGTTCTTATTTCAATTTGCAGGAGTGTATATAAATGAACTCAACATACGGTAATGTAACTCTGATGTTATTGCACAAATCTTAAACAGACATTCATTATTATTTGATGCCTTATTTTATGCTGTAGAAACTATATAAAACATTTTTGGATTTGTAACTGTTTTAGTCAACTTACATCCTTTTCTGATGTTAGTTCCCTTTTTAGTTACTTGTACCATATAACTGAGTGCTTTTGTTACATAATCTGTTTTCTCACGAATGGTGTCGCGTTTTTCTGATATTAGTATCGTTAAAGGCGATTTTATAGTTATAAATTTTCTGTTGCATTTAGATCTTATTTCGTTAGTCTCAAATAAATCTTTTTCAAAAATTTGTCCTCTTTTTCTTGGTCGAAGAGTTTAAACTGAAGGGATAAATTTGATGCAGTCTCACTATTTTTTCTTGTCTCAGTTGTTGAGGTTTTTCAAAGACATCATAGTCAAATCTGTAAAAATATTTATTCTTAGGTACATGTTTGGCCCTTATCTAGTCTTTTGGAATAATTTTGGATGAAATGGAAATTGTAGTAACACAATTGAATTAATTAAGCCTTATTTCTGTAATATCTACTATCCTCTAATATCAAAATTTTTAGGTAAAGCTTTAACCACAATTACATACATATTATTGAGGCAATTTACGTGATATAATTAAATTAATTAGCATTTCATAACATAGCAAATGTAGTGATTAATTAGTTTTCATTTTTAGTCATTTTATTTAACTTCTATCTTTGATTATAGTATCCCTAAAGACAAATCTTGCATCTACTTCAGTGTTTATGCCTAGATGTAGTATTTAAGTAAAAACAACCAAAACCTTTAATTACTCAACAATTAAAGCATTTATTGGTTGAATCATCACATCAAAATTTTTCATGGATAACGATAGTTCAGAGCGTTCATCACTGGAAACTGTTTTTAAATGTTTCTTGTAAGAGAGCTGAAACAGACTTTCCACATAAGCAAAGACTCTTTTTTTATTTAAATATAAATTTTTCATATTCACTAAGACATTCCTCACATTAATTGATATATTCGTCCTTTTATATTTGTATGAGTGAAAATTATCATTGGAATTCTCCAGTTCACAGATTTTACCACTTTTTGGACGCTTACATTTATACAGAAAAATTTTTTATTACATTCAAGCAATATTAGGCACTACCTTCAGGTAACTTTAACTTATTTTTTGCTGTTCTAAATAAAAATTTATATAAATAAACGAATTCCCTTTTTTGTTATAGCACACTAGATAACTATATTGACAAAATATTGACACACTTAATTTTTTTACTGGCACCAGAATTTCTACTATGTAGTATTTATTTTATTAACGAATCTTTAGCACAATACACATTTCATGAAAAAGAAATTCAGATCCATAATCAAACAGTTTAAGGCACACTGAGTTTTTAAACTCAGAAGGGCGTTCCTGGAGCGACTCTGTGGCAATTCTGAATGGGTGGGGTGTCGCACTGTCCTACTGGAATATCCAGTTCCGTCGAAATACACAATAGATATCAATGGATGCAAGTGAACAGATATAATGCTTACGTACATGTCACCAGTCAGAATCGTATCTAGACATATCAGAGGTCCCATATCACTCCAACTGCACATGCCCACACCATTATAGAGCCTCCACCAGTTTGAACAGTTCCCTGTTGACATGCAGCTTCCATGGATTCCGGAGGTTTTCTCCATACCCATACATGTCCATCCACTCAATACAATTGGAAACGAGACTTGTCCAACCAGGCAACTTATTTCCAGTCATCAACAGTTCAATGTCATGTTGATGGGACCAGGTGAGGTGTAAAGCTTTCTGTCATGCAATCATCAAGGGTACTCTAGAGGACCATTGGCTTTGAAATCGAATATTGATGGTGTTTTGTTGAATAATTCGCACACTGACATCTGTTGATGGCTCAGCATTGAAATTTCCAACAGTTTGCAGAAGGATTGCACTTCTGTCAAGTTGAAAGATTCTCTTCAGTTGTCATTGTTCCGTTCCTGTAGGGTCTTTTTCCAGCCACAGCAATGTCAGAGATTTGATGTTTTACCAGATTTCTGTTAGTCATGGTACACTTGTGGTATAGTCATATTGGAAAATCACCACTTCATTGCTGCCTCGGAGGTGCAGTGTCCCATCGCTTATGCACTGACTATAATACTTCCTTCAAATTCACTTAAATCTTGATAATCTGCCATTGTAGCAGCAGTAACCAATCTTGTAACAGCACGAGATACTTGTTGTCTTATATAGGTGTTGCTGACCACAGTGCCATATTCTGCCTATTTACCTGTGTACATGTCTCTGTATTTGAATACACATTCCTAGACCCATTTCTTTGGCCCTGAAGTGTATATAAAATGGTGTCGATTATAGACCTTGTCCATAACCAACTTAAATATAATGAAAATCAAGTTTTAACAATTATTGATAAAGAGAATAATCCTTGGATTAAAGCTAAGAACATTGCTGAAATTTAAAACTATACAGATACAGATAAAACAGTAAGAAATAATGTCAGCAAAGAAGATAAAATAAACTATGGTAAAAGTTCCAGACCAGCTTTTGAGGTGGGTTTAACATATAACGAAAAAAACTATATTTATGATTGAATGAATCTTTTTATATTCTTTAATTTTTTTCATCTAAAAAGGAAGTTATCCATCCACTAGAAAGTATGGTGAAAATAAACTACAAGAAACTATAAAAGTAATAGTTAAAGAGAATCAGCAATTACTGTGTCAGTTAAAAACATGTAAAGAACGTCTACAAATTTTATTTATGCTGTAGTAGAGATGAAGAAAAAACAAATTATTTACATTGGCTCACCTAAGCAGCATATCACAATAAATTATATTAAAGCTGGTGGTGCACTGTCTAAAAATAATCTGTCAGGAAGATTATCTGATTATAATAGTGAAAGACCAAAATAAAATAAAATATTTTATCTCAGGATATATGAATGTAGAGACTACAAATTAGTAGAACATATGCTTAATTTTTATTTTTGTGTACACAGAGTAGATAAAAGTAAAGGAATGTACAATATTTGCTTCAGCAGTTATCTCTTGTTGTTGAGCAATTATGTAACCAAGCCAATAACATTGTTTGTGAAATAAATGAGAAGATGAAAAATATTTATTATGAAATTTTGGCTGAGCGTACTTTAGAAGTTGCCTAAAATATTTTATCTAATAAATTTTTATTCTATAGTAACAGAATCGATTTTAGACCTTCTGAACAAAGAACTTTTACGGAATGGTAAGAATTTGTATACGATTATTGATGAAACAATAATCCATACTTTAAAGCTAATGATTTAGCTGAAATATTGGAATATAAAGATACAAATGAAGCAATATTATTGCACATAAGAGAAAAATATAAGGAAAGTTATAAAGATCTGATAGGTATCAGATCGCTAACATTACACCTGGATAAAAATTTTATCAGTGAGTCAGGTCTATATTCATTGATTATGAAATAGAACATGAAATTTGGTAAGCAGTTTCGAAACTGAGTAACTGAAAAGGTTTTGCACTCATTTTGCAAGCATTGGGAATACAAGACAAGAAAAGAAACGAAATAGAACTCAAAATCATTTTACAGAATGATTTCAAGAAATAGAAAAAATAATGGAGAACTAATGAAATTGGAGGAGAAACAAACAGAAAATTTGAGAGAAACAGTTGTAATGGAACAATGCCAGGCGTAATCATCCGAATTTCGAAGAAATGTTAAGCCTCAATTATGATGACAATTCAATAAACTTGTACCAGAGAACGAGAAAAAGACTGAATACAATTTTTGGTACAATTATTTTAAACTTATCGATGGCTACACCAGAAAAGAAATGATTAATGATACAATGAATCTCTATCAAGGAAAATGCAAACCTGACTCCTTTCTTGTATTTAAATATTATATAACATTCATAAGAATTTTTATACACATTTAATAAACCTAACTCACTAAATCCATCATTTAATTCAATCATCTCAAATTTAAAAATCGTCAAATATTTCTAAACTTATATAATCTTTATTAACCTCTATTTTCATATATAAATATTCTGCAGCTTCTTTAATAGAACAATAAGAATAACTGATATTGTAAACAATAATGATCAGTTTAAAATTTTCAATAACAGATACCACTGATATAAAAAATATTTTTGTAAAAAAAATTTAATTTTTACCTACACAAATATCATATGAATTATCAAACCCAAACCATTTAATATATTCCTTGTCTTCTTTGTTCCTCAAGCCCTACTCCACATGGTACATATCACAATATCTTGTTTTCTGCACCTCTTGCTTATAAAACCTGCTTTTTGCTTCCTTCCATTTAGCGCCTTCAGTTTATATGAAAGTGGATCAGAATTAATAACACTTTAAATTTTAAAAAATTCTGTTTACCAGTTACCTGTGTATCCAGTTTCAGAAATTTCTTTAAGTTTACTCAATCTCACATTATCTCCAATTTTAAATTTTGGTTTACCATTATATACAATGACAGTTGACTAATAATTTTTGTCATTAACTTCTATTGGCTTCATTTTTATCTTTGAATGTTTTGTGTTATAGTATTCATCAACATATTTTAAGAATACATTTATCCATTTATAATTTCCTTGTAAGTCAGATTTTTTCCACATTTCATCTTTGAGTGTTCTGCTAGCTTTTTTACAACAGATGGGTTTAGTTCAGGAAAAGTCGTATAATGGTTGATGTTAAATTTTTTTCATGAGTTATTTAAAATATTTATTGTGGAATTATTTCCATTATCTATTTGTGGGTTTCTTGGCATTCTTACTTTAAATAGTCTTTCAAGTGCAATGGCCACATTTTTACCTGTTTCATCTTTAAGTTTCATCTTTAAGCAAATTTTGAAAAAACATCAATAATAGATAATTAATATTTATATGCTTCATTTATTTCATTACTTGTTTCAGAACCCATTTCTACTAGATCACAATTACATACAACATCTACACCCAATGAATTAACGTTTCTTCTTTTAAATTTTTATCACATCAGTTTGTCATTCATTAATAATTTCTACACGAATATTCAGATCATCACCTACAATTATTTTTAAAATTAATTCTTTTTAATTTTACATATGCTACAAGAAATCTTTCAGTCCTCTGTCTTCCATTTTTAGCTGTGTCTGTTTGAGGATGATGTGTTTCAGTAAATTTTCTGTATTCCAAGCACCACATATTATTATCCATTTGTGTAGATTAAAAGTTTATCAGTTATTGCTCCATTCTGTCTTCATCATTTGACTCAAAAATCAGTTCACCAAAGATGAGTAATTCACCTAAAGTATTTACAGTTGTATTTAGAGTTATAGTTAGAGATATAAATATTTTATCATTCATTTTCATTCAATTAATGGACTACTTTGTTGAGTGAGGTATAAAATTTGAAGTACATCGACATTATACACTTTTATCTTTTTATTAGTAGGTGACAGATCACCATCTGTGCTGGCTCCAAATACAATAATTCTTTTAATTTGTACTTCTTACTCAAATGCATATTTTAATATTTCCATAACAAGTATTAAAATGATATGATCAGTTTTGTTTGTCATGCTTTTCTTTAAGATCACATAACAGGCACAGGTATGGTGTTAAATCTGCTTCTTCAGAGTCCTTTCCTGTAAAGCAATTCGCCAGTTGTGTTAGAATATTTGTGTACACAGCTTTTGCAACACTTTGTTTTTCTAAGTAATGTTTGGCAGCTGCATCATAAACGCTATTTGGATGTTTTAAATCTACTAATATTCAACCTTTAAAGTCGATTTATCAGTTAGTTACTTCAGAAATTGTACATGATTCTGTATGAAAAAGTTTAATTAAACTTTACATTTTTGGATCATTTGTAATTCATTTAAGATCTTTTGCCACCTTTAGGCTGCAGCTTATTTCCAAAAATGTCCATTATTAGATTCAAATTTTCATTAAGCATATAATTATCTGACATCAGTTTTCACACAAAAATACTCAAAAGGCCACAAATTACTTCATTAAAGTTTTGTATATTCTGCCTGCTATGGTTCAAAACACTTGTACCAAGATATTTAAAAAATACTTTAGGAATATTTTGTCCAAATGAATTAAATTCAGATGTTTTATCATTATTCTTATGATAGCATATTCAGTGAGTACCAACATGTTCAGATGTATCCAAATTAACTATATCAGATTCATATTCTCTAGGATGATTAAGTAATTCATCAACCACAAAAACACCACAAAAGTACTTAATATTAAATTTTAGCAAGTTTTTCTGTTTCAAAATTATTTGATACATTAGGATACGTACCAACTATTCTTCCATAAGTTTTTTGTTCTAGTTCCTTTCTTCTCCATCGCAAAATTGTGATTTCTCTTCTTCAACTTGCACCACCTTTTTCCTTGTCACCGATTATGTTTTGGAAAATTTTTTGTTAGATTTCCTTTCTTCTCCATTGTTAAATTATATCATTTTTGTTCTTCTAATTCTGCATCACATTTCTCTTATCCATTAAAGCTTTTTTAATACCATCTGCTCCACCAGCTAGTGAACCAATAGTTGCTAGATGTGGTCAAACCAGCTTCATATGTTGTTAGTGCTGAAACTTCTCCCTTTTTTGTTAGATATCCAATCATTTTTTACAACAGTAATATCTAGTGTGATTATTAAATTGCCACCGGTTTTTTATCTCTCTTTCTTTTTTGTGAATCAGTTAAAAATTATAAGTGCTGTGTAACTGACCATAATTGAGTTCAATATAAATTCATTTTGGATTAGTTTTGCCATTAGGCAGCAAAGTATAATCAATAGTAAAGTTATTCATTTATACAGACAGAAATGTTTATGAGAATTAATAATTTTATAAACCCCAACAATTTTCATAAAGATCCTTTTGTATTTATAGCCCTGCAGTCACATGACCAGAAGTCTTGTTCCTCATGCCACCAAACTTTAGTAACTCCCACAATATCTAACTTTAACCTATCCATTTCGCTTTTTAAATTTTTTAAACTACCTGACCGACTAAGGTATCTGATATTCCACACTCCAATCTCTTTCTACTGATATCAACGTCCTCCTGAGTTGTCCACACCCAGAGATCCGAATGGAAGACTACTTTACCTCTGGAATATTTTTCCCATCTCAGTACCAGCATGACAAGACCATTTTAGTTGATGTTGCAAGGCCAGATCAGTCAGTCACCCAAACTATTGTCCCTTCGTTTCAGAAATGGCAGCTCCCCTTCTTCTGAAACTGCTCATTTGACTGGCATCTCAACAGCCACCTCTCCTTTGTGGTTGCACCTACAGTATGGCTATCTGTATTGCTGAGGCACACAAGCCTCCCCATGGGCCATGGTTATCCTGCATATATTTTTGATCCTATTCAGAACTTAGAAATAACTGTAACCTATGAAAATTATAATTTGATTCACTTTACTGGTGCAACTGTCACAGCTATTTTAGAATTCACTCAATACATTTTCTTTTTAGTAAATAATGAATAGAATAGAGAGCTATCAGTATTACTCATTCCCTCTAACCGAGAAGACTAAAAATAACCTAAATCTTCCCAAAAAGGCCACAAAGATTAATATAACTATTGGAGATATATGACTTCATCCTAATTATGGTCAGCTGTACATGAGTATTAGTATTATTGGAGCTGATGGTACAGATTATCCAACATTTGATGGAAAATCCACAAAAAATAGATTCACACTAGGTGGCAATATATTTCAAGATTGTCATCATAAAGAAAACTATATTTTCTCTAGACTGGAACATCCTTTTATTCCTTCATCTGTCCTGTGACTGCCTTCATCTCTAGCCAATGATTTAACCATGGAGGGTCATATCCTCAATAACGGAAGATGAAAAATAAGAAAAAGGAGTTATTTTGTACTTTAAAAATATTTGCAGGATTTTTCAAGGATTATAAAGAAATTATTTGGAAAAGGGATTTAACTGTAATTTCTACATGGTCTTCAAGTGCTGGAGATGCTGCACTTCGAAGGGCTGATAATAATCAAACTGGCGACTGCACTTCCTATGGAAGATAAAATTGTTGTGGAGACAATGGAAATCTCGGTTCCTGTAGTTAGATATGAACTAGAATATTAACTTGAACTAGAGCAACAAAGACTAAAATATCTGAAGATCCCCATAAGTTTCTTTGAATCGCAAACCATAGAGTGTGCTGAATTGTAGGGAAACAGATAGTTTGAACTAGATATCACCAATTACTCTAATCCTGCAGAAGTTCATATGCCTTTTCCAGACAAAAAGGAAGAATAATCAGTTGATTGACTCTTCCTTGTTCGAGCACATCAGATTATAGGATATGTATACAAAGGATGGAAGAAATGAAGTTTTCCCTTCAGAAATATGAAATATAGGTACACCAAAAAATTATCTGAAAGCATATGATGCTTTCCTAGATTTTAAGAGTGTCACACAATTGAATAGTGATGTCAATATAAGTCCCTTCACATTTAGCGAAAATATTTCTGTGTCATAAATAGGTCTAGGAAAATGAATATCTTAACTACAGAGAAAACAGCAATAAAGCTGTGTGCCACAGTCAGTGATTAAATTCCAAATGATACAACTTCATGTATACTCACATATGACAAGCAAAATTTAATGTATGATGCTCAGTATAGAATTGTGAGTGAATGTTTTTAATTTTAATAAAATTTTGATCTACATAAATGGAGGTTCTGCTGAAGGTGCTCAATAACACAAAGAGTTCTAATTTTTATAAAAAGATCAGTGGCCACTTAGCAGTCGCTGCAAG
Source organism: Schistocerca piceifrons (assembly GCF_021461385.2). Lineage (NCBI taxonomy): Eukaryota > Metazoa > Arthropoda > Insecta > Orthoptera > Acrididae > Schistocerca > Schistocerca piceifrons. Next base: position 388,672,637 of record NC_060149.1, on the reverse strand, counting down.
CACAGAAGTATTGTTTTGTAAATAAAATCAGCTTTCTTCTTGCTACAAAGTATTTTATTTGTTCTCGACGAGTTTCGCCTTTTACTTGAAGGCTCCGTCAGTGGAATCTGGAATGATATAGTTCTGTTTTGATATACGACATTTGTAGATTATAAAATAGTTCACAAATTCTTTTTTACATAAATAAGTAATCACAGTTATTCGAGTTTTTGTCTGGTATCTGCGTTACCTCTGGCAACATGCTAGATATTGCACTATAAATTCACTTATGAAACAGAAGCACGTTTTCATGTTGTGAACATTTTTCTACACAATCTTCTTGTTCTTTGCACTAATCGCTGTGGAGCACTATTAATGGCGTTCTGTCACTAGTTGCAGATATTTTACCGAAAACTGCGATTTAAAGTCGTAACTACTGTTTGTTCACTTTATGTGTCTTCCTGACTGGTTTGTTTATGTAAATGTTGCCAACCTAATAAAGTACGTACTGAAAACTAACGTTTGTTTGGTTCTGTTGTCTTTCGATCTGTTGTGTGTATGTGTGTGTGTGTGTGTGTGTGTGTGTGTGTGTGTGTGTGTGCATGCATGCGTAAGAGGGTTTTCGTTTAATAGGTTTGTGGAACGGTCCATGGATAAGTGAGTGGAAAAAGGGTTGGGTGACAATGTGATAATAACCCATTCTTGGAGTGTTACTCTATTATTTTATCTATTAATGTAGATAGTGAGTTGTTGGTCATGCATATCTGATCATTCAACAGGATTCTCTTTTCTGATTTGCTTTCTCATACGTGGTAATTTCCCTGCAGGGTTAGGAGGTGTATTCCTTATTTTTTATTCTAATTATTTTCATGTTTTCTCCTCTAGAGGCTGTTATGTAATTGTGGGGTTGTTTGTCCCATACTTCCAACCTCTCAAGTGTTCGTTGTGTTTCACATCAAATGTTCTGCCTGTTAGTCCTATGTATTTGCCATGACTAGTGTTACACTGTAATTGATACATACCTCCTTGCTGGTGTATATCCACATCTTTTCTCAGTTTTGAGGTGTATTTTTTTCGAGAATTTCTATCTTTCGATAATATTGGTAATGTTAAGTGTGGGTTCGTATTTCTGTGTCATTGATTACTATCTGACGTCTTTTCTTATATTTTATCCTTTTTATTTTGTTTTATTCTTTTCATATTGTGTAGTTTGTGATTGTGTCTGGCTCTGTTGTGTTATTTGTGGTTTTGTGTTTTCTGGTTCGATTTTTTAAATGTTGTTGTTAACTTAGTAACAAAATTACTATTGTAACCATTTCTTTTGGCTATCTGGACTATTATATCAAGTTCTTTTTGCTAGGTTTCTTTGTTGAGTGGTACTGTGTTGTGTCTATGGAGCATACATCGATGTGCGGCTGCTTTTGCGAGTTTGGGTGGTTTCAGGACTGGGAAATGGTAATGTCAGTTCTTATGGGTTTATGGTAAATTTCGAACATATGCTTGTTGTCATGTTTTGCTATTGTTATATCCTAAATTTAATTTGCTTATTCTGTTTGCTTTCAGTTGTGAATTTTATATTTTCATGTACATTGTTAATGTCAGTATGTAGTTTTTCAGTTTCTCTTTGTGGTTCACCTGTTAAGGAGATGATGTCATTCATGTAACTGAATCAGTATAATATGTTTTATTATATCGCTACCATTTTTATAAAAATTATCTGTTCAGTGTGGTTTCTAAAAATATTTGGTAAGGCTCCTGAAGGAGGGAGCACCATTGATAATCCACCTTCTTGTAAATAACACTACTTCTTGCACTGGAAGTGCTTTTGTTCTACTATGAGGTCTGTTAATGTTTCAGTAGTTTGTTCATCAGAGAGATGATTATGTGTACAGGTTTTTATCTATAACGTTTATTGCTTCTCATACTGGATTGTTGGAATACATGCTTTCTACATCAAATGAGAATAGTGTTGCTATGTCTGGGAATCATATATCTCTTATTGTTTACAGTAACTATATAGTGTTTTGGTGGTTCTGTGTTCCTGTACTTTGAAGGTTTCAGCTAGTAACTTTAACATGTACTCTGCAGCCTTGTAAGTGCAGGATTTTCTGAAATCCAGTGTTTGCCTCACAGATATATTTGGTCTGTTGATCTTTGGTGGACTTCATAGGGTAGGTGTAGTATGATTATCCTATGTCAACTTCCTTTCTCTGTGTTATTCAGTATGATGTCTATGGTTTTCAGAGTATTGTGTGCTTTTCTCTGGTATATGTTTGTTGGGTCTGATTTCAATTGTGTTATGTTATTTTGTGACATGAATTCTTGTGTCATATACGTGAAAAAGAATTTACTCTCGATGAAAAGAAAGAGACCATTGTCATTTAAGAGGAAAATATCGAGAAGATACACATGAAGATTCGAATCTTAACTATAAAAATCCTATCTCCATTCCAGTTTATATTCATTATTTAACAAATTACGTTGTTCATTTGTTTATCAAAGAATTTGCATTTGATAATGAAGACATTCAAGTAATTCCAAATAATGAACAAAATATATTTGTTTTAGTAAACAAGTAGAAGATGGATTACATTTAAGATTATTGGGTACATTTATATTTATGGCTTCAAGTATTGATAAAATTATCTTCCAGTCTGACAAGGGAACAATTAACAGAAACAAAAACGTAGTTTAAGGTGAACAGTCAGATTTGATAATGAAAAATGAGTTTGTTCTTATGAATATATTTCTTCTGAAGAAAAATTACAAGTGATATTTCTGATGAAGATAATGAAAGGGCAAAAACAGTTTGAGAAAAATTCAGTGTTAAATATTCAGATGAACATACAAAATTATGTAATAAATCTGATGTTTTAAATTTAGCAGATTTTTCGAAAATTTTGGAGATACCTGTGTTGAATTTTACAATCTTGATCCATATCGGCATTTTACAGTTCCAGTATTGCTTGGGGTCCTACGTTAAAAATAACAAAAATTGAATTATGATTATGATATGATTTTATTTCTTGAGAAGTTAAGAAGTGGAATTCCTCACAATATTACAAGCCACACAAAATCAAATAACAAATACATGAAAAATGTTATGGCAAAAATCAAACTATATTGCCTATTTACATGCAAATAAAGATATACTTGGAAAATGTTTCAATTTTTTACCATTTAAATATTTCAGTTGGGTAGAACCAGAATCTTTAATTCCGAAAAAATAATTAAAATTTCAGATAATTATATATTTGGATATATTTTAGAAGTTGATTTAGAATATCCAAGAAAATTACATGATTTGCACAAAGATTTACGTTTAGCACCTGAAGGTGGAAATATATTATTATGAACATTAAATAATAACGACAATTATCGTTTACATTATGGAAATCTTAAGCAATGTTATATGTTGGAATAAAAGAAAAGAAAATTTGTAGAAACAAATAATTTTAACAGTCAGATTGGTTGGAGAATTATATTAAGTGTAATACAAAAATCAGGAAAAAGGCAGCTAACGATTTTGAAACAGTTTTCTACAACTTAAAGAATAATTCAGTGCTTGGGAAAACAATGGAAAATATTAGAAATAGACAAAATTTTAACATAATAATAGATACAAGAAAATACCTGAATTATATTTCAAAACCAAATTATGAACATACTACTGTCACTTCAGATAATTTCGTAGCAGTTCATATGAAGAAAATAAAAATATCGTTTAACAAAACAATTTATATTTGGATGGGTATTCTAGATATTTCAAAAATAAAATTGTATGATTCTCATTACTATATTACGAATCCAAAATATGGATCAAAAATTGGTTTATGTTATGTGGATCATTATGCTTTCATTTGCAATATAAGAACTGCAGATTTCTACAGAGATATGAAATCAGTGATAAACGAATTTGAAACAGGTGACTATTCAAAGGATAATATTCTATGAACTTCTGCAGGTAAATAAACAAATGTTTTAGAGAAAATGAAAGCTGAAAATTGTGGAAAAATTATGGTAGCACAGATTAGCACAAGATCGAAAATTTATCGATGTAAAGTTTGTGAAGAGGAAAAGAGAAAATCTAAAGTAGTTAAGAAATCAGTTGTGAAAAATGAAATTACTTTCAATGAATATAAAAAATGTTATAATGATAAAATAAAACTATACAGAGAAACGAATTGATTATATTATTTAAAGATTAATCATATAATGTTGAATGTAATAAAGTTGTTTTAAGTTCTGTTACTGATAAACATGTTTTTTACAAAGTGGAATTAATACATTATAACTTAAATTCAAACAAAATAAAAGATGATCAAAATTATTTCTTATGAGAATTCAAAAGTTACTCAGAAGATTAAATAAAAAATTGATTAGTTTTAAAAAATTTTCCGAAATGATGATTTTCAATCAAATGTTCCTAAAAAAGATTCAGCTTGTGGTTAACAATAGCTGTATTCTCTATTTTTCTCTATTTTAAAGCTGACATTTCATCTTTTGAATGGTCACAGCTATGATTATATTTGGAGAATTTTTGCATCTTTTCACATTTTTCAAGAATAAATGTTTTAATATACCAATTATGAGGAAGTTCTCCTTGTGTTTTTCTTTTAGAATCTTCACAACCCGATTGTTATTTTAAATTCCGTAGGGATTTCTTTTTCTTGATTGCAAAGTGGAGAAATCATTTTATTTTAACTTTCCATTTATAAGGAAAAAATTATTTGCAATTAATAAATTAGAAATGCATTCATTTTTTTATGTAAATGATGTCGATTGAGGATCTAAAAAATCATAAGCTTATTTATAATACTAAAAATGTTTTAATAAACACTGGTGCAAAAAAAATCCTTTGGTTCTAAACAAGTCAGGTTGATAATACCTTAGGATATGAACGTCTTAGGAAAGTAACTTAAGACTATCTTAAACGAAAATATTGGACAAGGTACCAAAAATTTCAATAGCACAGAAATGGTGCTATCTAAGAAAAATTCGTCCTCAAATAAAGTTTATTAATGAATCTGGTTTACATTTTTTAGTAATGAAATCCAAAATGTGTTTCAGAGAATATTTTCAAGATACGAACTATGAAAAAATTTTACCATCCATTAAAAAAAGTTGTGAATATGACATGAAAGAAAAAATAACTCACTTGAGAAATTAAAATAAAATAAAAGATAAAAAATTGAATGGTTCAGAAAAAGAAATCGTGATGCAGTTGGAATAATAAACAAAAGAAATTAAGAAATGAATACATTGTTACCACATGTTTTTCCTCAATTATATGATCAAAATTTAATGCCAGGTTTTGTTTTTTTAGGATTATGTCATTTTCATTATAAATATTGTGTTACTACATCATTATTGAAAAATTTGCAAAATCAGATAGATACCATTGGAAATAGACATATAAATTGTGAAGAATTTTTAAGAATTAATTGTGTGTGTAATTGAATAAATTTATATCAATGAGTGAAAGAAAATTTATGAACTGATTGTTATCGAATTATTGTAGTACTTTGGTAGAGTATCCACAAGAACAATTGCGTGAAGATATAAATAATCTAACAAAGGTGTCCTAGAATAAAAAACCAAACTTCCAAGTTCTTTTCCACAGTTAATTTTTGAATAACACTCATATGAATTTTTATATATGTTAAATAATCGAAACTCACTAAATCGGACATTTAATTCTATCAACTCATATTTAAAATACTCAAATTATTTTGACATTATATCCTTTTTGTTAACCATTTTTTGAACATCAAAATAAACTCCATCTTTTTTAATGAAACAGTAGGCAAAATGAATATTATATTCAAGCCCAAAAATTTTTAAAATTTCAATAACCGACACCATTTGTATCTAGAATTTTTATTAGTATTTTAAAAAATTACCTTCCTCCTATTTACCCAACTATTGTGTGAACTACCAAATCCTAACCATTTAACATAAACTTTATTACTTTTCTTGTGTAAATTTTTTGAAAAATTTTAACATTAGGATCATTCATTTTCAATAGTTTTTATTCATAACAATTTCCTTTTATTTGTTCACCATTAAAACTTTCAGTTTATGTGTGATTGGATTGGAATGATTAACATATTCAATTTCAAAAATTTCTATTGACTAATTGGCAGTATGTATGTTTTCAAAAATTCCTTTAAATTTACTTATTCTTACTATACTACCAATTTTATAATTTAGTTCAGTACCTAACAAATTTTATTATGTAAACAGTTTTCGATAAGATTTCTTCAGTTTCTTTATTCACATGTTTTGGTTTCATTTTTATCATTGAGTGTTTTGTGTTATTATATGAATCAATTAATTTACAAACTAAGTTAACCCATTTACAGTTTCCCTGAAGCGCAAATTTCTTCCTCATTTTTTTTCAGTATTCTATTAAATCGTTCAACAATAGTTGCTGTTATGTCACTACAAGTTGAATAATGATTAATGTTAAATTTTTACAATAATTCTTGAAATTCTTTATTACATACTTCTTTATGATTATCTGTTTGCAAATTTTTGGTTTTTTACACTCGAATATTTTTTCGAAAGAATGAACTATATTTTTACATGTTTTATCTTTAACTGACATTGACCAAAAAATTTTAGAAAAAGACATGTACAACAGTTAATAAATATTTATACCCTTTATTTTTAAATTCCTTTTGGGTTAAAAGAATCCCTTTCAACTAAATCAGATGGCCTTAAATCATCAGTTCTAAAAGAAATTGCATTTTATGGGGTGTAAAATTCTTTCTAATTGTCTTATATGGTTTGTTAATAATTTTCTCACGACTATTTAGTCTATTATCTACAATCATTTTTAACAAATTTACACTTTTTCGTTTTACAAATTGAACAAAGAACTTCATTTCTTTGTTTTCCATTTTCAGTTGTTAATCTATGAGGATGAAGTGCTTCAGTAAACTTTTTGCCCCTCAAACAAGATATGTGATTATCATTCTTCATTTATATAGAAGAAAATGCATGTAAATTGTTTCACCAGATACATTTATCTTTACATCTTTATCAGAATGTTTTAATCTATCAGTTAGAAAATTTGACGTGCCAAATATTTATAGTCCTTAGATTTCAGGAGATATTTTATGAAGTTTGTCAACAACACATATCAAAAAATCAAAATCTTAAAATGTTAAATGTCTGTTTACGTTTTCACCAACTATTATGCCTCCATGCTATGCTATTAAAACGGCATGCCTGCACAGTGACATCTAAGAAATCTGCTTACTCGGGTTGCTAGACAACATTCAAGTAAATCGAATTAATGAGTGTTATTACAGTTAGGAATTTACAATACTTAATATTTGCAATTACACAGATCTTTCACAAGCAAGGGGTGACATACAAAATAATTAATCTTCTTCAATACAGACAATTCCCAAGTGTGTGATACGTAGAGTGTAAAAGCAAAGTAACTAGAGGTGATGCTGCTATAGAACTTGCTAATCTTAAAGATGTTATTTAACTGGGGAATCACCAGTCGGTCGCAGCACTTAAGTCCTCTTTACATAGTGACCACTGCTGTTGAGTTGTTGCCCTGGAGAGGGGCCAGTCAACGTGCAATTGGCTGATGTCTTCTCACAACCATCTATTCTCTGTCGTGCTCGACTGGCGTGCTGGCGTTTGACTTTATGCCATAACATTCCTCCCCCCCCACCAAAGTGATGGACCGTTGTCATATAGGGAGCAAAGCCACAGTGGAGGAGGTAGGTGCTTGGATGCTCTAAGGGACCAGAAGCTGCGGCTGCAGGAGACGTCCAGTCTTTGGGCCATACCCCGCCATCTGGCCTTTGCCCTGGTGGAAACGTCCGTCGGAAAACACCCAGAAGGGTGCATGTCCACCTCCTCAGGCCCATATGAAGATGTAGAAGGTGTCAGCTGCAGCGGCGAAGGGTGTGTCCAGCTCCATCGGTAGGACTAGGGAAGGTGTCAGCTGCTGTGGCCGCGCTGTCCTCAGGATCTGTGATTCTGGGGGAAGAGATACAGAAAGATCACCGTACACATAAGAGTGTCGAATTTGGTGTGATATTGACGCTGCAATCCGTCTGGGGCTGAAATGAGATACATGCATGCGTAAGTCTATGAAGGATCTCACTTCACGCCCACCATCTGCTGCCACGAAAAGCCCTGAAATACACAATATCGTACTGCGCGAAGCGCTACTTGTGGCCTTCCTTCGGCGCCGGATGCTGAGGAGGGTGGAGCAGGGCGAGCAGTGTCCAATGGCGGCGGCGATGGTCCCTGTCGTTAATGCGAACGACATAAAGCGAGAAACAGTTGCAATATTTGATCCCTAGTATCTCTAGTGCAAAGTTTGGCCATCTGCTGCTTGAAAGTTCTGACAAAACGTTCCCATTCGCCGTTTGACTGTGGATGGAACAGTGCACTAGTTAGGTACTGTATGCCATTGTGTTCACTGAATATTTCAAATTCATTTGAAGTGAACTGAGGGCCATTGTCCGACACTATGACGTCAGGCAAACATTCAAGGAAAAGAATAGAGGACAACGCCTGAATTGTGCTACATGACGTTGTTGAGCTCGTTGGCACAGCAAAACGCAACTTGCTATAAGAGTCTACTACAATCAACCAACGAGTGTCCCAGAAAGGTCCCGTGTGGTGATTGCGACTTGGCCGAGCAGAGAATTTTTGTTGTGGAGCGGAGTGATTTTCTGCATATGCGTGACACTGTGCTGCCATCTGTTCTGTGTGGGTGTCCATACCCTGCCAAGTACAGCGTCGACGCACTAACTGATTCGTTCGAACAATCACTTAGTGTCGTTGGTGAAGTATCTGCAACACTTCTCTTTGCAAAGCTTTGGGGATCAACAAATGTGACTGTCCACTATAATTTTGAACAAGAATCACGCCTTGCTGTATAGCGAGGCTATGATGAGGTGCAAAGTATCATCGCACTACAGAGTTCTTTATGCTATGCAATGAGCGAGGCCAAGATGTGCGATTATATTTTAGCAAAATGTTCAAATCTGAATCAGCTTCCGTGGCCTGTACAATTTAGAGGAAAGGATTGAAGCAATTCAGAATCCTGAGCATTGATGCGACAACAAGATTCAGCAGAGCGTCAAAGTCTGTTTCAGGGCCAATCGGAAGATGTGAAAGTGCGTCTGCATTAACGTGTTCAGGTGTCAGATGATACTCAATCCCGTACTGGTACTGAGACAAGAACAAAGCCCCTCTTTGCAATTTTTGGGCAGTTCATACAGGAACCAGCATCACCAGATGAAACAAGGACTGCAATGGCTTGTGATCCATTACTAAGTAGAATTTTCTGACGTAGAGATAGTGGTGGAATTTGGTGACACCATAAACAATAGCAATTGGCTCTTCCTCTATTTGTGAATAGTTACACTGAGCTTTGGACAACACTTTTGATGTGAAAGCAAAAGGTCTGTCTTTATCACCAAATCTGTGTGAAAGCACTGCACCGGTTCTGTAAGAGGAAGTGTCAACTTGCAGTACAACATTAGCAGGAACGAAGTGAACCAAGCATCGATCACTGAGCAGTGCTTTACGTTTTTGGCAAGCTTCTTGGCACTTATCTGTCCAACCAAATGGGACATTCTTGGGACGCAACCAATACAATGGAGATGCGATTTGTGCAGCATTCGGTATGAACCGAATATAATATTTCAGTTTTCCTAAGACTTACTGAAGTTCTGTGACATTGCAAGGAAATGGCAGGTCCTGCATGGTTAACAAATGTGTTTGAAGAGGATGTACACCTTGACTGTAGATGACATGTCCAAGATACTGCAACTCAGGTTTAAAAAAATCCCACTTGTCCTGTCTACACTTTAGTCCTGCATCATATACCACACAAAACAAAATGCACAAATCAGCAATGTGCTCTTCAGCTGTACGACTTGCTATGACTTGCTATGACAATATCGTCCAAATAGTTTGAACGGTTTGGTACTTGAGCAGTCAGCTGTTGCAAATACCATTGGAAAATGGCGGGTGCGGAAGCACTGACAAACTGCGAAAGCAAATATTTAAACAAGACCAAATGAGTGTTCACAATACACACGTTTTGAGATTCTTCATCTAGTGGTATTTAAAGATATGCGTAGCACAAATAAATTTTAGAAGAGTGGAGACCAGCGCCTAATCTGTCCACGAGATCCTCTGGACGTGGCAATGGATAAGCGTTATCACAGTTTGTGAGTTGACTGTAGACTTATAATCAGTACAGAGCAGAATGGACCTGAAGGTTTGGGGAGCAAAACTAATGGGCGCATTAGATCCTCTATTTTGCAATTTCTTAAGTTCAGCTGTTACTTTGTCCCGTAATGCAATGGGAACAGTTCTGGTCCGGCAAAACTTCGGCTGCGCATTGTCTTTCATAGTAATATGTGCAACAAAATTGTTAGTCTTCCTAAACCTTCAGAAAAGAGTTCAGGGAATTCTTTCAGCAAGCTAGCTACACTGTATTTGGCGTTGGATTCAGTCACTGACAACACATTCTCCTGAATTTGAAGGCCAAAAGGTCAAATACGTTCTCACAATCACATGAGTGTAGCACAGTGAAAGTCACAGTTCACGTATGCGAGCAATGCATGACAGGCATAGTACATTTTCCGAGAACAGGAATGTCTTATCCATTATAAGCCATCAGCTGCATGCCAATTTTAGACACGCTTTGGGAGCCTAACAGTTCATGTGTTACGATTCAGCAATATAACAGAGGCACCAGTGTCCAACTGACATTTCACACTTTTTCCACTAAGATGCAACTGACTAAAAGTTTGTCAGACTGGCGTAACACTGAATAAACTGTTTGCTTGCTAATTTTGATAATGCCTGCAGCAGGCTTTGGACATACTGCATTGATTACATGGGCCTTGTGACTAGATTTTTGTGAGTGGGCAGAATTCTTAAGTTTGTTCTGTTGCAAACATATAGATTGTACATGACCTTTGTTGTCTCAAACCTAACACTGTACTTGTCTGGACGGGCAGTCTTGGCGTTTGTACCGTGAACAGCACAGAGGGAGTGCCTTAATTCTATTCGCTGCCACCTGTTTAGAGAACTGTTTAGGCAGCTTGGCATATGCGTGCTGTTGCTGCCTACTTGGGCCGGTCATAAGCAAGGGACGACCCAACCTGACAAATTGGTGGCTGCTCAAATTTATCGACCGATACAGCACCTGAATCGTACCGATCTAGAATTTGCACTATGTGCTGAAATGATGGATTTGACTGTTTCAAAATCTGTTCTCTAAGTCTGACATCAGTTACAGTATACACAATTGCATCACACAACGTAACATCAGAATATAAAGCATCATAAGCACATTTAAATTTACATTTCCTCGTCATAACCTGCAAATCTCTTACCCACTCGCGGTAAAGTTATTCCGATCGTTTCTTGGTCATAATAGTTAGATAGAGAATCTACAACCTGAGCATAAGAAAGTTCACTCGGAGTGGCGTTAGGGAACAATTTCTGAATGAGGCGAAAAACTACACTTCCTACCGTTCAAAAAAGTAATTTAGTTTCACAGTACGTGATACTTTGTGAGAAATGATGTGGGCTTCATACTGTTGCAGCCACTTGAGCCATTCCTACTCATTTTTGTTAAACTGGCGAAAAGGTGATATGGCACTCGGAGCTGCAGTTGCTGCCTGTGGCACAGCATTAGTACATTGGTTTTTTGGGGAATGCTGTACCGTATTTAGTAGAGTTGAGGTCTGCTGCGTTTGAAATTGAAACATCTGTGTTAGCTGCGTTGCATCTACCGCTTGCAGCTGAGGTGCCTGAGCAGGGGGTAGGAGAGGTGGGTTGCTCATTTTCGAATAGGACAAATACGATAAACAGATAATGCAAGCAATAAAAATAAGCACTCAAGTAAAGAAAATTTTTGCATCACCCATCTGGAAACACTGAATAGAAAAAACACTATAAGAGACACTGTTAAAATATGTAAACACACACCTGCAAAAAAAAAAAAAGGTAAAATTAAGGCACCAGCAAAACACAAGAGCCCGCGACAAAGAAAGCTTTGTAGCAGCCTGATTCTGGGTTGTTGCATTTGTGTTTGTTCACCTCCTCATCGCAAAATATTCTGTCTCCTTGCTCGTTGTCAAATAAGTGGTGTCCAGGAAGCTTGCTTACTTGGAACGCTAGGCAACATTCAACCAAATCGTAATAATGAGTTTTATTACAATTATGAATTTACAATAGTTAACTTTTGCAATTACACAGATGTGCTGCAAGCAAAGGGCGACATACAAAATAATTAATATTCTTCAGTACAGACAATTCCCAAGTCTGTGATACATAGAGTGTACAAGCGAAGTAACTATAGTTGATGCTGCTATACAACTTGCTAATCTTGAAGCTGCTGTTCAATTGGGGCCTCGACAGTCGGTCATGGCACTTATGTGCTCTTCACATAGGGGCCACTGCTGTCGCATTGTCACCCTGGAGAACAGTCGGTCAGTGTGCAATTGGCTGACGTCTTCTCACAGCCATATCTTCTCTATCGTTCCCGACTGGCGTGCTGGAGCTTGACTTTATGCCATAACACCAACAACAAGAACTTTTTTAAGAATAAAATCATGTTCATTGAGATTGTGCATTTTTTGTTCGCCTACAGTCATTAAAGTAATTCAAATATTTGTTTATCATATACTTTATAATTAAGTTTTTAACTCATTTAAGTACGCAGTCAAATCTAATTTCCTTTTTTGTAAAGTAATAACTTGGTTCTTGTTTACTAATATAATTATTCAACTTTGTTAAAATACTTATATATTCAGGTTTTGTAACAAGATTTGGTAATTAATTCTGTAAATAGTGTCTACATCTACATGTAAACCTACATGGTTACTCCTCAGTTCACACTTATATGCCTGGGAGAGGGTTCATCGAACCATTTCATATTACTTGTCTACAATTCCACTCTCGAACGGCACGTGCTAAAAAGGAAGACCTACATCTTTCCGTTCAAACTCTGATTTCCCTTATTTTATTATGATGATCATTTCTCCCTACATAGGTGGGTGTCAACAAAATATTTTCGCATTCAGAAGAGATGGCTGGTGATTGAAAATTCGTAAATAGATATCACACCAAAGAAAACCGCCTTTGTTTCACTGACTGCCACCCCAACTTGCATATCATATCAGTGACACTCTCACCCCTATTGGACTATAACACGAAACGGGCTGCCCTTCTTTGCACTTTTTCGATGTTCTCCATCACTCTTACCTGGCAAGGAACCGACACCACACAGCAATATTCTACCAGACAGACAAGTGTAATGTAGGCTGTCTCTTTAGTAGGTTTGTTGCATCTTCTAAGTGTTCTACCAACAAAGCACAGTCTTTGTTTCACCTCCACAACAACATTATCTATGTGTCTTTCCCATTTAAGTTCCTCGTAATTGTAATTCATAGGTATTTAGTCGAAATGACAGCTCTTAGATTTGTGCGATTTATCTTATACCCAAAATTTATAGGATTTCTTTTAGTTCCCATATGGATGACCTCGCACTTTTCATGGTTTAGTGCCAATTGCCACTTTTCGCACCATACAGAGATTCTCTCTAGATCATTTTCTAATTGGAATTGATCGTCTGATGATTTTAGTAGACAATAAATTACAGCATCATCTGCAAATAATCTAAGGGTGCTGCTCAGATTATCACCTACATCATTTATGGAAATCAGGAACAGCAGAGGGCCTATGACACTACCTTGCGGAACGCCAGGTATCACTTCTGTTCTACTTGATGATTTAGCATTTATCACTACGAACTGTGACCTCTCTGAGAGGAAATCACGAATCCAGTCACACAACTGAGACGATAGTCCATATGAATGCAATTTGATTAATAGTCACTTGTGAGGAACGGTATTAAAAGCCTTCTGGAAATCTAGGAATATGGAATTAATCTGACAACCCTTGTCGACAGTACTCATTACCTCATGGGAATAAAGAGCTAGCTGTGTTGTACAAGAATAATACTTTCTGAATCCGTGTTGGTTATGCATCAATAAGTCAGGTTATTCAAGGTGATTCATAATGTTCGAGTACAGTATATGCTCCAAAATCCTACTGCAAATTGAGGTCAGTGATATGGGTCTGTAATTCAATGGGTTACTCCTATTTCCTTTCTTGAATATTGGTGTGACCTGTGCTACTTTCCACTCTCTAGGAACAGACCTTTCGTCAAGTGAGCGGTTGTATATGATTGATAAGAAAGGCGCTATTATGTCTGCATACTCTGAAAGGAACCTGATTGGTATACCATCTGGACTGGAAGACTTGCCTTTCTTAAATGATTTGAGTTGTTTCATAACACCTAAGAAATCTACTTTTATGTCACTGATGCTAACAGCTGTTCTGGTTTCGAATTCTGGAAGGAATTACAGAAAACTGTATTTAGTAACTCCGCTTTAGTGGCACCATCATCGGTAACATTTCCATCACTATCTCGCAGTGACAGTATTGACTGTTTCTTGCCACTGGTGTACTTTACATATGACCAGAATTTCTCGGTTTGTTAACTACATCTTTTGTATCTAATGGATCATTTACATTCGCAATTCTTCAACCTTTAAAATTAATATATCCTCTAATTACTTTAAAAATGACATTTAAGTCTTTCTGAATTTGTTTAATTACAGTATTTATTTTCGAGTTTACTGATGACTGAATATTTTTGATTTCTGAAATTAAACCATTATTAGTTTTTGGTTCTAATGATTGAAAATCTTTTCTTTTTTCTAAATCATTTGTGAGTTTATTTCCAAAAGTGCCCATTTAGTAAATTTGAAATTTCATTAATTTTATAACTCATGTAAAATATTTTTAAAACAAGTAGACACAAGTGGCCACAAATTAATTCATCCAAGTTATCTATTTGCTCGATTTGTAATATAAATCTTTTTTCCAAAATATTTAACTAGTTCTTTTCGTATAATTCTTCCATACAAACCAAATACAAATTTTATATCTTTATTTTTATAATAGCAATGCCATTGAGTTTCAAAATGGTGAGAAGTCTCTAAATTTACTATCCCACAGTGTAAATTTTTCGGCTCATTAGGTAATTCATAAATCAAAAAATGCTACAAAAATATTTAATTTTTAATTGTTAATCTAATTCTTCAATGTTAAAATTAAATAAAGGATTATTAAAGTTTTTGTTTATTTCTTTGAAATTTTATTTATTACTTTTCCTATCTTTTCCATTTCCAAATTGTCTTTTTTGTTCTTCTAATTCTTTATCACCTTATTTCTTATTTATAACTGCACTTGCAATTGCTGCACCAGCAAGTGAACCAGTTGTTGCAAAATGAGGTAATGCAGCTAATAATCATGGTAAAAATCGACCTTCATGTTTTGTTTCTTTTTTATTCATTAGATATTCAACAATCTTTTCACAACAGTCATAACTAATGAAGCAAATAAATTTCTACCAAATTTTCCTCTTTCTTTCTTTTTTGAACATCAGTTAGAATGGTTCAATAATATTTAATTCTTCATTATTGAATATAAATTTAATTTATTTTGGTTTAGTTTTACCACTTGGAAGCAAAGTATAATCAGTTGTAAAGATAGTCATTTATATATATTAAAAAATAATAAAAAGTTTTTATTAACCTGAACCAGTGTTATCAACTTCTGAACCCATTCCCAATTTTTGTCTTCCATACATAAATCCTCTAACTGCAGTTGCTGCAATTTTCTCTCCTAATGAAGAATCATTTGCATTCACTCTCTTTTTGCAAGTGATTGAAGATGTTTATCTGCTTCATGTCGTTTTCTTAATCTTTATCACCTGTATGAAAATATCGTGTTGTTTACATTTTCCATCTAATGGATTAATTCCATGATCTCCTCTAGTTAATATTTCTTCTAATTTGGTTCCTGGGCCACAAAGTCGATTGCTTGGAAGATGCATTTGAAGTGGTAATTTGTTAATTAAAGTGTTTACTAATCCTTTACCATGTTTTTACTTTTCCAAAATATTTGTGGTATATTATTCAAAATTCTAATTTGATATGCTTTACTTTATTTTTGTTGTTTTCCAAACCAATCTAAAAAATCAAATACTTAATTCTCCTTTATTCGATCATGTTAAGTTAAAAAAATATCTATGTTCAAAATGGAGGAAACGAAATTTTTACACGAGACTTATGGAAACTTGACTCACCAAATAACTTCTTATTAGCTTATGATTCTTTTAGAGATTTTAAAATAATAACACAATTAAATGATGTAAATGTAAGTCCATTCAATTTTATTCAAAACTATCCTATTAATGTAATTAATATGTGTAAAAGAATGAATGTTTAGCTACTCAAAAAAATGAAATTATGTGCATTCTTCAATGAAAATATTCCAAATGGTAGGGTTTCATGTGATATTATGTATGTTATTATGATTCACAATGTACAATGTTAACTGAAAGTTTTTAATTAAATAAATGAATAAAAAATTAGAATAAGTTAAAGAAGTTTTAATTTCATGTTTTCATTTCCTTTTGAAATATTTTCAGAAATCGAGAGATGTTAAAAACTAAAAATATTAGTTTTTCAAAAACTAAAACGTTCTCCAAACATTTGGAAGACATTTTCGTTTTTTTATTCTTTAAATTGTTTTCTATATAAATAAAAATGTCCATGAATTGTAGCATCTATTAACTGAACTTAAATAAAATAGTAATTGTTGGTCAGAAGTGTTCACTAAATTATCAGAATTTAAAAAACATAAATCTTATAGTATTTCAAAAGTTGAAATTTTATCATCTAAATGTGGTGAATAAACTTCATTAGTTTTATATGATAAATATAAAATTACTCTTCCAGATCGTTATACTAAAATCTTTACAAATGATGATAAATTAGATAAAACTGTAGGATTATAGATTATTTATTGTGGTAAAATAATTAGGATTGGCCTATTCTTGTTATTAAATTTGAATAAATATTAAAAATTTTGTATTTTCTTTTAATTAAATTAAATATTCCTTTACTATAATTTTCTAAGTTCTTAAATAGTTCAGGTTTGTTGATCAGTTTTGTTTTCATTGTATTTTAGTAGGATTTAGTTTTTTTATCTAGGCAAATTAGATTTTTTTTGGTTGAGACAAAGTGCGAAATTAGAGTCTTGGTTTGCAGTCTATAGTTTTTAGTCGAAAATGCTCTTTGAGCCAGAATTTTCATCAATATATTATGTATATGCCATAATGGCGGCTCTGAAATACGAGTGAGTAGTCTCTTTGTAAACACAGATAAATAAAAAAAAAATCATTTCAAACTTCGTGGTGTTGATTCCATCGGGATTTCTGCAGAAATGCACATCAGTGCATTAATCAGCGCAATTTCCCAAACTAATTTGACGACCCTATAAGGGTGTAGTTAGTCATCGATAAAAAGTTCGCCCTACTACTTTTTATTCTCTCATGTATGCCGCACTGGGGTTATAGGAGTGAATCTCTTCCATACATAGGCATGCAGAACATACCCATTTATGCCACGTGAGTAGATTTCCGCAGGATCACCGTTCGACGAGCTTCAGTCAACACGCCACGTACCTCTGACGTGTTATGGGATGCACGGGACAGTTTCATGCTGACAGAAGTCATTGACTACTATGTAGCTTGGTGGTCTACGAGAAGACAGTGTATAACACTTATGGAGAGATTCGAAAATTATAGTTTTGAGGAGCTGCAACTGTTGGGTAGGAGACAGTTCACAAAACAGACTGGCATTGCCTGTGCAACTGAGAAGCAGGAGGGAGAACACAGCCGGTACGTTTTGGTAGACACAGGTTCTGGCTGCAATGTGTTACCAGCTGGAAGTTTCACAGGTGATGGTTCCAAGGTTCCGATAACTGTAACGGCGGCAAATAACTACAGAATTGAGATTACAGGAAGAAAGGTTGAACACTTGATCATGGAGTACAACACATACTCACATCTCCATTATTCACTGCAAACGTGATGGAACCAATTTTGGAAGCCGATTTTTTGCAATTCTTCCGTCTGCCCCCAGACTTGTCTTCTTACCGACTCCTAGAAGTGGCTCAATTGACGGAAGTTTCCAGCGGATGTGACATGGTACTGCAACAATTTCTGGAGATTACAGAAATCAGAAAACCAGGAACGGCTTGTAAGCACGACACTCAGCCTTAAATTCGGACTTCACTTGGCCCCCAGTAACGGCCCACCCACGTAGGCTTACGCCAGAAAGATGCACCAGAGTTAATGATGACATTGATAGATTACTGCAGACATAGTTTCTCTGTCTGATAGCCAGTGGGCATCACCTAACCACCTAGTCAAAAGAAAGGACGGAAAATGGGGCATATCTGAGAATTGTAGAGTCCTAAATTACCGTACTACTCCCGATAAATATCCGTTACCTCAACTGGCAGAATATAACAACGCTGTACCTGGAGCGAGGATTTTCAGCGTTATCGCCTTCCACGAGTTGTATGCACAGATTCCAGTCACAAAGGGCGACAGCAAGAAGATTGCTATCACTACTTCATTTGGTTTGTTCCATTTCAACTTTATGACCTTTGCTCTTAAAAAATGCCTCAAAATCTTGGCAAAGGTTTATTCATCAGGTTCTCAGATGGCTTCCATTCATGTTTTGTTACATGGATGACATTTTTGTCTTGTCCGACAATATCCAATAACATAAGGATTATCTACAAACCCTTTCTAGAGGCTTAATGACTTCGGAGTGCTAATCAACGGAGACAAGTACATTTTAGGGAAAGAGTACATACAGTTTCTTGGTATCATTGTTTTCTCAAAAGGTCTATCTCCAAACCCTGAAAGAGTAGAACTCATTCGTTACTTGCCAGTTCCAAGGACTTTCAAGGAATTATGATGATTTTTTGGGAACGATTAATTTTCTACGTGTAACATCCCGAGTCAATATGCAACAGCATTTGTTGCACTACTTTGCAGTACGGCTCGTAGCTTTGGAGCTGTTGACGGTGATAGAAACAGCAGCTTGTATCTTAGCGTGACTCATTCGCACCTGTCGCTGGCCTAGCTGTGGGAGGCGGTACCTGTGTCAATTTGAGCGACAGAATATTCAATCTCCTAAGAATCTAAATAAACTATATTAAATATTATTCAATTTAGTTAAAAGTCAATATACTGATCTTTGTTATTAAAAAGAAGATTATGTAAAAATCTCAGCTTTCTGGCTGGCATACTTCCAGAATTAGAGAAAATTACCGAAAACACCCCAAACCGACACTTGTAAGATTAAAGTCAGTTAAGATTCATAACAGTGTGTCTTTTAGTATCATGTGGAATCATTATTGAAGCTCACAGCACGATTAGGTCAATTTGTTTAGAGTTTCATAATTAAAAACGTTAACTATTTGGCAGTTTTCGCAATATAAAATTCAGAAAAGATCAGTATTTATTTACTGTGCTGTTGTGTGAGTAAATGAGAATGAATGAGAGTGTGTATGTGGGACATACGAAAAAATTCTATATTATCTCATGTTACACCATTACGTAACTGTGTCGTGGGAAAGTTGTGTTTTACCCACATTGCTGATGACGTATGTCTAAGCGTACTTGATTTTGTAAGGAGGCAGCCAGAATAGCCGTTTGCATAGTAATAAGTTTCTAAATTTATTTCAAGTTTAGTTTTCCTTTCATTTGGCTTTGTTAAACGTTATATTAATATTTGCATATTGAAATGACGTAAATGCAGCTGGGAATAGTGATTGGCGTAGAACAATTTTGGCACGAGAATAATCTAGAAGGATAGTTCTGATTGGCTGGTCATTTTGATCAACCAATCAGAGTTAAGCAGTTCCCTCCCACTGGTAAGAAGTTATACGGGGAGAGAAGCACATTGAACATGAGTCGCTGGCTAATTATCGGACGTGCAGTTCATGTTGGACGTGTCCGCCTACATTATAAGTAAAATGAAAAAGTTACTGGTTTCTCGCGTCCGGATTGTATTTCCATGAAAGCAGTTGTATTTACAGACAGATTGTAAAAATCTGAGCTTTGTGAAGTGATCTGTTGGATAGATGAATGCGTGTGAACTTTCAGCCTTTGTAGAATTCTGATTGACGTATTTCTTACCCGTTTATGGAGTAGTTGCCGATCAGTTTCTTTACTAGAAATCCACTGAAAAGGACTGAATGTGAACCTCGTATATTGTAGCAGAGTAATGACTGTAAATCGCGTAATAATTCGGGTCGGACGTAAGTGTATCTCTGGCTGCCTTGCACGTGTACTGAGTTGTCTGAACTGTGAGCTGAGGACAGTGATATTATTCGTTAATTAAATACGGGCTGATGGCAAGTGTTTATTTTGAACCTAAAAAAGTAAAAGAACTCGTTTGCTGAATTTTGACAATTTTCTAAAGAGATGAAGCAATCGCCCTCCACCCGAAATTTGTTATAAGGTATTATAGGATAGCTTGCTACCATAGTTTACGCGGACTTTGCAAACGTAAGTATTGACGGTGTTTTTCTTCAACGTTGCTTTTAACATCGTCTGGACAGTATCTACGTATGCAGTGAAATGGGCTTTATAAAACAGGTAGCTGAACTTCTGAAGGGGAAATTCATCTCAGGGAAGGAGAAGGTACCGTGGAACGAGAATCTGCGGAGGTCTTTAAGGATGTTAATGGTGCTATGGCGGAGAGTGCTATTGCACCATCCTATTCACGATGAAAAACTGGCAATCATGGTCGACGCCAGCCAGGATGCAGTCGGCGTCACATTACAACAGAGGATGAATGGTGATTGGCAACCATTGCCGTTTTTTTCCATCTTCAGACAGAAGCACAGCGCAGACAGCGCGCCACAGAGCGTGAGCTACTAACAATTTATACAGATCATGCACCACTTACAGCATTCTTTTCCAAGACAACAGACTTAGTATCAATGTCATGTAGCGGACTTCGTAGCACAGTACTCCACAGACATTCGACAAATAAGCGGTATGAATAATGCTGCGTGTGGCTCATAATCTATCGTGTAGCTGCGCCGTCAGGGCAGTGTGCAAAGGAAGACTCTGAGTTGGCTCACTTGTTGGCTAATCAGTTTCATGGTTTGGTGTTTGATGAAGTGGAAGTGAAAGAGTTGGGACTTACCTTACGGTGTGATACATCACAGGGTAGATTAAGTCTTTACACGGCACCAAGACACAGGGAATATCTTTTCTGCGCCTTTCATAACTTAGTACACCTAGGAGTCCGGACTTCAACTAAACTGCTGGCAAAATACGTCTTATGACCCGGATTAAGAAAGAATTCCCACTGCTCGACTCTACGTCGTTTACAGTGTCAGAAGCTTAAGGCTAGCAGACATGTCCACGTACATATGGGAATGTTTTCTGAACCTACAGCCTGTTCTATGTTGCACTAGCATATTGGTTTGGTTGGACCTCTTCCATGATCCAAAAATTATAGCTATATGTTGTCGGTAGTGGACAGGTTTGCCTGTTAGCCAGAAAAATTCTATATTTCCATTATTTTAGCAGACACTGTGGCTACAGTGTTACTGGCAGCCTGGTTTGCTCACAGTGACATACCGCAAGTGATCACATCTAACTACAGAAGACAATCTGAGGGTTGTGAACTGCAATAGCTGCTACAGATATGTGGCTGCAGTCACTTTTGAACAACTTGTTACCACCCAGCAAGCACTGGGTTAATTGAACAATATCATCAATCTCTGAAGCCTACATTAATGGTGTATGGCTCTAAGTGGATGGAAGCTTTGCCTCTGGTGTTGCTAGGCCTTCGATCAGTAGTAAAGGAAGGTTTAGGCTGTTCAACAGCAGAGTTGGTGTTTGCCGAGCAAGTACTTCTACCTTCTGATCTACTGACTGCCAACCTACAACTCTACCGTCTGACGAACACACATCCGATTTTGGCAGATGATTAAAAAGAGAGTATGCCACAGATTAACATGCATCCTGCGCAACATCTACATCTTCATTTATATCTATACGCTGCAAAACACCGAGGTGCATGGCAGAGGGTACATCCCACTGTACCAGTTATTAGGTTTCTTCCCATTACATTCACATGTGGAATGTGGAGAGAATGGTTGTTTGAATGCCTCTGTGCATGTAGTAATTGTTCTAGTCTTATCTTCATGATCCGTATGTGAGCAATATGTAAGGGATTGTAGTATGTTCCTGTAGTCATCATTTAAAGCCGGTTCTTGAAACTTCGTTAATAGAATTTCCTGGGATAGTCTATGTCTATCTTCAAGAGTCTGCCAGTTCCGTTCCTTCACTATCCCAGTGACAGTCTCCCACAGGTCAAACAAACCTGTGACAATTTGTGCTGCCATTCTCTGTAAACATTCAGTAAACTCTGGTAGTCCTGTTTGGTATGGGTCCCATACACTTGAGGAATATTCTAGAACTGGTTGTAAGAGTGCTTTGTAAGCAATCTCCTTTCTAGACTGATTGAACTTCCCCAGTATTCTACCAAAAAACAGAAGCCTACCACCTGCTTTACTCATGACTGAGCCTATGTGATCACTCTGTTTCATATCCCTGCAAAGCGTTACACCCTGGTAGTTGTATGACTTGGCCAATTCAAATAGTGACTCATTGATATTATAGTCATAAAATACTACGTTTTTTTCGTGTTTTGAGGTGCAAAATTTTACATTTCTGAACATTAGAGTAAGTTGTTAATCTTTGCATCACTTTGAAATCTTATCAAGATCTGATTCAATATTTATGAAGCTTCTTTCAGATAGTGCTTCCTTATACACTCAAGCGCCAAAGAAATTGGCATAGGTGTGCGTATTCAAATATGGAGACATGTAAACAGAAATAATACGGAGCTGCGGTCGGCGACGCCTATATAAGACAATAAGTGTCTGGCGCTAAATCTGTTACTATTGCTACAATGGCAGATTATCAATATTTAAGTGAGTTTGAGCAGGTGTTATAGCCGGCGCACGAGCGATGGGACACAGCATCTCCGAGGTAGCGATGAAGTGAGAAGTTACCTGGACGATCATTTCACGAGTGTACTATGAATATCAAGAATCCGGTAAAACATAAAATCTCTGACATCGCTGCGGCTGGAAAAAGATCCTGCAAGAACGAGACCTATGACGAATGAAGAGAATCGTTCACCATGACAGAAACGCAACCCTTCCGCAAACTGCTGAAGATTTCAGTGCTGGGCCATCAACAAGTGTCAGCGTATGAACCATTCTACGAAGCATCATCGATTTGGTCGTTTGGAACTGTAGGCCCACTCGTATACTCTTGATGACTGCACAACACAAAGATTTATGCCTCGTCTGGGCCCGTTAATACCGACATTGGACTGTTGATGACTGGAAACATGTTACCTAGTCTGACGAGTCTCGTTTCAAATTGTATCGTGTGGGCACTCTGCTGTCTTTGTATACCGGCTTGCCTTTTGTACGGTCTGTTAAGTAGGTATTCTGTGGACAAGATCTTAGATGTTTTGTCAATCAGTGTGTTTAGTTCTGTCCACTGGTCAGGATTGCATAGCACATTGTGCAGTGTGTTATTCATGTTTATCTGGTTTATGTGTAGTACAAAATTGTTAAGGCTTTAGTGGCCACATGTTAACAAACTGCCTATTGGTTTCTGTATCGGGTTCTTCGACCGACGTTGATCTAATGATTTTACTGACGTTTCGCCAGCACGAGTGGCTGGCATTGTCAAAGCTTCACCCTCCATTGCCGGTGGTGAACTGGAGCCGAGCCGTGGCAGAGCATCCACTGAGTGAGACCGACCACGTAATAAAATTTGTCGACACGGAATTCTGGCTGTAGAGAAGCACTATCACACGCGCTTGTTCAGAGAAGCTGTAGAAATACAAAAACACGCTAACAGTTTCAACAAGAAAGAGGAAAGCCTTAAGGTAAACGGATCCTGGCTTCCCATGCTGCAGCGAACGACCGTCGCAGGCAGCAAGAGGAGAACCGCACCGGAAATGACCGAGGAGAAGCCTTCGGACGTCGGCGCGCCAGGTACATGTAGTCTGCGGCCGCGAGCTCGGCTTCAGTTCAACACCGGCAATGGAGGATGAAGCTTTGACAATGCCAGCCACACGTGCTGGCGAAACGTCAGTACAATCATTAGATGAACGTCGGGCTTAACGTGTAGTGTATGTCTTACGTTGTATGCTGCCTGCAGAAAGAGACAGTGTGTTCAGGGGAGCCTCCTTCCCTGCATGTGCACCTAGTTGGCTGTTGCAGACTCACTCTACTCAAGTGCGTGGGATAAGGGCCACCCTACTGCGGCTGGGGTCGATATGTTTTAGTTTTAGTCTTTGCCTGATACCAGGGAAGAAATTTAAACTCGGCGGCCCTTACTACTATTATCCCACTCACCCTGCCAGGTATCCTCTCACCGTGCTTTGACGGGGAGTGGCGGGTTCAGCGGCGTTCGCGGCGCAGGAGACGGAGGGTCAATGTGGAGGCTCGCCGTGTGGCATCGCCCGCTCTGCCTGTGAGTGCACATGTGGCCGCTCCTTCAGCAAGGTCTGAGCAGGCACAAGGGGGGAGGGGTTTATTAGTTATTGGGAGCTCCAACGTTAGGCGGGTGATGGAGCCCCTTAGGGAAATAGCGGAAAGGTCGGGGAGGAAGGCCAGTGTTCACTCTGTCTGCTTGCCGGGGGATCTCATCCGAGATGTGGAGGAGGCCCTGACGGTGGCGATAGAGAGCACTGGGTGCACCCGACTGCTAATTGTTGCTCATGTCAGCAGCACCAATGACTCCTACCGTCTAGGTTCAGAGGTCATCTTCAGTTCGTACAGGCGGTTGGCGGAGTTGGTGAAGGCGGAAAGCCTCGCTCGCGGGGTGGAATCTGAACTAACTATTTGTAGTATCGTTCCCAGAACCGATCGCGATCCTCTGGTTTGAAGCCGAGTAGAAGGCTTAAACCAGAGGCTCAGACGATTCTGTGGAGATCTGGGGTGCAAATTTCTCGACCTCCGCTATCGGGTGGAGAAATGTAGGGTCCCCCTGAATAGGTCAGGCGTGCACTACCCGCAGGAAGTGGCTACAAGGGTAGCGGATTACATGTGGAGTGCATATGTGGGTTTTTTTTAGGTTAGAGAATACTCTCCCTAGGCCCGACAAGACACCTCCTGAGATGCGGCAAGGTAGGAGTAGGCAAAATGCTACAGAGAATAACAAGATTAATGTGCTAATAGAAAACTGCAGGAGCGTCTATAGAAAGGTCCCAGAATTGCTCTCATTAATAAAATTAATAGCACTAGGGACAGAAAGTTGGCTGAAACCAGATGTAAACAGTAATGAAATTCTAAACTCAGATTGGAATGTATACCGCAGAGACAGGCTGGGCAGTGAAGGGGGAGGCGTGTTTATAGTGATAAGAAGTGCAATAGTATCGAAGGAAATTGACGGAGATCCGAAATGTGAAATAATTTGGGTGAAGGTCACGGTTGAAGCAGGCTCAGACATGGTAATTGGATGTCTCTATAGGCCCCCTGCCTCAGCAGCTGTTATGGCTGAGCACCTGAAGGATAATTTGGAAAATATTTCGAGTAGATTTCCTCACCATGTTATAGTGCTGGGTGGAGATTTTAATTTGCCGGCTATAGACTGGGAGACTCAAACGTTCATAACGGGTGGCAGGGACAAAGAATCCAGTGAAATTTTTTTAAGTGCATTATCTGAGAACTACCTTGAGCAGTTAAACAGAGAACCGATTCGTGGCGATAACATATTAGACCTTCTGGTGACAAACAGACCCGAACTATTTGAAACAGTTAACGCAGAACAGGGAATCAGCGATCATAAAGCGGTTACTGTATCGATGATTTCAGCCGTAAATAGAAATATTAAAAAAGGTAGGAAGATTTTTCTGTTTAGCAAAAGTGACAAAAAGCAGATTTCAGAGTACCTGACGGCTCAACACAAAAAAGTTTTGTTTTAAAGACAGATAGTGTTGAGGATCAGTGGACAAAGTTCAAAACCATCGTACAATATGCGTTAGATGAGTATGTGCCAAGCAAGATCGTAAGAGATGGAAAAGAGCCACCGTGGTACAACAACCGCGTTAGAAAACTGCTGTGGAAGCAAAGGGAACTTCACAGCAAACAAACATAGCCAAAGCCTTGCAGACAAACAAAAATTACGCGAAGCGAAATGTAATGCGAAGAACGCCATGCGAGAGGTGTTCAATGAATTCGAAAGTAAAGTTCTATGTACTGACTTGGCAGAAAATCCTAAGAAATTTTGGTCTTATGTCAAAGCGGTAGGTGGAGCAAAACAAAATGTCCAGACACTCTGTGACCAAAATGGTACTGAAACAGAGGATGATAGACTAAAGGCCGAAATACTAAATGTCTTTTTCCAAAGCTGTTTCACAGAGGAAGACTTCACTGTAGTTCCTTCTCTAGATTGTCGCACAGATGACAAAATGGTAGATATCGAAATAGACGACAGAGGGATAGAGAAACCATTAAAATCGCTCAAAAGAGGAAAGGCCGCTGGACCTGACGGGATACCAGTTCGATTTTACACAGAGTACGCGAAAGAACTTGCCCCCCTTCTTCCAGCGGTGTACCGTAGGTCTCTAGAAGAGCGTAGCGTTCCAAATGATTGGAAAAGGGCACAGGTCATCCCCATTTTCAGGAAGGGACGTCGAACAGATGTGCAGAACTATAGACCTATATCTCTAACGCCGATCAGTTGTGGAATTTTGGAACACGTATTATGTTCGAGTATAATGACTTTTCTGGAGACTAGAAATCTACTCTGTAGGAATCAGCATGGGGTTCGAAAAAGACGATCGTGTGAAACCCAGCTCGCGCTATTCGTCCACGAGACTCAGAGGGCCATAGACACGGGTTCCCAGGTAGATGCCGTGTTTCTTGACTTCCGCAAGGCGTTCGATACAGTTCCCCACAGTCGTTTAATGATCAAAGTAAGAGCATATTGACTATCAGACCAATTGTGTGATTGGATTGAAGAGTTCCTAGATAACAGAACGCAGCAAGTCATTCTCAATGCAGAGAAGTCTTCCGAAGTAAGAGTGATTTCAGGTGTGCTGCAGGGGAGTGTCGTAGGGCCGTTGCTATTCACAAAGCAGATGCCAGATTGGAAGAATCCTAAGGAAATGCAACCCGAAAACAAAGGAAGTAGGTTACAGTACGCTTGCTCGACAACTGCTTGAATACTGCTCAGCAGTGTGCGATCCGTACCAGGTAGGGTTGATAGAAGAGATAGAGAAGATCCAACAGAGAGCAGCGCGCTTCGTTACAAGATCATTTAGTAATCGCGAAAGCGTTACGGAGATGATAGATAAACTCCAGTGGAAGACTCTGCAGGAGAGACGCTCAGTAGCTCGGTACGGGCTTTTGTTGAAGTTTCGAGAACATACCTTCACCGAAGAGTCAAGCAATATATTGCTCCCTCCTACGTATATCTAGCGAGGAGAGCATGAGGATAAAATCAGAGAGATTAGAGCCCACAGAGAGGCATACCGACAATCCTTCTTTCCACGAACAATACGAGACCGGAACAGAAGGGAGAACCGGTAGAGGTACTCAAGGTTCCCTCCGCCACACACCGTCAGGTGGCTTGCGGAGTATGGATGTAGATGTAGATGTTGTTTCATGTGGTACACCAGTGATCCTACCGAACCTGGTCTAGTCTCCCTATCCTAAGCCGGTACTTAGCCGTATGGTATCCAATAGCTATGTCTATCGAGAAGGCCCCCATCAGAAGGCATAGTGACTGATGTGCTGAAGGCCCCCGACAGTCGAAGCGGAACGCTTCTTTGCCCACAACGTACTGTAGTTCTATTGGTGGGCAGCCTTAGTCTGTGGGCCCGCGTACTAGCGGCGAAGCATAGTACTGACTCGACGAGAGTGCAATGTTATGTTCGTGTAACTGACAAAGGTAGTCTGTATTGATCCGAATTTAATGTTGCCAGTTTATGAAGTATCTTTTCTGCTTTGTTTGTGCATATTCTTATATGTTCATGGAAGTTCAAGCGTTCGTCGATGTGTACTCCAAGGCAGCGAGTTACTAATGATCTTTTGATGTTCGCGTCCCTGATTTTGACTGTTGGATTCCTGTGCAGGATTCCCTTCGGTAATGTGTAGGTTGTTTTGTTTTCTGCTACCTTGAGTTTGTTGTTTGTGCACCATTGTGTTATTGTTCACAGTGTTCCATGGGCTCTGTCTTCTAGCTGGGCACGGTTATTTGCTGACACCGCCACTAGCAGACCGTCAGCGTAGGTGACAACTCCGTCTATTAGATTATGCTCCTCTAGTAATTGTAAGAGAAGTTCTGTCATTATGTCCCAGAAGATGTAATACGCTTGATTACTTTTTTGTTGTCCACTTGCCAAACGACTGTTGTGTTTCTGCAATAGTCGACAAAGATATTGTACAGAGACTCCAGCACCAACAGGTGTCTTAGCCTCTTGAACAAGGCTGGCCACCATAAGTTGTCGAGCACGCCTCAGATGTCAATCATGATGGCTAATGTGTACTTTGCAGGTCTGTTGTGTACTATTTGTAGTGCTCTGTTGATTGCGACGTCTATTGGTTTCCCTCCCAAAAGCCAAACTGATGTGGTGTTAGCCCCTGTAGTATTCTGTGTGCGTGAAGTCTTTTGCAGAGCAATTTTTCTTGTATTTTGGGAAGTGTGTTTATTAGACAAATTGGTCTGTATGATTTTTAGTCAGTGGGATATTTGTCTGGGGCTTTTTTTTTAATGATAACTGCCTTTGAGGTTTTCCACACTGCAGGTATGTGGCCCAGCCTTAATACGACCTTTAACAAAGTCTGGGTGCCTTTTCATTTTTTAGTTCTGAGGTCGCTATCGCCACTTCTTCCTGCGCAAAAGGACAGGTGACTGTTGGTGTATTGTATTCGGTGTCTAGTGCTCGTCTCAGTGCTGCTTGTTCTCATGCGTCTGTGTTTGCGATGTCATCAGGCAGGAGCTTGCCGAGAAGAAACTCTGCTGTGCACCTCAATCCCTTGTCATCGCACCGTCATCCTGTCGCAGCATTCCCAGAACTAGTGGGTGCTTGACTTTTTCGGTTACTACTCTGTATGCAGCTTGCAGCTTTACTGTATGGTTAAATGATGATGGCGTCCCTTGGGTAAAATATTCCGGAGGTAAAATAGTCCCTCATTCGGATCTCCGGGCGGGGACTACTCAAGAGGACGTCGTTATCAGGAGAAAGAAAACTGGCGTTCTACGGATTGGAGCGTGGAATGTCAGATCCCTTAATCGGGCAGGTAAGTTAGAAAATTTAAAAAGGCAAATGGACAGGTTAAAGTTAGATATAGTGGGAATTAGCGAAGTTCGGTGGCATGAGGAACAAGACTCTTGGTCAGGTGAATACAGGGTTATAAATACAAAACCAAATAAAAAAGTAGGTTTAATAATGAATAGGAAAATAGGAATGCGGGTAAGCTACTACAAACAGCATAGTGAACGCCTAA
Organism: Schistocerca piceifrons; assembly: GCF_021461385.2. NCBI lineage: Eukaryota > Metazoa > Arthropoda > Insecta > Orthoptera > Acrididae > Schistocerca > Schistocerca piceifrons. Next base: position 388,643,153 of record NC_060149.1, on the reverse strand, counting down.
TTGTGGCCACGATAGACACGAAGCCCACACCTACTACAGTAGTACAAGTTTATATGCCAATTAGCTCTGCAGATGACGAAAAAACTGAAGAAATGTATGATGAGATAAAATAAATTATTCAGATAGTGAAGGAAGACGAAAATATAATAGTCATGGGCGACTGGAATTCGATAGTAGGAAAAGGAAGAGAAGGAAACGTAGTAGGTGAATATGGATTGGGGGTAAGAAATGAAAGAGGAAGCCGCCTGGTAGAATTTTGCACGGAGCATAACTTAATCATAGCCAACACTTGGTTCAAGAATCATAAAAGAAGGTTGTATACATGGAAGAAGCCTAGAGATACTGACAGGTTTCAGATAGATTATATAATGGTAAGACAGAGATTTAGGACCAAGGTTTTAAATTGTAAGACATTTCCAGGGGCAGATGTGGACTCTGACCACAATCTATTGGTTATGGACTGTAGATTAAAACTGAAGAAACTCCAAAAAGGTGGCAATTTAAGGAGATGGGACCTGGATAAACTGAAAGAACCAGGGGTTGTACAGAGTTTCAGGGAGAGCATAATGGAACAATTGACAAGAATGGGGGAAAGAAATACAGTAGAAGAAGAATGGGTAGCTTTGAGGGATGAAGTAGTGAAGGTAGCAGAGGATCAAGTAGGTAAAAAGACGAGGGCTAGTAGAAATCCTTGGGTAACAGAGGAAATATTGAATTTAATTGATGAAAGGAGAAAATATAAAAATGCAGTAAATGAAGCAGGCAAAAAGGAATACAACCGTCTCAAAAATGAGATCGACAGGAAGTGCAAAATGGCTAAGCAGCGATGGCTAGAGGACAAATGTAAGGATGTAGAGGCGTATATCACTAGGGGTAAGATAGATACTGCCTACAGGAAAATTAAAGAGACCTTTGGAAAAAAGAGAACCACTTGTATGAATATCAAGAGCTCAGTTGGAAACCCAGTTCTAAGCAAAGACGGGAAAGCAGAAAGGTGGAAGGAGTATATAGAGGGTCTATACAAGGGCGATGTACTTGAGGGCAATATTATGGAAATGGAAGAGGATGTAGATGAAGATGAAATGGGAGGTATGATACTGCGTGAAGATTTTGACAGAGCACTGAAAGACCTAAGTCGAAACAAGGCCCTGGGATTAGACAGCATTTCATTAGAACTACTGACAGCCTTGGGAGAGCCAGTCCTGACAAAACTCTACCATCTGGTGAGTAAAATGTATGAGACAGGCGAAATACCCTCAGACTTCAAGAAGAATATAATAATTCCAAAATCCCAAAGAAAGCAGGTGTTGACAGATGTGAAAATTACCGAACTATCAGTTTAATAAGTCACGGCTGCAAAACACTAACGCGAATTCTTTACAGACGAATGGAAAAACTGGTAGAAGCCGACCTCGGGGAAGATCAGTTTGGATTCTGTAGAAATGTTAGAACACGTGAGGCAAAACTGACCCCACGGCTTATCTTAGAAGAAAGATTAAGAAAAGGCAAACCTACGTTTCTAGCATTTGTATACTTAGAGAAAGCTTTTGACAATGTTGGCTGGAGTACTCTCTTTCAAATTCTGAAGGTGGCGGGGGTAAAATACAGGGAGGGAAAGGCTATTTACAATTTGTACAGAAACCAGATGGCAGTTATAAGAGTCGAGGGACATGAAAGGGAAGCAGTGGTTGGGAAGGGAATGAGACAGGGTTGTAGCCTCTCCCCAATGTTATTCAATCTGTATATTGAGCAAGCAGTAAAGGAAACAAAAGAAAATTTCGGAGTAGGTATTAAAACCCATGGAGAAGAAATAAAAACGTTAAGGTTTGCCGATGACATTGTAATTCTGTCAGAGCAGCAAAGGACTTGGAAGAGCAGTTTAACGGAATGGACAGTGTCTTAAAAGGAGGATATAAGATGAACATCAACAAAAGCAAAACGAGGATAATGGAATGTAGTCGAGTTATTACGAGTGATGCTCAGGGAATTAGATTAGGAAATGAGACACTTAAAGTAGTACAGGAGTTTTGCTATTTGGGGAGCTGATGATGGTCGAAGTAGAGAGGATATAAAACGTAGACTGGCAATGGCAAGGAAAGCGTTTCTGAAGAAGAGAAATTTGTTAACATCGAGTACCGATTTAAATGTCAGGAAGTCGTTTCTGAAAGTATTTGTATGGAGTGTAGCCATGTATGGAAGTGAAACATGCACGATAAATAGTTTGCACGAGAAGAGAATAGAAGCTTTCGAAAGGTGGTGCTACAGAAGAATGCAGAAGATTAGATGTGTAGATCACATAACTAATGAGGAGGTATTGAATAGAATTGGGGAGAAGAGGAGTTTGTGGCACAACGTGACTAGAAGAAGGGATCGGTTGGTAGGACGTATTCTGAGGCATCAAGGGATCACTAATTTAGTATTGGAGGGTAGCGTGGAGGGTAAAAATCGTAGAGGGGGACCAAGAGATGAATACACTAGGCAGATTCAGAAGGATGTAGGCTGCAGTACGTACTGGGAGATGAAGCAGCTGGCACAGGGTAGAGTAGCATGGAGAGCTGCATCAAACCAGTCGCAGGACTGAAGACCACAACAACAACACTCTGTATGGTTACCCCCATATGTTTAATTGCGTGCCGGCCGGGCTGGCCGATTGGTTCTAGGCGCTACAGTCTGGAACCGCGCCACCGCTTCGGTCGCAGGTTCGAATCCTGCCTCGGGCATGGATGTGTGTGATGTCCTTAGGTTGGTTAGGTTTAAGTAGTTCTAAGTTCTAGGGGACTGATGAACTCAGCAGTTAAGTCCCATGGTGCTCAGAGCCATTTTTAATTGCGCTTGTACTGCAACGTATCTGTTCCAGTGGTCCTTCCTTGTCTTTTGTAGTTGTAGTTTGTATCTGTCCGTAGCAAGCCAGTATGCATTTAGTCGTATCTGTCTTTATCTTTCTGAGATCTCCCTTTGATAAAGTTTGCGTTGACGTCTGGTGTCTTGTTTGAGTTGTGACAGATTTTTAGTCCAGGGAATAGTGTGGTGTTTCGTTTTTCTTGATGTTGGTATGCAGGTGTTCTGTGTGTGTGTGCGATGATGTCTGTAAGCATGTGTGTTCTGTAGTCGATACTTCCACCAATATCATGTAATGTGAGTTCTTCTATTGTCTGTCTAACCTTGTCCCAGTCTGTCTTACTATATAGCAGTCGTTTTGATTGTATTTCTGTGTTGACGTGGGGTATGTTACGGAGGGTGAGTGCTATGACGTTATGGTCACTCATGGTAATGTGGTCGTGCACTGTCCAGTTGCGTATGAGTGTGATTGCTAATTGTTCGCAAGAGCGATGTCTATGTTAGATGTAGAGTCATCATGTCTGATGAATGCGTGGTTGTACCCTCCTTTATTTATCACGTGGAGTCCAATTTCTTGTATGATGCCGTTGACTACCCGGCCTCTGTCATCTGTTCTATTAGAGTGCCACAAGGTGGATCTCGCGCTGGTGTCAGCGCATATCATTAATTTTTGCCTCCTGCATAGTGTGAAAGTTCCCTGGTGTGATTGGCATATGGCACAATGCAGTGGCTGTATTGGGCATACATTGATGCGGTGATCCATGTGTCACCCTTGTGCGAAACTTCCACCATGGCTAAGTGCTCTATGCGAAGTTTGGTTACATGGGCGGGGTGTATTTCTTGGTTGAGGATTATGACGGATGCCTCACAGTCCGCCTGACCAGCAACCGTTACCGCGTACGGAGGGGGGTTAGGAACTTTTCCTTGTCTTGCATAAAGTTCCTGTATGCATAGTACATCGTCATTCAGTTCAGCAGAACACTGCGACACTCCACATTTTCAGAATTGCTACAGAGTGGCTCCAGGAACACTCTTCTGATTTTAAACACTTCCGCTGGGCACCAAACACTCCAGACATGAGCATTATTGAGCATATCTAGGATGGCTCAACGTGCTGTTCAGAAGAGACCTCCACCTCCTCGGACTGTTAGGGATTTATGGACAGCCCTGCCGGATTCATGGTGCCAGTTCCCTTCAGCCCTACTTCAGACATTAGCTGAGGCCATGCCACATCGTGTTGTGGCATTTCTGCGAGCTCGCTGGGGCTGTACATGGTATTAGGCAGGTGTACAAGTTTCTTTGGCTCTCCAGTGTAGATAACTGCGTCATCTGCAAAGAGTCTTAGGCTACTAGTAATATTGCCTGCAAGGCCATTAATATACAACATGAACAGCAAGGGTCCCAACACACTTCACTGAGGCACACGTTAAGTTACTTATACATCTGACGACGACTGTCTTACGAAGATAGCATGCTGCGTCCTCCCTATGAAAAATCCTGAACCCAGTCACAATTTTCATTTGATACCACATATGATCGTACTTTTGACAATAAGCGTAGGTGTAATACTGAATCAAATGCTTATCGGAAATCATGAAATACTGCATCTACCTGACTGCTTTGATCCAAAGCTTTCAGTATGTCATGTGAGAAAAGTGCGAGTTGGGTTTCACATGATCGAAGTTTTAGAAATCCATGCTGTTTGGCAGTTTAGCGACCACACAGAATGAAAAAAGCTCGAAATGAAAAAGGAATTTAAAGTTGCTGTTGCTTATTCCAAAGAATTTTCAAACGTCCATTCGCTTCCAGTCAATAACTTCTTTATTACCGTGTTCGACGACCCCCAAACGACTCCTTCGAGAAATATATTTTCGTAACCAACATTTATGATATAGTTTTCTATTCTTTAACGTTTCTGTAAGCTCCTGAGCTAAAGATTTCGCAATTATATTTACTACCGCACCATTTATTTGAGATGACGCAGTCTTCAATGCAGTGTCAGTAGAAAATGAAATACTGCTGGTAGAAACACTTATTGCCCAGCAAGGGCGATGGTGGTGGTATGCAAGTACGACATTTCGCTGCGTAAGGAAACGTGAGTTAAGACTTGGCAATAAATGATAAGAATGAAGTTAATTTCTGCAAGGTACACCGATTGACGCCAGAATTCCAGGTACCAGCTAAGCCAAGCACTACGTTATTTAATAAGTTATTTATAAAAAAGGTATTGTATACCAGGAATATATCTAATGATTGTTCGTAACTAGAAGTCTGTAAATGTATGTGTATACGAATTAGCTTATTTTAAATTGGTCTAAACTTTTAAATACTTTGACATGTCCTATGTAAAAAGAGATCTACAGTTGAATAAAGCTGCTGCTGCTACTACTGCTAGAACTACTACTAAGGTGTAATACGGAAAAAGCAGAATTTGTATTGCATTTTCCGTCTTAGTTGCAGCCACAGTCTAACACTGTGGTTGCAGCTCCCTTTGAGATATATCTTTGGGTTACCAACGAAATAAACAACGCTGTTCTTCCGATCGGTCTCAAGAATATTGAGAAAGGGTGATTAATCATTAACAATTCGACTCTAAGCTGTGTTGTCTGCAGCGAAAAACCTTTCGACGAGCGGGTAACGACAAATTGTTGCTTGCAGTTACGGCAGCCGCGCTGAGCAGTCGTTTGTGCTTCGTGCGGCGGCCGACACCGATTTCATCAGCTGTTTTGTGGAACTGTTATCAAGTCTTTTTTTGGGTAATCTACTGGATATTTTAATTACAAGGTGTTAGTGACAAGTGTCAAAGCATCGTCGCTGGGAGATTTCTCTCAGCGGCTATTTTTTAAATGGAAAATAATGACAAAATCCCAGTCGATACCGGCCAAAGGTCGGCTATCGCTTTTCTTACGAATTACAACGAGACTGTCATGATACACCCTCCTTCAACAGTGTTAATTACAAATAAGCATCAATTGGGTACCATCGAAATGTGCTCTCAAGATCATTATCCTCAGAATGATCAGATGGAGATGGATCAGCATTCATCAAGTTCAGCTACCCCAACAGGCAGCAGCTCCTGACGCAAATGTTCCGAAGAAGGCAAAGGCAAGTGAAAAGCACAGTAGTAATGTTGAAGGGGACTTAGATATGGTAGATACTGATAATGTTGCACACACTGTGGAAGTTCTAGGAGTAGACAGTAACTTGAGTGTAAATATAGGAGACAGGAATTGCAATGAGGAGCCTGCTTCCGAAAAGCCTGTTAGTCGTAAAAACTTGGACAATTCAGTGACCACAACGGTACCTCCTACAGGAAATAGCTCGTTTCTAGTAGCAACAAATATGCTAGTAAAGTAATACATGTCAATCAACAGACATGAGTCCCTACATTGTCTTTGTAGAGGGAGAAAATGGTAATGTACGAAAGTTACATCCAATGGCTCTTGGAAAAATGTTATCTACAGAAAGAAATAACTTAAGACATGAAATAGTTAATATCGCAGCTATTGGTAGAAACAGGTATAAAATTGAAAGCAAAACAGGGCAGTCTGCAAACAGGTTGCGGTTGCTTGATGTTTTTTCGGCTGAAGAATATGGAGGTTTATATTCCAAATTTCCTAACAAAGAGAAATGGAGTTATCTGTGATGTTGATATTGCATTATCCCACCAAGACATCCTTGCAGAATTAAAGTCGGAATTTTTAGTAATATCCGAAGGTTCACAAAGAAAGTAATACAAAACTGAAAGTTGAAAGTAATTCCCACACCGAAATGTGTTGTAACATTTAAATCTCAACAACTTCCCCAGTATGTATATTTGTGAGGTATGAGATGCCTTGTTGCACCGTACGTCCATTCAGTTTTGCAATGTCATAATTGCCTTAGATATTTCCATTTAAGTCTGCAATGTCGTAGTAGTGCCCGCTGTGCCAAATGCATGGGAGCCCACGAGACCTCACAGTGCTCACATGTCGGAGAGCCCATGTGTTTGCATTGCAACGGAAACCACCTCGCTACCGATCGCTGTTGCCCAGTTTATGAGCAGCACATGGAAGTAAAGCGCAGCGAAGCCTATGGCGCTTCTTGCGCAACTGCCGTCTCGCCACCGCGACCATCATTTGCGCAGACTACTGCTGGTGTTTCTACAGCACGAGAGCACTCTCCTAGTGCCTGGCCTAAAATATGCGAGAAACGAAAAGGTTTGAATATGACGGACAAAAGGTTACAACAGGGACCTATGCACGCAGTTATGTCGGTTCCAGCTCCCAGGTCTTACAAAGATAAACCATTTACTCGCAGTCCATACAAGCAGGGTTATTCTGATATGTTATACAAATTTCAGGGTCCACAGAAATCGATATGAAACAATCCATATAGGGTTGCCATACGCCACGGATTTCACGGACAGTCCGCGATTTTAGGGTAAATGAAAACGTCCGGGCCGAAAAGGCAAATGTCCGCGATATTTGTTGGATTTGAAGTCAACTTCCGGTAATTTCAAAAATTGCTGTCAAAGAAGCATCAATATGTTATCTCTTTGCCTTCACATTATATAAAATCCAAACAGAACAGAACAGCTTTCGTGATATGGAAACAACGGGCAGTCAGGCTCAGGCGTACGGTATATCCTCTTCGATTTGCCAGTTGTCGATACAGTGGGCGGTTAGTCATCTCTGGCAATGAAGAGTACAGGCACGGCCGCCTGTATTAGAGGCCGGAGGACTGAAATGTGGCAACGTTACGTTAAGGCCTACCGCATGGCTGTGACTATAAGGTAGCGAACGGAAGCAGTTGTTTACATAGTTTAAAGGTGTCTGTTTTATCCGAAATTACAGTGTAATTACGCTATACTGGACTTATAGCAAGTAGTTGTGACTACAGTTGAAGATATAACACAATGTAAGTATACAATTCTGTGAAATTTGTAGTGTTTTTACATGTATATGTGCAAGTGTGCTACGTGAACGACTTTCGTCTACACAATTGCAAGAAAAGTTCTACTATATTCTAGATACAATTTGAAAATAAAGTTTAGTATCAGAATCTTCTCCTAAGTGATTTTGTGTTAATATTATGAATATTTCTACACATTTGATTCTGTTTGTAGACTTCTGTTTCGTGATATCCAAGCAGTAGAAGAAAACCAGTCCACTCAAATTCTCATTTGCTATTTTTACATAATAGTATTTTGATTTAAGATGTTAGCAATTAATGCATCATTCTATTTGCAGATGCCAGAAAAATGTTGTGTTCCTGGTTGCAACAGCAACTACAAATCCAGCAAGGAAGAGGGTTACATCTCAATGTTCAGATTCCCTACTGAAGAGGAAAACAGAAAACGGTGGACAAGAAATATCCCCAGAAAGGACTGGACTCCATCAAATAGAAGTGTCGTTTGCATTAAACATTTTGAAGAATGTGATGTATCAAGAGTGGAGATTTACAAGGACTCTGATGGGAACTGTCACGAGTTTCCTCGTCAAAGGCCATTGCTTTTACCAGAAGCTGTGCCAAAAATATTCCCTGCGTTACCATCGTATTTAAATAAGGTGCAGCCTCCAAGAAGGTGTGACCCAGAAATAAGAAGGAAGCGTGCACGCCATGAAGAGGAGGAGAAGACTGAAGCCATGCTAAATGAGGACATTATTGCAAATTTTCAATGTTTGTGTGCTGAGTACCAGGATAGAATAAACGGTGTAGGAAAGTGGAGTGTTAGTGTCAGTGTATCCCAGTAGCTTAGAAAGACAAAATGTCAGTCTTGTCTGCAATATTTTTAATGAGACAACACTTGCAGGCTTAAAAGCTGAATATGGTGAAATTTCAGGAACTGTACACTTTGTTGAAATCATTCTCCGTTGGTGGAATATTATTAATGTTAAGAACTGTACAAAGGGAATTCACAAACAAAATGAATTGTGTCTGCCTTTCACTAGTGCTTCTGATGACCGGCTTGAATTTCTTGACAAATTTTTGGCTTGGTTAGAGAGATGGAGGGCTCTGGACACTACCAGTTGTCTGACCACAGACACACATCAGGCACTGTATCAGAGTACTTCTGTTATTTCAGAAGTTGTTGAATATTCTTTCAGTGGTGTAGGTGTGCAGTATCTTCTCACGGGAAAACTACAAACTGATAATTTGGAATCAAGGTTTAGTAGGTATCGTCAATTATCGGGTGGAAACTATAACGTTTCTGTAACCTAGGTATTTGAATCTGAAAAGAAGTTGCGTATAATGAGTGTTTTGGGAATAAAGTCTGCAAAATATGGCCCAGTAAAATTTTCTCCAGAAATAATGAATGACATAAGCATCTCAGATGTAATGTCTACAGATGTTGACGTGAATCCGTTTGTTAGTGTTTTGAACTACATAGGCAATGAAACTGTTGATGTACGCCAATCTGTGCTTCTGTATGTTTGTGGTTATGCAGCACACAAAACAACACAATTGCTCAGTTGTACAACATGCACTGATTTTGTTTTAGGCACACATACCACAGATAAATATTTTGATAACCTTGTCCGAAGTGGATTGACTGTGCCATCAGATATTGTTGTGGAACTTGGCACTTTTGTATATACAGTTATGCAGCTTTTAATATCTGAAGAGTATGAAACAAAATTCCTCACTTGTCAAAATCAAAAGCAGTTACTACTCAATCTGGTTGGACAAGGAGTTAAATCACATGTTTCTCTGCAAATATTTGTAACAGATTCATGTCTCTGTGAAAGGCCACTTACTGATATCTACAAAAAGCTGGTTTCCATTATGTGTAACATATTGTTAAATAATTATACCAAACTCCAAAATGATCATTTAATATGTTCCAAGAAGGAGGGAGTTAATAGAAAATTAAAAACATTACATAACTTTTGACACAAAATTATGAAATTTCTTTCTTACCCATAACCTCCGTCCTTAAATGCTCCGATTAGTACTGGCAAGGAGGAGGTGGCCACTATGAAATAAACTTTAATGCACTGATAAATTTCAGTCATGCTTCTTATGCAAATCCTACAGCAAGGTCCCCAGTTCATTCTGACTCAGAAAGATGTGTGAAAATATTTAAATAGATTGTGTATCACCTGTGATTTTAAAAGAAATCTAACATACCAATGAACAATACACAAAAAACGTTCGGTAAAAATTATTATTATTATGCCACCCTCATATATAAAGGTGTGAAAGATATGTTGCAGCTGTCAGAAACTTTTATATTAGTTTGTCATTTATATAGGAAGGAACATGACAATACATTTTAAATAACAGACTGAAATAATTGCAAGTCTGCAAATAATGTTACTAGGCACCTCACAAAATTGTTTGCTGAACTTGTATCTCCAAATCTCGGGTAAGAAACGTCATAATATACTGCTATGAAGCACATGTGAGTTATTTAAAAGTTCATCGTTGCAAGCAAACAAGAATAAAATGCGTAATTCCGACATAAAGTCGGCGTAATACTGCGAGAAATTAGCTTTTCTAGGTTACTGTGTTATTTATAGGGACCAAATCTACAAAAAAAGAAAGTGATTGCGTATTTATATCTGACACGTCGTCTGCAATCGGCGAAATCTTAACTTCAGTCTGGGCCTAGCTGGTCACGCTAGCCGGCCTACTGACGTCACAGGCTACGACGTTGTCAGCTTGACGACTCCGGCCTCTAATACAGGCGGCCGTGGTACAGGCATCTAAAGCTAGCGAAATGAGGAATGCGCAACTATCGGACCTACCGACAGATGGCTCCAGCGCGTGCCGGCCAACACCATATCATTTGAGTGTCCGCCAGAGATCACTGGTGTCCGCCATATCTGAATTTGGCAAAAAACGAAGTGTCACAACACGGATGAAAATGTTTTTCGTTCTGCGCCCTCATAAGTCTTTTATATTGGATGTTCTAGATATCTACACATCAAAATAATGAAGTGTCTCTAATCTAGCGAGAAAAAACAGTGACAGTTCTGCTATTGTGTTTTGGAAGTTTGACAAGCTGACCTATAAATCGTTTACTATTAATTTTAGGAGTGCTTTACTTATTTGCCCGTTTTAAAACACTATTTAAGATTCAATGGAGGTCAACAAATTACCTTACTTGCCAAAGCTTTTAACTACATGTATAATTCGGAAAATCAAGTGTGGAAAACAGTGAAGACGTCTCTTGAAAAAAAAAAGTTGACATCGTTTGCTTAGGGGTATCTTTACTGACAACAGAAATTACAACTGAACTATTAAAGTATTACTTACATATAAACAGAAAAAATTATTATTTTTCTTTACCTGAAGTGTTGCATTACCGATCTGCCTATATACTGACACTGTAATTGCAACATGCATTTACGAATTTGGCTTTCTCTTTGATCAGAAATTTAAATGCCATGATTTTATTAACGCCTGTACGTGCACGGTGTATTTTAACTGAGTCATAAGGTAGAAGCACCAGTTTTTGATAGTGCTTCAGTCTTTGATACGAGACAAAAAATACATTTAAATGGGACAAATACAAAGGGGAACGTTAAGGCTCCTCGTAAATGCATGACTTGTATCATTTGGAAGTTAACTCTAGTAATAATATTATATTGGACTGATCCATGATGCTGTAGGAAGTGAAGGAACTTGAAAATAACATCGATCACAGCTGTTAATTTTAAGGCTGGGGTGTCTTAAAACTGTGATTTTCCAGTCTGACACCCAAACAATGACTGGTACCATGGTTTTATTTTAAAATTGAATTCAAAACATGTCAGTGAGCAAAATTAATTACACTATGAATTATAACCATGGGATTTTATTTCTGTGAATTTTGGTTCCAGTCTTTGAGATGGTGTCACTCGCTGGAATGACTGGTTGTCAGTATAGGGCCGAAGCAAAAAACAAACCTGAAAGCGAGAGCTGCAGAAGGTGGCCAGACAGGCACCCCAATGGCTGCTGCGATCTGTGTGAGACAAGGGTGTCATTATATTGCAAATTTAGTGTAAAAAGTTCCATACTGTCTGAATTTCTCCTATACTGACAGGACATTCTAGTCCAGTCGATTTTCTTATCTGCAAAAGTACACTAGCCAATACCAATGGCACATAGGTAGTGCCAAATTACAAACTATCCGGTAACAACAGAAGTATTGCTGGACAATGTACAGTAAATAATATGTAATAACCTGAGAAATTCAGAACTGGTTTGAAGAAACAGAACAGTAAAGAGAGTAACATTTTGAAAATAACAAATGCGCAAGTAGAGTTTTCAGTTCTTATGAAAGCTTGCTTATTTTTTTCCTCTCTCTTCTCCATTCTCAAGGGAAAAATGTGATAACATAAAAGTGCAAGAAAGTTGTGTACAATATTGGAAGTGATGAAAAAGAAAATCTCATTATGCTTTTAACAGCATATGCTGCTGTAAAGCTGGCTGCTCCAAGAACATGATTTTCTCTCTCTCTCTCTCTCTCTCTCTCTCTCTCTCTCTCTCTCTCTCCCTCCACCATGTGAAGAGTATTCCTGTAATAATAGCTAATAGCATACCAAGAACATGAGGGTGTCACAGTGGAGATTTGTTTTGTGGTACAGACGTCTGATACAACTATTCCACAGCAAAACTTACTTTCAATAGGTGTGGTACCAGTGCACTCCCATAGGATAAGAGAATATTATGTCCTCCAGGAATCACAATGGGTACACCACATACAGCATAAACTGTACAGCAACTACAATGTTTTGTGAGCAAGTAATACCAGTCAGTATCTTTAATTTGAACAGAACTCTTGACTCCCATAATTACCTTCTTATACGTGTGCTTGTACTACAGTTTATTGGTAAAGCAAATACTAATTGAATAGGTCTTCACACTTTTAATACTTAGCAGAAATTCTGAAAAAAGTAAATTGTTTTATTACTGTATCACCTCTATGGTGAATTAAGAGGTGCTGACTGGTTTCTTTGACCATTTAATATAAGCCTTCTTTTTACCTGCTATTGATAAAGAGCCGTTCCAAGTTCTGTACAGAACAATCTCTTGCATTTTTCATGAGATTTGTTATTCTGTACACTAATATTCCTTCTTCTAAATGGTAAATAGTGCATTCAGACATTGTTGGTATTCATTTGGTTCATGAAATAAATTATATTTAAACCAGAAAATTAAAGGTTCCACATGGCACATGAAAAGTACCTTGCTACACACATGTATGTACAGATTTCAAATTGTCTGTGAATTTGAGTTACAAACTTTTTTAAATAGAAATATGAAGAGCACAATACTTTGGGCCTGCAACAACTCAAACGTAAAATACTTTAGTTCCCTATGGGAAACTTTGTTCTTTACGTGATTCATGCAACTGCTTTCACTCTTAATGGAAAACTAAATGGTTTATGTTAAAGTTAACTAGCAAAAAGTGTAACCATTGTTACATAATTTCTGTGAAGTAAGATTCCTTCATGTTAATTCTTTCCTTTCAAAACGTCATAATTTCAGTTCCGTATGGGACATATGAACTGACAAAATGAAATGCTTTTATTACTATGCCCAAACAAAATCTTTTAACATGTAGTGCACAGTTCAAATCAGCAAAAAGTGTAACCATATAATTAGGGTAAATGTTGATGAAAATTAGGTGTGTAACATAAATACTGAAATTTCCTAGATTTCCAAGTGTAACTGTAATCACTGTATTCTGTACTTTGTAGTGCTAGAAAGATAGTTCTATATGATTATTTGCATTCTCTTCCCCCCACCACCCCCCCACCCAACACAGGAAAATATAATAGAAAGACCTCCTAGTAAAATAAAGACAAAATTCAGAAAATTAGGTTTTGCCTGACTCAGGCCCCCTTATTCTAGAATGGTTCTAAAGTAATAAGAATGCTTACGATCAATTGGAGCATTGTGTTCATTCTAGGAAGTATTAAAACAAGAATCGACAGAGTAACAATTTTATTGCTCTTATGTTGCAGAGTATCCACAAACATTACTGTTTGAAACACGGGGCCACTGCATACTCCATTAGATCAAATTCAAGTTACATAGCTATTGAAGGAAATATTTTCTCACACTGAAAGCCATCTGCCAAATAAGTCTCAGAACATATTTTTTTCATTAATTTGACACAACTCACCTGTTTTTAATGCAAGTGCATATTTTGTAACACCAAACATCTTAAAATAAGCTTATATAATAAACAATTATAATTTTGTTACTGTATCTACACAGGATGTGGAGAGTTAATTTTACTTCAATGGGATTCATCCTCTGAAGTTCATCATTACACAACAACAAAACTATGGACAAAATAGTTTTAAAAAAGCTGTCAAAATTTCACACTCATCTGCATGGAATGTCCCATTACATAATCTTTTCCAATTTGAGCACTATACATGATTAAACAATATTAGCTTATTTAACTTCCGCCTAATACTTGATTTGTTGTTTAAAATTTGCTCAGCAGACAATTTTTTCCATATGTTTTTAAGCATGTGCAGGAGTACAGGGATGCAATCTTACAAACAAGTTGAGTAAGTCCTCAATCCCAATTTCATAATGGTAATCATGACCAAGAGCAGGAAATGGGTAATCTACAAATTTATTTTAAACACAATGCAATATCTTGGCCTGTATATATTTCCGTCGCATATCCCCAGCAATCACAAACATCTGAAACAGTTTCTCTGAGTATTCTACAACAGAGTATATGCAGTCACTTGTTTTAACCAGTTTTCCCCAGTTAACAAAATTTACAAATGCATTTTTACTGGCCATATTGGGAAAACCATAGAGAGCAACACATTGTAATGCTGATTTAACTACTGGTGGCTTCAGTATGTGAAGACAGTCTTTGCATGTGATCTGCCTTGACAAGCGCAATGACACATACACTACAATATAATAGAGTATGTTTTGCTTATAAAATGAGAACTTAATCTTATCATCAAGAAGTGCACACCACTTCTCTATTTCATTTTCTGTAGCACTTTCATCACTTTCTACTACATGCTTTCTTGCATGAAGATCATAAACAGGTGGCAAACAACACACATTAAAATTTGAGCAATTCCCATTCATTGCAGTGACACTGTTACCGAAGAGCAACCTTCTCGTGGCACATTGAACTGGTATGCATTTGGATTTTTGCTCCAACCACCTCTGGGCTGAATGCAGGAGAAAAAAGCCCTATGTGGTCTTGTGACAGTTTATATGTTAGCAAATACTTCAGCGAAGATTCAACACGAAGCATACTTGACAGAGCTATGTGCCTGACTGACTGCATATTGAAAATTATCCCAAAAGCAAAAGTATTTCTTGCATGGAGCAGCAACGGAACACCAATGACTTTTAAGTTTTTGATATAATTTTCAGTGTCTCTGAAAATACCAAGCCAATAAGATTTGTTGTCAAATCTCAGGGGGCTCTTATACCCTTTACCTAGTGGATTTCTGGAGTTCAGAATATCAAAAATCAAATCAATATAATACAAAAATTCTACTGTTGCTTGATGGCCAGAGTGGCCGTGCGGTTCTAGGCGCTACAGTCTGGAACCGAGCGACCGCTACGGTCGCAGGTTCGAATCCTGCCTCAGGCATGGATGTGTGTGCTGTCCTTAGGTTAGTTAGGTTTAATTAGTTCTAAGTTCTAGGCGACTGAAGACCTAAGAAGTTAAGTCGCATAGTGCTCAGAGCCATTTTCTACTGTTGCTTCACTTCCTTTAAAATTTGGATCACCAACCCTCCTCAAAAACTCTATACTATCTGCCATGCTAGAATTCAAAGTCTGTGCAGCTAATGAAACATTCATTTTTCTATTTACATAACTTATATGTTGTCCTGATAGTTTGTTGGCAAATGTCATACCTTCTTCTTGTTGTACCTTCTTCAACTGCTCAATGAAATGCCATCTAATAATGCCAGTTGGAGACTCAATAGCAGATACTTCTGCTAGAGCATTTCTGGCTAACTTAATCATATGTCACATGTCAAAGATACAATAAACATTGTATTTTTCCACAGGATGAGGAAAGTGGGTTTTAAAATCACCCTTGGAATAATTTAAAGTACAGCCAAGTGAACGTAAAGTGCTTATATTTACCTTGCAGCCATCACAAGTAACACACCAAACCCTAATGTCAGAACTATGCAGCCTCTCTAAAGCAGATTTTATCAGTGTGGCCTGATTATTTGCCTGTACACCATTGATAAAGAAATATGCAATCGGGCATATAAATTTGCCTTTAATAGAGACAAGCATGAAAATCAGAGCCTCAGATGCCTCTATTACTTCTTTTGACTGAGGCACTATCCCAACAATGTCTAAAAAACCTGTGTATTGCTTAGTTCCTTGGTCCCAAACTACTTGCTTCCTAATTGTCATACCGTCTACAATTAGACATGAATTGCTGAACTGGTCCCTTACAATTGGGTTCAAATCAAAGTACCTAAAAACCTCTTTTAAGAAGCGAGGTTCACAGTCTACACTTGCCAACCATTTGGAAATCAATGATTTCTGGGGCAGAGGCATTAATTTTTGCAGGTATTCATATGCTGCTGGTGAATAAAAGTACACAGTCATCGCAAACATTTTCACATTTGTTGTGTATCTATTACCCTTTGACGAGAGAGAGTTGTTCACTAAATTGCACACTAATGATTGAGGAAGTTGTGTTACTTCTCAGGAAGATGCCCCTTCTCCTTCAATCAACTTATGTCATCCATGGAAAACACTTTCTTCTCTCTTCTTCGAAGTTTTTCACAGACGCACTTCAGTTTACATTTTAATTCGTGCACAATGTCTGAGAAAAAATTGCAAGTTTCGGGCGCCTTGTCTTCCATTTCTACTTTCGACTGTATACCACAATCAATTAATGAAGAACCAACTGCACTCTAAAATAAAGAAATAATTTCGTTATATATGATTGGAATAACTCAAGGCTTGATGAAAAAATATTATAAGAAAACTTTGGGCGTGTGAAAACATCCTTATACGAACGTTTTCGACACAGTTTGCAGCTTCTGCATTGGATAAATGGGACATTCTTTCCACAGAAGAATTCTCATTGACAAAATTCTCCACGCAATCAGTAGGTTCTGCAGTGGGCAAATCGAGCACGAATTCCATGACAGAACGCTAAAAACAAAAATATGGACCTGTATTACAACATTGTTTAGAGCTATGTAGCCCATCTGCGTCCGTACGAAATAAATTCACAAAAGTAAAAAGCACACACATAGCAAGGAAATTAATTAGCTACCTCAAATGGAGAAGCATCGCTGTCACTCAAAACCCTAACAACATGTCGTCGTGGCTGTTTATTTGGTGGAATCAAATGAGTCGGAAAGTCAAACACTGGTGGCACTGCTTCGGGTTTGAGACGTTTCTTCCACGTTCCAGGGCTCACTACGTAATCATTTTGTCGGAAATGGTTTCCGCAAAGAGAACTGCAAGACGTAGGATTAAAACCTTTCCGCTTCACGGAAGTAATACACTTCTTTAGCAGCTCTGGGTGCTTTAGAGGAAACCTGTTCAAAAACATCGAATTAGCAAACGCATTAAGTCTGTATTTTTATCGTATTGTATCGGTAGTCCTATTACCTGTGAAATGGTAAGTCACTTTCCTTACTCCATCGCTTCGTACAATTGAAAGCGTAATAAGAAATCACCATTTCGATAATCCTTAATTCCTTATACACCGTACAGACCGAGAGTTTTAAACTTCTTGCCAAATTCGAATATGGCGGTCAATACAGACGACAGTAATCAGCTGGTAGAGCCATCTATCGGTAGGTCCGGTAGTTGAGCATCCCTCATTTCGCTAGCATTAGACGCCTGTATGAAGAGTATTATCCCCTCTGATTAGCTTAATGAATGTTCGCATGGTTTGTTGTGCTTGTGATTTCGTTGTTGTATTAAATAGTTGTTATTAATTGCCTGGTGGTTTAATAATGTCGGCTAGACGGAAGGTTAAGTACTGGGAGGAATATACTGAACAGTTTCCAAGTATAAAGCGAGGAAAAACTGAATACGAAGCTTTCTGCAAAATTTGCGGGTGAGTAACATTACGATTATACACAGACCCATTGAAATCGTTGTTTTCCTAGAAAAATTATTCTATTATACGTTTTTCCTCTTCACAGTTCCTACATTTCAGTCAGTAATGGAGGTAGAGGTGATATTAACGACCACGTGCAATCGAAAAAGCATAAGATGGCAGTGGGTTCATCATCTTCCAAACACCTCACCAGCTTTTTCAAAATACAGACAGATGGTAATAAAGTAGCTGCAGCAGAAGCTGCATTTGCATTTCACTGTGTCAAGCAAGCACCATCATTCATACAACTCAAGTTCTTCCACATCAAAAATTATCTCTCACGTTTTTAGTGACTCGAAAGTTGCAGTAAACTTCTCCAGCGGCAAAACTAAAACAGAAGCCATCGTTAATAAAGTGATATCACCGTTCACTGAAGACAGAACAAGGAACAGTCTATCGAAGGCCAATTATGTTAGTATTAGCACTGATGCTAGCAACCACAAGTATTTGAAAATATTTCCTGTTCTTGTGCAGTATTTTGATTATGACGAAGGTGTCCAATGTAGATTGTTAAATTTAAATGAATGTGACAGTGAGGATTCATACTGGTGCAGATGTCCTCTCTTATGATTTGAGAGCGTTATCATAAAGATTTTTAATTATTTCTCCATATATACTGTTCGTGTAGCATCACTAAAAGAATTTTCAGAATTTGTTGATGTGACACATAAGGACCTACTTAGACATGTAACAACCAGGTGGCTCACCATGTTTCCTGCTATAGAGGGGTTCATCCACATGTTTAAGGCACTTAAGTCTTACTTTCTTTCACTTGATACATGTCCTTCCCTTCTCAAGAAATTCTTTTCTGATTCTGTTGGTGAAATGTATCTGCTCTTCTTGTATGCACAAATGAATCCTTTCCAGAGGGCAGTTAGCAGCATTGAGAGGGAAGACATACCAGTGAATGAGGTAAGACTGGAGCTAGAAAATATACTGCAAATTTTAGGGGAGAGAAAACAGTGTGTTTTCGTTATGTCTAAAATTAAAGAATTAATGTCTGACCTCACACAATATCAGCAGTCTACATTTCTAGGGGAAGTCTCTCTTTTCTATCAAACTGTTATTGATTACTTGATAAAATGGAGTAAGCCCTTGTCTGATATTAAACATTTTGACTGGATTTTGCTAAAGACTGTACCTCCATGGGAAAATGTTGAAAAGACATTCAAGTGGATGCATGAAAACACAAGCTGTAAATTGAATGAGTCCCTTCACTTTGACCAAGTACTGAAATTAAAGTGGGTTTTGGGGGAGGTCAAAGATGAATGTTTTGAGAATATGATGTCACATAAGAAATGGGTGTTCTTCATTCATAATTGTATTTCTAGTGAGCAGTATTCAGAGTTGCTGAAAATTGTGGAATTTTATTTCTCCATTCCCAGTCATAACGCCAATGTAGGGAGAGTCTTTTCCCTCATGAATTCTCAGTGGACAAAAGAAAGGAATAGGTTAACAGTAAAATCAGTTAATGCAATGATGCAAATACAGTACAATATGAAAAATGTAAGTTGCAGTGAATTTCATAAACTGATTGAGAACCAGATTAAGTTCCTTTCATCTATTCAAGGTTCTGAGAAACACGATTGGTATAAGAAAAGCTCAAATGATGACAATAGAACTTCATGTACTGAGTAATGTAATGCATATTCTTATTTTTTGTAATAAATGCTTTCTTAATGAAGCAGTCATTCCTACACTCTGGATCATTAATTAAGTACACATTTCCCTTAGCTTATGGGCATGAGGACTCCTTATTCCCCTTATTTCCTTCGATCGGCTACGGTGACCGTAAGTTTTGTCCTCGTTTTGAATTCCGAGATTATGGCAACCCTAAATCCATACCCTCCCACTCCTCTGGCAACATCTTACACTGGTCGAGAAACTACTATTAGCAGCCTTTGTGCTTTAATAATGCAGATCTTTCTTTCTCTTAAAAATGAAACACACATGGTAACGACACAGGCTCTTATATGTAATGCTGTTGAAGACTTCTGCAAATCTGTCAATGGCTTTTAAAATACTCCAGTGGAATGCAAGGTCAGCAATCTCGAACAGAGAAAGTCTTTATCGATAGCTTAGCAGCAACCACATACTGGTAGCTTGTATTTTCGAAACTTGGTTTCAGCCAAACTAACGAATACAATTCAAAGGATACGCTGTTCTCAGAGACGATGGAAAAGGAGGAGGAGTAGCCATGTTGATTAGAGAGACGATTAAGTTTTAAAAAATGGGCATCACTACTAGTACAACAGAATGACAGGTAGTTGCTGCTGTAATTTACACTCCTAATGGCGCATTCACCATCGTCACCATTTACAGAGCACCTAAGCGTAAAATGCAAGATCTTTCACTGGATCAGATTGTGGCCCAGCTTCAAATGCCATTTTCCTTTGTGCAGACTTCAACGTACACCACTTACTATGGGGTTGCGCAATAGATGACGCGGATGGCAGAGAGTTAGTTACACTTTTTGAAAAGTTCAATTTGATTCTTCTAAATGATGGTTCTCCTACTATGATACATAACCCAAACAGACGACCGTCGGCCGTCGATTTGACGTTGTGGTCTGTTGACTTCAACCGTGTAACAGAGTAAACGGCCAAACGAGACTCTCTTGGCTCACAAGGGAATGGTCAGATTTGTCATGTCAAAACTGTTGTGACTTGGCAAGACAGCCAAGCCACTATGAGAGGAAGCCGAAAGGCACGCGTTTAAGCTCATGCAGGCTGGCGTGAGGTCTGGAACAGTTAAAGGAGTTGAGTCTAGTAAAAAAAAAGTACGTAGCTGCTGGAATACTTAACTTTAATCCATAAGTGGTGAACATCGGTCTGACGGTACATGCATCACAAGATAAATAGCAAATGATAATGGCACCTTGCTAGGTCGTAGCAAATGATGTAGCTGAAGGCTATGCTAACTATCGTCTCGGCAAATGAGAGCGCAATTTGCCAGTGAACCATCACTAGCAAAGTCGGCTGTACAACTGGGGCGAGTGCTAGGACGTCCCTCCAGACCTGCCGTGTGGCGGCGCTCGGTCTGCAATCACTGACAGTGGCGACACGCGGGTCCGACGTATACTACCGGACTGCGGCCGATTTAAAGGCTACCACCTAGCAAGTGTGGTGTCTGGTGGTGACACCACATTCCTCCCCCGCAAATCGGCGTACGGCTGTGTTATATGGCTTCCGCCCGCCGTGGGGAGGACCCCATGTTGACGTATGCGACGAGGTGGGGAGCCGAACAACAGGCGAGGCTGTGCCACCCGCACCCTGCCATTCAGTCCGAGGGGAGCTAGGAAACGCCTGAAAACCTAGTCCAGGGTGCACGCCAACATGCGGTGTATGCGCCCGTAGAGAGACAGGAGGGGCCGAAGGGTCGACCTCCATCGGGTCGGGGCACCCGACGGGCGAAGACGCCATGTGGTCCGGAGCGGGCAAGAGTTCCATGTCGGAGGACAGCTGGTCACGGGAAGCGATCGGCGGCGCGTGACCCAGGGAGGCGCCCGGTGGTTGCAGCGACGCGTCCACTGCAGGCGTCGCCGGCGGGAGAACAGGCGGCGGCGGCGCGTCGCCATGAGACAAAATGGAAGGCATTTTCGGTAACACCTGGGGCTGAGGCGAGCCAGTAGATGGGTCCCCAGGGCGCTGACCGGACGGCACTGTCGCTGAAAGCAGAGGGGGAGCGGCAGATCCCGTGCGACGACAGAGGCGCAGCTGATTGAGATGCCGACGCACCTCACCAGAGGCCCCCAAAACCAGATACATAGCGCGGCCGAGGCAGCGAAGAATGCGCCCTGCAAGCCAACGCCGTGAACCTCGATAGTTGCGATAATAGACAACGTTGCCTGGAGCAAAAGCAGGTGTCTGCCGCTGCACAGGAACCTGATGCGGTGGATGTAGCAAAGACATCAAGGTTCGATGATGGCGACCGTGAAGCAACTCAGCCAGCGAGCGACCATCTCGGGGCTGAGAGCGATACAAGGACAAAAAAAGCAATAAGGCGTCCTCCCGAGAATGTGACTCTTTCAACTTCAACATCTGTGACTTGAAAGTCCTGACCAATCACTCAGCGGCACCGTTTGACTGTGGCGAAAACGGCGCGGACATCAGATGTTGAATACCACTGGCCTTGCAGAATGACTGAAATTCTGCGGACATGAATTGTGGGCCATTGTCGGAAACAATAGTCTGCGGAAGACCTTCAATGCAAAAGATAGCGGATAACGCTTGGATGGTGGCAGATGACGTTGTGGAAGACATCCAGACAACAAAAGGAAAATTACTGAATGAATAGACAACAACCAACCATCGAGCATTCCAGAATGGACCAGCAAAATCGATGTGTAAGCGTTGCCAAGGGGTAGTGGCTTTTGGCAATGCAAAGAATTTCCGCGGTGGTGTGGATTGTTGTTCGGCACACGCCATGCAAGAAGAGCACATATTCGTAATCGCAGCATCGATTCAGAACCAAGTACAGTGCTGACGAGCAAGTTGTTTCGTTCGCACTATACCCCAATGTCCTTGGTGGAGAAGCTGTAAGACAGAGGACTGTAACGAACGTGGGACCACGACCCTGGACTGATCATTATCAGAACGCAACAGCAAAACACCACATCGAACAAAAAGTCTCTCCTTGTGAGCAAAAAATCGGTGAACCAACGGATCCTCGATCCGTAACTTTAATAAGGGCCATTGTGTAGCAACAAAACGCAGAACGGTAGCAAGGACAGGGTCAGCAGCTGTGGCTGTAGCTACACGACGAAAATCAATCGGAAATGATTCGACCACGTCATCGGTTTCCGCATCAATGAACATGCAAGCAAGTTCAGAAGAATCGAATGCCCTATTCTCAACAACAGGCAAACGGGACAACGCATCGGCGTTTCCGTGCTTAGCAGTGGACCGATACAAGATATCATAGCGGTACTGCAAGAGGAAAATAGAGCAGAGAATGAATTTCTGCGCTGTACGTGGAGGTACAGGCTTGTTCGGATGAAAAAGGGATGTCAAAGGTTTGTGGTCTGTGATGATGGTAAAGTGACGACCATACAAGAAATCATGAAACTTAGTGACACCAAATACGAGAGCCAACGCTTCTTTCCCGATCTGTGAATAATGTCTTTGCGCAGACGAGAGCAATTTGGATGCAAAGGCAATAGGGCGATCGTGCGATCCATCTTTGTGCGCAAGCACAGCACCGATCCCGAAATCCGAAGCATCCACCATCAACAAAAGGGGCTTCTGGGGATCGAATGGCGTAAGGCAAGTATTGGAAACCAACGCCGATTTCAACTGGCGAAAGGCGCGTTCGCATTCTGTCGTCCAGACGAACGGAACACCTTTAAGGTGTAAGCGATGAAGCAGAGCTGAAATGGAAGAGGCGTGGCTCACATAGCGATGATAATAATTTATTTTTCCCAGCACACTCTGTAGCTGCTTCAAATTCTGCGGCGAAGGCAAGTCTTGTATGGCACAGAGGTGCTCTCGACTCGGATGTATGCCTTGGGCATTGAGTACATGGCCCAGGTAGGGTTAGTCCCGAGCAAAAAACACACATTTGTCCTTCCGCAAGCGAAGACCATTTTGTCGCAAGACCTGAAATAATGTTCTGAGATTGGCTAAATGTTCTTCTTCCGTCTTTCCGGAGATCACAATATCGTCCAGATAGTTTGCTGCAGTAGGGACCGACGCATAAACAGTTTGTAAATATTGCTGAAACAATGCAGGGGCGGATGCACACCCGAATGGCAGTCGTTTGAATCGGTACAAACCAAGATGCGTGTTAACCACCAAAACGCGCTGGGATTCTTCGTCCACCAGTATTTGCAAGTATGCATCTGCTAGGTCCAACTTCGAAAAATATTTACCTGGGCACAGTTTGTCAAAAAGATCTTCCAGGCGGGGTAAAGGAAAAGTTGCAATCTCTAGTTGTGGATTCACTGTTGCCTTGAAGTCCACGCAAAGTCTCAATTTTCCGGAAGGTTTTTGCAAAATTACTAGGGGTGATGCCCAGAGAGAAGCCTGCACACGTTCAATTACACCTTGTGATTCCAAATCGTTTAATGTTCTTGCGACCTCATCACGCAATGCGTGGGGAACATTGCGCGCTCTGAAAATTTTGGTTGCACGTTTACTTTCAGTTCCAAATGTGCTTTATAGTTCTTAGCGCAACCAAGGCCCGGTGCAAAAATGTCTGCAAACTGTTCACATAGACGAGAAACACTGTCTGAAGGCACAGTCTGGTTCACTGATAGCACCTGATTTACTATAGACAAGTTAAACAACTGAAACAAATCGAAACCAAACAAGTTCACTGCAGAAGAAGAACGAAAGACATACAATGACACAAGTTTTGTTTGTCCCTTGTATGTTGCAAGAAGGCTGCACTGTCCGAACACAGGGATCGCTTGTCCTGAATAATTACTGAGCTTAACATTTGCCGCACGCAACGGAGGTGTGCCCAGCAGTTTGTACGTGTCGTGATTGATCAGTGAAACTGCAGCTCCAGTATCGAGCTGGAATGGGATCACTTTGCCGTGAATGTCCAAATCTACAAAACGTTTATTGCCCTGCTGATGACAAGAGCGACTGTCTCGTGCAACGTGAACTGACACTGGTACAAAATCACTTGCGACTTGACGGGATTTCCGGCGATGTCGACGCACACTATGTGTGCGACGAACACAGTCACTGTTAGAGAGACGGGCACTGGGCGGAGTGGATTGAACTGCATGAATTTCCATGGGCGACGGTTCACGAGCCTGAGTATTCTCGGTTCGATTCCGATTCCGGCGCGAAGCAAAGAGCCTGGAATGGTTTTGAGCTTCCGATCGGAGCTTTTTCTGGCAACTTTGAACATGTCCTTTTGTATTACAGAAAAAGCAAATAGCCTGGCGTGACGGGCAATTCTCACGCGAATGTCTAGTAGCACACCACGGGCATGATTTCACTGCATTTGTTTGCCGATGCGGGACACGTGGCTGAGAGCCGGGCGGCTTTGGTGCAGCCGGGCGCGAGGACTGTTTACTGTTCCGTGCAACTTGCCTGGCGGGCGGTTAACCTGACACACGGGTGGCAAAGTTTCAAATGATTCCTGAGCAAAGTCAAGTGTGTCTTGCCGATCCAATATGTCCATCACATGTTGAAGGGAGGGATTGACTAGTTTTAAAATCTTTTCCCTTATACGAACATCAGAAACGTTCTGTGCAATTGCATCACGTACCATAGTATCTGAATAAGGGAGTCCACATTCACACTCAAAAGCACAATCCCTAGTAAGGCCTTGCAAAGTTGCAACCCACTCCCAATTAGTCTGACCGGCCGTACGTTTTGTACGAAAGAAGGTATACCTTTTTGCAACTACATTGACTGATTCTTTGAAATATGCATCCAATGCAGACAAAATTTCGTCGTAGGACAGAGTTGCTACGTCGCGTCGGGGAAATAATTTCACTATCACATGGTAGGTGGACACTCCGACACACGATAATAATAAAGGCTGCCGCTCATTACCTTGAATTCTGTAGGCGGCGAGATGGAATCTAAATTGGCGTGACCACTCCGTCCAGCTTTCCAGTGCCGCATCAAAAGGATGAAAAGGTGGTGCAACGACGTGTTGTGGCTGCGTGAGCGGTGGAGCGGCAGCGGCCGCATCGTTTTGCATTGCCTGTTGACCCTGGACGAGCTGTCCAAGGGCATCCAGTAAGGCCTGCGTCTGCTGATTCTGTAAGCGATAAAATTCGGACAGTACATCTGGAGATGGTGGCGAAGCCATTACACAAGTAAATCAGAGCAGTATAGTATAGCTCGTCGCCAAACTGTTGTGACTTGGCAAGACAGCCCAGCCACTATGAGAGGAAGCCGAAAGGCACGCGTTTAAGCTCATGCAGGCTGGCGTGAGGTCTGGAACAGTTAAAGGAGTTGAGTCTAGTAAAAAAAAGTACGTAGCTGCTGGAATACTTAACTTTTATCCATAATTGGTGAACATCAGTCTGACGGCACATGCATCACAAGATAAATAGCAAACGATAATGGCGCCTTGCTAGGTCGTAGCAAATGACGTAGCTGAAGGCTATGCTAACTATCGTCTCGGCAAATGAGAGCGTAATTTGTCATCTCTAGCAAAGTCGGCTGTACAACTGGGGCGAGTGCTAGGACGTCTCTCCAGACCTGCCGTGTGGCGGCGCTCGGTCTGCAATCACTGACAGTGGCGACACGCGGGTCCGACGTATACTACCAGACCGCGGCCGATTTAGAGGCTACCACCTAGCAAGTGTGGTGTCTGGTGGTGACACCACAGAAACCTGTGTTGCTTTTTTTACCACGGTGAGTTAACATTGCAAGAAGACTGTATGCAGAATTTTAGCTGCTGACACGGCCTGGAAGTCTGTAAACATTTTTATGAAGTAATACATTATTGTCGCATGGTTTCCGCGCTTATAACTGCGTCTTGTACAACCCTGATCTCTCGCTACGTTATACCAGCGCCATCTATGGACAAGGTGGCGTTAGGTACGTGCCGCTCTCTTGCCACAGCAGTGAGAGAGCTGATTCCGCCAGTGAAAGCGATCGTATGATAATTAAACATTCGTTGACAAATATGGCTGATATGTTATCTACAACATTCTTTCCAAATAGCTATGAAATAGACACAAATAAATATACGGTTTAGAACACGTCCAAATTTTATTTCTTGTAATCACAGCAAAAATGCGAAATATGGATACAATGTTCAAAACATAGGTTTTTTGTGCACTAAGAACATACAAGCGAAGACGACATATGGCAGCCCTGCGAATCACAGACGTTGTTAGATGTCCGTAGACAAAACTGGGCTCGTGTTAGGAATGAATCAGGCCCAGTATCAGTATATTTCGAGGAGTGCCACGCATATTTAATCAAATTCTGAAACCGTGGGGAGGAAAATTGATAATGTACTACTGATTGCAGCTTGAGAATATTGTCACGGTGATAGACAGGAAATTGCAGTGATCTGCACACAATAATTTTCTCTGTTAGTTTTCTGTAAAAGGCCTTCCACTGACGGAAAAATTCTCTGTCTAAAGGTTGAATTACGTTCGTCGTGCCGGGTGGAATCTGAAATATCTCTACTTCTTTGTCAGGGTGGGCTCGAAATACAGCTTTTAATGATTCAGATCTTTTATGCCCTGACCACGAATCTAGAAGGAGAAGAGATTTGTTCCCGCAGAACGGAAGAAAAGCATGACGCATGAGAAGTGTAACGTTTTAATTTCCCATTTTTCGAGACTTCGAGGCGTCTACCACAAGATTGTTTGCGTAGAACATTGCTCTTTTGACACGTGGTCCAGAACGTCCAGTTGGTTCTTGAAGACACACATATAGTTTATGCAGCAATGAACTATCCAGACTAATTATGGGCATTATAGTGTATGAATGGGTGAGTGCAGTCGTGGACTGCGCAATCGCCTCAATATGTTTTTCCCCTTTGAATGACAGTGTTCTTTTCGCACGCATTTCTTTTTGAAAACCTGACTGATCCGCATTGTACACGTACGATTCACTAAAACTAGCGATCTTATTTTTTGCATTCATAAGAAAAGCTTTTATCGTTTCGATTTGTGTCATTTCATTTTCCGACCTGTTTCTCGATACAAATTTTGTTATTTTTCTTGCCACGACTTCCTTTTTCCATCTATACAAGTCACGCTCAGAACGGACAAAGCGATACTTATTTTGAACAGTACTGACACGTAGGCGTTCCTTACCACTTTTGTTCAACCAATGCGTCACCGCTTTTTCTTTGTCTGATAAGGTAATTGTAGTTGCTGGTGCTACTTTCGGACATAATTGATGATGGTACGTGGCACTATCACTCGAAGAGTCTTCATGAGTGCAACTTTCGTCGGTGTCTTTGCCTTCTGTAGATTCACAGTCTGCAATATCGAGTGTTTCAGTTGTTTCTAGCCACATGTCTGCGCCATTTACATGCTCGTCTAGAAGTTTAACAACCATGTCGCACAACACATAGTCTTCCGCGTGTTTTCTGTTGATTGCTTCATTTGGCGTCTATGGTATATCTCCATGGCAAGCAACAAAACATTTACAGGGTTCGCCATCACCTGTGAGGGGAGATTGAGTGTTCACCGTAAAGTGGCTTGTGGAGTATAGATGAACATGTACAGAACATCTTTCACATCTCAAACCAGTTTCCGGACGGTATGTTTCGAAATACGTACCAGAAATTAAAAGGACGTGCATGCCACAGAAACGAATATTGGTTTCCCCTTTCCACCAAAATCGTGCAGCGATATTCCTCTTTAGTGAACGCCGCGATAAGACGACCGCACTTCCCGACCATGCG
Source organism: Schistocerca piceifrons (assembly GCF_021461385.2). Lineage (NCBI taxonomy): Eukaryota > Metazoa > Arthropoda > Insecta > Orthoptera > Acrididae > Schistocerca > Schistocerca piceifrons. The sequence goes on along the minus strand of NC_060149.1, from coordinate 388,614,910 downwards.
CACAACGCTCGCGACTCGCCATTTCCAGGGGTGGCCAGCCGTCACTGCAAGCGCCAAGCAGAAAACACAGCCATGTTCGTGATTTTTTTTAGGTGACTTCCAGTTCATGTCAGCAGCTACAATTTTGTACACGGACCTTTTGCACAGTTAAATAACAGTGCTAAAAAAAGCAATACATGTTTCGGCATGACAAGTCTGACCATTCCCTTGTCAGATTAATTCCCTCTGGAAATCAAAATAAACTTACTTATAAATACAGTAGAAACTATCTACCCAATCAGCAGGTGGAAAATAAAGGATGCTGACTGACCAAAGTATACCGCAACGGTCCAGGTGAAGTTTCAATCTTTTAAAAATTTGTTAGCTCCAAAAGAGGCCTACCAACAGCTAATTTCAATTATTGAAGACGCAGCAACAATTTCCATTCCAAGAAAAAAGGAAGCCATCGTTTTGAAACAACGGCCTCCAGTATGGTGGACACCAGAGTGCTCTAGAGCCATAGCACAGCGCAAAGTTGCGTACAGTAACTCCTGTAAACAAGGAAACGTAGAAAACTTCATTGCATATCGGAAAATAGCAGCGAAAGTTCGAAAGCGGTTAAAAGACTGTAAAAAGAATAGCTGGCAAAATTTCTGTGAATCGTTAAATAACAATGTTAGTATCGCTGATGTTTAGAAGAAATTGAGATTTTTCAAAAACAAAAACTCCACTATGCGTCAGCCACTAAGTGATGCATGACTTGAAGACTTTGTGAATTGAATCTCACTAGCATCTGCAGCCGAGCAGCCATATTGCCCCCTGGAGCAACGGGATTACAATCATCCGCTCGTGGTACCGTTTTCGTATGAAGAACTGATGAATGGTATTAAACAGAGCGTAACTTCCACACCCAGTGAGGACGATATACACTATCAGATAACAGAAAATCTCCCAGACATAGCACTCAGAAAACTGTTACAGATGTTTAACCAATGAATGATACGCTAATAGAAGATTAGACAACTCAAGTAGTGGTACCCATACTGAAACCACATAAGGATGAAGAACAGAAAAAAATCATACAGACCTATTTCTCTTTCTACCTGTATCGGTAAAACTTTAGAACGCCTGGTAAAAAATCACTTGGAATTGTGGTTGGAATCAAATCAGACTCTGTCATCGAGTCAGTATGGGTTTAGAAAAGGCAAGGGAACAATAGATAATATAAATATCTTAACCTCAGAGATTTATGACGCAACAACAAGAAAAGAGAATGTAACAGCTATACTCCTGGATATAGCTGGAGCATATGATAATGTTCTTGTACCTATGTTGCTACAGAAGTTGGAAACCATTGGAATCCCGCCACAACTGATTTATGGAATCAGCACTTTCCTCACTGAAAGACACATATGGGTTCGGTTTCAAAATAAATTAAATGGATCACGTCTTTTTACAACAGGTCTTCCACAAGGAGCTGTCCTCAGCCATCTACTCTTTGCGCTATATACTAACGAGCTGGCGAGGATTATTCCTTTTTCAGTTAAAATCTTCCAGTATGCAGATGATATTTGTTTGTATGTGTCGACCAAAGGAATGGATCAGGCTGTTTGAGAGATATCAAAGGCGATGGGCACACAGGATCAAACATTATGTAGCTGTGGGTTACAGATTTCGGCAGAAAAATCGGTACTCGTTCCTTTCACGAACCAAACTATGCCAGGGTGCTTGAATAGTGTAAGACTTTCTGGTCATAAAATACAACTAAAATCCCAGGCGAGGTTTCTTGGTGTTCTCTTCGATTCCAGAATGAGTTGGATACCGCATTTTCAGACCATCGTCAGTACATGTGAAAAAGCAATGAACCTTATCAGATCTGTGACAAGGGTATGGTGGGGGGCTCACCCCAACAGTCTACTCACTCTCTACCGCACGTTGATACGTTCCCATGTAGACTATGGATGCACGGTCTATCACACTGCTGCTAACAAGTACCTAGCACTACTAGATCAACTGCAGTACAGAAGCTTACGCATCTGCCTCGGAGCTATGCATTCTTCTCCCACTAACGCCCTTCTCCTGGAAGCATCAGAAATGCACGTTCGCAGAACAATGGTGTATGATCGTTATATCTTACAGCGGATGGCAGATACTAAACATCCACTGATAAAAAAGTGCGAAACGCTCTCTCAAATCGGGAATAACAGAAATGTCATAAAACAGCAGTTCTATATCTACAAGCAGTACGAAGAGTGGAAATATCTCCAAAAGAAAGTACATCGAAGTGAGGTTCTTCCAAATGTTCCTATATGACTATCACAGCTCTTATCACGACATTCCTGTAACATACTTAGACTATTCCTGTAAAGGAAAAGGACATGAGCAGTTTTCACCTACATTGCACCTGGCAGAAAAGTGGGCAGGATATCTTAAGCTATACACAGATGGCTCAAAAATGGGGACGGAAAATCATACCGGATGTGCTTTCTTCTGTCCAGAATCTGCAGAAGAAAAGAAGTTTCAACTACCAGATGATGCTTCCATATTTCTTGATGAAACTTTCACTATTATAGAGGCAATCAAATATGCGAAATATCTCAAAATCCTCAAGACAGTAATAATCAATGACTTTCAAAGCGTTCTGAAATCCATTAGTTACAGGATTTGGGACAAAAGAACTGGTAAATACACCCTCGACATACTGGATCAATACCACAAAGCTACGAAGACTGGCCAAATTATAGAATTTGTATGGGTCAAATCACATTCCGGCATTCTATACAATGACAAAGCAGATCGACTAGCGAAAGGTGCGATTAAAAGTGGAAGACCTATGGACAGTAAACTCCCATGCACAGAATACCTCATAAAAGTAAAACAACAAGCGATTCTCTCATGGCACGAAGAATGGAATAAAAGCCAACAAACAAGAGGTAAAAGCCATGGACGCATACAGACATTCATACCAAGACAGCCATGGTTTGCGAACTTCAAACATTCAAGGAAAATTATAACGTCCGTTGTGAGAATGCGTCTCAATCATGGATCTTTCCCTGCCCACTTACATAGAATCGGCGTATCGGAGACACCTCACTGTCAATGTGAAGAGGAAACAATTGGTGACGTAAATCACATCTTATTTCAATGTAGACGCTATAAGAAAGGCAGAGTCGACATTTTAAAGGAGCTCTTAAGGCTTGGTCACTGCCAGCCGCTTTGCGCGATCCCCATTCTCGGAGACACAACCAGGAGTACACATGATGCCATATCCCGGTTTCTAGCCAAAGAAGACATAAAAATCGAAAATGAGTTAAACTTGACTAAGGAACTTAATTAACAAATAAATTTTTAGCAGTCAACTGTGTTTTGTAATCTGATTACAATAATTTTGATCTGAAAACATATGAATGTATGCCCTAAACAGTATGTATGACGAAGGAAAAAAAAGGTACCTTGTTATGTGCGTCAGTACATTTATTTATGATGGCTAAAATGTTTGTATGCTGGAAGCCATTAAAAAATAAAAAACCTCCCTTTAATCATCTTTGGTTTACATCGCAGACGAAATTGGTACACGGTTTGGTACTGTTGTGGTTAAGCAACGTGGGTTCCGTTGTGCAAGCGAGGTTTGAGCATGTTGAAGAAGTAGGTGAAGTACTGTAAGTATTACGTTGAGATTAATTTTAATCAGCTGGGAAGTCGCGTTAACGTTATAAGGAATGCGTTGAATCAACTTTAGCATATTTATCTGTGTAACGTAAATAAAAAAAAAATCGAATCTAAGACGTAAATTTCCTGTAATGTTACGAAAATATGATTAAGACAGTATTCTGGAATTTATCTAGCCAAAATCGGTACCTCAGTTGAACTTACCGCAATACTTTACTCCAGGAGAATTATTCTTGACTGTAAATGCTGACTTCGCTACCCGTTCATTATTGAGTAGGGCTTTAATAATTTATCCCGTGCCCACCGTTGACTGTGACCTTCATTTTTCAAACTGTTGTGCGAAGTAGCACTAGTTACACATGTTTACTGATAACTGATGGAATGCACGTGTTAGAAATCTGAGACTTGTAACAAAATTTTGTTGGGATACAGTCTGTATATGAACAGCTGGTCAAGAGCAGATATTCATAGGTTTAGCTGCATCGTGTCTATGTTTGAGCACCTATTCATGTCCATGCTCATGCTGTTGTTTGCATATCATCTTTCTCGTCCACAGATCGCTTAGCTGCATTGAAAATCAGTAGCTCAGATCTCTCTCTCTCTCACTCTCTCTCTCTCACACACACACACACACACACAGAATACAAAAGTATGTTTTATGATGATAGGACAGGTGGTCGGCTGTTGCCTTGATGAAAGAACCATTCTGGCACTTGGCTGGAGTGATTCAGGGAAATTACATTGTTTTTTGGCATCTCTCTGCACTGTCACTGCACATGATACGGACATTCTTTGTTGAGACCATTGCCATCAGTATGCTGCTATGCCTCTTGTGATCCCTTCAGTCCACAAGGAAAACTTATTCCAGGAGCATAATGTGCTACACTGTGTCATGCATGTGTACATGCCTCCCCCTTCAGTCTGCTTGGAAAACTGAACAAGCATCCCCCCCCCCCCCATAATGAATGAGATGTTGGGCTTGGGTGAATCACATGATATTACACTTTACGTCTTGGCATATGATTTTCTTGTGAAATCGGTAAATGATCATCATGTAGTGACTTGTGACATGGTGCTTATCCCTTTTCATTATTCACCCTTGTTCAGAGTCCTCTAACTCTGTGTCGTATTCATTAGTTATAAAGGTTTTCACTGCCTTTTTGAACAGATTTAATCTTTTCCATTGCCTTGGGAAATTTATTACACGGCCTTGTTCCCAGATAGAAGCCTGGTCTAACCTCACACACATCTGTTGTCCGTCATCTTGTGGAAAACATGGAATAATGAAACACTACACTTTTAAAGTATCACTTGGCTGAAAAATTCTAATCAAATTTGTGAATGTATTTAATCATCATTAGTGTTCTGCCCAAAGACAGATTTTCATGTGTGGAAGTTTTCATGCTCTTTCTTCTACCATCCTTTCCACATCTGCTTAATTGTTGCTTAGCTTTGTCATCTATCATATTTTACCTCCTTTCTCTGTCTCCTCCCACAAAATATTCCTTGAAAATTGTCATTCAGGAAGCACTTCCATCTCGGTGAACTTACCGTCCAGTTCTTCCGTTTGCTTACAAACTGCAGTACCCTTCTCTCCTCATACTAATTCTCTCCAACACTTTTCTGTTATACTCACTCTTTCCATCCAGCTTGCCCTTTCCATTCTCCTCCACTTCCACGTCTCAAATGTGTGTGGTCTTTTCTCATCCTGTTGTTTGTATCCGTGTTTGCACCCCATAAAATGCCTCACTACAGACAGAAACCCTGTCCTGACTTTCTCTGAGGCCTTCATGTAAGTTTGCCACATAATTTTCTATTGAATGCCTTCTTCACTATAGCTGTGTGAATTTTAACTTCTTGATGACATCTAAAGTCTTCAGTTATTGTACTTTCAATTTATTTAAATGCTCTTACTTGCTTAGTAATAACTTTTTCTATCTTTATATCATCCAGTCACCTTCCTGGTGCCAATCACCATATTCGTTGTTTTTACTGTATTGCTTCTCACCCCATGCTCCACAAAAGTGTCATTCATATCTTCTAGCATTTTATTTATAGTTTTTTCACTTCCTCTCTCTAATAACATGTCATCAGCAAATCTTATACATTCTACTCTCTTCCTACCAATACCACAGCCTACTCCACTTTTTGTCTCCAACCCTTTTCCAATAGCCGTTCCAGGTATAAGTTGAACAAAAAAGGGGATAAGAAACAACTTAATGTCTCTTATAATGCTGTTTCTGTCTGTCATTTCATCTCCAATTCTTATGTTACGTAAATACAGATTCTGTACCAGTCATTTCTCCTTCCAGTCTGCACCTTTTGTTTTTGATCTGTTTTCATACACCCGAGAACTGAGAGCATTTTGCATTGTTATTTGTTGTTGCTACTGTAGATTGGGTATGGGGTACTTTTGCATTAAAGAAACTGAATAATATGATTTTTTAAATGTTTAAAGCTAGATTATTTGTGTAAATCCAGTTTATAATAACTTTTAGAGATAACATTATTTCCTTTATCCTATCCGTGCTTTACTTTACCTTCCAGTAATGTTTACTTTATGCAAATGGAATCAGTTCTTCCAGCTGATGTGAATAAATAAGTAGAAAAATAGTAAACACATGGTCAAATGTTGTGGAACACCCATTATTTTTCCCATGGACATATTCATGTCTGAATTAGTGTGAAGGCCAATGTAAATTTTTGCATCCTGTTTTTCAAATAGGAACTAAGACAGGCATGTGCCTGGCAAACGTGAGACTTTCGGTGAGCACCACTGATTCTTTCTAACTGCAAACTTGGTATGTGTTTAAACAGCCACCATGTGGTGTGACAGTGGAACATTTGTCATTGGGTGTGTGTATCTCATCTTGACCGCCAGGATTAGGATGACAGTATGATCGTATATGCATCCCGTAACCTGGAAGTGTGTTACGTACTGTTCGTGGTGGGATGACTGTTGAGGAGGAGGAGGAGTAGTAGTAGTAGTAGTCAGTAGTGGAAAATCTCTTGGCCAATGGCCACACTTAAACGGTGTAAGACTTACACTGGCAAGTGGGGCTCTATTTGTGTGGACTCTTTCTACCGTACCTCCTTGTGGAAGATGGGAAGTGTACACTAATTCTGTAAACAGCACTCTCAGTAGATTAGGTAGACCCCTGGTGAGCACACATACCCAACAGAGTAAGCTCAGCTGGGTAGCCCACCTGAGCATGGTAAAAATCGACTGAAATGCCTAAATAACAACAGTTCACTTTTGGAGCCAAATGTATTTTTAGTAACAGTGTTGGAGGAAAGGATGTTTGAGAAGTTGACCCCATTTTACATCGAAGTATTAGAGGCAGTGACAAAAGATGTCTGTAAAGACTTTCTGCAAGGACATTTGTGAAGCCTTATTAAAAAACAAACAACTGTAAAGAAAATAGGAAGGTATAGTAAACAGTAACATCTAGTGTCAGAAGTTATCAAAGATTGCCAACAATAGTACACAATGCATTTACCATCTCCATAAAGTGATAAATGAAGACATGAAATTCTGATTCAAGAAAGATATGTAAAAATCTGTCAGACCATCTGACGTTCATTTTATCAGAATTGTATAATGATGTGCCACCTACTGTAGTGACGAAATTTGACTGAGTGAACTAAGAAGGCACTGTATGTCTGCTTAGAACATTACAATTGCCAAGGAAAAATAAAAAGAAGAAGAAGAAGACCTCCAGTGAAATGGTTTTCATTCTACAGTGACACACAAATGGATATAGTACTCACTACATATGAACTCAGACTTGTCACTGCGGGTCTCTCTGTGCTGGTGTGCAGGAAACACATTTGAAAGAGTGAAATCTGTTTGCTTGAGAGAGGTCAACGGAAAGGACTATTTCAGTGAGAAGAGGGCTGAAAGTTGTATGGATAATATTCATCACTCTTTACCTCCCTTTATATGCCAGGTTTCAAGCAGTTACTGTATTAGTATCCATGCCATACTGAGTGACCAGATGTTCTTTGTGTGTACCCACTATTGAGTTAAACATCATGGCTCGCAGCAGTCTCGTACCACAGCTCACCCAACATTTCCTCCTTGGAGAGGAGACTTAAGTGCAGTCAATGTGCTGTTGGTCTGTCAGCTACGTGTCAATGAGGTTGAGCTGTTGAGAGCACCACACAAAAAAGAAAACCTCTTTTGTGAACATGTAGTATAGCATGAATTTCAGAACTGCTACAGGGTTGTTCACTAATTCTTCAGCACATTCTCAAACATTTTCCACCTGCTTTGTGGGAGATGGTTGACAATTTGCACTCCCAGCATGCAATTCCCAGTACAGATACACAATGCAGACTGAACAGTGCCCAATAGGAAGCTGCTGAAATCAATAGTGAGCAAGGGCAACTGGACACTGCACAGTCAGCCAGCTGTATTTGAACATTGTGATAATGTCCAGAAATGGATGGCTGCCATTATGATTGTGTTCCACTGAGGCATCAATCGTATAGGCTTCGTAACAGTTGTTATGGTAATGTGTCCCCTGGTGGCCTGAGGAGTGCTACTTTGCAGTCATGGGCAGGTATGCTGCTCTGCACTGGTTTAAGCACCAACAGACTGCAGAAAACATCACACCCAATCAGATAATGACTGGAAAATATCTGAGCTATGAAAGGATAAAAAAAAAAAAGAGAGAATGTTCCAACAAAATGGAAGTTTACAACTGTGTCTTCAGTGTATGGGAATTGGGTTGAGGTTTGTTAATGACTTGTGAATTGTACCTGGTCACAGTAAAGTTCACTGCTGTATGTTTCAGCACCTCACTGAGAATGCAAGAGTCGTCCTCACTGTGTTCAACTGTACATGAGAAAGGACTCCTTGGCCCCTTGAAGGATACTGCCCTAATTCCCATCCTGAAATCAAGGAAGAGCAATACTTATGTGAGTAGTTACTGGGGTGCTACCCTCATCAGCAGCACAGGAAACACACTGTGCTAAACTGCAGGCTTGTCTCAGTTCTCAAATCCAGGCAGCTCCGTATTGGACTTGTTACAGTTGGATAACATTGTCCCATAAAGACAGCAACTGTCAACATCCCCCCCCCCCCCCCCCCCCCCCAGGGGGTCCACAACTCTTTTGTGAGTTGGGATGGAAGTCATTAAAGCAAAGACGTTTTTCGTCGCGGTGAGATCTATTTACGAAATTTCAGTCGCCAACTTTCTCTTCCGAATGCAAAAATATTTTGTTGAGCCCAACCTACATAGGTAGGCATGATCATCAAAATAAAATAAGAGAAATCAGAGCTCGAACAGAAAGGTTTAGGTGTTCGTTTTTCCCACGCGCTGTTCGGGAGTGGAATGGTAGAGAGAGAGAGTATGATTGTGGTTCGATGAACCCTCTGCCAAGCACTTAAATGTGAATTGCAGAGTAATCATGTAGATGTAGACGTGCGTGGCTAGCACAGGACCCTGAGCTAGTGCATCTCTCTTTCCTTTCCAGGCTGAATACCTTTCTTTTCCACATCCTTCCCCATCCCCCCCCCCCTTCCCCCTGCATCTTCCCTTCCCCTTCTCCCTCTTTGGGGGTATGTTTCGTGCCTACGTCCGGAGATGGATGCTTGTAACTGTAAGACATAGTCTCTCTTCTTTGCTCTCTCTGCTGGAAAGTCTCTGTCCTCTCTTCATCCTTCTCTTTTCCTTTCCTCTTCTCTTTTACCCTCTTCTCCGCTGCAGTGTTTGAGACCTCTTTTCTTTCCTTTTCTTTGTTCCTCCCTTTCTCTTTCTTTCCTCCCTGTGCATGTCTGAAGGCCCACCCATGTGCTCCCACACGTAGTCGGTGACAGTATAACGCATAATTCCCCAGCCCAGGTAGACAGGTAGGACATGTACGTACCCCTGGTAATGGCCAGGCCCAGGGAGGGGTGATAACCAGAGCTGGTACCTTCCGAACATGCCAATTGGTCCCTCCGTCTGTTTCTTGGGAGGTGTGACCTGAGATGTGAACAATCACCTAAGGCGGGAGTGCCCTCAGAGAGGACCCCCACGAGGAAAGAGCGTGCCATCGGAGACGCCGGTAATCGTGGGGGATACTTTAGCAATGGTATCCTCTATGTCTAAAATTCTGCTCACAAGTGAAAGTTAGATGAGTCTCAGCCACGGGCAATTTTTCCATCAGTGCCACAGTTCCTTGTTGTTTCTTGGTCGGGCGGAGGTCAAGACTTCTCCACAGTCAACCCTTTCATTATTCAGAAAGGTGTCGACGCAATTGCAGATCCTGTAAAGTCCTGTTCCCGATCACGAAATAACACCTTGTTGTTAGAAACAGTCAGTGCCCTCCAGGCACAAAAATTGCTGCGAACTCCACTGCTACACACCTTCCCTGTCCGGGTGGAAGCGCACTGCACTTTAAATTCATCACATGGGTTGGTTTGTACACGCTCACTCGACGGATTGTCCAATGAGGAAATTCAAAACTACCTGGCTGACCAGGGCGTAACGGCTGTACATAGTCACGAAAAGGGTTGACAAGGACTTGGTCCCAACTTGTACCCTCTTCTTGACATTTGACAGAGTTCATCTTCCATCAAACATTAAAGCGGGCTATGAGATAATTTCAGTTCGCCCTTACATCCCCAACCCTACGCGTTGCTATCGGTGTCAGCGGTTTAATCATGCCAGCCAGTAGTGTTCCAATCCGGCCAAATGCTTTACATGTGGCAAGGATGCTCATGAGGGTGCTTGTCCACCTCCATCGCCTCGTTGCATCAACTGTGTGGGCGACCACGCTGCTTCCTCTAGAGATTGCCCCATTTTCAAAGATGAATGACTTATTCAGGAAATCCAAGTGAAGGATAAGGTGCCTACATTTGCTGCTCGTAAGTTATTTGCCAGTCGAAACCCCACTGTGCCCACAACAGGTAAATATAGCAGTATCCTTGCGTCTACTTGCCCTACTAAGGGGGCAGCTGCACAGGCTTGCGATCTCACCTTTAGTGCCACGGTTGTCAGATCGGCCAGCGCGAAGATCGCCCGTTCAACATCCCCACTATCACCTGCTCACTCTACAGTTCACTCTTCATCTGCTCCTGCTACATCACGAGCCCTAAAATCAGATACCCGGACTTCCAAAAAAGAGCCTACTCGTGAAGATTTTTTACGTACCCCGACTTCATGACCATCGATTCCTCCCTCATCCATACTACATCCTGTTTCCAAGAAGGCTCATAAGAAACAAAGTTCCTCTCCTTCTCCGCCACAGCGTGTCTCATCTACAGCGCTACCCGGCGGTAACCACCCTTAGCCGTCTTCTGTGTTGCCAAGGCGCACTGCTGGCGGCCGATCGCTATTGGCAGGAGCTGCCCCCGAACAACCTATAGATCACGATCTTCTGCCTTTGGCTGAATGCCATTCTATGCTGTGGGCCGCCTGCTCTCAGCAGTCATTGAGTTGGCAGCAACTGTGGTAAGATTCTTCCCTTTTCTGCTCTCCCTTTGTCAATTATCCATTGGAATGTCCGCGGTATTTGAGCCAATCGGGATGAATTGTCGATCCTATTATGATCCTACTCCCATGTCATCTTCTGTCTTCAGGAAACAAAGCTGCATCCCCCGATCGCTTTGTTTTCCCTCATTTCCAGTCAGTCCGGTTTGATCTCCCCTCTGTTGATGGCACTCTGGCACACGGGGGACTTATGATTCTTCTCAATGATATTGTCCATTATCACCCAATCCCCTTAAACAGTTCCTTCCAAACTGTCACTGCCCGTCTTTCCATTTCTCTTTGTACCTATACATTCCATCATCTACACCGATGGTAAGAGCTGATCTCCTTCATCTCCTTGGTCAGCTCCCCCCCCCCCCCCCCCCCCCCCCATTTGCTGGTTGGGGACTTCAGTGCCTACCACCCACTTTGGGGATCTCCAAGTCTTTGTCCTCAAGGCTCTCTATTGATTGACCTCTTCCATGAAGCAGATCTTGTTTGCCTCAACATTGGGAACCTACATTTTTGTCTGCCTCCACGACAAATTTCTCTCATTTGGACCTTTCCGTCGGTACTGTTCAGCTAGCTGGGCACTTAGAATGGTTTGCTCTTGCTGATACACACTCAAGTGACCATTTTCCATGTGTCCTTCGATTGCAGCCACAACTGCCATCTATGTGCCCGAGATGCTGGAAGTTTGCCCAAGCCGGTTGGATACTTTTATCCTCTCTAGCGAGGTTTGATGACTGTCACTTTCCTAGTGCCGACAATCATGTCACTCATGTTGCAGAAGTTATTCTTACAGCCGTGGAACGTTTAATATCTCGCACCTCCGATTTGCTCCGGCACCCCCCCCCCCCAGTTCCTTGCTGGATCAAGGTGTGCTGTGATGCAATACACGTGCGGAGATTTGCTCTTCACATTTTCCGCCACCATCCTACTTTGGCCAACTGTATCCGCTATAAGCAGTTATGTGCATGATGCCGTCGCGTCATCCACGATAGCAAGAAGGCAAGCTGGGACTGCTTTACTAGCTCCTTTAACACCTTCACTACCTCTTCAGTAGTTTGGAGTCGAATTCGATGGTTATATCCCACGTCTAGTTTCTCCCCGATCTCTGGGCTCACTGTCGCGCATGATACCTTAGTGGACCCAGTCTTAGTTTCTAACTCATTGGGTCAACACTTTGCTGAGATTTTGAGCTGTTCAAATTACCCACCAGCTTTTCTCCCGAAGAAACGTGCAGCGGAAGTGCGACCTCTTGTTTTCTCCTCTCAGAATAGCGAAAGCTATAATACTGTTTTCTCCCCCGCTGGAACTCCAACACGCACTCTCTTCTTCTCGCTGCCCCAGGACCGGATGGTGTCCACATTCAAATGTTGCTGCATTTATCATCTACATCTACATCCATACTCCGCAAGCCACCTGACGGTGTGTGGCGGAGGGTACGTTGAGTACCTCTATCGGTTCTCCCTTCTATTCCAGTCTCGTATTGTTTGTGGAAAGTAGGATTGTCGGTGTGCCTCTGTGTGGGCTCTAATCTCTCTGATTTTGTCCTCATGGTCTCTTCGCAAGATATACGTAGGAGGGAGCAATCATACCATAGTCTGCATTACCCCCTTCGCCTTTATAATCGAATTTGGATAGACAGTACCTTTCCCAGAAGATGGCGGGAAGCTATCGTTGTTCATCTTCTGAAAACTGGAAAGGACAAACATCTACCCTCTAGCTATCGCCCCATATCTCTCACGAGTAGTGTATGTAAGGTTTTGGAGCGTATGGTGACTTGCCATTTAGCCTGGTGGCTGGAGTCCCGAGGACTTTTAACACCTGCCCAATGCAGTTTCCGAAAGCATCGTTCTGCATTTGACCATTTTGTTACTCTCTACTTACATCATGAACAATTTTCACAGAAAATGCCAAATGGTAGCAATATTTTTAGATCTGGAGTGAGCAAACGATGCCTGTTGGAGGACAGGCATCCTCCGCACACTGTTCTCTTGGAGCTTTCAAGATCGGCTACCCCTTTTTATTTGTGAATTTATAACAGAGCGCACTGCTCTCTCCCGTACTTTCTCCCAAGAAAACGGAGTGCCTCAGGGATCCGTGCTAAGTGTTGTACTGTTTGCTTTCGCAATAAATCCAATAATGGATTGTCTCCATCCCGATGTCTCGGGGCTCCCTCTTTGTCCATGATTTTGCGATCTACTACAGCTCTAAACGGACCAGCCTTTTGAATGATGTCTTCAAGGATGTCTTGATTAACTCCACTCTTGGAGTATCGAAACCAACTTTCGCTTTTCTCCCAGTAAGACCGTCTGTGTAAATTTTTGACATCGTACGGAGTTTCGTCCACCTCCCCTCATTTAGGCCCTGTTGACCTTCCGTTTATGGACGTTGCTAAATTCTTGGGACATATGTGTGATAGAAAACTGTGCTGGTCCTCCCACATTTCCCATCTTTCGGCTTGCTGTCTGTGATCCATCAACACCCTCCGCGTTCTGAATGATACCTGCTGGGGAGCGGAGCGAGTGGTCCTTCTCCGCCTATATCGCACCTTAGTGCGCTCGAAATTGGGCTATGGGAGCATAGTTTACTCCTGTGCTCAGCCATCTATTCTTCGGCGTCTCGACTCTGTCCACCACCGTGGATTTCCTTTAGCGTCGGGAGCTTTTTACACCAGCCCCGTGGAAAGCCTTTATGCTGAGACTGCTGAACCTCCGCTGTCCAATCAGTGAGCTGTCCTTCTGAGTCGTCAAGCTAGCCATCTGTCTTTCATGACTGCTCATCTTTCCCATGATCTTTTTTTCGATGCCACCTTGGATGTAGTGTATCATTGATCTACGCTTCCCGATAATCAATTGTGGGATGTGAAACCTCTTCCCTGTGCTTGGACCTCTTCCTCCCGAACTCATCATCGGGAGGGGATAATTTTAACTAGACTCCAGATAGGGCACTGTCTTTTTAGCTATTGCCATATTTTAAGTGGCGATCCTCCCATGCTTTGTCCCCACTGCTCTCAGCTGTGGACGGTGAGACACCTTTTACTTCAGTGCCCCTGTTTTACTCTGGTACGGGCCCATTTACAGCTGTCGCCCGATATATATCTTCCATTATAGCGGATGATACGTGCTCAGCCAATCGTGTCGTCGAGTTTGTCAGTGTCAGTGAGATGATGATGGTCATTTGAAGCTCTTTTTGGGGAAAACAATCCCCTTCTACAGTGGTTTTCTTTTTGTTTTTTTGTTTCCCCTCTTTTTGAGTTTAGCTCTGATTGCTGCTGATTTTCCCTTTTTTTTTTACCCTTCCCTAAGCCACAGAATGGGCGCTACTGACCGTAGCAGTTTTGCGCCCTAAAACCATTAAAAAAAAAAAAAAAAAAAAAAAAAAAAAAAAAAAAATCCCTCAGGGGGTCCACAACTCTTTTTGTGGATACATGCATGGCAAGCACAGGACCCCGAACTCGTGCAGCTCTTTCCTTTCTGGCCTGCATACTTTCCCTTTCCACATCCCCCCCCCCCCCTTGCCACTTCCCTTCCCCTTCCCTTTCTCCCTCTCTCTGGGAGTATGTTTTGCGCCTACGTCCAGAGACGGATGCTTGTGAACGAATGAAGTGGTTTCTCTCTACAATGTAAAGTATCCTTACGTTGTCCTTCTCTTTCCTTGCTTCTTCTCTTTACCTTCTTCTCCGCTGTGCCGTTTGAGAGTTCTTCTCTTGTTTCCTTTTCTTTGTTCCTTTCTTTCTTTCTTTCTTTCTTTCCTCCCTGTGCATGTCTGAAGGCCGGCCCAAGTGTTCCCACGCATAGCTGGTGACGGGGTAACACGTAATTCCCTATCCTGGGTAGACAAGTAGGAGATGTATGTACCTCCAGGTAAAGGCCAGGCCCAGGGAGGGGTGATTACCCGAGCTGGTACCTTCCAAACATCCCGATTGGTTGCTCTGTCCGTTTCTCGGGAGGTGTGACCTGAGGTGTGGACAATCACCTAAAGCGGGAGTGCCCTGAGAGAGGACCCCCTCTAGGAAGGAGCGCGCCATCGGAGATGCCGGTAATCATGGGGAATACTTTCGCAATGGTTTTCTCTATGTCTACAACTTCTGCCCACAAGAGAAAGCTAGATGAGTCTCAGCCACAGAAAATTCTTCCATCAGTGCTAAAGTTCTTCTTAGTTGTTTCTCGGTCTGATGAAGGTAAAGACTTCTCGACAGTAAACTCATTCATTATTCAAAAAGGTGTGGATGCAATTGCAGGTCCTGTAATGTCTTGTTCCCGGTTACAAAATGGCGCCTTGTTGTTAGAAACAGTGTCCTCCAGGCACAAAAATTGCTTTGAACTTCACTGCTACACACCTTCCCTGTACGGATGGAAGCACACTGTACTAAACTCATCGCGCGGATCGGTTTACACAAGATCACTTGACGGATTATCAAATGAGGAAATTCCAAATTACCTGTTTGATCAGGGACTAACGGCTGTACATTGCGTAATGAAAAGGAATTGGTACCAACCCGCACTCTCTTCTTGACATTTGGCAGATTTCAACTTCCGTTGAACATTAGAGTGAGATATGAGATCATTTCAGTTCACCTTTACATCACCAACCCTAAGCGTTGCTATCAGTGTCAGAGGTTTAACCGTACCAGCTATTCGTGTTAAAATATGACCAAATGCGTTGCCTGCGGCAGGGGTGCCCATGAGGGTGATTGTCCACCACCATTCCCTCATTGCATCAACTGTATGGGTGACCAGGCTGCTTCCTCTAGAGATTACCCTATTTTTAAACATAAACAAATTATTCAGGAAGTCCGAGTGGAGGAGGAAAAGGTGTCTACCTTGGCTGCTTGTAAGTTATTTGCCAGTAGAAAGCCCACTGTGCTCCCAGTGGGTACATATAGCACTGGCCTTGCCTCTCCTCGACCTACTAAGGACGTAGCCACGCAGACTTGCGATCTCATCTGTAGTGCCATGGTCGTCAGATTGGTCAGCCCAAAGATCGCCCGTTCAACCTCCCCACTTTCACCTGCTCACTCTGAGGCTCAACTTTTATCGGCTCAAGCTAAATCACAGGCCCCAAAATTGGATACCCAGACTGCCGAAAAAGAGCCTACTTGTGAAGATTTTTTATATACCCAGACCTCGCAACTATCAACTCCTCCTGCATCTCAACGTCCTGCTTCCGAGAAGGGTCATAAGAAAAACAGGCCCTCTCCTTCTCCGCCATGCCGTCTTTTCTACAGCGCCACTCAGTGGTAGCTGCCCTTGGCTATCTTCCGTGTTGCTGAGACGCTCCACTGGCGATGAATCAACCAGCCGATCACTGACGGCAGGAGTTGCCCCCGAACAACCTATGGATCAGGATCTTCTGTCTCTGGCTGAATGCCATTCGATGCCATCGGCCACTGGCTCTTAGCGATTGCCGAGTTGACTGCAACCATGGTGAGATTTTCGTTTTTTTGTCCACTCTTTGTCAATTATCCATTGGAATATCCACAGAATTTGCTCCAATTGGGTTATCTTCAGGAAACAAAGCTATGTTCCCATGATCGCTTTGTCTTACCTCATTTCCGCTGAGTCCGGTTTGCTCTCCCCTCTGTTACTGGCGTTGCGGCACCCGGGGGACTTAAGATTCTTCTCCGTGATACTACACATTATCACCCAATCCACTTACACACTCCCTTCCAAGCTGTCGCTGAGTGTCTTTCCCTTTCTTGATTCACCTTCTTTCTTAGTACCATATACATTCCATCGTCCACACCAATAATGAGAGCTGGTCTCCTTAGTCTCCTTGGTCAGCTCCCACCCACGTATTTGCTGGTTGGGGACTTCAATGCCCACCACTTGCTTTGAAGATCTCCACGTCCTTGTTAGAGAGGCTCCCTACTGATTCCATCAAGCGGATCTTGTTTGCCTCAACACTGGGAAATGTACATTTTTGTCTGCCTCCACGTCAACCTGTTTTCATTTGGGCGTTTCGGTCTGTACTTTGAATAGTTCACACACACTCCAGTGACTATTTTCCATGTGTCCTTAGATTACAGCCACAACTGTCACCTATGTGTCAAAGATCGTGGATGTTTTCCAGAGCTGATTGGACATTTTTCTCCTCTCGAGCAACATTTGATGACCATCAGTTTCCTAGTTTTGATGATCACTCATATTATGGAACTTATTCTTACAGCCGAGGAATGTTCAATACCTCGTACCTTCCACTTGCCCCCCCTCCCAGTTCCTTGGTGGAATAGGGTGTGCTGTGACGTAATATGCAAGCAGAGACGTGCTCTTTGCGTTTTCCGCCGTCATCGAACATTGGTCAACTGTATCTCATGTAAGCAATAAGCAGTTACGTGTGCAATGCGGTCACATCATATGCGATAGAAGACAAGCTGGGATTTCTCTACCAGCTCCTTTAATACCTTCACTTCCTCCTCAGTTGTTTAGGGTCTGACAAATAGTTTTTCCCCGACCTCTGTACTAACTGCCGTGCAGGATACCTTAGTGGACCCAATTGCAATCTCTAACCCATTGGGGTGACACTTTGCTGAGATTTCGAGCTCTTCTAATTACCCACCAGCTTTTCCCCAAAGAAACAGGTAGTGGAAGAGTGACCTCTTGCTTTTTCCTCCCAGAATTGCTAAAGCTATAATGCCGGTTTTTTTATATGTGGGAACTCGGACACGCACTCTCCTCCTCTCGCTCTTCTGCTTGAGAACCAGATGGTATCCACGTCCAAATGTTGCTGCATCTATCATAACCGAGTCTGTGCTACCTCCTTCACCTTTATAATCGGCTTTGGATCGAATGTAACTTTCCCAGAAGATGGCATGAAGCTATCATCATTCTTGTCCCGAAACCTGGAAAGGACAAACATCTCCCCTCCAGCTATCGCTGAATCTCTCTCACAAATAGTGTTTGTAAGGTTTTGGAGCATACGGTGAATTGCCGTTTAGGCTGTTCGCTGGAGTTCCGAAACCTTTTAACCACTGCCCAATGCACTTTCTGAAAGCATCATTCCGCAGTTGACCATCTTGTTGCTCTCTGCACTGAAATTGTGAACAATTTTCTCGGGAAATTTCAACCGGTTGCTATATTTTTTGATGTGAAGAGGGCATACAATACCTGTTGGAGGACAGGCATCCTCTGCACACTGTTCTCTTATGGCTTTTGAGGTTGGCTACCCCTTTTATCCGTTAATTTATGACAGTGCGCACATTTAAGGTGCAGGTGAACACTACTCTATCCTGTACTTTCTCTTAAGAAAATTGGGTCCCCCAGGGCTCTGTGCTAAGTGTTGTACTGTTTGCCATTGCCATAAATCTAATTACGGATTATCTCCTTCCCGATGTTTCGGGCTCCCTCTTTGTCGATGATTTTGCAATCTACTACAGTTCTCAACAGACCAGCCTTCTTGAACAACGTCTTCAAGGATGTTTCGATCACCTCCACTCGTGGAGCATTGAAACTGGCTTCTGATTTTCTCCCAGTAAGACTGTCTGTGTAAATTTTTGGCATTGTACGGAGTTTTATCTGCCTTCCCTACATGTTGGCCCTGTTGACCTTCCATTTGCAGACATCGCCAAATTCTTGGGACTTACGTTTGACAGAAAACTGTGGTGGTCTGCCTACTTTTCATATCTTTTGGCTCGCTGTCTGCGATCCCCCATGAAACCTCCGTGTTCTGAGTGGTACCTCCTGGGGAGTGGACCGAGTGGTCCTCCTCCACCTATAAGCATCTCAGTGCACTCGAAAATTGGACTATGGGATCATTGTATACTCCTCTACACGGCTGTCTATTCTTCAGCATTTGGATTCTGTCCCTCACCGTGTATTGCATTTAGTGTCTGGAGGTTTCTACTCTAACCCCATGGAGAGCCTTTACGCTGAGACTGCTGAACCTCTGCTGTCCAATTGGCGAGCCATTCTTCTGAGTCGTTGCACTAGTCATCTGTCTTCCATGCCTGCTCATCCGAACCATGTCATTTTTTTTTAATGCCTCCTTGGATTTAGGTTATGCAGGTAGCCATTCCTCTCTACTACCACTGGGAGTCTGCTTCCGTCAACTGCTACATTCACTTTCCTTCCAACTCCCTAAAACTTTCTTGACAAATGGGGGTACAATGCTGCCTTGGCTTCGCCCCTTTACCTGCCTTCTCTGTGACCTTTGTCAGCTTACCAAGGATAGTACCAAGGCCTTTTACCTGGGGTCATCTCGAGCGCCTCTCCCTGCCCCTCTCACCTGATTGCCATCTCATGCCCCCCTCCTCCCGCAATTCCATCACAAGCCCCTTCCTCTATTGCTATCTCGGGCCTGTCTCATTTACCTCTCTATGTTGCAGGTTTGGCCCCTCTCAAAGGCGAGCCCTTGCCATCATCCATGGCTCCACCATCTCTTGTGCTGCATGTCCTGTCGCCCTTCCGTGTAGCCTCCCATGTCACTGCTGCTTCGTCTGCACGCCATTAAGAGTGGTGCCCACACACTGTTGCATTCCTGAGTGTCTTTAATGAGAAATTGAACATAGTTACACAATTTGGTGCTATCTGCTTCAGTTCATGCACAGGTAGCGTACACAAACTGAATACTTTTCAATGCAATTATGGGCTCATGGACTGCCATATACACTCTGCCATGGAACCAACATTTACGACTATATTTCTGTCGTTTTCCATCTGTGCAACTCAGAAAAGTTGCTTGTGGTGGGGAGAATCCAGATGGTGTGGGTTGTGAAGCAGCCATTGAAATCTGGCATTTTGTGCTCTTCTGCATGTTGTCTCACTGGGTAGTGCACTTTGTTTCTGGCAATGGTTTGGCAATGGCCATTCATTCTAGTTGACAGCTTGTTGGTTGTCATACCAATGTAAAACACTGTGCTGTGGTTGCAGCAGTGCTGGTATATAACATGGCTCCTTTCACAGGTGACCCGTCCTCTGGTGGTGTAGGATAAGCATCTGATGGGACTGGACTAGATGGTGCTGGGTGCATGGATTGGGCAGGTCTTTTGTATGGGTCTTCCACAGGGATATGATCCCTGTGGCAGGGCATTTGGGGTGGGAATGGCAGAGGGATGGACTGGTAAGTTGTGGTGGTTGGACACCACTTGGGGAAGGGTCGGAAACATCTTGGGTAGGATGTCCGTCATTTCACAGCATGTTGTTGTTGTGGTCTTCAGTCCTGAGACTGGTTTGATGCAGCTCTCCATGCTACTCTATCCTGTGCAAGCTTTTTCATCTCCCAGTACCTACCGCAATCTACATCCTTCTGAATCTGCTTAGTGTATTCATCTCTTGGTCTCCCTCTACGATTTTTACCCTCCACGCTGCCCTCCAATACTAAATTGGTGATCCCTTGATGCCTCAGAACATGTCCTACCAACCGATCCCTTCTTCTGGTCAAGTTGTGCCACAAACTTCTCTTCTCCCCAATCCTATTCAATACTTCCTCATTAGTTATGTGATCTACCCATCTAATCTTCAGCATTCTTATGTAGCACCACATTTTGAAAGCTTCTATTCTCTTCTTGTCCAAACTATTTATCGTCCATGTTTCACTTCCATACATGGCTACACTCCATACGAATACTTTCAGAAATGACTTCCTGACACTTAAATCAATACTGGATGTTAACAAATTCCTCTTCTTCAGAAACGCTTTCCTTGCCATTGCCAGCCTACATTTTATATCTTCTCTACTTCGACCATCATCAGTTATTTTGCTCCCCAAATAGCAAAACTCCTTTACTACTTTAAGTGTCTCATTTCCTAATCTAATACCCTCAACATCACCCGATTTAATTCTACTACATTCCATTATCCTTGTTTTGCTTTTGTTGATGTTCATCTTATATCCTCCTTTCAAGACACTGTCCATTCCATTCAACTGCTCTTCCAAGTCCTTTGCTGTCTCTGACAGAATTACAATGTCATCGGCGAACCTCAAAGTTTTTATTTCTTCTCCATGAATTTTAATACCTACTCCGAATTTTTCTTTTGTTTCCTTTACTGCTTGCTCAATATACAGATTGAACAACATCGGGGAGAGGCTACAACCCTGTCTTACTCCCTTCCCAAACACTGCTTCCCTTTCATGTCCCTAGACTCTTATAACTGCCATCTGGTTTCTGTACAAATTGTAAATAGCCTTTCGCTCCCTGTATTTTACCCCTGCCACCTTCAGAATTTGAAAGAGAGTATTCCAGTCAACATTGTCAAAAGCTTTCTCTAAGTCTACAAATGCTAGAAACGTAGGTTTGCCTTTCCTTAATCTTTCTTCTAAGATAAGTTGTAAGGTCAGTATTGCCTCACGTGTTCCAGTGTTTCTACGGAATCCAAACTGATCTTCCCCGAGGTTGGCTTCTACTAGTTTTTCCATTCGTCTGTAAAGAATTCGTGTTAGTATTTTGCAGCTGTGACTTATTAAGCTGATAGTTCGGTAATTTTCACATCTGTCAACACCTGCTTTCTTTGGGATTGGAATTATTATATTCTTCTTGAAGTCTGAGGCTATTTCGCCTGTTTCATACATCTTGCTCACCAGATGGTAGAGTTTTGTCAGGACTGGCTCTCCCACCGCCGTCAGTAGTTCCAATGGAATATTGTCTACTCCGGGGGCCTTGTTTCGACTTAGGTCTTTCAGTGCTCTGTCAAACTCTTCACACAGTATCGTATCTCCCATTTCACCTTCATCTACATCCTCTTCCATTTCCATAATATTGTCCTCAAGTACATCGCCCTTGTATAGACCCTCTATATACTCCTTCCACCTTTCTGCTTTCCCTTCTTTGCTTAGAACTGGGTTTCCATCTGAGCTCTAGATATTCGTACAACTCGTTCTCTTATCTCCAAAGGTCTCTTTAATTTTCCTGTAGGCGGTATCTATCTTACCCCTAGTGAGATAGGCCTCTACATCCTTACATTTGTCCTCTAGCCATCCCTGCTTAGCCATTTTGCACTTCCTGTCGATCTCATTTTTGAGACGTTTGTATTCCTTTTTGCCTGTTTCACTTACTGCATTTTTATATTTTCTCCTTTCATCAATTAAATTCAATATTTCTTCTGTTACCCAAGGATTTCTACTAGCCCTCGTCTTTTTACCTACTTGATCCTCTGCTGCCTTCACTACTTCATCCCTCAAAGCTACCCATTCTTCTTCTACTGTATTTATTTCCCCCATTCCTGTCAATTGCTCCCTTATGCTCTCCCTGAATCTCTGTACAACCTCTGGTTCTTTTAGTTTATCCAGGTCCCATCTCCTTAAATTCCCACCTTTTTGCAGTTTCTTCAGTTTTAACCTACAGGTCGTAACCAATAGATTGTGGTCAGAGTCCACATCTGCCCCTGGAAATGTCTTACAATTTAAAACCTGGTTCCTAAATCTCTGTCTTACCATTATATAATCTATCTGATACCTTTTAGTATCTCCAGGATTCTTCCATGTATATAACCTTCTTTCATGATTCTTAAACCAAGTGTTAGTTATGATTATGTTGTGCTCTGTGCAAAATTCTACCAGACGGCTTCCTCTTTCATTTCTGTCCCCCAATCCATATTCACCTACTACGTTTCCTTCTCTCCCTTTTCCTACACTCGAATTCCAGTCACCCATGACTATTAAATTTTCGTCTCCCTTCACAATCTGAATAATTTCTTTTATTTCATCATACATTTCTTCAATTTCTTCGTCATTTGCAGAGCTAGTTGGCATATAAACTTGTACTACTGTAGTAGGTGTGGGCTTCGTATCTATCTTGGCCACAATAATGCGTTCACTATGCTGTTTGTAGTAGCTTACCCGCATTCCTATTTTCCTATTCATTATTAAACCTACTCCTGCATTACCCCTATTTGATTTTGTGTTTATAACCCTGTAGTCACCTGACCAGAAGTCTTGTTCCTCCTGCCACCGAACTTCACTAATTCCCACTATATCTAACTTCAACCTATCCATTTCCCTTTTTAAATTTTCTAACCTACCTGTCCGATTAAGGGATCTGACATTCCACGCTTCGATCCGTAGAACGCCAGTTTTCTTTCTCCTGATAACGACATCCTCTTGAGTAGTCCCCGCCCGGAGATCCGAATGGGGGACTATTTTACCTCCGGAATATTTTACCCAAGAGGACGCCATCATCATGTAATCATACAGTAAAGCTGCATGCCCTCGGGAAAAATTACGGCTGTAGTTTCCCCTTGCTTTCAGCCGTTCGCAGTACCAGCACAGCAAGGCCGTTTTGGTTATTGTTACAAGGCCACATCAGTCAATCATCCAGACTGTTGCCCTTGCAACTACTGAAAAGGCTGCTGCCTCTCTTCAGGAACCACCCGTTTGTCTGGCCTCTCAACAGATACCCCTCCGTTGTGGTTGCACCTACGGTACGGCTATCTGTATCGCTGAGGCACGCAAGCCTCCCCACCAACGGCAAGGTCCATGGTTCATGGGGGGGGTTTCACAGCATAATGGTAGATAATCAAAGCCCTGATGAAGGATGTGTTTCAGTCTTTCCAGTCCAGGGTGGTATTTGGATGGCAAGGGGGCGGGGGGGGTGCTTCTTTGTGGTTAGTTCTTGGGATGGATGTGATGATCAGGTGTGTGTGAGAGGATATGGCACAGGAAAACTTTGTGAATTAGGTGTGCAGGATATTGCTTGTCTGCGAAGGACTTTGTGAGGCCTTCAGCATACTGGGCAAGGGAGTTCCCATCACTGCAGATGCATTTACCACAGCTTAGGTGCCATGTAAGGAACAGGATATGGGAGAGGATTTTGGCTAGGGATAGTGAAACTTTTATGAACTAGTGCAGATAAATAGAGCAGCGGCCCATTGTGGAAAGGGGGGGGGGGGGGGTAGTATTGGGGGAAAAATTTGGCATTGGCAGTACTGAGTAAAGGCGTCAGGTGGTTGTAGGGAGAGTTTAAAAAGGTTGATGGGCGTAAGGCATGAAAGTAATTATGTTGGGAGCAGGGGGTAGTTTTGTGACTGTTGCCAAAAACAAGGTGCACTACCCAGTGGCACAAAATGCAGCAACAGAGCAAAAGATGCAAGCAAGTTTTCAATATGTGTGTTTGTGTTTGTGTTTGTTTGTACACATACACCATCCCCTGCCCCCAGCACCCCAACCCATTTTGTCCCCCCCCCCCCCCCCCCCCACACACACCAGCTTGTTGTGTGCTGTTATCTCATGCCCTAGTCTATGAAATCATGCCAGCCTGTGTGTTACCTGGCTACCTGCCCCTTTTACTCCCACCCCTAGCAAGCAGACAGACAGTTCCTCACCTAGAAAAAGGAAGTGTGTTGGAAAATCTTTCCAAGCTCTGAACCTTTTGTTTGTGTGCCTATCGAAGATGCAGCACTTCTGCATTTCGGTGGGTTGTCTCCTTTATTCCTGAATAATTCAATATTGACATTGTCTTTTGCGTAACATATGAAGCAGTGAGGTCAGGAGGATTGCAAATTTTGACTCGCTAAACTTCTGTTGTGCTGGTTGTTGAACAATGTTTTAATATATTTGCTCCATATCAAACTATCTATCAAATTTTACTTATTGTGTGCGAACACATATATGGGGTGATTATCAGGATTTTACATAGTGCTGTACCCTGATCATTTCCTTTAATTGTTGCTAAGAAGTAAGGCACTACCGGCACTACCCCAGTTCTTTGTAGTCATTTTTTGCAGCCTCAAATATATGTAGAAAAAAATTGTGCTTACTAGTTTTGACAACAGTTCCAGGTAAAAACCCAAAGTTAACACAAATACAATCATTCAGGACCAGAGATCCTTGTTCCAGCAAAAGATTATATGCTTTTGAGGAAATAAGACATCTGAAAATTTTATTCATACAGTTTACAACAAAGATGGTTTCTTCTTGAAAATGTGGTTTTATAATTACTTGCATCCTGATAGGCTATGCAACCAGATGCAAATAAATGTACAGTGCTCATTCATAGTA
This sequence comes from Schistocerca piceifrons, assembly GCF_021461385.2. Lineage (NCBI taxonomy): Eukaryota > Metazoa > Arthropoda > Insecta > Orthoptera > Acrididae > Schistocerca > Schistocerca piceifrons. Next base: position 388,589,864 of record NC_060149.1, on the reverse strand, counting down.
GTATGCACTGCAAGAATATTTTCCCAGTGTATTCCAGAGTGAGCTTCAGTATCCTAGACAGGTTCTTGTCAAAGTCCCATATGTCATGTTGGTGCTTGAGCATCTTAATTTTCTGGGCATATCATATTCTCGCCACTATTTCTGCACTGAGAGGTAGACCACCCTATCAAGGCATCATTTTCATTTACTTGGTTTTCAGACCCTTTTGGAAGATGCCCATTGTTGATCTCCAACTAAGTACTGTTACAGGTTCACTAGTATGACAGGAATGTTGTGCACTGTTGTCTTCTTGATGTAGAATCACAATTGTGTACTTTGTACTTGCCACCCAAAAAGTATCTCTTGAAGTTTCTGGGAACTAACGTATAAATGTGATTAGTTTCTCCTCTTTACAACTTACATAGCTCTGACATATTTTCTGTCATCTGATCTTGGAAAAAACTGCTGAAATTAAAAAAAAAATTGAAAAATTTTGGTTAAAACAAGGTAGTAGTAATGCTGATACAAATTAATTAATAATTTATTAGTATAACTTGTAATGTGTAAAGGTCTTTATAGAATGTAGCACTTTTTCTTTCTTTCATTGGAATTTTGATATGTTATTAATGTATAATTCTTTGAAACCATTTTGTCTTTTCCAGAATATTTGTAAAGGAAGTGTCTTGAAGAGGGTCAGATTATAACAACACCCTGCCAATCAGGTGAAAAGTTCTTTGCAGTTGACACAGAAGTAAGTATATAACTGAACAGTCCACTTGCTTTAGTCGAATCTGTTCCTAAAATGCTCTTTCTTTTTCTGTGAGTGTTGCAGCTTTCCCAATTTACTGATGACTGTTACCACATAATCTTTGGAGTCAAACTCAAATAGAACTATAGATGTTATGATGGAACATCAAAGTAACCAGTGAAGTTGATTTGGTTTTCCTGGTAGTAGAAATAAAAATGAGTTGAGAGACAATTGGTGAATTGCAGTGCTACCAGACAATCAGTATCATCTATACTATGAAAAAGGTATTGCTGACTTGGAAAGAGATGGAACTTTAATTATTCAGAAAAGTGTGGCCATCAATAAAGACACATGTACTGACACAAAGTGTTTAAAACAAAATAGAATAAGAAAAAATGAATACATATGTAGATGTAGAAGCAAAACCTGGGTAATGAAGTTAAAAAGTTTTTTGATTTCTTATGGGTGGCCACAGCCTTAAGAAATTAAATGAAGACATTTCCACCAGTCTATTTGGTTAAAATAAGTATTTTAGTGTGGCAGTTTCAAGCTTCAGCTCATTTACAATAGCTCCTCAGAATAAACAGCCTTGTAGTTAGATTCTGGTTCAACAGGGCTGTAAGGAGTTTAGGAAAGAGCAGTAAGAGGGGTGTTAATAAACCTAATATTGTCTGCAGCCAAGACGTTTATGATGATTATTTACAGTTGAGTAGGCAGGTGGTAGAGCGTTTGAAAAAAAAAAAAAAAAAAAAATGGTGTCCACTTAATCAGATTGCTTGTACGCTCTCCCTCCAATTCCGTTTATCTCTTAAACATGGACATAAAGAGTATGTTGTTAAAAATTTTTGTGCTCTCTGCATTGGTTATAATTGGATCTCTCGGTGGTTGAAACTCTGTAATGCGAGTCTACTGGTTTGCATTTCAAAATTTGTTTTAAAACAAGTAAATTGTATAAAAAAATCTCAAAAAAGAATCACTGAAGCAGTAACGTACCTGTTTGTAATTGAATGTATTTTACTCGTTATGCAGGTATAGTTACGAAATAATTCCACTGAGAATAATGGAAGTTAAATGTTAGTTGAAGAATATTTATATGATATTCTTTCACTTTCCGTTCATGCATCTGAGATGTTCTTAATTCTTGCTCCAATATTTTGGGTGACAGACTTTTAGCCATAATCATGGTGAGTCACTTGCAAGATTTTAAGTTATTTTGCACTGTGGGGTAAATGTGCTTGTAGTTAACACAGTTGATAATGAGAGCGTCCAAGAGTAAGACAAAGCAAGTGCTGAATCAGCAAACCCACTGGGCTTACTAAGTATGTGGTTGATCATTATGGGTGGCATATTTTGGAATGCCAGGCAGGGAAGACTTACAATAATAATTCCTTTGAATAATCAGCCACATACTTAGTAAACACTGTAGATTCACTGATTCTGCACTCACTTTGTTTCAGGTGCATAAACTTTTATTACGACCGACACTCTACTTACCAACGGTGTTATCTCTAATGCGTGCATGTTTACTTTACAGTGTAAAGTGATGTAAAATCTTGCAAGTAAATCACCTTTAACCCCCCTCCCCATGCTCATCTTATCCACTTCTCCACAGATGTTAAGGTGGCTCATCAAGAACAGAAAAAGTGTTAAAACAGTTGACCATATTGTAGAAGGTATTGCTACCCTGCTATTTCCAAACCACTCACAAACTTCTAATCACTAAGTAGTGTCGAAACAGATAATGTGCGTGCCTACCATCCCAAGAAGTCACACTGTGTTGAGTGCATGATAACTGTTCTGTTTTTGATGACAAGAGGAAGGAGAAGAAGGAACTAGGGAGTACAAGGCAGTGGTTGTTAGTGATAGGTGCAGGGTGGAATGACAAGAGTGTCAGATATGCAGCATCAGTAGGAGGGGGGGGGGGGTTGTTGCAGGTGCAGGTTATTTTAAGAACGAAGTAAGCATACACTGTAGTATATACATATCTGAAAGACCATTATGTTGTAAAGGGTAATGCAGGTATTAAATGGGGAAAAAGTTAAGGGTGAAAGTGAGGTGGTGGTGGTGGTTTGGGTGATGACAGGAGGAAAAAAATAATTCAAATGTCACATAAAAACAGTAAAAGTAGTGCCTGCCTCTTACTGCATTTTCACCAGCTCTTTCAACATATGAAGCATGGTTTCTTTTGTAAATTAAAGAAGCTGCTGCCATTGTCTACTGTGTTGTGTGGTCTCACAAATTTCTTGTAAAACAGCAGATAAATAAGAAGGGTCATAGTTCCTTTAGATCAGCCTGTACACTTTTCTAATGTGGATTCTCTCCACTATGAGGGGCAGTTGCAAAGTAATTCCTCATGTTTTGAATCCAACAAAATAGTGGAATAATGTAATAAATTTCGCTCTGCTGCTGAATTTTTTTTTTTTCTTTAGTCATTGGAAATATCAGTATGGTTGAGAAAATTGCCAATCTTGGGGTCTGTGTTACACATTGTGTGGCCATAAAATTTCAGAAAGTCAGAGATGAAACACTGATCTGCATTTATGAGAAGCTGAGGAAGGTTATTGGGGATACTGTAATGGATATCAGTCCATTTAGATACTGTGTTTATTAGTGTATGGAAGATGTAGGCTATATTCCCTTGGATGATCAAAAGCAGAGTAGCTGACAACCCACAGCTTGCACCAAACATTTAATGCATTGATTACGTTATTGACACCAAACAGTGGGTACCACTTGATAAAATGTTGTCACTGAAGGCAATGTGATTACTGCTGTTGATAAACTAGATTCGTCAGATTTATATGTCCTGGGTACCAACAATCAGAATACAGTGGAGAAAAATGGTCGCCATCAATGGTAGGAGAGGCAACCTTAACAAATATTGTACATCCGATGGGAAGTATGGGCCCTCACTGACGTTTTTATGTGACTTAACAGAAATAAATTAAGGAGGCATTACTTGTAGATTGCCTTATCACATCTGGAGATCGAACCAATGTAGATTTTTAGTATGTTAGAGGTGTGTGTGTGTGTGTGTGTGTGTGTGTGTGTGTGTGTGTTGTGTGTGTGTGTGTGTGGGGGGGGGGTGGGGGGGCGGGGGGGGGGGGGGGGGGGGAGGGAGGAGGGAGAGAGAGAGAGAGAGAGAGAGAGAGAGAGAGAGAGAGAGAGAGAGAGAGAGAGAGTGAATTAATTGTTTTAATGTTGCTATTTATGTCATATTAAAGCTGTGTCACTCAATTGTTTAAGGTATTCAGTAATGAAATGTCATTACGAAGTACTAGGAGTGCCAAGGGATGCATCCTTCGAGGAGATAAAGAAGTCTTACAGGACATTAGCTCTCAAATGGCATCCGGACAAGAATCCTGATAATGTGGTGGAAGCAAGGGAAGAGTTCCTGTTAGTGCAGCAAGCTTATGAAGTTTTAGGTGATCCTGCAGAGAGAAAGTGGTATGATAAGAACAGGGAATCAATTTTGAAGGGGGGTAGAGATGGAGATTATAAGGATGAAAGCCTTGATGTCTTTCAGTATTTCACATCATCATGTTTTAAAGGTTACGGTGATGATGAAGACGGGTTTTATACTGTATATCGGAAAGTTTTTGAAAAAATTGCAGCAGAAGATACTGAATCTGTGTCAGAAAGTGAGCTGAACATACCAACATTTGGAGATTCCAACAGCAACTATGAAGATGTTGTCCATCCATTTTATGCATACTGGCAAAGTTACTCAACCAAGAAATCATATGCCTGGCTGAATGTATTTGATACTCGTCAGGCGACAAACAAGCGTGTGTTTCGTGCAATGGAAAAGGAAAATAAGAAGGTAAGGGACAAAGCTCGCAAGGCAAGAAATGAAGAAGTTCAACAGTTAGTAGCATTTGTTCGAAAGAGAGATAAACGTGTGAAGGCGCATGTGGAATTTCTGAAACAAAAATCTGAAGATAATGCTAGGAAAGCGAAAGAGTATAGAATCCAGCAAGTGAAGAACCGTTTCAAAGAAATGCAAGAACTTGCTGGACCTCTTCATGATCTGAGTATATCCACAATGGAGGAACTGAATGCAATTGAAGTGGAAGTAGCTGCAATGTTTGATGAGCGTCCTGAAGAAGTTGATGATGACGACGACGGACTATACTGTTTTGTTTGCCAAAAACTCTTCAAATCAGAAAAATCTTTTGCAAATCATGAGAATTCAAAGAAGCATAAGGAAAATTTGGAACTTATGAAAGAGCAAGGTATGTTTCCAGAGTCCGATGAGAAAGGAAGTGTTCATGAGGAAACTGGAGCTAGTGCAGTGGATTCTAGCAGCACGATTTCTGCTGATCAAACTAGCACAAGTAGTAGTGATAATGATAGTGACAGTGGTGGTAGTGATGATGGCATAGGAAAACAAGCAGATAATAGTGACATGTCAGGATCCTTTTGTCAGCAGCTCGAAAACACACAAACTGCAGAAGCTAGCACTGATGACTGTGCCAGCAGTTCAGACACTGAAGATAGTTTAAAAATCATCACACACTTGCATAAAAGTAAGACACATAGGAAACTACTTGAAGACTATGAGAGCTCTGATGAACTAACATACACATTATGAGACCTAATACAAAAAAATCATACAAGTGTAGAGGAACAGATACCCAGTGTACAAGGAAAATGATGATAAAACAAATACATTAATAGAAGATGCTGATCAGACTTCTGTGAAATCTTTAGGCTTTGATGCAGATGAGGAAAGTATTTCTGTGAGGTTGCAGCAAAAAATAGGAAAAAAAGAAGGAAACAGACAAAAAATGCCAAAAAAATCTGTTAATCAAGTGGATTTTGTAACTCAGAAAAATGAAGACTGTATTAATTCACAAAAGTCAAAGTGCCTTACTGGTATAAATTATTCTGATGAAGGTGTAAATAAAATTGTTGAACATGATCATAGTAAGAAAAATGTTGTAGAGAAGCAGTCAAAAAACAGAAAAAGAATGTTAAGGTATTGGTGTTGACAAAATAAATGGTACTGAATCAACACTGAAAACTGAAAAAAATAAACAATTTGAGAGACAGTCCAAAAGATCTAAGAAGAAAACTGCTTTGGAAGGATATAACACAGGACAAAACCGGGAGACTGACGACATACCAACTGTGAAATTGAAGACTCTAGAGGATGGTGGCACGAACAAATGTTCCAAAAAACGGGCAAAAAATAAGTGTGTTGTTGAAGAAGATACTTTGTGAACCAAAACTGTGATGTAGGGAGCCCGTCATGATTTGATAAAATGAGTGTGCTCATACAGATATGACTTTAAGATAATTCGTTTTGGATAATGGCTGTGTATAGATATAAGTCTTTTGTGCTCATTGTATAGAACAGTATTAAAAGAACAGCTACACAAAAAGTGCTTGTTCCACTCATTAATATTGTATTTGTTAACTGCTGTGTATGAAAACATGGTTTATAAAAATAAATTATCTTATCCATTCAGATATCCAATGAATATCAATTTGCAGTTTACGGGGCTTGTATTGAAAATGTGTGCTTCCTTTATTTGCGTTTCAGAAAAAAAATAATAAAAATTAATAATATCAAAACTTGTCTGTGAAAGCTCTGTCATCAAATTTGTGTCTCACAAACTACTGTCCATGTTTGCCATTTTGGTACCCGAAACATATGAGACAATAGTAGTGTGAGGTTTAAGTAGGACCTGTGTATTGTTTGTTCTGGATAAGTGACTTCATGTCTGTAATACAAGCTAAGCAGCTTTTTCTTGCAAAAATGTCACTTATTTTGCGGTGTATGAGAAATACCAGCAAACTGTTCAGTTTAGATATTAGATCATTATTTTACTCTGGTCTGTGTATAAACAGACATTGGAAACAAAGGTAAAATTTGTCATATTTTTTATGAAATTACCTCAGTTTGTGCAACATTTGTCAAAAGTTGTTTTAATCATTATTGCTGCTGCTGCTGCTACTACTACTACTACTACTACTACTACTCCGACAACATTATTGTCTTAATTGAAGTTTTTAAGTTGTAGGATATACACAAAATGGTGTTAATGTTCATTGTCAGTAGTGTGTGGCCTCATATAAGGGAATATATAAATAAATACGCCTGGGGTGGTTTTGTCAAACTATGAAAATCTTGAATTGGAATGATTACAGTGTTACTCCAGTGATGTACCAGTAAAGTCGAACATTTTTGGGCCATTGAGACCTAGTGAGTTCTAAATCTGTCACTGATGTCTACGTCAGTCTTAAAAAATCAATGCTTCACTGTGCATTTCGTGCTTGTTATATTGATACTTAAGATTTCTGGCTAACACTCTTGCATAAAAATAATTGTGAATCTCATATGGAATATAGTGAATGGAAATATGTGCTATCTTCCACTTTTTCTAATTTTTACGGAAAAGCAACTGTCATAAGAATGTTCTCTTCCTTAGACAGGAAGCTAAATTGCCTATAAAACATCTCTGGAGTATTCCTTAAACAACTGTATAAGATATGGTTACTATGCTGTAGCAATGTATATTCAGCACTTGAATGTAGCTTAAAATTTTGCCTTGACAAGAACCAGAGCAATTTGGGGACACAAAAATTGTACTTGAACGTCTTATGACTTGTATGTCTTGATGTGAGTGAAAAAGAGGAGTTAATGTATTGTACTAAATATAAGTATAACAGATTCGGCCATTTCATGTGTTCCTAGCTATTAAGTGCTCGAGAATAAGCATAGCACCAATGAAAGTATTTTAAGACTTCATTTTATCTAGTCCTCAGATAAATGAGAATAGGTAATCACCAATGTGGTGCTTGGTGTATGTGGAGAGCACATAGCACATTGCTAACACCCTTATTTTTTTATCAGCTGGTTTGTCAAATATTATCAGATTGTGTCCACATCCATCTGCATGCTTGATATCAGCGTAAGGTCGAAAGTGACAAATTTTTACAGAATAAAGTCTTTGTCTTTGCCAAATAGCCTATGTGGAAATACTTATCTTTCTTTGTTGAGCCTGTGGTGTCCAAGAAGAAGAAATCTGCCATTGTGTTTAATACTTCAAATAGTTCGTTATAACATTGTTTGAAATTGGCGTTACTTATTTCGGCATTCAGACATACACAGTAGCATATTCTATTACTGTGTGTGAAAAGCATAAGATGGTTTTCTTCCATTTTCCTAAATCAGAACTATACTAAGATGTTTACTGATGTACTAATAAGGGAAGTTATTTAGCTTTGTGACACCAGTTGTCTGTCTAAGTATTGTTGTTTGACAGTTGTTGCTTTGCCTAATTATTTGATCACAGGTGCCAGGTGATGCCTGTTGCATTTACTACTTCATTTTGGGTTTATTAATTAGCAAATGTCTGCAATTGTGGACTCAAGGTAGTCAAATTAAGATGTCTGAGGTAGTTAAACTTCTAATATTAATGAGAGCAATGTGGTGAAAACAACAGTCTTGGTTGCAGAATTTATTTTGTTGCTTTATTTATTTGCGATGTGCATTTCACCTAATACAAGGCGCTTTCAGATTGCCCTACATTACTTAAAACTGTGTTAGAATTGCAAGTTAGAAGGTTACAAATTTAAATTTCTTTGAAACTTACCATTATAGTATTGGTAAGTGATTTTTGGGTGCCACGATACAGGTGTTGGCAGAAACAGACTGCCCTGTCATATATAATAAAATAAATTGAAGCAAGTATATGCTCATGTCATATGTTAAGTGTAACACCCAGTAACCTATGGATAAATAAAATAAATTAGAATATGGAAAAGTTCATAGCAGTTGGCCTTACAAACTGTACAATGGCAATGGTCTGTGTGGATAAGAAAGCAGAAGGAGACGTAAATTACATTGCAGGTCTATGTAGCATATGCCAGTGGATACAAGGCAGAATCAGGACAGTACCTAGTCTGTCACATGGTAAATACACTAAAGGCACCATTGTTAGTTATCCGGTGTGGTAAACTACACTGAATGCCACGGTGCATCCTACAGCAAGTTTTAGTTTTTCATGAAAGGTGGCATTGGTACACAGTGAGTTAAGTTGCATAGTTATACAATAGTTGTTTTGAAGCTTTCGTAGATTAAGTTACATTTTTTATATAGGCAGTAATATAGAAAACTTATGCTACTTTGTAGTAACAGTGCTCAGTAAATTATGTTAAAACTCAAGTGTTTAGATTATATTTAGTGAAGTTAGGTACAGACATAATCCAATGAGATTTTTTTTTCAGATCATGTACAGAATCCATGTAGTCACATAGTTGGGAAATATCTAGTCCATATGTTAGCTGGTAGTGTCAAAGTTAGGTCATATGAGGTGCAGTTTGGATTATACTAAAAGCAGTAATGTTGTGATGAGGTGACTAATTTATGCAACATAGCTTAGGGATATGTCCCTATTCATTACTTTTGTGTTGTCTACTGGCAAAATATGGACACAACAGGCCATACAACATGGAAACTATGTACAAGTGCTTCAGCATTACTAATATGAGTACAGACTCATTTTTCTATGATAAGATTTTGGTGGTAGCCACTCAGATTAGTAGCATAAGTGGAGCAGCTTATAGATTACAGTATATAATCATAGACTGAACTATTGGACTGGTACAGGGGCACGTGAACTGAGAGCTAGATGGTGTTTTGATGGTACAAGATGCAGCCAGTGCCTGTCCTACAGTACCTGTAGGAATGACAGCTGTGTGACAAGACGCTGTGATGGGACTGCTCGTATGATGGATATATGGCACATATTGTACTGTCAAAGTGGGCCCTGTACTGGTCCTGCAGTCCAATCTATGATTCCATATTGTAATCTGCATGCTCATCCACATATGCTACTAATCTAAGTGGCTACCACCAAAAACTAATCATAGAGAAATGTGTTTGCACTTACATTAGCGATGTCGAAGCACTTACAGCCTGTTTCCATGCTGTATGGCCTTTTGTGTCCATAATTCACTACTAGACAGCACAAAAGTAAAGAGGAGGGACGTTACTTCCCTTATAATCCAAACTACAACATATGTGCCGTAACTTTGACACTACCAGCTAGCCTGTGTAATAGATATTTCCCATCTATGTGACTACATGCATTCTGGAAAAAAAACCTCAATGGATTATATCTATACCTAACTTCACTAAATATATTCTAATACAGTCCAGTTTTAACATAATTTACTGAAGGCATTGTTACTATAAAGTAGCACAAGTTTCCTATACTATTGCCTATATACAAAACACAGTGTAATCTAAAAACCGTAAAAAACTAAAACTATGCAATTTAACTAAGGGTGTACCAGTGCCATTACTGTGAAAAATGTACACTTGTTGTAGTCAGTGTGCTGCGGCACTCAGTATAGAATATGAAACAGAAGAGCGAAGAACAGTGCATCCAGTGTATTTACAATGTGAAGGACTACAAACAGCCATGATTATGCCATGTATCCACTGGTCAGTACTACACAGACCTACAAGTTAATTGACTTAAATCTCCTTCCACTTTCTTACTTGTACAGACCATAGCCACTGTAAATTTTTCCATATTCTGATTTATTTTATTTATCCATAGGTTACCAGGTGTTATGCTTTTACCATGTGACATGATCATATACTTGAATAGATTTATTTTACTGTATATGACGAGGTCCTCTATTTTTGCCAACACACTGATTGTTGCACCCAAAACCCACTTACCCACACTATACTGGTAAGTTTCAAAAGAAATTTAAATCTTTGTAGTTGCAAGTAAGGATCAAGTCTTCCTGATAATTTTATAATTAATGTAGGTCAATCTGAAGGTGCCTCGTACTAGGCAATACATATCATGGGTAAATAAGCAAGAAAGACAGTTCTTTTCATCATATCCTGCTTACTAGTTGCTGTATCAACATGCCATGAAGTGGAAATACTTTTCCATCAATGAGCATATATTTTGAAGGTCATGTCTCATGTATTTTGTATTAATTTTATTTGGACACGGTCGCATAGCATTAGTTGCTCATTTGACTCAAAGTTCAGAAAAAGTTAATAGTAGACACAGTAGGTTTTCTTGTTTCCCAAATTTGCACCCTATTGAGACTGTGACCTACAATTTATTACTAATCTAAGAAAATATAGGATCCTCTTGCTTTTTAAAACTTCTGTCATGAACTTGTATGGCAGATTAAAGCCCTGTGGGATCCCATTCCCACTCGCAGCTTTAATCTGCCAGAAAATTTCAGAACAGCATACATTCTCCCACTGAGTGAAAGGTCCATTCTTGAGTCTTCATACAAAGTGGCAGTATTATCTGCTCTGAACTGTAGTGTCAGTAGAATCGTGTAATACAAAAAATCACTTTGGAAAAATCATTTTACACCATTAAAATGCAGATAGTGCATTACATACACCCAAATTGAAACCGAATAGTGTAAGATTCAGTTAGGAGGAAAAAAAAGGTAGAGGGTGCTACAGTTTCTTTTCATTAGGTGGTGTTCATACGGTGATTAAGGTGAAATTGTGCTGTTACCACCAGTATTTGCCTGTTGGGTTTTCTCCAACTATTTATGCGAAGAGTATTGTGGCAAATATTAAGGAACATTGTTGCTGTACTTTATGTGGATGCTTTTGGATGTTATAAAAGTAGACCGTTCAGTTTAATTTGGGATTTTTGAGAAATCATAACAGTTCTATTGAGTTACATTGTATGTCTTAAGTTAATCCCAGCATTAGTTCCTTTAATTTATCAGGGTTACACAGAAATTAATTGCTAGCAAATGGTTGGTGGCTTGCCTCTAGGCATATGGCTGGTTATACAAGATATGTTGCATGGCAGTTCTGCGATACTGATGTACAATTGTAGTTTGTTGTGGGTTAGGTATTCCACAGTAACGTGAGATTGCTCTGATTTATGGTCACATTCAGTACTACCATTACTTACCAGTTTTTCATGACTAGCTACATTTTCACATTGTTTGATGTCCTTGAGTAGTACATCATCCCAGTGACCCTTTAACATGACGGAACATGTGTTCCAACAAATATTTGTTCCTTTATTCCTTTACCCTGATTACTTTCTTTATCGGCGTAAGTCCTCTGTAGTCACATTATTCGATTTAATAGACATTAAGACAGTTCATGTAATCTGTTGCATCTTTTTACATGTTCTGCAATTGTTGTTTTCCATGAAATACTATATATCGAAGGTGCACAATAAGTCAGTCAATGTAATTCCAGTGTATGTAGAAATGGCTTCTTTTTCTTGTGTCTTTACCCTGCCTCAGCACAGGGTTGGCGTAGTTATTGATGGGTGTGGCATGGTTAGTTTAAGGGGTTGCCGGATGCCATTCCTGTCGTCGCCCCATTAACCCCTACCCTCCCCGGATGGAATGTGCACACCCAAACTGTCTGTGTGTAGTGATGATTGGTGCAAAAGTGAGAGAAACTTTTCTAAATGTTAGTGAATTGTGTAACTGGGGCAGAACTTTGGTTCCAGCCTAGTATTCAGTAAATGTGAAACTGGCTAAAAACTGTATCCTGGCTGACAGACATAAAAGCCCTCATCATTAATCTGCCAGGCAAATTCAGTCAGGGGACTGGGGCCAACCTCCCCACTACAGAAGTGGTGCTGTTGTGTCAGTAGCATGGGTAGGTTATACGTCAGGACTTTTTAAATTGTTTTTTTAAAGGAAAAAGAACCTTCATAAATGATATTGTTAATTTCTGAACAAGCATTGTTGATGTAGCTGTTCTTGGCTGTTTTGTCATTACTAAAAGTTTCTGTCCAGATCTGTATTGTTTGAAGTTTCGATAATTGACAAGCTTGACAGTGGAATTGGTGTATGTTCAAAGAATCATTATACCTCTATGTATATACTTTGCAAATCACAGCACATTGCTGACAATGAGCAAAACAGTCCATTGAATGTTAAGTGCTACAATCTTCTGTTGACTATAAGTTCAAATGGTTGTAATAATGTCGTGTAAATACCTTAAACTGGACATGTTGGGATGTAACTCAGTTTTCATAGTTTTGATATTTAATAAATGATACTTTCACCAAGTGGTGTAATATTAAAATGCTTGTCTTGAAGATCCAGCACTGCTTTACTCATGTTACTTTCAACAGTATTCTTTTAAAAGAGTTTTAATGGTACAGCTTTTTCATGGGAATTATGTCCTTAACTTTATCAGATGGATTACTACCAGTGTAGCAGTATTATACAGGTCATGGTTAGCGACTGATAACAGAAGCCCATTATTCTGTTCCAGTCATTGGTGAAAATAATATGCTGATGAAGGGGGGGGGGAGGAGGGGGGGGGGGGGGAGCGCAACAACAAGGAGGAGTTGTGGGGCACAAACAAAAGCTGGTAGGAGTGTTTCTACGTCTGAAAGATGGAGGTCTATTCATTTCATGCCAGCTTCATAAGAGTGGTGCTAGCAGTGCCAATATGAGGATGCAAATTTACATACACTCTAACGGTCATGAGCATTAGTTACACTTGAGATTGGATATGGTAAGTTGATGTTAGTTAGGAATGCCTTTAAGGCGACAAAGACTCCATTATCAGCACCTCAGAGTTTGAACGAATTTGTGTAATAGGCCTACAAGAAGCTTGATGCTTCTGTGATGCTGCAGAAAGACTTGGCAGGAATTTAGCCACTGTACACGATTGCTGGCAGCGATGGTCACGAGAATGTACGGTCCCAAGAAGACAGGGGTCCAAATGGCTATGTGGTTCTACAGAGAGGGAAGAATGTTATGTTTGGTGTATGGCTGAGGAGGATCATACGGTGTCTGCAGCAGCAATTTGAGCAGCAGTTAGCACACAGCAAACTGGTTATTCAGGTACAGCTCTGATCCAGATGCCCTGCAGTGTGTATTTCACTGGCCTCAAACCATTGCCATTTTTTACTTCAGTAGTGTCAAGCAGGGGCGGATTGGAAGGCAGGGTGGAGGTCTGTCGTGTTCTGTGATGAAAGCTGGGTCTGCGTCTGTGCCAGTGATGGATATGTGTTGATTATGTTGAGGCCAGTTAACAACCTGCAACGAACTTGTGTGCGTGCTAGACACACTGGACCTACATCTGGAGTTACAGTCTGGGTTGCGATTTCGTATGAAAGCAGGAGAGCTCTCATGGTTATCCCATGCAACCTGATTGCAAATTCATACTTAAGTCTGGTGATTTGACCTCTTGTGCTGCCATTCACGAACAAAATTTCAGAGGGTATTTTCCAACAGGCTGATGCTCACCCACATACTGCTGTCGTAACCGAACATGCTCTGTAATGTGTCAACATGTTGCCGTGGCCTGCTCGATTATCAGATCTGTCTGCAGTCAAGCACATATGGGACAACATCGGACAACAACTCCAGCATCATCCACAAACAGCATTAACCATTCCTTTATTGACGGACCAAGTGCAACAGGCACACAGTTCCATCCCACAAACTGTCATCTGGCACCTGACAACAGAATACAAGCACATTGTCATGCTTGCATTTAACATTCTGGTGGTTACACTGGTTATTAATGTGCCAGCATTTCACATTTGCAATGGCTTATCTCACACTTATGGTAACTTGTGATATTGCATTGTTAATCACTTAGCTGTGTTACCTAGACAAATGTATTCCCAAAATTTCTGTACTGTACATTATTTTTTTGATGTTGTGATTTTTTTTTTTTCTGTCAGTGTATTCTTGATTGTATAAATTTTTTGTAAGTACATTTTATTCAGATTTAATTTTCTCATGGCTTTGTGTGGACATCATGGTGGCATCATATTTAGTTTTATATCATTGACATTTTTTTAAGATTCTAAATACGTAGAGCCAAAGATAGTGTATTACATTTTGCATCATTTTTGCTGATTACGTCTCATCTACTTCAACCAGATATGATGTGAATATGATTTATCACAAATACTGAGTGACATAACAAGAATGTTAAGTGATGCTTCTACACTTTCATTTAGCAGCTGCAGCACATGCTAACATCAGGCTCTCGAATGACCGTTGTGTACTCTACATTTTCGCTAGTCTACAGGAAGCTAATGCTCTGGTCACTCTTGCTGGATGTAGGTGAGGACCTGTCATTACACTTGGTCCTTCATAGTGGCATCCATCACTTTAGATATTGAGTGAAACAGAACAACTTGGGTGAATTTCAGTGTAGCTGAAAGGAAAATGCTTGAGTTGAAATTGTAATCTGAGCTCACTGGAATGCGTGATACGGAATGTAAACTGGACATGTTACACTGTAGTGTGGTGATGAATTCAGTGCTGAAAATTTCTCCGATGAAGTGGCAATATGTATAATAGTTGCTTCACTTTTTCTTACTTATGGGCAAATTGGCAAAACAGGGTGGAGAGAGTCTTTTTTTCCTCTCATTCGAAAATAATTAATTTCCTCTAAAACTGACATTATTGCGTATTTTGGGCCATCAAGTTAGTGTGAAAGATCTGCTCAAAGCCCTGCTGGGATGAGCCTGTTACTAAAACTAGAAGTCTGCTTAGGTTATATGTAGCTAGGTAGGAGCTTATTTTAAACAATTTTGTAATGTGAGAAATGCCTCCTCCTGTTCTTGGGGCCATACAAATTTGACACCTTTCTTTCATAGGAGATTTAAAGGATGAAAAATATGGGTGATTTTTGCAGTGAATTTTCTGTAATAACTTGCCTTGTCTAAAATAGTCATTCTTTGAGATTTATTGCTGCTGGTGGTTTGTCGATTGCCTCAACACAATGTTTATTTTAATCCACTCAGGTGAGTCGTAAAGAGAGAATAGATTTCAGTTGTTTATTATAGGCAAACTATAAAAGATAGAAACACACAGTGCATGTCACTGGATAGAGAAAGGCTCAAAGTTTTGATACAGCTGCACTGTTGTTCGTAGCAACATGGCGACTATGTACACTACCAGAGAAATCATTTGTGTGTTGGAATTTGTGCGAAGGCAGTCCATAATTTAAGAGCAACATATATTCTGCCATTGGTTCAGCAAGGAGCTGCCTCTGCACAGGCAGATTTGACTGCATACAAAAGTCTTGGAAGTTTGTGGCACATGCAAAAGGGAGAGTACTGGTCGGTATCTGATGATATCAGGCATATCAAAGGTGTGTTCACACAGAGCCTTCAGAAGTTCACAAGACAGGCAAGCCAGGAACTTCAACTGCCTCAAACAATGGTATGGCATGTTCTTAAATGATGCCTGCATATGAAACCTTAAAATTTTCAGTTGTCCCAGTGACCGTAACAGAAGGTATGAATTTTGCATTTCATTTCTCCACAGTATGATAGAGGACACTTTCCCAAATCACTCATCTTTTCAGACGAATCAACATTTCAGCTGTTGAGTAAAGTATACTGCCATAATGTAAGAATTTGGGAGTCATAAAATCCTGGCATCATCACAAACATGACTCAGCAAAACTGAATGTGTTTTGTGCCGTTTCCATCAAAGATTCTGGACCTTTCACTTTTGCAGAGGAAACTGACAAGAATGCCATACTGGGAGTTGCTGCAACATTGGTTGTTTCCTCAATTTCACGAAGATTCCAATTATTTTGTTTTTATGCATGATGGCGTCCCGCCTCACTTTAACCTTGAGGTGCTGTGTTACCTTACAACACCATCCCACAACCTTGGATTGGAAGAGGTGGACAACAAGATTTGTTCATTTGTTTTGGCCTCTCAGGTCACAAGACCTCATACCTTGAGGGTTTTTTTTCTGTGAGTGTGCTAAGACAGTCTTTGTCTCACCTGTGTCAGCTACTTGTCAAGAACTGAGAAATTTAATTGTTGAAGCTGTTGACACAATAAACAGGGTCCTGTTGATTCATGTGGAATGAAATGGACTAGAGTTGTGATGTTCCTCAAGCAGTGCATGTTGCTCGTGTTGAGTGTGTGGTATAATGTCTGTGTGAGCATAAAACTTTTAACCTTCCTCTATCCTCTGACATGCACAATGTGTTTCTATATTCCGTAGCTTTCCTGTAATAAACAATGGAAATATGATCTGTCTTCTTAAATCATCCTGTATTTCACACAAGTATTCTACTGTGGCTTGAAAAGAACATTATTCCTTCATGATGAACTTGAGACTGTTGTTTTGCAGGATGCAAATTCAATTTCACAAATTTTTTAGATGTCTTTCATGGCATAACAGTTACAGCGACGCGATTGAGATATTTAATATATTTGGGTATGTTGTGAATTATTATAAATAGTGCTGAAATATTGTTGGAGTTTTAACAACTTCAAATAGTAAGTGATTCTTTTGATAGAGCCAGAAAGGTTTGTTAATGACCATGGTTTTTGTTTAATAGGCAGCGAGATGAAAACTGAACACACCACAACAGGGCCATGGGATGGTTCCATTCAAAAGCAATCACCACATGCGTTAAGACATTTATCCCACTGGGAGACAAGCGATCAACTGTTTTGTAGAACGCAGTGGGCCGCTGACTCCACCACTCACTCTTCCACTTCCTTATCTAACTGAAACTTGTGCCTGTGCATATCTTTCTTTAGGTTGCCAAAATGTGAATATCACACTGTGAAAGATCCAGGCTGTAAGGAGGTTGCTGATGTGTTTCTCAACCAAAAGGCTGAAGCATAGCCTTTAGCCTTTGTCATATTGGCTGTTGGGGCGGGGGGGGGGAGGGGAGTGTTATCATGCAACAGGATGATTCCATCAGGCAGCATTCCTGGGCGTTTTGACTTTATGGTGCATTGCAGTTTCCGTGAAGTGTCTTCATAGGGCTGTGCTTTCATAGTATTTCCACACTCCAGGAGCAGAGGGCCCTTGCAGTCAAAGGAGGAGGTCACTGGGAAATCACCAGAACTTGTGTGGTTAGCTTTAATTTCTTGGGTTGTGGAGATGTGGTATGTTTCCACTGTTGGATTTGTTGTTTGCCATTGGGTTGTTGGATTGTACTATCCTGTTGCACGATAACACCCCACTCCCCCCCCCCCCCCCCAAAAAACTTCCAAGCGGTTGAAGACTACACTTCAGCAATCACTGAAACATCCTCCTTACAGCCCAAATCTTTCACTGTGTGATTTTCACATCTTTGGCAACGTTTTGACAACATGAAGAAACACATGTATGGATATTGGTTTTAGTCAGATGAGGAAGTGAAAGTGTGTGGGTGCGGTTGTGTATCTGTCAGCAACCGACAATGCTCCACAAAACAGGAATTGTCTTGTCTCCCAATAGGACAAATGTCTCAATGCATGTGGTGATACTTTTGAGTGGAACCAGTCTCTGGTCCCGTTGTGGTGGATGTTCGGTGTCCATTTGACTGCCCTCGTAGATGCTTCATAAAGAGACAGTAGTAAGTAAATGTCTGCCAAAAATATGTTTGAGAAATATTGACCCTCAGATTGTTCAGGCATTAGTTCCTCTGAACAGGGAAATACCTACCTCAGTCTCAGCATTTACTATTTATATTAAATTGCTACTGTATCTTAATGATACTTGAGGCTTGCAAATTACACCCAAAGTTTTATCCAATTTGCTTGATGAAATATGAGTGATGTCTTCGTGTACTTGCAGTTAATTTAACTGTGTTTTTTATACAAAATTGGTATCACCATAAATGAATGAGGTAGTTTGGAAGATGATATTGTTATGTGACCTGTCATATTACAAATGCATCTGAACACTTGTTCAAAAACAGCATTTTTACTTCGGTAGAGAGATTCCAAATCTACAAATGGAATGACTTTAAAAACCAGGTGGACTATGTCACAAATTTTGAATACAGAAATAGTGCATTAACAGTAAACTGAATGCTTTAGCATTTGCTACAACAAGTAATGTCAACTTGGAACTAACTTTCATGTAAGTGTTTGAGACAACATCATGCGTATTCTCGTTGGTGACAACTTTTATGTGTATGTACTTGCTGTACATTCACATCCTGAGTGTAAGTAATGGTTAGAAATTCTGCCTCATAATTTTATAGTGAACAAAACTCTAAAATATTTACATCCTGCTGCTGACATGGCAGTGCCACACTTGTTTTCCAGGTTCTGTGGAAGCGCACTGACGCTGTACGACTTGGTTTCTTATAATAAAAACAAACTTCATTATGATGTGGACAATTTTGCTATGGATGAGTCTGGAAACAGTGTACACATGATGTAGCTGTCTTACAAGGAACCCTGCGAGTGTGAGTTCGCAAGTTAAATATTTAGTAAGGTTCATTTGACAGTGTTAACAATTGACAGGTAAATATTAGCTGCTAATGACTCGCCATGCACAGCAGAAGGGTGACAGGAAATAAGTGTTTGGGAGGTGCCGAGATCAACCTCCTTTGGGATGTATGTATGTATTAAATTTCACAAAATTGGCATCATTGACATTCAAGAAATGTTTGAAACAAACCATTAACCTGCACTATGAACAACAAATGAAAAATGGCACACCGTAGAGATCACAATGGTTCACACCATCAAGATCGAAGATGAACTCCTTGGGATTTACAAACTGTGCGGGATGTTCAGCTAGGGCTAGACATCAACTCTTAAAGAATGCATATAGAATCATATTGGTGTGATGTGGTGTTGTGAACTGATGGAATGTGATGGCATGCAACCCAATGTGAAACAGTCTGTAATGGGGCTTATCATGAAACTGACTATCCTTTAAGGTGTTGCTGCAGATAGTGCAATATGTTTTATAGGCTTGGATAAAAAACATCCACAGGCTGAATTTGTCCCGTGGCTCCATGTGATATGAATTGCAATGTTGCAACTTTCTCAGGAGGGTTAATTTGCTCTAGAGGAGACCAGGTATCAAGCAGAAGCAAGTTACTTAGACCAGCCGTTGGCCAAAGTAGTGCTCATACCAATTGTTCTACTATGCCCATTTTCCCACTCTTGTTTGCTGTGTAGTAAATATTACCTACTGCTCTTGCAATATCACGCACACAAGGAAGTATCATAGGGGGCAGAGCACCCCCAACAGCACAATAATTAACTTTCCAGCTAACTTACCATCCAGATCAACGGTCTGCATAATTGTTGACAAATATGTTAAGGTATTGACATAAGTTGATCTTGATACAACTCTCTTGAAACCTCTAAATTCCAGGGTTCCTTTTATATGGATTTCCTCTTCAAATACCAGTTAGTCAGAAATTTGAAACAAATTCCATACTGAACGATTTGATAAATTTCTCTCATCTACAAATTTTTGGTCTGATACTATGCTTTGCGGTGCACTGTCAAGTTGACACTTTGAGTGAACTATTTTGCAGTGTGTGTTCTTGGTCTGTTAATATTGAGAAAAAGATTTTCAGGAAATTTTTAACCACTCACATTCAACAACAAAAAATGTAACTTTGATAGTATCAGTTACATTTAGAACTTTCAAATCGGAGACAACCTTAAAGTTCAGTACATGCTCAAACCATACGGATGTCAAGTACCAAGGATACTTCCACGACTGCTGAATTGATTTGGACAATGAAATCAGTGATTTGCAATTATTCTATGGATTAGCCAAGTGATATTTGTAACGTTTTAAGATGATGGTCCCTGATAGTATTCATGAACATTTTTCACTTTCGTCTAAGAAAATGAGACCTAATACCTGTTATAGGCTGGCCCCATTATTTCTAGGAACATCCATTAAAAGGACCATGTTACTCATATTACACATTAAGTTTCAATGAAACTACCAATGTTAAAGCTGAAAAAGAATCAACTACCATTACATCTTGATCAGAGTGTCAGTGTTGGATAACATGTCACCTAAGAACTTTATTAGCAAAGCAGATGGTGAAACGTTAAACCAGAAATTATGTGAAGCACTTTCTGAAGCCATCTTGTCCCTAAATAAATGCCCTATGCTTGGATCAGATGGACCTGACATCAACAAGTGTGTTCAGGCTTTTAGTAGTGTCCAGGAGACTGGAGGCAGACAACTTCTAAACATCGAAACTGGCAACATTCATACAGTGCAGCATGCCTGTGTGTAAAGGCTTTGGAATGTTTAGGTCAAGAAGCATCCGAATTTCTGATCAGTATTGGCTATTGTTTTGATGGTTGGCCTGTTTGCGGGGACAAATTTGAAGGAATTCAGTCTACGTTAAGTATTCCACATCACAAGGTTAATAAGGTGTACAGCCATAGGGTGGCTTGCTTTAGGACCTGCAGCCAACAGAGTTTTGAAACAATAGGGTGGGATTCATAATTACTTTCTTAAGCAAATACCTGTAAAAAAGAATTCTGCTACTGTTTAGTCCAAATACCACCGTGACATTGTGAATGTTTTGCAAAACTTTCAATGACAACAGAACTTGATTCCATAATTTCATCATCTGAACTATACATTAACTTTACATGCCGTATTCAAAGCCAAACACATTTGATTCACAATTTGCACACGGAAATATAAAATACTTAAAACCTTTTTGGCTCATTTTTTGAAAGTTTAGATTTCAAGAAAAATTGAATGTCTTTTTGTAGGTGTTCATCATAATCATTATTATTATTATTATTATTATTATTATTATTAGTAGTAGTAGTAGTAGTAGTAGTAGTATTAGTAGTATTATAATCCTCTTGAACAGCTAGTTGTTAGTGGGCAAGAAACCTAAGAACTTAGTAAACTGGAAGAATTTGACAAGTTGTGATCCACATCTAGATGGATACTCCTGCTAATCAGATTTAAGTGCCTGGCAGAGGTTTCGTCGAACCATCTTCACAATAATTCTCTATTACTTCAATCTTGTACAGCGCTCGGAAAAACCGAACACCTATATCTTCCGGTGTGAGCTCTGATTTCCCTTATTTTATTATGGTAATCATTTCTCCTTATGTAGGTCGGCGTCAACAAAATATTTTCGCATTCGGAGGAGAAAGTTGGTGTTAGAAATTTCGTGAGAAGATTCCGCCACAACGAAAAACGCCTTTGTTGTAATGATGTCCACCCGAAAACCTGTATCATTTCAGGGACGCCCCATTTCGCGATAATACAAAACGTGCTGCCCTTCTTTCTACTTTCTCGATGTACTCCGTCAATCCAATCTGGTAAGTATCCCACACCACATAGCAGTATTCTAAGAGAGGATGAACAACCGTAGGGTAGGGAGTCTCTTTAATATATCTGTTACATTTTCTAAATGTCTGACCAATAAAACGCAGACTTTGGTTAGCCTTCTCAACACTTTTTTGTATTCAACAAAGAATTTTATTCTCAACACGGACTGCCAATGGGGTCATCAATCAGTGGCCTCCTAGCTACCATATTCATGAACAACTTGGAGAACATGATCTTCAGAAGCATAATAAAACCAAAGAACTGCAAAGTTATATACTGGTACCGTTATGTCGATGACATAATATGCCTGATTGATGAATCACATACACACATAGAACAGCTACACAATGAAATAAACAACCTACACCCCAAAATTAACTTCACATTAGAAACAGAAACTAACAACACACTACACTTTCTAGATCTCACCATACAAAAAGCAAACACCACACACAAGTTGACAATATACAGGAAACCAACAACTACCATTCACTACCTATCAAACCACCCATTGACACATAAGCATGCAAACTTCAGATTAATGCTCCACAGATTAAACAGAGCACCCATGAACAAACAGAACTAAACACAATAAAACAAATAGCAGTAGAAAATGGTTATACTACTCATATGGTACATAAGTTAAATAAACACACACCCGCGCGCGCGCGCGCTACAACACAAAATACGAGCAATGACCACACAACAGAGCAACAACACACACGCAAAACGAAATGGCACATACTCACTTACAGTCACAAGATTGTTCACAGAATAGGCAACATATTAAAGAAACAGGGACTCCAAATAGGATACAGGACGGAGAACACAGCACAGAAAAGTTCAGAACACAAGAAACACCCGTGGATAAATTTAACAGATCATGAATATATGAACTCAAATGCAACACTTGCCAGTCAGTATACGTAGGACAGACATGCAGAAACTTCAAAACAAGATATTCGGAACTTCTCAGAGCTTTAAAAAGCAACAGCTGCCATAGCACATTTGCTGACCACCTTATAGCCGACAATCACCACCCAACCACAATAGAAACAGACTTAAGAATACTAAAACCCAGCCACAACCTATACAGCAAACTGACCATTGAGGAAAACTTCCATATACAGAAGGCTACAACAGAAGGAAAACAGGTCATAAACGAATACACTACACTCTGCAAGGGCACACTATTTAACTAAACCACAATCACACAGTGTTCTGGTGTAGTAAAAAGTGTTTTACTACGTTCTTTTGTGGAAAATACTTGTTATAGTTACGTATGCATCACAACATCTCAGCATGATGCGGAGAATGGAAGTGCTTGCCACACGAATACGTAAGTAAATACGAGAAAAGGCCCGAAAACATCGCGAAAAACTAAATTATATTCTAGAAGATAGGTTAACTCCCAGCAAATACTTTTCTCATCAACATCGTTTGGTTGCAGATGACAAGCTACATGTAACAATTAACACAAAAGTGATCCAGAAAATTCATGTTCACCAAATGTAAAGGTATTTACAAAAAGACACAATCTGTTGTTTGAAGTAAAAATGCACATAATTTTATAATCATGTAACAAAATGTTCACATTTCACATAAAAACGAAAACCCACTGATGATGGCACAGTGGTACCGAAACATGGTTGGGTACTGAGAAAAACGGTGTTTTGCGTAACTGGCGGACCTCACATCCAAAATTTTTTTTAACTGCAAACACGGCCAATACAAGGAACTGCAAATTAAAAAGATGGATACTTTTCAACAACATTTTTGTGTATTCCTTCCAGTTTAAGTTGTTCGTAATTGTATTGCCTAGGTATTTAGTTAAATTTGCGGCCAGATGTGACTGATTTATCGTGAAACCGAAGTTTAGCGGATTCCTTTCAGCACTCATATGACTGACCTTACACTTTTTGTTATTTAGGGTCAATTGCCAATTTTCGCACCATTCAGATATCTTTCCTAAATCGTTTGCAATTTGTTTTGATCTTTAAATGACTTTACTAGACAATAAACGACGGCATCATCTGCGAAAAAGCTAAGATGACTGGTCAGATAGTCTCCTAAATCGTTTATGTAGATAAGGAACAGCGTGGGGCCCATAACACGTCAGAAATCACTTCTGTTTTACACTATGACTTTCCGTTAATTGCTAAGAACTGTGACCTCTCGGACGGGAAATGACGAATCCAATCATATAACTGAAAAGATAATCCATAAGCACGCAACTTCACTACAAGCCGCTAGTGTGGTACAATGGTACATCCTTTTGAAATCTAGAAATACGGAATCAATTGGACATCCATTGTCAATAGCACTCAACACTTCGTGTAAGGAGCTAGTTCGGTTTCACAAGAACGATGTTTTGTAAATCACTGTGTGTCGACAGACCGTTTTCTTCGAGGTAATTCATAATGTTAGAACGCAATATATGTCCCAAATTCCTGCTGCATATCGGCGTTGATGATATGGACCTGTAATTTAGTGGATTACTCCAACTATCTTTCTTGTATATTGCCGTGACCTGTGCAACTTTACAGTCTTTGATTACGAACCTTTCGTCGAGCAAGCTGTTGTAAATGGAGCTATTATATCAACACACTCTAAAAGGAACCTAATTCGTATACAGTCTGGACCGGAAGACTTGCTTTTGTTAATTGATACAAGTTGCTTCACTACTCCGAGCATATCTACTTCTACGTTACTCATGTTGGCAGCTGTTCTTGATTCGAATTCTGGAATATTTACTTCGTCTACTTTGGTGAAGGAGTTTCAGAAGGCTGTGTATAGTAACGCTGCTATGGCAGCACTGTCTTCGATAGTATTTCCATTGCTATCGCGCAGAGAAGGCATTGTTGTGTCTTGCCGCTAGCATAGTTCACATACAACTAGAATCTCTTCGGATTTTCTGCTGCCAGGTTTAGAGAGAAAATTTCCTTGTGGAAACTTTGTAAGCATTCGCTTTGAAGTCCGCGCCAAATTTCGGCCATTATCAATCTTTGAGATTTTGCTTTCGTTTAAATTTGGCATGTTTTTTTCGTTGTTTCTGCAACAGTGTTACGACCCGTTTTGTGTACTAAGGAGGCTCAGTTCTGTCGTTAGTTGCTTTGTTTGGTATGAATCAATTGCTGTCGATAGTATTTCTCTGAATTCAAGCAACATCTTGATTACACTTACATTGTTAATTTGGAACGAGTGGAGATAGTCTCTCAGGAAGGCGTCAAGTGAATTTTTATCTGCTTTTTTTTTGAATAGGTATATTTTTCGTTAATTTTTAGGGGTTACAATATTCAATCTCGCTACGACAGCCCTGTGTTCACCAATCCCAGTATCTGTTTTGATGCTCGTTATTAGCTCGATTATTTGTTGCTAATAGATCAAGTGTGTTTTCACAACCGTTTACTATTCGCGTGAGCTAATAAACTAACTGCTCGAAATAATTTTCAGAGAATGCGTTTAGTACAATTTCGGGTGTTGTTCTATGCGTTCCTCTGGAATTAAACATGTATTTTCGCTAACATATCAAGAGTAAATTAAAGTCACCACCAACTATAATTACATGAGTTGGGTATGTGTTTCAAATAACTCAAGTTTTCTTTGAACCGTTCAACAACTGTATCATCTGAATTGGAAGGTCAGTAAGAGGATCCAATTATTATTTTATTCCGGTTGCCAACAATGACCTCTGCCCATACTCACTCACAGGAACTATCTGCTTCAATTTCGTGACAAGCTAAGCTACTTCTAACAGCAACAAACTCGCCATCGCCAACTGTGTTTAGCCTAACTTTTCGGATCACTGTTACGAACTTCGTAAAAATTCGGCTGAAGTTATCTCTGGCTTTAGCCAGATTTCAGTGCCTATAACAATTTGACCATCAGTTCTTTCTATTAGTGCTCGGAGCTCTGGTAGTTTACCAACACAGCTACGGCAATGTACTACTGTTATACTGATGGTTCCTGTATCCACTTCTTCCTGTGCTTGGCCAGCATCCTTTGTGACTGAAACCCTTTTTGTGTTTTCCTGAGACCCTGAAACCCAAAAACTGCCCAGTCCACGCCACACAGCCCCTGCTGCACTTGTAGCCGCCTGCTGCGTTTATTGGACTCCTTGACTATTCAGTGGAACCTGAAACCAATCACCTTTTGGCGCAAGTCGAGGAATCTGCAGTCTACACAAAAATAGAACCGTCTGAGCCTCTGATTCAGATCCTCCACTTGTTTCTGTACGAGAGGTCTGCAATCGTTCCTGTCGGCTATGCTGAAAATCGTAAGCTCTGCTTTCATCTCGTAAGCAAGACGGCAGCCTTTACCACTTCTGTTAGCCACTCAAAACCAGAGGGAATCTCTTCAAATACAAACTGACATCTTGGTACCGACATGAGCCACCACCTGCGGTTGGCTGCATCCTGTACTCATCATGGCATCCGGATGAACCTGTTCCACATCTAGAATGACTACCACCTGGTATGCACACGGAGTGCACTTTCGCTGTCTTCCCCTCCTTAGCAGTCAAGTCCCTAAGGGCCCCCCTAATGTGCCTAACTACCAATAATCGCCTCCTCTATGACTGTCCAGATCTTGCAGGCTGAGAAGTTTCCTCTGAAACAGGAAAGGTGATGCATCTGGCTGAGCGACAGTGTCAGCCACAGACAGCACCTGGAACCTGTTTGTCAGACTAACTGGGGAGGCCTTGTGTGGGGCCCCTTGAGAAGTCTTTCCCAGCCTGCCACGCCTCAAGGGGACCGTCCACTCGATCACGGTTAAGGAGTCAACCTAAGTGCGAGCAGCAACTGGGCTGGCCACTGGTGAGAACCGATGATCAGAGGACTCTGATGTGCTGGACGTCCGTTGGAATCCCATGGCCGGCTCACAACAGTGGTGCCCATCCACTGCAGCTTCAAGCTGTGTAACTGAAGCTCACCGTCTGGAGTCGAAAGCGAAATGTCACCAACTCAGCGCGCATCTGTACACAACAATCACAGTCTCCGTCCATACAAAACACCGTGGAAAACTAGACTACCCAGGCAAATTGACTATCGGCAAGTGCTGCGGAACTCTACAGTAGACTGTGACGAAAATGCAAGAACTGTGTCTAATAAATTAGATTAGTACCCAGAGATTCAAAACCCAAACTACTGAAGCACTGAGGTGAGACTAAATAATTTGCCCCTGATTAGGAACTTTCAGTGTCACAAGATCAGTTTACTTTCCGACGTAAACGAAAACGTGAGAACTTTTTCTGAAGAATGCCCTAAACCATTACATCGCAGTTTGTAAATGAGATGGAAAAGACGTGCTTCTTGAGTGCATAACTCAACAGTTTTAGGTTTTTAGACCCCAAAGAAAGAGTGAAGAACAGAAGGTACCGTGGCATGTTGTAGGTTGCAAATATAATGGCATTCCATCTCCGGCAAGATACTTATTGGATAAGTGGAATTTTCTAAAGTTTGAATAAGATGACCCGCCTTCTCATACTGAAGGTAGTGACAATTCCTGTCAGCAGCACATCTCAAAGAGAGACTCGTCATCTGTACAATTAAAGTATCCGTATGTTTTAAAACTTGTTAAGGCTTCTCTTACATTGCCCCATGGAAACACAGACATGAGGAGGAGCGGTTCAATTTTGAAGCACATATTAAGAGGTGACAAGGCAGAGATGACCGAAAGATTTTTATACTGTGTTTTGACTGTGAGTGATGCTTGGGACAATACCCCAATTTCCTTTCGGTGCCCATTGACTCGCAGCACCTTAGGTGTGGACAGCAAGCACATGCAAGTTACAGGGCTATTACAAATGATTCAAGCGATTTCATAAATTCACTGTAGCTCCATTCATTGGCATATGGTCACGACACACTACAGATACGTAGAAAACTCATAAAGTTTTGTTCGGCTGAAGCCGCACTTCAGGTATCTGCCGCCAAAGCGATCGAGAGCGCAGTGAGACAAAATGGCCACAGGAGACGAGAAAGCGTATGTCGTGCTTGAAATGCACTCACATCAGTCAGTCATAACAGTGCAACGACACTTCAGGACGAAGATCAACAAAGATCCACCAACTGCTAACTCCATTCGGCGTTGGTATGCGCAGTTTAAAGCTTCTGGATGCCTCTGTAAGGGGAAATCAACGGGTCGGCCTGCAGTGAGCGAAGAAACGGTTGAACGCGTGCGGGCAAGTTTCACGCGTAGCCCGCGGAAGTCGACGAATAAAGCAAGCAGGGAGCTAAACGTACCACAGCCGACGGTTTGGAAAATCTTACGGAAAAGGCTAAAGCAGAAGCCTTACCGTTTACAATTGCTACAAGCCCTGACACCCGATAACAAAGACAAACGCTTTGAATTTTCGGCGCGGTTGCAACAGCTCATGGAAGAGGATGCGTTCAGTGCGAAACTTGTTTTCAGTGATGAAGCAACATTTTTTCTTAATGGTGAAGTGAACAGACACAATGCGCGAATCTAGGCGGTAGAGAATCCTCACGCATTTGTGCAGCAAATTCGCAATTCACCAAAAGTTAACGTGTTTTGTGCAATCTCACGGTTTAAAGTTTACGGCCCCTTTTTCTTCTGCGAAAAAAACGTTACAGAACACGTGTATCTGGACATGCTGGAAAATTGGCTCATGCCACAATTGGAGACCGACAGCGCCGACTTCATCTTTCAACAGGATGGTGCTCCACCACACTTCCATCATGATGTTCGGCATTTCTTAAACAGGAGATTGGAAAACAGATGGATCGGTCGTGGTGGAGATCATGATCAGCAATTCATGTCATGGCCTCCACGCTCTCGTGACTTAACCCCATGCGATTTCTTTCTGTGGGGTTATGTGGAAGATTCAGTGTTTAAACCTCCTCTACCAAGAAACGTGCCAGAACTGCGAGCTCGCATCAACGATGCTTTCGAACTCATTGATGGGGACATGCTGCGCCGAGTGTGGGAGGAACTTGATTATCGGCTTTATGTCTGCCGAATCACTAAAGTGGTACATATCGAACATTTGTGAATGCCTAAAAAAACTTTTTGAGTTTTTTGTGTGTGTGCAAAGCATTGTGAAAATATCTCAAATAATAAAGTTATTGTAGAGCTGTGAAATCGCTTCAGTCATTTGTAATAACCCTGTACATTGCTTATAAGGAAACATGTGAAAGGAAAAGAAAACTTGAATAAGAAGAAAGGAACAAAACCAAAGGCATCTTCAAGAGGAGATTAAAAAGATGAGTAATGTGAAAAAATTAGTTGACTGAGAAAGGTGCTCTGCAAAAAGATAAAAAAAGAACACCAGCTATCTAAGGAGGCACGAGAAGAACTTAGCTCTGAAGCTTCAGGTAATCTGAAGAAAGCACTGGAAAAAATGATTTAAAGGCAGTACAAATCATAAAAGAAGACAAAAGAATGAAAGTAATATGGGAGCCATTCAGAAAAAATTTGAGAAAAGTTGATGTATTATGATTACTAAGAAACAGTAATCCAAAAATATTTGATTCTTTTGTTATTGATGTATATAATGTCATTAGTTGTAAAAATGTGATATAGACTTTGTGAATTAAGATTACTAAAGTCAAATTACCAATGTATCTGCATGTATTAATAAATCTGTATGACGGAAGAGGAACACACCCATATAGGATCGTGATAGAGAAATTTATAATGATCTTAACAGGCCTGTTTGGTAGCGGATTATCAAAACTAAAAACAATTTTTTGCCGTATCTGTTTATTGAAACTGTGTTTTGACACTTTTTAATATACAGGGTGATTATAATGAAAGTTAAACTTTCAAACCACTGTAGAAAGAACACCACTGGTCTGAATAACGTCAAATTGTAGCAGAATGTTATCGGAGAAAAGGGAAAACGTACGTCAGAAAAAAATGAAATTAAAAAAAAAAAATGGACCAACTGCTAAGCGATCTCATTTACCGAGTACTAAGGAGTGACCCGACGGCGAAGATAGGCAGAAATACGAAGACCATCGTAAAGGACTCGAGAATTGATCCTGACACAGCCAAGAGACTAATCACCTAGGTGCCCGTTTCTCCTAGAATCTATGAAGTACCTAAGCTCCATAAGGAGGGCTATCCACTGAGGCCCATAATGAACGGAATAGATTCACCTACGTATTATGTTGCGAAACATCTGGCACCTAAGTTACGCCGTCTTGTGGGACAGACAGACTCCTTCGTGAGAGACTCTTCCCACTTCATACAACTGATTAGCGAACAGTGAATAAAGCCTTCAAACATTATGGTCAGTTTTGACATCAAGTGTCTCTTCGCTAACGTACCTATTGAGGAGGCGCATTCTACAGGATCGGATCCCTCCAGATATCTGCGATCTGGTACGCTTATGCCTGTCATCTACGTACTTCACCTGGCGGGAAAATATTACGAACAGTTAGATGGACTGGCAATGGGTTCCCCGCACTCCCCTGTAGCGGCGGACATCTTCACGGAAGCCTTTGAGCAATCGGCCCTAGCTTCTGCTCCGTTACGTCCCAGTTGTTGGCTACGATATGTGGACGACACATTCGTTACCTGGTCTCACGGTGAAGCGGAACTGGGAAACTTCCTCCAGCACTTAAATAGCCTGCGCAAAAATATAAAGTTCACACATGAGACTGAAAACAGTGGTACCTTGCCATTTCTGGATGTGGAAGTACACAGAACTGCCGAAGGTAAACTGGGACACAAAGTGTACCGGTAACCAACGCACACTAATCGGTGCCTGCACGTGGAGAGCCACCACCACCCAGCTCAAAAGTGTTCTGTTCTGCATAACTTAACTGCCCGACCCTACTGGATAAGCGATGAAAATAACATCAAAGAAGAATTAAAGGAGCTACAATACACGTTTCGTGCCAACGGCTATAATGACAACATTATAAGGAAGGTAGCTAAAACCGAAGGGAGCAGCACACGAGAAGAAGGCAAAGAAGAGATGCTTCCACTGGTACACTTACCATATGTAAAAGGCGGTAGTGAATGGCTAGGCAACGTCCTCCGCCGACGAGGTTTCAAACCTATTTTTCGAAGCAGTCACAGGATCCACGAAATGATAGGTTCCACGAAGGATGTGGGCAGCAATCTTAACACTGCAGGTGTTTATGAACTGCGGTGTGAGTGCGGAGCTACCTACATTGGAGAAACAGGGAGACTTGTCAGCTTACGAGTTGCAGAACACGAACGCTATGTACGACTACAACAACGCAATAAATCGGCGATAGCGGAACACCACCGTGACTGTGGACAGACAACCTATCAAGTTCCAGGAAGCCCGAGTACTGGCGAAAGAATCGTGGATGCGAGAACGCAAAATACGGGAGGCGATCGAAATTATTAAGCAGCCTGACAACATCAACAGAGAAGATGGCTACAAACACCCGGCGTCCCGGCTGCCGGCCATCGCAGTCCGACGGGCCGCGAGCGGTCGCGGGGCAGGAGCTACATGGGACACGGACGTATCTGCACAAACAGCTGTAGAGCAACTGTCAGTCCACTTCCGCGCACACCAGGAGGAAAACTTGCCGACCAGAAGCCGAACGCTGATTGGCGGACAGCTACCAATCGTTGACGACATGGACATCCATGAATAGCCTCTTTCCTTCCATCTTCCCTTACGTTATGACTAGCCAATCATATTAGTGAGCCAATTAAAAGTTTTACAACAGTGACGTCGGACATCGATAGTCTGTAATAAATAGAAGCACCTATCCCCATGCAAAACCAGTCGTGCCCCGAGGAAAGCCGTTGCAATTCGGCCGAACGTCGGTTTTAGTTTATTATTGTTGTTAGTTTTTAACAATGACGCGGCATAATGCCCAGAAGAATTTTAATCACTATGACACTGGCTGCGGAAGCCTACGTTCTTATATCAGAAAAACATAGTTACAAAATGTAGCAATAGATGGCTCTGTAAGCATCACAATTTAATCGTGGTCGTCTACAAATGACAAATGAATTCTACAATGCCTAAGGTGTACGTTTGACGTTAAACATACTGCACTACTCAGTGCGCATGGATGTACAGGTGTGATACTGTTGTTACGTAAGCCCATCCACCACGGCAAGGTCATATCACATCAGATGGGAAATATCGATTTTTAATTGTCCTGAGGCCAAGAACCGCATAAAAAGCATCACTGCCATCGGTTTTTAATTGTACTGAGGGCAAAAACCGCATATCGAGAAACATGTTCCACATTGAACAAAGTGTTTCTGGGGTCACGTTCTGAACGAGTTGCAAAATGCGTGCCTTCAGTGCCACTAAGTTTGCAATCGGAACACTGAACACAAAATCTTTCAGATAACACTGAACATTTTTTTCAGATAACACTGAATACATATTTCAGATAGCCCCACACGGATTAAGATCAGGTGATCGCGACGGCCAGGCATTAGTGAATTGGCGGCTGATAATTCTAGCGTTTCCGAAATGGCGTTTCAGCAGCTGCTTAACTGGACTTGCAACGTGCGGAGGTGCGCCATCTTGCATACAAATGATCTCATTCCCGCTGTTGAAGACCTGGCATAACATGGTTGTGCAAAAGACACTCACAGCGCTTACCACTGACGGTACAGGTTATAGGACCGGAAACACCTGTCCGTTCGGAAAAAAATAGGGTCCTATCATAAATGATGCCGTAAACCCGCACCACATAGTGACCTTTTCAGGATGAAGTGTTACTGGTTGATCTGTGTGTGGATTTTCCGTTGCCCATTTTTCACAAGTGTGTGTGTTGATATATCGAGTCAGATGGAAGTGGGCTTCGTCTGACCACAAAATCTGCCATGGCCAATCATTGTCCACTCCCATGTGAGCAAGAAATTTTAAAGCAAAGGTCTCTCTTGCTGGTAGGTCAACAGGAAGCAACTCATGCATATGGGTAATTTTGAATGGACAGCAAAGAAGAATGTTTAGTAAGATTTTACAGTGTTCAAGGGTATGTCCAGTGTTCGGGCAATTGTCTGTGCACTACATGTTTGCATACCACCACTCGTCTCCTGCATTTCTGTCGCCACCGCTTCCACTGATGTTGAATCAATTCATTCCTCCCTCTACCAGGTTGCACACCAAAAGAACCCATCTTTTCGAATTTCCGAATCATTTTCTCCAAACCCATGGCAGTCATTGGACCAACGCCTTTTTTCAAACCCTTCATTGTCTGGAACTTCTTCAGAACGACGTGTGCACAGTCAACATTCTTGTAATACAGCTTTACAAGCAGAGCACAATCCTGCATTGAGACAGTTATGGCGAATGTTGGAGACGCGAAATGAGGAAAAGCCGTGTACCTGGCGTGTTTTATACTAACTTCAATGGGTTATGCGCATGACAGGTGTTATCATTTACCTATTCTGACACATACAGCTTCATCTGTTAATAAATTTTCAGACTTTTTTTTTTCTTCTGTCATACGTTTTCCCCCCTCCTCCGACAACATTCCGTTGTAATTTGACGTCATTCTGACCAATGGTGTTATTTCTACAGCGTTTTGAAAGTTTCACTTTAATTATAATCATCCTGTATTTTTTCACCTTTTTAATGGCCACCATGGCTCCTGACAGTGGAAAAAAATGTGCAACATACTGCTTTCTCCAACATATAGTGTATCTACAACAATATGGTGAAGAGAAATTAGAGCTCACGTGGTACCTTAACAGTAGTTGCTCTTCACTCTCATTACTTGCAAATGGAATGGGAAATCGGAATGATGTTGTACATGAAGTACTCTTCAACACACAATGTGGAGCACAGATATACGTGTATGTTAAGGAATTTGGATTGTGAGGGGTACTAACCTTTGTGGGAGGTAGGCAAGTTATGTAAGGGCCTTCCTCCAGAAGTTTTTAATATTGTGTGGCATTGAAACTGCTTGGGAATGACACTCAAATGAGCCACCATCTTAGATAATTGCTGAGACTGAGAAACTGGGCTTTACCCTCCACCTCCTACAATCCTTCCTGTGCAGACAAATATTATTCTATTCTTATTTATGTGAAATAATTTAAGGGGGTTATGTATGTTTTTTGTGTCAAAGCCTTGTAGATTTCTAGATATCTGTTTGCTGCATAGATCAATAAATGTTCCCCATCTGGAACTTTCAGATAAAGACTACGATGGATCTTGGTAACTCCTGTTCACACTTCACTTCCTCTGTGCATAGTGAAAAGCTACACTGCTGTACATATTTTTGCTGAATAGATTTGAGATAGACCTGTAATACATAAACCCTGCTTATTCATATGGAACATGTAAGACAAAGGAGGTAGGATTCGTATTTTACACAAGAATATACTTACTTTTTTAAAGTTCATTTCACAGCTCCTTATTAATGTGGTCCTGAAATAGTGTAGAAATTTGAAAAATTAACCAATTCTCACTTACACATGAGTATCAGACCAACCGAATGGTTGATGACTGAAACAAGAAACCAGTTTTTCTTGTCACGTGAATATATTTACATTTAAGTGTGTAAAATGATTACTAGGTTATGTAACAAGAATTTATGAAATGAAATAAATTTTCTAGATGTACTTGTATTATTGTGGCCCTAAAGGTAGCATCTACTGTGGTACTATTGTTAACTGATTCAGTTCAGAAGTTCGTCAGTAGAGTAAAAAGTAGTAAATTACCAATAAGTACTTCGGGATCCTCTTGAATTTACTTAAATTAGGAGTTAATCTGCAAGTTTGCTGACCAGTTATTTAAAATATATCCTTGAATAGCAGCTACGATTTTGAAGCTAAGTGAATTCAGGGTTCAAGTAGATTTTTCTTGTTAGTATTGATTTTGTTAACTGAATTGTTAGCTGGAGAAAGGCATTTCATTAAGGAATAATGTACTGAGTAGTAGTAATTCGCATACACCATTCTATGAACAGCTGCCTTCTAGACATTCTTGAATTCATGCAAGAGGGATTTTGGTTTTGTGAAAACTTGAGTTTGGCATAAACAGTTGCCCAGAAATGTACCACTGGTCATGATGGAACTGAAATAAGCGTAGAATACTAGATATGTAATTTTTGACAACAGTTTCTGATGAGCAGTGGGCCTAACGTGGAACCTTGAAGAACACGATGTGTAATTCCTTCTCATCCCGATGATTAATGCCTGACATCATAGGTCTTGCATCTTGACACCATTTGTTCTCTGTAAGCTACAGGCATGGACCATTTGTGAGCATTACATATTGTCAACTTTTTTTCCAAAGTCACAGAAAATACAAGCAGCCAGTCCATTCTTATTGTACATGTAAATAGCTTTTTTGATATTAGAGCATTTCAAAAATACAAGCTGTGACTTGGAAAACATATGTAGTGGAATGGTTAAATACTGTGTTGGCCCGAATATAAGCAGTATGTTAATTTTGAAGAGGAGGAAAAATGGACAAACTAATCGTATTAAAATTTGTCATGTTGCCTATATAAAACAACTAATCACAACATGATCACTTCTCTGTTGTAATGTAGCTAAACTGCACAGAAATAAGTCTCTCATAATCGACAGCCTTACTGATACCGCTGCTAACTTCACTGCCTGTATTCGTTTCATCACTGTCAGTATTTTCATCACTGACTTCCTAAATTATATTACAGCACTTCCTGACTCCATTGATGATAGTCTTGTGATATTATGTGCCATGAAACCAAAATCCTGTCTCATATAAGGCTTTTCAATCTTGCTAGATGGAGTGCATGCATGATCCGGTTTTAAAAGGCTGTTGGAATACTCTTTTTGCAGACCATCTTTAAATGACCTGTTTATAAGGACATCCAGCGCCTGCAGTTTTGAAGTCATATCTTGTGGTATGACAGACCTAGTTGTCTTCAGTGCAGCAACTTCATTCTTTACTTATGTATGAGGTAACCTTTGAAGACAGCCAACACTAACAGGTTCCTAATTAGCAGCGCACCAATTCTGAAATTCAAACAATAGCTAGCATTTACCTTAAGAAATACAACAATCAGCCTGTTTTGAATTATAGCAACTTGGCATAAATACAAAATCGGGATATTTGTTGTTTTTCTTCACGTAATTCAATCCACAGCCATGAAGCTGAACCACCATTCACATCGATAAATTAATAATAGCTAGCAAGTCGATCATTAGTGCGGTTGTCATCCAGTCTTTTTCTTGGCTACAAATCACTAACCCTTTCAGAAAATTTTCCTTGGATTAAGCTTTACGCTTTATAATAACATAGGAGGTAGCTTATCTCCCTCTGCAGTAGCTATTAAAATCACTCCAGATGTTCATAACAAGACAATTTTTGCGCCTTTGGAATCCATTGTCTTATTGTCCAGCATGTCCCAAATGACAGGCATCTTGTCTGTCAGCATTGCCAATCTGGTGTAGACCTTAAGAGAGCTGCTGTGCGGGTGCTGTTGCATTTCGATTACATACCTCTGGAAGTTTGCGTTTCTCTCTACATGCCTCTGTTCTAGCAAATTACTTTGTCAAATAGAGGGAACATTTCTATAGATAAACCTGGGGCAACACAGATACTCCTATGGAATTGTGTGCGACATATTTAAGGTCCTCGGAATTTCCAAGGTCATTAACTTTTTTTAAATGGGTGTCGCATCTTTTCTTTTATCTCATACAAAGGAAAAAATCCTAGATTCAGGTTCAAAATATTTCCCAGCTTTTGACTCTCTGTAGCATTCTCTTGATGAAATGGCAGTTTACAGTTCATTCTCCAGTGTGATCCAACGTCACAATTTAGTTTCCTACAAGCCATACTTTTTGTCCACTACAGTTTGCGCAGTGAATAACAGAGAGTTTAAAATTTGCACAATAAGCACTGAATTCCAAAGTTTGTAAATGATTTTCTTTTGATGTAGCCACTTGTTGGTGAAGACAAAATTTTGTTCTTTAGTCAGAGCAAAACTGTGTTTGTCCTGGCGTGTAAAATAATAGAAATGTGAGTATAATAATAGCCATTGTCTAAGGGAAATTCCAGTAGTTAGACATTTACAGCATTAGGACAAATTCAGTGATTTGTTTCCAAACACATGCAATATCGTTGCTCTATTTCGAACCAGTGAACAAGCAATACAGTTGAAGTTTGTGTTATGTGAAAATATAGTGGTATTTGTAGGGTTGCGCAGCTAAACCACACTCTTAATTTTTATGACCAAATTTTAAGAAAGGTGTGACGTCTATTGGAGTCAATACTGTAGTTACATGTACTAAAAGACCAAAGTGAAGCTGGGCCATTGTTTAACGATGTTTATCTTTGTTTAGGCCACTTACTCAGGAAGTGTTCCAGTGATAAGTGACTGGTTACAAAATAACTTATGGTGCTACTAAAGTCACAAGAACAGTCTTTATATATATATATATATATATATATATATATATATATATATATATAGTGATGCATGTGTTATGTGCTCATAAAACTGTCTGATGCTGCTGCTACTCCTTTGTAGTTCCTCTAGAACTCAATATGACTCTCCCCTAGAAATGTAGGCTCTGATAAATGGACAAGAGAATCGCTGAGCAGGGGCAAAGATTTTTGTGCCCTTCAGGCTGAATTGGAACACGTAAAATTTGAGCTAGCTAGGTTGAAAGGGGGGGGGGGAAGACTATAGGGACTGGGTAAAGGTAACAAGCAGTACACAGAAGGGGAACAGCTCTTAAACTTCATCTACATGTAAGGTTAAAGTACCAAATAAGTTTGATTTGCTACCTGAAGTAGGAGGGTAAGTGCCTCATCCAGCTGTAGGTCGCAGTAAGTTGCAGCAGACTTCTAGCAAAGAACACAGTGTAGGTCGGTAAAAAAGAAAAAATAAATAAATAAAAATTAGGAAGAAGAGTGATCCTGCTAGGTGGCAGCCATTGGAGGGATGTAGGCCAGATTGTATAGGACGAATTAGGAACAGGTTACCCATGTTACAAGTATTGTGAAGCCAAGTGACAGAGGACACAAGGAATTCCTGCAAAGGTTTTGACAGAGAGGACCAGGTTATTGTAGTAGGTGGAGCAGGGGATAGTCTGGCTAAGGACCAGTGGTAGCTCTAGCATATATCACATGGGCAGACCAGGTGGGCCAGATTATAAAATGGGTGGGCTTAGCCTTGCATTCACATGAATAAATATGGAGGACAAAATATAGTCAAAAACATTAATTTATGGACCTTACATAATTCTGCCAATAATTTCCTCATAACAAATCATAAAATGCCATGTTTCGTTTGTAGTGCAGATTAAATTTAGGTCTGTGTGCTGTGTATTTATAGTCACTGTATACTTGTAGTTATTGTATGCATTTATGTACCTTCATCAATGAGATGAAATTTTACTGAGTGGCTGTATGTATTTGCAGCATACTGAACTGCTGTTTGTCAGTTTTAGTTAAGGGTATCATCTGGTTTGTCATCCCCCCCCCCCCCCCCCAATTGATTTTCACTAACTTGAAATAGCTCTGATGCTAGCATTACTTTTCCTTGAGAAGCAATAAGCAATGTTGATGTCCGTGTACACAGGCAGTAACAAAGTTCTAGTAAAAACCAGTGAAAGAATCAAACTCCCATGTATAAAACAGCTTCAAGCATCTGATCACTTAACAACATAGTTAATGTGTTTGACTTCAAGAATGTACTAGAGAAAATGTTTAGAGAAGGTTTGAAATTATGTTTAAAATTTGTTGGAAGTCTTTAAATACTCTCATTATCAGCTGCTGAATGAATGAGTATAATCTAAAGAAACAAGCAACCTTGGTTCCAGTAAACTGTATGTGTCGTACCATGATTTTTGCAGGTACATTCAATGGTTTATGTGGATACAGAGTACAAAGTGTATCGTGAATAGAATTATTAGTAAATAATTAATAAATTAAAACGCCACACATGATGAGATTTTGTCGAACAACATTTCAAGTAAATGATGGTTTTTAAAGCATCTAAATGTATATGACACTATGTCGCTTGAACTGTGTCTCATACAATCACGTAAGTTTGCAGGTACAGTCAGTGATATGTGTAGATACTGCCTGCAAAGAGTGTTGTTAATAGATTTAGTAGGAAAGAAGTAATAGATAAAAAGTCATGCCTGATGCTGTTGTTTTACTGCATGGACAGTGGAAATGTAGCAAGCAATAACATTCTTCCTTTCGTCATTTTATGGGTGTTTTCAGCTATAAAACTTTCGAAAAGATTTGAACTTCCATGTAAAGTTCGCTGAAAGTCCTTGCGTGCTCTCATTCTCAAATACTGGATGAATAAAGTCCAAGCGTTTGCACTACATCAGTTACATTGTCTTGACAAATGCTGAGTTTGTAACCCTAGTAGTTGCCTTATTGTGTTAAACTTCTAACATAAGATTATACCTCTTAACGAGTATTTTGTGATGGTTGGTCAGCAATTATGCGAAATATTGAAAATCAAATTTTTGTCGTCCCAGGAGGCCATTTGATGGGCAACTAGCCAGTGGGACTGGGTACCATGCCCCAGGTTAGTCATACAGTAATATAGTTATGGATAACCTGTCTGATGCAGAAAAAAATTTGGAAAAAAGAATCAAAATATTATGTTGACTTGTTGTTGGCAAACAGAATGTAAATCATTGTAATTGGAGCATATACCACCTGAAGATTATGGAGTAACCATCGAAATGCATGCAATAAAGCCAGTGAGTGATTCTGTCTGCCGGCCGGAGTAGCCGAGCTGGAACCGCGCGGCCGATACGGTCTCAGGTTCGAATCCTGCCTCGGGCATGGATGTGTGTGATGTCCTTAGGTTAGTTAGGTTTAAGTAGTTCTAAGTTCTAGGGGACTGATGACCTTAGATGTTAAGTCCCGTAGTGCTCAGAGCCATTTGAACCATTTATATTTTGCGGTATATGTATACGCTATTAACAGAGAAGTTTTGAAGGGTATATCCGGGCACTATATAGTGGTAGTCGGCTGCTGCATAAACAAACGAGAACATGGACAACCCGAGGGGTAAGGACTGGAGTGGGGGAACAAGCCCCGCCCCCCTCTCGCAGGAGTGGCAGTCAACGTTCGTATTCTGTGCACCTGCGTAAGCAGAACTAAAAGAAATGCTCATAAGGAATCGCCATTGCCTTCTGGTGTTGTGAAGCCGGTACTCGACTCCCACGATGGACCATATTTAGTCTCTCTATTCATTTTCACCTAAGAAAAGAAAGCAACGATCAACACAACACAAAGCAAAGCAGTGTACACAAACCTTTCGGCAACGGCTACAGAGCAACTGTTTGCTGAGTTTGGCAGTATCAAAAATGTTGAAATGTGTGTGAAATCTTATGAGACTTAACTGCTAAGGTCACCAGTCCCTAAGCTTACAAACTACTTAACCTAAATTATCCTAAGACAAACACACAGACGCATGCCCGAGGGAGGACTCGAACTTCCGCCGGGACCAGCCGCACAGTCCATGACTGCAGCGCCTTGGATGATCCCTCGTGGCTTGGCAGTATCATAAACGTAATTTCGGGCCTGACCTCTGCCAGTACCTTTTGGAACCATAGACCAAAACGCCATCTACCTGAAACTGTCAAGATATAGTGTCCGATTTTTAACATTCTCCGATACGAATGACTCCCCTTTCTCGACGTGCCACGCAACAAAAACTATTTGTGCCCCAAAACAACCATTTTCGAAAGTACATTCACCTTATGTTCAGGTGGAAAAAAGAAAAATTAATGCCATGAGAAAAAAGAGGAAAACCTGTGAAATACAAATAAAACAGACACGCCCTTACTTTTAAAACAGATTAGGCCTAATTGTACTGTCAATGTCAATGAAATTGACGAACAGCCACCTAACTTGAGATGTCATTTTATTTTATACTATTTTGAAGGCTACCAGCTTCAGCATTTCATTATGCCATCTTCAGGCCCCATATGCATCTTTCCAAATAAACGAAAGAGTCGTATAGAGCCATAAATCTCTGGATGTCGTGACTTCCGACATCCAGAGATTTATGGCTCTACATGATATTTTCGTTTATGTGGAGAGATGCATATGGGACGTGAAGATGGCATAACGAAATGATGAAACTAGTAGCCCTCAGAATCAAAAGTTACACGGCTCTTGGTGAATTTCATTGACATTGACCATTACTTAACCAGCCGATGTCCCCTGTCTATGATGGACCAACAGAGATAATCCTACTGTTGTGACTGATGGCGAAATCATCAACCACTCTTTGCAAGTCAATTGTCCTCGCTACAGTCTCTTCCTATTACGCCCACTAAAAAGTGCAGTGAAACAACGCTCGTTAATAGGCAAAAGTTAAATAGTGCATCGTGTTGAAAGTGAAATCGGTTGTAAAAGGAAATCCGTGTGTGAAGTGCAACATGTGGCTGCATGAAAGGTGTGAGAAAACAAGCCTAAAATATAGTAGCGACGACATTCACTGGTCATGTCTTAACTGTTTGCAGGACGAAGACACACAACTAGCTTCCACAGTGAGTTCACAGGAAGAAATTGTTAAATTGCTTCGTAGCGTCATTGACGCTGTAAAAGCAGCATTGTCAGTGCAGAAGCAAGAAAAACTGTGACCTGAAACGCGGGATAAAATGTTTTCCAAAACAGCAGAGTCGATCGAGGCTGCTGCACCTAGGGAAGAAACTCGTGCGGAAGTCGTAAGAACCGAAAGTAAATACAAGTGGACGAGTGTAACTCACAGGAAAAAGATTTCGACACGTCTCAGTAATGAAAATCAGAGCAAAAAAGAAAATGAATTCGTTGTTATAGGCGATTCTCTGCTGAAAAATGTGGTTGTGCCGAATTCCACAATAGACGTTCGTCCAGGAATCAAGACCCACCAGTTGACGAAACACTTGAGCGACATATAGTTCGCAGGATGGTTCAGCAGAGGCATCTCAAAAGAATTACAAAGCAGTCTTCATCCATGCGGGTGCAAATTCTCTCAGAAGCAGTACTGAGGAGGAAATTGTAAGTGAAACAAGAAATTTAATTAGATCTGCCAGAAACCTCTACAAAACGTCTAGAATCTCGGTGAATGGCATTATCTACGTAAGACCAGTCAGTGATCGGTATATTGAGAGAATAAACTGTGATTTAAACGAAAACTGTAACGATCGAGGAGCTGTGTTCATAAATCCGAATAAATTCTTAAGCGATAAATGTTTGGGTAAAGATGTCTACATTTAAATAGGTTAGGATCCAAAATTTTTAGTAAAATGTTTGCTGATACAAGTAAAATTCTGCAAAATAGGAGAAACTTTTAAGAAATGGGGATGAGAAACGGTGTTTGGTAACGAAATCGGCAAAAGTGAAACGGTACTCAAGAAAGAGTATGCAGTTGGATGTAAATGGTCCAAGTTCTTACTTTTCAAACAAAAGTCATAAACTGGACGAATTACAAATTATTCTATCTGAATGTAGAAATATTACAGTCATTTGCCTCAATGAACATTGGTTTATACCTGACATTATTAAAATTTTTTATAAAATTGAACATTTCGAATTAGCCAACAGCTTTCGTAGATTCGAGAAATTACATGGAAGATCTTGCATACTTACTCATTCTAATATAAAATATGATATAAGAAATGATTTTAATCATTTGAATGAAGAGTAAATATTTGGAAGCTGCTGTTACCACTCTGCATTATTCATTGAACAACCAAAAATTAAGAAACAAATTTCATATAACAAAATCCATACGAAAAGGAACTGTAATGAAAAAAATTCATTCACATTTAGAAAGACATTAAGAAAGGTTGAATGGCCTTACAACAGCTGTATTTCTAGTAATAATAACTTTAACAATTTTTTAAGTAGCTTTCTTCAGATATTTAATGAAACTTTTCCACTTAGAACCACATGCAACAAAACGACTAATAAACTTAAATGGGTAACCAAGGGTATAAAAATTTCTAGTGCCAGGAAGAGGAAACTCGACAATGAACTGAAATATAATAAAAACAGACGTTTTACTGAGTATGTTCGTCATTACAAAGCTATAATTAAAAAAGCTGTGAACACAGCCGAACAGATGGCAAACAAGAAATTCATTGTACAACGTAAAAGTAAACCAAAAGCAGTGTGGTCTGTTGTCAAATCAGAGTTGTGTGTTACAGCTAGTAGTAACGATGTATATAGGATTAAAGTAGGTGATACCTTTATTGGAAACCTGGCTCAAATATCAGTGTGTTTAAATGAATTCTTCATAACTCTGGCAAAGTCAGATGTTAATGTAGCATAGTTTCAGAGTAAAGGAAATCCCTTTGGAATCCACCAAGAAGGTGAGTATTCTAAGAATTTTCAAAATATCACAATAAAGAATGTGGAAAATGTTATATCATCATAAAAAATACAACTCTGCTGGATGGGATTGAATATCCACTAACGTGATTAAAAGAGTGTGTGGCGTAATAGCACCTCCCCTAACTAAAGTATTAAACCCGTCTTATGAGCAGGGATGCTTTCCCAATGTTTTGAAGTATACTGTAGTCACGCCCCTGCTCAGAAAGGATCGAGGAAAGACATGGGAAACCACTGGCCTATTTCCGTTCTTAGAGTCCTGTCAAAAGTGTTAGAGAAAGTTGCTGCAACTTTATTGTAAAAAATGATATTATTATAAGTAATCAATTTGGATTCCAACCAGGACTCTGGATGCGGCGAATAACTTCATTGAAAAGATAAGCAAATCATTGGATCAGAGGAGTAAAGTTGCAGGTATCTTTTGTGATCTCACAAAAGCATTTGACTATGTGAGCCACGACTTGGTTTTCCACAAATTAGACAAATACGGGATTAAAGACAATTCCTTAAATTGGCTAACATCATACTTACTCAACAGAAAACAAAGGGTAACTATCACCTCGGATGCAGTGAATTATTATTCTAAATGGAGTAAAGTGTCAAGTTTTAGGCACCATTTTGGGGCCAATCCTGTTCCTATTGTATGTAAATGACTT
Organism: Schistocerca piceifrons; assembly: GCF_021461385.2. NCBI lineage: Eukaryota > Metazoa > Arthropoda > Insecta > Orthoptera > Acrididae > Schistocerca > Schistocerca piceifrons. Next base: position 388,546,165 of record NC_060149.1, on the reverse strand, counting down.
ACCTGTAAATATAAATTACCCATTTGTTTGCAGACGTATTTTCTGTTTTAATTGAAGATGGTGATGATGCAGAAAAAATTGTAAGCACACTGGATGCCTTAGAAAACTGGCTCCAGTTAAATATGTTTAAACTTAACATTGCAAAAACCCATATGCTGCATTTCAGAACCAAACATTCAAAATGTATGGAACTTAAAATACAATATAAGAATCAACGTCTGAAAGAAGTTGACATAATCAAATTCCTGGGACTAAATGTTGACAACAACTCAATCTGGAATACGCAGATTGACTTCCTATCAAATAAACTAAGCAGTTTTGAATTTGCAATGCAGATACTAGCAAATTCCACTGACTGGAGTACAAGAAAATTTGCATATCATACACACATCAAAAAAAGTTTTGCATACCCTCGGTTCCGAAACCAGTACAGAAAATTGGAATAGAGATAAACATAAAAATCATTTCCGCCCTCTTTATGCTCATGAAAACCACACATTGTGTATTGTACCACCATACAGCGAGACCTTAAGAGGTGGTGGTCCAGATGGCTGTAGACAACGATACCTCTATACCCAGTAGCACGTCGTCTTGCATTGATGCATGCCTGTATTCGTCGTGGCATGCTATCCACAAGTTCATAAAGGCACTGTTGGTCCAGATCGTCCCACTACTCAACGGCGATTCGGCGTAGATCCCTCAGAGTGATTGGTGGGTCACGTCATCAATTAACAGCCCTTTTCAATCTATCCCAAGCATTTTCGATAGGGTTCATGTCTGCAGAACATGCTGGCCACTCTAGTCGAGCGATGCTGTTATCCTGAAGGAAGTCATTCACAAGATATGCACGATGGGGGCGCAAATTGTCGTCCATGAAGACGTATGGCTGGCCAGTATGCTGGCAATATGGTTGCACTATCAGTCGGAGGATGGCATTCACGTGTCGTACAGCTTTTACGGCACCTTCCATGACCACCGTCGGCCCCACATAATGCCACCCCAAAACATCAGGAACTTGCTGCACTCGTTGGACACCGTGTCTAAGGCGTTCAGCCTGACCGGGTTGCCCCCAAACACGTCTACGTTTCCGACGATTGTCTGGTTGAAGGCATATGCGACACCCATTGGGGAACAGAACTTGATGCCAATCTTGAGCAGTCCATTCAGCATGTTGTTGGGCCCATCTGTACGGCGCTACAGGGTGTCGTGATTGCAAAGATGGACCTCTCCATGAACGTTGGGAGTAAAGTTACGCATCATGCACTTTGAGTCATAACACGACATCCTGTGGCTGCACAAAAAGCATTATTCAACATGGTGGCGTTGCTGTCAGGATTCCTCCAAGTCACAATCTGTAGGTAGCTATCATCTACTGCAGTAGTAGGCCTTCGACGGCCTGAGCGAGGCATGTCATCGACAGGCCCTCTCTCTCTTTATTTCCTCCATGTCCGAACAACACCCCTTTGGTTCACTCTGAGACACCTGGACACTTCCCTTGTTGGGAGCCCTTCCTGGCAGAAAGTAACAATACGAACGTGATCAACCATGGTATTGACCATCTAGGCATGGTTGAACTACAGACAACATGAACCGTGTACCTCCTTCCTGGTGGAATGCTACTATTCAGTAGAAGAATTCACAGAGGATGCAGTGATCATTTGAGCAAGTGGTAATTGTTACATTTTATTATATGTATGTATAACAAAATTGTATTATTATTATTATTATTATTATTATTATTATTATTATTATTATTATTATTATGCTGTGTGTTAACATCAGCTGTTCTTTGTTTATGGTGAAATTTTGTTACAGTTTGACACGTCTCCTGTACCTGAATCAGAGTTTGTACATTATGAGACAAATAAACTACGATCCACAATTCACTTTCTATTGCAAGAACAGACAAGTAACTTAGGCATTCATCAGACATTGAATCCCTTACATCACATAGATGAAAATAATCTTTCACATTATGCAGAAGAAGCTGGAGTAGTCACTGATGTCATTTAATTTGTGCAAATCATGTAATGCAGGTTTATATTGTTCTAACTTGAGCAATGCAAGTAAGCTGTCAGTCTTCACTTCAGTTTGCTGTTCATGTCTCATGATAAGATTTTTAAAGTTTTAATTTCTGCCTCCAACAATTCAATATTGCATAATAAGTGTGTGCCAACGGCTGCAGCATTCGTTTATGCATAAAATATTCACTTTTTGGATTTAGACAAGTAATACCTTTAATTATTCTAGAGTTTGAAATAAAACATCTCCGAATTTCGTCTGTTATATATATAACTTTATCAATTGCTAAAGATTTCAAATCAGTTGCTTGTACAGGTTCCGGTCTGTCTTTATTCCTCAAATCATAAACATATTCCCCAAGAAGTTTTGCCAATTTTCGAATTCTGCCAAGAGAAGAGGAATCTGTGGGAATATCAGCAACCATTTTTGTTGCCACATCTGTACTTTAGTTCCACACACAAATGAAACCTGAATCTGATTCATGCATTTCATTGAACTGATCCCTTGTAGCTTCAGCGAAGTTGATTGCAACAAAAATATCACAGTCTTTGCCCTGAACTAAATCGAATAGTTACGAGCACTTTTCTAGCAAACTTGTGAACAGGCATAAATGGGAAACAAAAGGAAAATTTAACTTTGGACTAAATCCTGATGCTTCTGCACTGTGGTGGCATGTGAGTATACTTTCTGGGTGTTCACAAATTTTTACATTCAATATAACAGTTCTGCTTATGCAGCCACTGTCAATAATAATAATAATAATAAGAAAAGAATAGGCCTCCGGTATGTTCTGCCAGTCGTAAAAGGCTACGAAAAGAACAAACCACTAATAGGGCTAACCCCCCTTTTAGTGTGATTACTTGGTTCAGGACAGAACTAAAAAGCCTCGGACAATATTAAAGAAGAACTAAAAGAAAAATATAGACAAAGACTAACAAAAATACTGAAAACAGAACTGACAGCAAGAAACAAGACAAACGCTATAAATACTTATGCTATACCAATATTGACCTACTCATTTGGAGTAGTGAAATGGAGTAACACAGACCTAGAAGCACTCAATACACTTACACGATCACAATACCACAAATATAGAGTACATCACATACATTCAGCAACTGAAAGTTTCACATTAAGCAGAAAGGAAGGAGGAAGGGGATTTATCGACATAAAAAACCTACATTATGGACAGGTAGACAATTTTAGAAAATTCTTTATAGAACAAGCAGAAACTAGCAAAATACACAAAGCAATCACTCATATAAATACATCGGCTACACCACTACAATTTCATAAGCACTTCTACAACCCTTTAGATCACATAGCATCAACAGATACGAAGAAAGTAAATTGGAAAAAGAAAACACTACATGGCAAGCACCCGTTTCATCTAACACAGCCACACATCGATCAAGACACATCCAACACATGGCTAAGAAAAGGCAATATATACAGTGAGATGGAAGGATTCATGATTGCAATACAGGGTCAAACAATAAACACCAGATATTACAGCAAGCATATTATTAAAGATCCCAATACCACAACAGATAAATGGAGACTTTGCAAACAACAAATAGAAACAGTAGATCACATCACAAGTGGATGTACAATACTAGCAAATACAGAATACCCCAGAAGACATGACAATGTAGCAAAAATAATACATCAACAGCTTGCCTTACAACATAAACTTATAAAACAACATGTTCCCACATACACGTATGCACCACAAAATGTACTGGAGAACAATGAATACAAATTATACTGGAACAGAACCATTATGACAGATACAACACCACATAACAAACCTGACATCATACTCACCAATAAAAAGAAGAAATTAACCCAACTAATCGAAATATCCATACCCAATACAACAAATACACAAAAGAAAACAGGAGAAAAAATTGAAAAATACATCCAACTGGCTGAGGAAGTCAAGGACATGTGGCATCAGGATAAAGTTGACATTATACCAATTATACTACCAACTACAGGAGCCATACCACACAATATCCACCAGTACATCAACGCAATACAGCTACATCCAAACTTATATATACAACTACAGAAATCTGTAATTACTGACACTTGTTCAATTACCTGAAAGTTCCTAAATGCAATGTAACATATACCGTACAGTTAAAAGGAAGTCACGCTTGATCATGGTCCACGTCACCTTCCAGTTTTAACCAGACATAACGTCTGAGACAAGAAAGAAATAATAACAATAACAACTTGTCTGAAGAAGAAAGAATTTTTTATGGAATTTTGTATATAATTAAGTACAGTTTTAGGTAAGAACAAAATAATGTGTAAGCTTTCGCTACTCTCCATTCCACGTTTGTGTGTAAGTGGGAATTTTCCTATCTCTTTTTTTTTGCGAATGCACAGGATCCCTAACACATGTATTAGTTAGCAAATTAGCTTCCGGACTTAAAATCGGACGTTGTTATGCTGCACCCACACAATAATTTCCTCTTAACTGTACACTTCTTTGTTAAATGTCCGCTTGTAGTCGTGCTTATTTAATTTTATGACTTTCTCAGTCAGCAGGTCTGGTCTAGGAGGCCCTAGTTCCTTGGCAGCCAACGACTCTGGTAATTTTCATTTCTGTTAGCGCTTAAGACAGGTTCAACACTGTTCATGTTTACACTGGGCATGAAAGCCAATTCATGCATAGTAAGCAACCAACTCCAAACACAAACCACTGTTGATGGAAACGATTAAGTTCACGTAGTACTGCTTTATAACATGGTCACTTGGCTAGAAGATAAATGAGGCACTGAGAACCATGAGGGTCAAAAGCATATCGTCACTGGTCCCGCACAACTGAATGTGAGAGAAACCAATGTAACAGGTTTTCGTGAATGTTCATATATACAGTGTGGATATACAGCACAAATAAACCTCACCCACCATGAATAAATGCTAGTCTCACAATTGAAGATGACAGGCTTTATGGTTCTCAGCGCCTTGAATGGACTTCTGTATCATAAAATGCAAAACTTAATATACTATCTCTCATTCAGAATCCCACAAAACAGTTTTTTCTGTCAGTATAACATATACTGATGTCTGATGTAATTTAGCTATATAGTGTGTGAATTGACATATCTGATGTGTGCGCTGCTGTCTTGCTATATTTATGTCAAGCGAACAGAGATGAGTCTGCTGCAGTGTCCTACCACCTGGTGGCGTTGACATTAACTTCTAGTTGAGTGGTGAGGGTGTAATGGGACACCTGTTTCTAACATAACATTTTTTTTAAAAAAAGTAGCTGATACCAGCCCGAATCTGGTGCAGGTGAACATCCTTGGCTGTTTCACTGAAAGAATTTCATTTGATTTTGCATACCATGTATTAAATTTCAGACTAAAATGTATAAAAAAGAAATTAATTTGTTATACTCTGTATGTATGGTTAAAGTTATTCTTCTTTTAGAAATATTTGAAATTACGGAATTTATGGCACACTTAAAATTCCTACTATAATGTGGTTGATGGTTTTATGAAAATGGAGATTGTGAAGTCAGTGTGGTATAGAAGAATGGGATAAATTAAAAAGATATTCATAGCGACAGAAACAATTTAATCAGTTATTCAGTTCAAGAAGAACCTACAAAATGAAAATTTCAACTGCAAGAATGTATCCCAGACGCAACAACTGCAGCCAACAACAAGAAGAGAAAATGAAGATAAATAAAAAGTTTTTCTTTTGTGTATCTTATGGTTCTTGAAGCTTTCGAAACTTTTAGAGACAGGTAAATTTAATGGTGATCTGTGGGAGGGTAAGATTACAAAGGGTCATTTGCAGATGCGCAAAAGTTAGTTAGTTAGTTACGTGATCCACTGATTAATAGCACGGAAAACCCGTTATGATGTGGAACGTGTCAAATGTACAAGAAATTCGCACAGGAAACAAGGTTTTTTTACATTATAGTGTTATACCTAAATATTTCTATTATCTGTCCCATTCCCTTAAATGGCACAAAATGCATATTATATCTCCAGATTTATTTACTCATATTCAAGAATTCATCTATGGTATAGAAGGAGTTGTCAATCGCGCACAACCGAAGGAATGCTAACGACCCTGACGCCAAGTTTCACGGGGTCTAGAGGGGTAGCAATGTAGCATAGCGCGGTAGATTTAATGCCAATGTATTTCAGATTACCGCGTCTACATTATGTTAAAGAGCATTTAAAGAAAAAAACGAGTAAATCTGCAAGGTATGGGTGTACGAGTAGCAATATAGAATATCGCAGTAGATATAATGCCATGTATTTCAGATTAATGCATCTGCATTATGTTCAAGAGCAGTCAATGAAAAACGAGCAAATCTGCAAGGTGTCTTACTCAACAGCCACCACTGCTTTTGCAGCTTGTTTTGAATTTTCTGCCTGAATGTTTACTAGTGTTACGACAATAATTTCAACTGTCTTCTTCACAGCCAGACGTAAAGCATATTAACAGGCCCATCTAGTGTCACTTAACGTTTTTAGTCCACTTTTCCAATGTTCATTGTTATTTGTGTATCAATAAACATTTGATGGACTGCTGACCCACTCATAAAACGATAGTCCCTGTAGAGTCATAAAAAAATTTGTAGCCGATTTGATTCCTGTGCGCGTTGCTACTATGACAAGATTCAACATATGGTTCATACAATGTGCATGTAGGCGGCTTGTGCCACTTCCCAGATTGGAAGAACTTGGATACCTGCACAAGAACCACTCATAACCGCAGCTCCATCATAGGTTTGTGCAGTACAATAATTTAAATTAATTCAACAGTCTGTTAGTTTTTTTAATGCAGACTAACAAAGGAGCAGCATCCAATTTTCCTGCAGGTTCAAAGCCTAGAAACCTTTTTTATATGTTACCATCGAAATAGTACCAAATGACAATTGATAGTTTCTTAGTTTTTGAACAGTCTTTTGACTCATCAGCCACTACAGCAGAATACTGGCCCTTTTTCGCTTCATCGGAGATGTTCTAACACAATGTTGCTAACAGTCCTAAAAATTACGTTTTGTGTATAATGACGTACCATTTTTCTCTAGTAGATTCAAGTTTTTTCCTAAAACTCAGATATCTTTTCCCTATAGGTGCCATTAATTGTAAAAAATTTCCGTTATTTGCTCTATCTTCCGATTCATGATGACCTCACTGAGCTGTTCGTTGATGGGCTGTCAGTCGAAGTACATCGGCATTTGTTTGAATGTATAAAAAAAAATGGTTCAAATGGCTCTGGGCACTATGGGACTTAACATCTACGGTCATTAGTCCCCTAGAACTTAGAAGCACTTAACCTAACTAACCTAAGGACATCACACAACACCCAGTCATCACGAGGCAGAGATTGAATGTATCCTCTGTTTTCTTGAACTTATAGAGTAGACGTTTCATCTATCACAGAAGCAGCTGATGCAGTGCCTCCAAACATACTTTTTCAATTTTTGAAAGACCCCTAAGCAGCTACAGAGTTTCTGTGCGTTTGAAGCTATTCTCATGCTGCTTAAAGCTTGAATTTGCTGCTCATTCCTAATTACAGAAAGCCGTAGTTACAAAACTAAAAGAAATCGCATTTTGTGCTTTGAGTTTGGCGACAGAAAAAGTGAGATGCAAAACAATATGCAGCATCATGTACAATACTATATTCTAGCCATGGACAAATGTTGTACCAGTCTGTCTGGAAATTTCCTTTTACTATCTCCAAACGTGTGAATAGGTTAATGCATTAATAGAGCCTGTTTTGGTTTGTCGGTAGGTTTTACAAATATATCAGAGACTGAAGTCGACGGATTACTGCAGCTGGTGGCACTGCGAGGAGTAGAGACTAGATTTTTATCTTTATTTTCACAGAGTTTTCATTTTCCAACTGTTTAATTCTCCTGCATCTATTTATTCATCATTGTCAAACACGAGTTTTTCTGTGTCGCCTTCTGGATCACGAAAACGAGCCTCTGCAGGTACTGATGGAGACGTTGTAATCTCTTAATTTTGTTTCAATACTTTCTGTTGCCGACTGAAGAAATCTGATATGCTAAGTCATTTTACCATGTGACTACGTTAACTCTTCACAATGTGTACAATTCACTACCAAAAACAAAACAGATCACAATGAAACCAAATATGCTTTCGGTATTTAGTGTTAGTGCAAACGATAGAACACGTGCACAAACACAAAACAGACAGTGGGGAAGAACAGTTCATTTGATAAATCGATCGACTAGTTTGTTCGCTCGTTGTTCAGCAGGTACGGACCAATGTATAGGTCGATATTAACTCTGTCACCACATAATCTATTTAGAATATATATTAAAACATGGTTTTAATATGGAACAAAACAAAATCGTTTAACAAATGAACAGAGTGGTTTTCCATATGTCTATTACTGTATACAAGTTATTTTAATTTTATAAAGCGAAGTTTGACTTTGGAATTTGATTCTGAAATTTGTCCGTCTTATTTGGGTCGGCCAGAGGCTGGGCCAAGAATATTTTAGGTAGTTACCGGCCCACCCTTGGCGCCGACATTGTTAAGCATAGAAATTACAGCATTAGGTGTGACCTGAATGAAATAGAAGTAGCAACTACACACACAAAAATGAGTTTTGTGTAGGTCCTGCAGTGCCATGACCAGCTCTGGTTAAACACTGCTGTGAGGCGTGTGAACACTGAGCTGAGCAGGATGCTGACTGAAATGAAATCTCATTTCAGTGCAGTGCCTGTTGCTACAGGTGGAAGATGCGGTTACACTAGACTTCGCTTACAACTGAATAGGGGAGGGAAAATATAGTTTACATGAGCTTCTTGCACACAATATATGGAGGGCCACCATCACAAAAAGCAAGATCCTTGTGGTTACTGGTTTCAGACGGGCGTCTTTTTTAAGTTAGAATCAGGATTCAGGCACCTGGTTTTGAAACAAGCAAAAATAACAGAAGAGCTCCACAAAATGCGAAAGTATGGACAGAAAACTAAGGTCAGCTTCTTTCATGAACATATTAGAAAAAGGAATAATAAGACAGAAGAGCTTCCTGTCCGTTCTGAAAATTTAAAGAGATGTGAAAAGATAGACATGCTGTGCCTGCCTGAGCAACAAGTAACCACAGGATTAGAAAAGTCACATACAAAATAGTACACTCCAGGAGTTTACTTGTGCAGCACTAGTACGGCAAAATGATTTGTTAAATATATTAACACAGAACACAAGTTCATAAACATTAAGACAAGTAGATTTTATAGTGTTCAGTACACAGAAGTGTATGCTTGTGAATTAATACTGTAAAGTAATCCATTTTAATTGCAACTGGACACAGATACGTACTGTTAGTGAAGAAACAGGATTCCTTACTGTGCTACCTGTCAAACAGCGGCAAGAGGTTAAGTCTGTGGTGACCTCTTGTAGATTTTCTAAGAGATTCTGATATGAAAAATGATCTAGATACCATATTTGGATCCTCTAATTTGACCTCAGTAATTAACGTTCCAATATTATTTGATAGGAGACAATAGGACTCTAAATGATAATGTTTTTCTTGGTGAAGCCCAGAGCAAGACAGTAAGGATAAATAACATAGTGCCTTACAGTTTGGCTACTACTCAATGGAAATCAGCTAGAATAATTGATAACTCCAGGACAAATGGTTATAAGAATAGTATAGAATAGATGACCTGGGATGAAATTTATATTGAACCAAATGCTAAGACAAAATTTAATCTGTTTCAAGATAAATTCATATAATTATTTGAAAATAGCTTTCTGCATAAGCTAGTCAGAAAGGACATTAAGCAGCCATGGAAAAACTCCTGGATCACAAGGCGTATTAAAGTATCTTGTGAAAGAAAAGTGAAATGTGTATGTTGGCAAGAATACATAGAGGCCTTGCAGTAGATGCAAACTACAAAAACTACTTGAGTTAGTAAGAAAGATTATTAAAAAAATCAAGGAACATGTACGTAAGGTCAGAAATCAGTAATTTTAACAACGAACTTCAGGCTTCATGGAATGTAGTGAAATAATAGGACAACCAGTCACAGAAAAGGATAACACCAGTATTGAACTGAATTGATGAGCTGTAAATGATTAGTTACAGGTAGCAAATATAGTTAATACTCATTCCTTTAATATAGTAGAAAACACAGGGACCAATAACTCAAGAGAAAAGTTACAGCACTATGTGGAAAAAGTAAGTATCATAAAATTCAATCTGAGATTAAGAAAATTGTACAGACTCTCAAAAATAAAAACGCATCTGGTTTTGACAGTGTTTCTAAGAGGGTACTGAAAATTTTTTCCCACATAATAAGTCTGGTCTTATCTAAAATATGTAATGCATCAGTAACTCATGGCCACTTTCCAGAGAGACGACATATGTTGTTGGTAAACTTCTCTTTAAGAAAGGTAAGAGGCATGTCAAGAACTACCTATCTGTATCACTATTGACATCATGTTCCAAAATATTTCAGAAGATGGTGTATTCTATAATAGCATCTCATCTTAGCGAACCACAGTTTGGATTTCAGAATAGTTGCTCTACTAAGAATGCCATTTACAAGTTCACTCATAAAATTTTACAAGCATTAAGTAATAAAATAGTGCCACTTGTTATTTTCTGCGACCTATTTAAGGTATTTAAATGTGTGCATCACGGTATTGTCCTAGATGAATTGAGGTTTTATAGCATTGATTGGTATAGCTAACCAGTGGATATTGTCTTATATGACCAGAAGAATGCAGAAAGTTATACTTAGTAATTCAGTCAGTATTGTCTGGGGGTGTAATTCTGACTGGGGAGAAATCATGTATGCGGTTCCCCAAATCTCAGTCTTAGGTCCAATATTCTATTTCATAAATCTAAGTTATCATCTGACTAATACACAACAAGCAGAATAAGTTCTTTTTTCATATGGCAGTAGTATTGTAATCAACTCAAGCATACACAAAGAAACAGAAGAAATGGTAAACAATGTTGTTAAAGGTATCATTGACTGCAAATGGTCTCATCCTCAATTTTAAAAACGCACAACATATTCAGTTCCACGTATCTAGGATCACTGCACCAGTGATAAATATAACAAATGGCGAGGAAATAATAAATAGGTTTGAAACTTCAAAATTATTAGGTGTCCATATTGATGATAATTTAAACTGGAAAAAAGGACATTTTGGACCTCCCAAAACAACTTAGTACTGCTACATTTGCACTGAGAATCATTGCAAATCTTGAGGAGACAAATCAGTAAATTGACATATTTTGTATATTTTCATTCAATAATGAAATATGGAATAATGTTCTGGAGGTACCTCATCTTTAAGAAAAGAAGTCTTCATTGCCCAAAAACATGCTGTAAGAATAATATGTGGTGTTCACCCATGATCATCTTGTAGACATTTTTTCAAGGAGCTAGGCATTCGGACTGCTGTTTCACAGTATATTTAGTCAAAATGGCTCTGAGCACTATGCGACTTAACTTCTGTGGTCATCAGTCGCCTAGAACCTAGAACTAATTAAACCTAACTAACCTAAGGACATCACACACATCCATGCCCGAGGCAGGATTCGAACCTGCGACTGTAGTGGTCGCTCGGCTCCAGACTGCAGCGCCCAGAACCGCACGGCCAATCCGGCCGGCCATATTTAGTCCTTCATGAAGTTTTCTGTAAGTAATCTTCAGTTGAAAAGGAACAGTGATGTACATAGTTACAATACCAGAAGAGAAAATGACATTCATTAGTTTATGTTAAGGTTTTTTTAGCACAAAAAGGGGTGCACATTGCTGCAACAAAAATTTTTGAGCAACTTACCCAGTGATATAAAATGTCTGACAGACAGCAAATTAAAATTATAAAACAAACTGAAGAAGTTTTTTCTTGACAACTCCTATTCCATAGAATTATTTCTGTTAGTGTAATGTGCAGAAGGTGGTTAGTAGGAATTACATCTGAAAATTTTAAAAAAATAAGAAATAAAATAAATATGTTGCCATATTCCCAAATTAGTCTGCAGTGTGAATGTAAAAAGATTCGTTCAACATCATTACTGTTTTTTGTGCAAAATTATCCATGGAACATGAATCTAACTACATCTGCCCACATACCTACAGTACTTGTTTGTTAATATTGTGCTGTATTCCTTGTAATAAACTACATCAGAGCTGTACCTGAGTACAAAGAATAGTTAACAGTGGATAAAGTGCTACACCAGTTTCTAGTTCTCTATTACTATAGTCTAATTAAAGTTAATTGATAGTTGACATTTCACGTGTTGGAACTGGTTTCCTCCAATCAGAGCACTCAGCATCATGCCTGAACTGCTACAACAGTTGGTCAGTTCACTTCCAGTTCCTTGTCTGACATTCTTTCTTGATGTGTTTAGCTCCTGATTCATGGGTCTAGCAAATTAAAAAAAAAATGGCTCCGAGCACTATGGGACTTAACTTCTGAGGTCATCAGTCCCCTAGAACTTAGAACTACTTAAACCTAACTAACCTAAGGACATCACACACATCCATGCCCGAGGCAGGATTCGAACCTGCGGCCGTAGCGGTCGCGCAGTTCTAGAATGTTGCGCCTAGAACCGCTCGGCCACACCGGCCGGCTCCAGCAATTTCATTTCGTGTTTCATGACACATGAGAACCACACCAAACACAACTTACACATACAATGATGCTGATGAAATACATTTCAGACACAGCAATAACCAAACACTAATGAATATTTATGCACAAGATGTGATTCAGCGCCACAGGCACAGTAATTATAATTCCAGACATCGGCTTACATTAGATAAGCTTCGCACACATTACATGAAGCTGAATTTTTGAAGGCTGCAATTCGTCACAGCGACTAGGTCACCACAGTCATAAATAGAACTATTCAACCCATTGTTATGGCGTAGTGCTATGGTTGGCGTATTGACCTGACATTTACAGGGTGAGTGGCTAACTATTGCCACCCACAATAACTCCGAAAGTATGATAGCAGCTGAAACGTTTGTGGGACAAAAGTTGCATGGGATAATTGGGGCCATAATGTGACGTTGGCATTTTGTTGCTATGTGGGGTCACTTCAGAAATATGAAGGTCAACTTCTTTTTTTTTTTAATGGGGTACTATAGTTTGGTACTTACTTTCTGATATTGGCTATCGACACAAATCCAATGATGTGTAACAGTAAGGTCTTTGAATGTCAACGGAGGTCACAAAGGTGGCATGAACGTGCATTTACATAAGTTGTTCGAAGTGATGACTATTGGTATCAATACAGTGCTGCAATCTTCTTATCATGGATTGAGTGGCATTCCTTATCACATTGGCTCTTATCGAAGCACATGCTCTGACAATTCTCTCTCATATATCTTCAGGTGTTGTTGGAACGTCTTTATAAACAATGTCTTTTACGAATCGCCACAAGAAAAAATCCAGAGGCATCAAGTCTGGCGAAGGAGCCAGCCATGACACATCTCCTTCGCGTCTAATTCAACGATTTGGGAATTGTCTCTGCAACTCATTTCTAGCGATCAGCGAAAAAATGTGCCGGGTACCTATCGTGTTCATACCACATTCTGTTCCTTGTTCCTAAAGGTATTTCTTCCAATAACAGACCTAATGTAACTGCCGTCTGCTTCACATCTCCTGTGCAGCAAGTTACGTAAATTTAAGTATTAACTGTGTTTTTCTTAATTGTCACTTCTTTTACCATGTGTTTTTGCTTTCAGGAAGCTTTAATTTTCGATTAATAGTAATAGTGTTCCATAAGTTTGTTTTGAATACAGTCCAGAGACAGTTAGTGCTTATTTTCATTGTTTCCAACAAGGAGTGTGTAGTAACCACAGTTTAGTCAGCTATCAGCCGCCTTTAGTGAATTAGCAGTCTAGTTAAAAGTTGATTACTTAACTCTCCACAGTAAATTGTTTATTTCTTGGGATGGATAGAATGTGTGACTGCTGTGTACGGACACAGGTGGAGTTGGCCACTGTTCGCGAACAGCTGAACGTGCTGATGGCTGCGGTCAGCCGTCTTCAGGCTGCTGCCTCGGAGTGTGGCGGCAGTGGGGAGTCCGGTGCGTCGCATGGTACACCCCAGGTGTTACATGCTTCACCCACGGTCCCTGCTGTCGAGACATCTTCGCGGGTACCGGGCGCGGTTGGGCCACCCTCTCCCCAAGGAGAGTGGCGGATTCAACGGCGTTCGCGTCACACGAGGCGGAGAGTCGATGTGGAGGCAAACCGTGTGGCGTCGCCCGCTGTGCCTGTGGGTGTACATCTGACCGCTCCTTCAGCAAGATCCGAGCAGGCACACGGGGGGAGCGGTTTATTAGTGATTGGGAGCTCCAATGTTCCCTTAGGGAAATAGTGGAAAGATCAGGGAAGAAGGTCAGTGTTCACTCTATCTGCTTGCCGGGGGGTCTCATCCGAGATGTGGAGGAGGCCCTGCCGGCGGCGATAGAGACACTGGGTGCACCCGACTGCAAATTGACGCTCATGTCGGCACCAATGACTCCTGCCGTCTGCGTTCAGAGGTCATACTCAGTTCATACAGACGGTTGGCGGAGTTGGTGAAGGCGAAAAGCCTCGGTCGCGGGGAGGAATCTGAGCTAACTATTTGTAGTGTCGTTCCCAAAACCGATCGCGGTCCTCTGGTTTGCAGCCAAGTGGAAAGCTTCAACCAGAGCCTCAGACAATTCTACGGAGATCTGGAGTGCAAATTTCTCGACCTCCGCTATCGGATGGAGAAATGTAGGGTCCCCCTTAATAGGTCAGGCGTGCACTACATGCAGGAAGAGGCTACAAGGGTAGCGGAGTACGCATGGAGTGCACATGTGGGTTTTTTAGGTTAGAGAATTCCCTCCCTAGGCCCGACAAGACACCTCCTGAGACGCAACAAGGTAGCAGTAGGCAAAACGCAACAGGGAATGACAATATTAATGTGGTAATAGTAAACTGCAGGAGCGTCTATAGAAAGGTCCCAGAATTGCTCTCATTAATAAACGGTCACAATGCCCACATAGTACTAGGGACAGAAAGTTGGCTGAAACCAGATGTAAACAGTAATGAAATTCTAAACTCAGATTGGAATTATACCGCAGAGACAGGCTCGACAGTGAAGGGGGAGGCGTGTTTATAGCGATAAGAAGTGCAATAGTATCGAAGGAAATTGACGGAGATCCGAAATGTGAAATAATTTGGGTGAAGGTTACGGTTAAAGCAGGCTCAAACATGGTAACTGGATGTCTCTTTAGGCCCCCTGCCTCAGTAGCTGTTGTGGCAGAACACCTGAAGGATAATTTGGAAAATATTTCAAGCAGATTTCCCGACCATGTTATAGTTATGGGTGGAGATTTTAATTTACCAGATATAGAATGGGAGACTCAAACGTTTATAACGTGTGGCAGGGGCAAAGAATCCAGTGAAAATTTTTAAGTGCATTATCTGAAAACTACGTTGAGCAGTTAAACAGAAAACCGACACGAGGAGATAACATATTAGACCTTCTGGTGACAAATAGACCCGAAATATTTGAAACAGTTAACGTAGAACAGGGAATCAGCGATCACAAAGCGGTTACAGGATCGGTGATTTCAGCCGTAAATAGAAATTTTAAAAAAGGTGGGAAGATTTTTCTGTTTAGCAAAAGTGACAAAAAGCGGATTTCAGAGTACTTGACGGCTCAACACAAAAGTTTTATCTCAAGTACAGATAGTGATGAGGATCGGTGGACAGAGTTCAAAACCATCGTACAGTATGCGTTAGATGAGTATGTGCCAAGCAAGATCGTAAGAGATGGAAAAGAGCCACCGTGGTACAACAACCGAGTTAGAAAACTTCTATGGAAGCAAAGGGAACTTCACAGCAAACATAAACATAGCCAAACCCTTGCAGACAAACTAAAATTACACTAAGTGAAATGTAGTGTGAGGAGGGCTATGCGAGAGGCGTTCAACGAATTCGAAAGTGAAGTTCTATCTACTGACTTGGCAGAAAATCCTAGGAAATTTTGGTCTGATGTCAAAGCGGTAGGTGGATCAAACCAAAATGTCCAGACACTCTGTGACCAAAATGGTACTGAAACAGAGGATGACAGACTAAAGGCCGAAATACTAAATGTCTTCTTCTTAAGCTGTTTCACAGAGTAAGACTGCACTGTAGTTCTTTCTCTAGATTGTGGCACAGACGGCAAAACGGTGGAATCGAAATAGATGACAGAGGGATAGAAAAACAATTAAAATCGCTCAAAAGAGAAAAGGCCGCTGGAACTGATGGGATACCAGATCGATTTTACCACAGAGTAAGCGAAAGAACTTGCCCCTATTCTTGCAGTGGTGTACCGTAGGTCTCTAGAAGAGCGTAGCATTCCAAAAGATTGGAAAAGGCCACAGGTCATCCCCGTTTTCAAGAAGGGACGTCGAACAGATGTGCAGAACTATAGACCTACATCTCTAACGCCGATCAGTTGTAGAATTTTGGAACACGTATTATGTCCGAATTTAATGACTTTCCTGGAGACTAGAAATCTACTCTGTAGGAATCAGCATGGGTTTCGAAAAAGACGATCGTGTGAAACCCAGCCCGCGCTATTCGTCCACGAGACTCAGAGGGCCATAGACACTGGTTCCCAGGTAGATGCCGTGTTTCTTGACTTGTGCAAGGAGTTTGATTCAGTTCCCCACAGCCGTTTAATGAACAAAGTAAGAGCATATGGACCATCAGGCCAATTGTGTGATTGGGTTGAAGAGTTTCTAGATAACAGAACGCGCAGCATGTCATTATCAATGGAGAGAAGTCTTCCGAAGTAAGAGTGATTTCAGGTGTGCCGCAGGGGAGTGTCATAGGTCTATTCACAATATATATAAATGAACTTGGGGACAACATCGGAAGTTCACTGAACCTTTTTGCGGATGATGCTGTACTATATCGAGAGGTTATAACAATGGAAAATTGTACTGAATTGCAGGAGGATCTGCAGAGATTTTACGCGTGGTGCAGGGAATGGCAATCGAATCCCAATCTAGAGACGTGTAATGTGCTGCGAATACATAGAAAGAAAGATCCCATATCATTTAGCTACAATATAGCGGGTCAGCAACTGGAAGCATTTAATTCCATAAATTATCTGGGAGTAGGCATTAGGAGTGATTTAAAATGGAATGACCACATGAAATTAATCGTCGGTAAAGCAGATGCCAGACTGAGATTCATTGGAAAAATCCTAAGGAAATGCAGTCCGAAAACAAAGGAAATAGGTTACAGTACACTTGTTCGCCCACTGCTTGAATACTGCTCACCGGAGTGGGATCCGTACCAGATAGGGTTGATAGAAGAGATAGAGAAGATCCAACGGAGAGCAGCGCGCTTCGTTACAGGATCATTTAGTAAATCGCGAAAGCTTTAGGGAGGTGATAGATAAACTCCAGTGGAAGACTCTGCAAGAGACGCTCAGTAGCTCGGTACGGGCTTTTGTTGAAGTTTCGAGAACATAGAGAACATACCTTCACCGAGTAGTCAAGCAGTATATTGCTCCCTCCCACGTATATCTCGCGAAGAGACCCTGAGGATAAAATCAGAGAGATTAGAGCCCACACAGAGGCATACTGACAATGTTTCTTTCCACGAACAATAAGAGACTGGAATAGAAGGAAGAACCGATAGAGGTACTTAAGGTACCCTCCACCACACACCGTCAGATGGCTTGTGGAGTGTGGATGTAGATGTAGATGAATGTTTCTTGCAGGAATGTAGTGTACTTCCTGCTATTAAGATTTCCTTCGATGAAATAGGGGCCTATAATTCTGTCGTGCAGAATCCCACACCATACATTCACCGACCACAGTTTTTGGTGTGCAAGTTGCTGCAGCCAACATGGATTTTCAATCGACTAATAATGCATGTTATGCAAATTAACATTTTAATGGTTCTTGACTGTAGGTTTGTCAGTAAATAAAATCAAATTAATAAATGTGTCATCCCTCTGAATCTGAAGTTGAGCCCATCGGCAGAATTCAATTTGATGCATGCAGTTCTTATCAGTTAATTCTTGGTAGATACTGAGATGGTAAGCATGATATTTATGGCGATGCAGAACACGAACAACACTACTCAGGCTCATGCCAGATTCCCTTGCGATTTGACGTGAACTAACACAAGGATCTCGAACCACAGTGGCAAGAGTACCAATTTCCGTTTCCTCGTTAGTAACTTTCCTTTGTCGGATATGTTTCCAATGCGTTAAAAATCCAGTTGTTCTCAATTTATCATACACATATTTAAATGTACGACGTGTAGGGTGAGTACGTTGCGGATACCTTTCAGCGTGTAAGTCTCTAGCTCTCACTGAATTTCGTTGGCATTGTCTGTAAATGAGAAGCATATCGACTTGTTCTTCGAAGGAATACATAATTACCATTCGCTTGATTCGACGATATTAGTCTTACCGTTCGTTCCTATTAGTGTTGTATTGCGAAACCGTCCACTGGTGTTTACATGTCAATGGCATATTAGATGGATACACCGTATTCGGCAAAAATTTACTATTTGCACGATATACGAGAGAGAATTGTCAGAGCACGTGCTTCGATAAGTGCCAAAGTAATAAGTAATACCACTCAATACATGATAGGAAGATTGCAGCACTGCATTGATACCAAAGGTCATCACTTCGAACAACGTCTGTAAATGGACGTTCATGCCACCTTTTTGGCCTTCGTTGACCTTCAAAGACCCTACTGTTACATATCATTGGATTCGACTCGATAGCCGCTATCAGAAAATAAGTACCAAACTATAACATCTTATTTTTTTAAAAAAAAAAAAACAAAGTTGACCTTCATATCTCTGACGCGACCCCACCTAGCAACAAAACACAACGTCATATTATGGCCCCCACTGTCCCATGCAACATTTGTCCCACAAACGTTTCAGCTACTATCATACTTCCGAAGTTATTCCAAGTGGCAATAGTAATGACTCACCCTGTATACTCCGTTGATCATGAAAACATTACACTATGTATTCTTCCGCGTTTGCTGGAATCTCATTGGATTTCGTTTCACGTGGAGCAGAAGCCAATCTGTATCGAGTACAGTCAAGCATGATAATGAGGATACGTTTTATGCTGTGCGTTACGCGTACATCGACTCAGCGATAATATTGGACAACAGCTTTACCAGCGCATTTATCTTGGAAAGCACTGGCCAACCATCTGGTGCAACTAACCTGCAGTGATGTGAACAGTAGTAGTAGTAGTAGTAGTAGTAGTAGTAGTAGCAGCAGCAGCAGTAGCAGCTTTATTCATCCGTGACCTCTTTTTACGAGGATATAGGACATGTTCTACATCTACATCTACATGACTACTCTGCAATTCACATTTAAGTGCGTGGCAGAGGGTTCATCGAACCACAGTCATACTATCTCTCTACCGTTCCACTCCCGAACAGCACGCGGGATAAACGAACGCCTAAACCTTTCTGTTCGAGCTCAGATTTCTCTTATTTTATATTGATGATCATTCCTACGTGTTTAGGTTGGGCTCAACAAAATATTTTCGTATTCGGAAGAGAAAGTTGGTGACTGAAATGTCGTAAATAGATCCCGCCGCGACGAAAAACGTCTTTGCTTTAATGACTTCAATCCCAACTCGCGTATCATATCTGCCACACTCTCTCCCCTATTACGTGATAATACAAAGCGAGCTGCCCTATTTTGCACCCTTTCGATGTCCTCTGTCAATCCCACCTGGTAAGGATCCCACACCGCGCAGCAATATTCTAACAGAGGACGAACGAGTGTAGTGTAAGCTGTCTCTTTAGTGGACTTGTTGCATCTTCTAAGTGTCCTGCCAATGAAACGCAACCTTTGGCTCGCCTTCCCCACAATATTATCTATGTGGTCTTTTCAACTGAAGTTGTTCGTAACACCCAGGTACTTAGTTGAATTGACAGCCTTGAGAATTGTACTATTTATCGAGTAATCGAATTCCAACGGATTTCTTTTGGAACTCATGTGGATCACCTCACACTTTTAGTTATTTAGCGTCAACTGCCACCTGCCGCACCATACAGCAATCTTTTCTAAATCGCTTTGCAACTGATACTGATCTTCGGATGACCTTACTAGACGGTAAATTACAGCATCATCTGTGATCAACCTAAGAGAACTGCTCAGATTGTCACCCAGGTCATTTATATAGATCAGGAACAGCAGAGGTCCCAGGACGCTTCCCTGGGGAACACCTGATATCACTTCAGTTTTACTCGATGATTTGCCGTCTATTACTACGAACTGCGACCTTCCTGACAGGAAATCACGAATCCAGTCGCACAACTGAGACGATACCCCATAGGCCCGCAGCTTGATTAGAAGCCGATTGTGAGGAACGGTGTCAAAAGCTTTCCGGAAATCTAGAAATACGGAATCAACTTGAGATCCCGTGTCGATAGCGGCCATTACTTCGTGCGAATAAAGAGCTAGCTGCGTTGCACAAGAACGATGTTTTCTGAAACCATGCTGATTACGTATCAATAGATCGTTCCCTTCGAGGTGATTCATAATGTTTGAATATAGTATATGCTCCAAAACCCTATTGCAAACCGCCAATGTTATAGGTCTGTAGTTCGATGGATTACTCCTACTACATTCTTAAACACTGGTGCGACCTGCGCAATTTCCCAATCTGTATGTACAGATCTATCGGTGAGCGAGCGGTTGTATATGATTGCTAAGTAGGGAGCTATTGTATCAGCGTAATCTGAAAGGAACCTAATCGGTATACAATCTGGATCTGAAGACTTGCCCGTATCAAGCGATTTGAGTTGCTTCGCAACCCCTAAGGTATCTACTTCTAAGAGACTCATGCTAGCAGCTGTTCGTGTTTCAAATTCTGGAATATTCCATTCGTCTTCCCTGGTGAAGGAATTTCGGAAAACTGCGTTCAATCACTCCGCTTTAGCGGCACAGTCGTCGGTAACAGTACCATCGGCACTGCGTAGCGAAGGTATTGACTGCGTCTTGCCGCTTGTGTACTTTACATACGACCAGAATTTCTTCGGATTTTCTACCAAATTTCGAGACAATGTTTCGTTGTGGAACCTATTAAAGGCATCTCGCATTGAAGTCCGTGCCAAATTTCGCGCGTTTGTAAATTTTAGCCAATCTTCGGGATTTCGCGTTCTGCTGAGCTTCGCATGCTTTTTCCGTTGCCTCTGCAACAGCGTTCGGACCTGTTTTGTGTACCATGGGGGATCAGTTCCATCTCTTACCAATTTATGAGCTATGAATCTCTCAATTACTGTTGCTACTATATCTTTGAATTTGAGCCACATCTCGTTTAAATTTGCATAGTCAGTTCGGAAGGAATGGAGATTGTCTCTTAGGAAGGCTTCTAGTGACACTTTATCCTCTTCTTTAAATAAAATTATTTTACGTTTGTTTCTGCTGGATTTGGAAGAAACGGTATTGAGCCTAGCTACAACGACCTTGTGATCACTAATCCCTGTATCAGTCATGATGCTCTCTATTAGCTCTGGATTGTTAGTGGCTAACAGGTCAAGTATGTTTTCGTAACCATTTACAAGTCGTTGGGTTCGTGGACTAACTGCTCGAAATAATTTTCGGAGAACGCATTTAGGACAATCTCGGAATATGTTTTCTGCCTACCACCGGTTTTGAACAAGTATTTTTGCCAACATATCGAGGGAAGGTTGAAGTCCCCACCAACTATAACCGTATGGGTGGGGTATTTATTTGTTACAAGACTCAAATTTTCTCTGAACTGTTCAGCAACTATATCATCGGAGTCTGGGGGTCGGTAGAGGGATCCAATTATTAACTTAGTTCGCCTGTTAAATAATACCTCCACCCATACCAATTCGCACGGAGTATCTACTTCGACTTCACTACAAAATAAACCACTATTGACAGACACAAACACTCCACCACCAATTCTGCTTAATCTATCTTTCCTGAACACCGTCTGAGACTTCGTAAAAATTTCTGCAGAACTTATTTCAGGCTTTAGCCAGCTTTCTGTACCTATAACGATTTCAGCTTCTGTGCTTTCTATTAGCGCTTGAAGTTCAGGAACTTTCCCAGCACAACTACAACAGTTTACAACTACAATTCCGACTGCTCCCTGATACAAGCACGTCCTGTATTTGCCATGCACCCTTTGAGATTGCAGCCCACCCCGTACTCTCCCGAGGCCTTCTAACCTAAAAAACCGCCCAGTCCACGCCACACAGCCTCCGCTACCCGTGTAGCCGCCAGCTGAGTGTAGTGAACTCCTGACCTATTCAGCGGAACCCGAAACCCCACCACCCTATGGCGCAAGTCAAGGAATCTGCAGCCAACATGGTCGCAAAACCATCTGAGCCTCTGATTCAGACCCTCCACCCGGCTCTGCACCAAAGGTCCACAGTCGGTTCTGTCAACGATGCTGCAGATGGTGAGCTCTGCCTTCATCTCGTAAGCAAGACCGGCAGCTTTCACCAAATCAGATAGCCGCTGGAATCCAGAGAGAATTTCCTCAAATCCAAAGCGACACACGTCATTAGTGCCGACGTGTGCCACCACCTGCAGCTGGCTGCACCCTGTGCTCTTCATGGAATCTGGAAGGACCCTTTCCACACCAGGAATGACTCCACCCGGAACGCACACGGAGTGCACACTGGATTTCTTCCCCTCCTTAGCCGCCGTATCCCTAAGGGGCCCCATTACGCGCCTAACATTGGAGCTCCCAACTACCAATAAGCCCACCATCTGCGAATGCCCGGACCTTGAAGGCTGAGAATCATCCTCTGAAACAGGGCAGGCAGCTGCATCTGGCTCAGCCAGAGACAGTGCCTGAAACCTGTTTGTCAGACGCTCCAGGGAGGCTTTCTGATCAGCCTCCGGGGACGTCTTTCGCTGCCTGCCACGCCTTGGAACGACCTCCCAATCAACCACAGGCAAAGGCTCAGCCCCACTGCGGGCAGCAACAGGGGCAACCAGAGCGGCAGACCGACCTGGGGACAGACAGGATAAGGTTGACATCCCCGTGATACCCTAGTCCGGCTCCCCACAGTGGTGCCCATTGGCAACAGCCTCAAGCTGCACGACCGAAGTCAGCGCCGCTTGCAGCTGTGAGCGAAGGGGTGCCAACTCAGCCCTCATCCGAACACAGCAATCACAGTCCCTGTCCATTCTAATCGATGTTGAACAACAGTTACTGAAACACGAGTCCGTGCCTAGATAATGCCGGCCGCGGTGGTCTAGCGGTTCTGGGCGCTCAGTCCGGAACCGCGCGACTTCTACGGTCGCAGGTTCGAATCCTGCCTTGGGCATGGATGTGTGTGGTGTCCTTAGGTTAGTTAGGTTTAAGTAGTTCTAAGTTCTAGGGGACTGATGACCACAGATGTTAAGTCCCATAGTGCTCAGAGCCATTTGAACCATTTGAGCCTAGATAATGCAAGGGAAACACGCAAAGAATGTATGAACTAAACCTGTACAAATGCCTAACGACTGCGCTACAATATGCCTGAATTTACGATTACAGTAACTAAAACTCGAAATTACACCTCCTATACGAAACTCACACGCAATTTAAGTAAGAATCTACGAAGTAAACACTAAAGCGCGATGCTTCAACTCTCAAATACTATAATACGCCCGAAATTTATGAATTACACAATGCAAGTACCCAAAAACACGCAAAGAAATTAAGAATTAAACTACATAACAAGTAAGTAAGCTAAGAGTATACGACTTGCTGCTGGCAGCTGCTTATCCAACAGCGGCAGGGAGCACAAATGTAGGTCAGTTTAAAATAAGATAATTCGTATACACATATGTTTAAAGACTTCTAGTTAGAGACAATCATTAGATTTACTCCTGGTATACAATACTTTTTTACAAATAACTTATTAAATAATGTAATGCCACATTGTTCACTCATATCTCTCTATCAGTCACTGCACACACTATAACACATTGTTTCATAACACTTCACTCACAACACACACACACACACACACACACACACACACACACACACACACACAAAGACACCCACCCACTGGTGATCTCTGGACCACAACTTCCCATTTGCTATCCTGAAAAACTGAGTCAGCATCCCTCCAAAATGAGCTCAGAAAGAGGAAGTGGTGTTAGTATTGTGCTATGCATAGCTTGGGGGTAAGTATTTCTAGAAAGGAAAAAAAGAAGGAAAAAACATTAAATGAAGGTGTTAAGTGCAATGTTGGATATTTTATAATTGTTGTTATTATTATTTTTATTTGTATAACACTTTTTATCAAACCCCTACTCTGTTTCAGCTAAGTAATCCTTGAATGTATAAAATGTATTGTGCAATATATATGTTTTAGCTGCCTTTTTAAATAAGTGTATTTTTGCAATTTCTTTAATCTTTTTTGGTAATTTATTGTAGAGTTTTATTCCTTGGTACAAAAGGCTGTTTTGATTTTTATGTTTATTTTATCTTGGTGAATGTAAGTTGAGACTCTCTGTTGTTGCATGGTCATGGACAGAGCTGTTTGCGCAGTAATTACCAATGTTATTTTTGATGTGTACAACTGACTGGTAAATGTATTCACATGGAGCAGTTAAAATCCCCACTGTTCTGAACAGATCTTTACAATGAGCTTGACTAGTATTTTTGGTTATATTGTTACGGCTCTTTTCTGGAATTTGAAAATTGTGTTCATATTATGTGCATTTGTTCCTCAAAAAAGAATGCCATAGCTAAGAATTGAGTGTACATATGAATAATATGTAACTAAAAGACACTACATGTTACACACTGATGATAGGATTCTAAGGGCATAACATGCTGATGACGTTCTGTTTGCAAGTACCTTTGTGTGTTCACACCACTTCAACTGAGAATCAATATTCATTCCTAGAAATTTTGCATTTGTTACAAAGTCTATAGAGGTGCCATCTACATTTAATTTAACATTGTCATGTTTCCTCTTCAAATGAAATTCATGGCATTAGTTTTCTTTATTTTCAATGTTAATTTATTACTCATTGACCAGTCATAAACTTCCTTGAGAGTTTCATTTGCTTTCTAGGCAAGAAAATCTCTTGTTTTCTCAGTGACTATAATATTGCTGTCATCAGCGAAGAGGATTTTTTCACCATAAGTAACACTACTGGGATAGTCATTGATGTATATCAGGAACAGTATTGGTCCTAATATGCTACCTTGTGGAACCCCTAATTAATGTATTTTGTTTCGGATAAGTGTTTTACTAAATGTTTAGATCTATTTGAAGTATGTGTTATCTCTACTCTTTGTACCCTATCTGTTAGGTATGATCGAAACCAGTCATTAGCTACCACTGTTATTCCTAATGCTTCTAATGTATTTAATAGAATCTTGTGGTTGACTGTATCAAAGGCCTTAGAAAGATCCAAAAATATGCCTGTGACACACTCATCTTTATCAAGAGCATTAAGTACAACTTTTGTGAATTCTAGTATGGCTGACTTGTTATTTTTGACGCTTCAGAAACCAAGCTGTGATTCCCTTAAAAGTTTGTATTTATTCAGGTAATTCATTAATCTATCTCTCATAGTTGCTTCTATTATTTTTGAGAATGCTGACAGCAGGGAAATGGGCCAGTAATTTTCTATGTCTTCTGCATTACCTTTCTTAAGAAAAGGTACAACTCTTGCCTGTTTTAACTGCTCTGGAAATGTCCCTGATGTGAAGGATTCATTTATTATATTTGTTAAGGGGCCTTGTATAATCACTATGCATTGTTTCAGTACACACAGTGGTACTTCATCTAAGCCTATTGACTTTTTACTTTTTAGTTTTTGAATTGTTTTACAGACTTCATTCTCTGTGTTTGGTAGTAGCATCATTGTATTCAGTGTAACATTATTTACAGGTGTTATATTGGTTTGGGGGAATTTTTGCTGTAACTTCTCTGCAGTACTTGAAAAATGCTCGTTTATGTAGTTTGCTAAGTGCTGTGGATCATTTATTACTTTATCCCCCTCCCTTAGCAGTATGTTATTCTGCATTTGTTGGCCTCTCCCTGTTGCCTTTTTTTATAACATCTCGGACTGCTTTGCTTTTATTCTCTGCGTTATATATAATTTTGTCATTAAATGACTTTTTTGCAGCCATCAGCACCTCCCTGTAGATCTTTTTGTATCTATGATAGAAGTTTAAAAATTCTATATCATTGCGAATCTTTTTCATGGAACTGAGGTGTTTAAGTGTTTGGGAGGACTTCTTAATACCTGCTGTTATTCATCTGTTTTTGTGAGATGTTGATACAGGCATACATACTTTTGGAAATGCCTTTTCAACATTCAATTTAAACAATGTGGAGAATTTAGAGAACTTCATATTCACGTTGGTTTCCTTATACACTTCATCCCAGCTTTGTTTTTCTAGTTCTTTTGAAAAATCTTTTATTTTATTTCTGATAGATGTCGTTTGTAAGCTTGTAGTTTAGGAATGATTCGATGCCTGATTTTACCGTTGTTATTTGACAGAGATGGTCTGATAGTCCGAGATCTTTTACAACTACATCACATTTTTCCCTGTCCATATTTGTGGCCACATGGTCAATTACTGATGAAGTCGTTGTGGTAACCCTTGTTGCACTATTGACCAATAGGGACATGTCAAAACTTTGAAGGATGTTTATGAAGGTGTTGCTGGATTCATTTATGATGTTAGTGGTAATGTAAATGTCCCCACACAGAATTATGTTGACCTTTGTACTTGAGACTTTATCTTGAACTTCTGTTAACTTAATGAAAAACGTTTCCACACTACCACTGGGTGGTCTATATAGACACAAAATTATTAATTTCTTGGTGATATCAAGCCCTTTTAATTCAATAAGTGATATTTCAAAGTGTTTCTCTTCACTTACGGTACTGAGGTCATGTCTTGATTTGAACTGTGTTCCTTTCCTGATATAAATGCATGATCCTCCACCCCTTGAAGTAATTCTGCAGTAATAGTTTGCCCTTTCATTCATGTCTGTGTCTTTACACCAGTGCTCAGTAAAGATGTAAATGACATTTAATTTTTGAACAGAAGGAAATAATGGTAAAACTCGGGCGATACGCTTCTTAGGCGATTTGAAGGAAAACAGGCTCTCAGTCTTAGCTAACAGAGTACTGTAATTAAGAACGATAGTGATGAAAATTCCTGACTTTAACAAGGGTAATTTTTCTGCATGAGGTATGCGCGGCGTAAAAGCGCACTGCCGGGATTTCACTATGTAATTAAATATTGAAGCCACTGAAGGTATTGCAGTCAGTTGTCTGGTGATCTCTGAACGTCTTCCGTATCGGATTCCGAGGAAAGCGGTACATTCCAGTACTGCGACGCAGATAACGAGGCGATCAACAACAGAATCCCAAGCCACCACAAAGTCCACCTTTCCTCTTCCTCCTCTTTTATGGTCTGCTGTTCTGCATTTCGTCATCGCAGGCCGGGGTGGCCGAGCGGTTCTAGGCGCTACAGTCTGGAACCGAGCGACCGCTACGGTCGCAGGTTCGAATCCTGCATCGGGCATGGGTGTGTGTGGTGTCCTTAGGTTAGTTAGGTTTCAGTAGTTCTAAGTTCTAGGGGACTGATGACCTCAGAAGTGAAGTCCCATAGTGCTCAGAGCCATTTGAACCATTTCGTCATCGTTCGGCAGTGACGTGTCACAAAGCTTTGTGCATTAGTTCCAGTAAGTTTTGCAGCTTAAATGTCTTGTTATTTCTCGAGACAAATCCCTTAACTTGGCTTCAGATCAGTTCTATTGGGTTCAGGTAGCGTTGGTACAGTGACAACTGTAAAAATGCAAAATTTGTACAGTGTGCTCGACCCCATGAAAATTGTTTTCCGAGTTTCTACGACGCTTGTCACTCTGGCTCTTGCGAGACCACATCTGTCCCATAGAACAGTGGGAATAAGCTAACAAATAGCGCTTACAGAGACTGTGACTGTACACGATTTTTTAAATAAAAATTACGTAGCTAAAGTACGATTAAGAAAAACGTTGATGGCTGTTAATACATCAGAATATCTTAAGGTTTCATTTACAGTGACAAAGTGATAAAATGTCTAATACGTAAGTTGGACCCATTTCCAAGAGCAGAAAACACCAACGTACGAGAGCTATGGAAGCTGACCGATCATCGCTTTTGCGTTTGTTTACATTTGGTTTATTCTTATGATGTTGTTGATGATGATGATGGGTTTGTGGGGGCGCTCAACTGCGCGGTCATCAGCGCCCGTACAAAGTCCCAGTTTTTACACAGTCCATTTTTTTTTTACACAGTCCAGTCCAGCTATAGTCACAAATGATGATGATGAAATGATGAGGACAACACAAACACCCAATCCCCTGGCAGAGAAAACCCCAACACGGTCGGGAATCGCACCCGGGACCCCGTAATCCAGAGGCATGTTCTTATGATGAACGAAGTGTAGAAGGTGATGGGTTCGAAAACTGTCAAATGTAGCGAACATTCTTTTATTTCTAAGTCTAATGAAAAGAGTTTCATAATTGTTTTAAATGTATTTTTTTGTTTCTACTGCTTTGCTGCGTCTTTTAGTCATTGTATTGATTTTTTTATTTGCTCTTATTTTTTTACTATCTTTTTCTTAGTCTGGAATCTGTCTGTGTCGCCTATAATCTGCAGCCAAGTGCCAGCGAGAGCTGATGATCAGCTAATAACGCTGCAACACATGTAGCCAATGTGAGGAGAGTACCAGGTAAAAAATGATAGCGAGAAATCACAGTTTGCTATTAGCGCTGAAATTGAATTTTTTCTGTCTTGAGTTTGCTCGTAGAGATTAGCTTTAAATGCCGTTAACAAAGAAATTGTGATTTTAGTTCTGCTGCATATTGTTGACCGCCGTTTTCATGAGGTTGTGATTAGCTTAGGACATGATTTTAAATTCAGGGTTACAAAACGCTTTGTCTGCTACAGATCAGTCATGGATCACTTAAAATCAGCTGTCGACAGAGCATCTCGCTTTTCCGAAATACCTTGTGGCGGCCACTTCCATCATTGCTCGGTGTTACCAGTTAACAGCATTTGTGAAATGACGTAGCGACAAGGGTCAGATGTCAATTGTCAAGTTATTTTAATCCGACTATAGAAATTTCTGAGTAAACCGTATTTAAAATTCTTAAAAATCAAAGTTATTGCAAACTGAAGGACAAAAAATTGTACACAGGATTTATGGTTCAAATGGCTCTGAGCACTATGAGACTTAACATCTGTGGTCTTCAGTCCCCTAGAACTTAGAACTACTTAAACCTAACTAACCTAAGGACATCACACACATCCATGCCCGAGGCAGGATTCGAACCTGCGACCGTAGCAGTCGCGCGGTTCCGGACTGCGCGCCTAGAACCGCTAGACCACCGCGGCTGGCCACAGGATTTAAATCACTCATAAGGCATCAGAACAGTTTAGAATAGGTAACCTGATGCTTTATTGATTAATGTTAGAGGTGACTGTGCTACTTAAGTGGCGATACTGAGCAAAGTTTTCCAAAATTCCTTCACCAAAGAAGACGAAGTAAATATTCCGTAATTTGAATCAAGAGCAACTACTAACATGAGAGCAGCTTAGAAGTAGATATCCTTGGTGTAGTGAAGCAGCTTAAATCAAATAGGCTAATAAAGTCAAATCTTCTGGTCCAGACTATATACCAGTTAGGTACCTTCCAGAGTATGCTGGTAACAGTTCCATAGTTGTCGATCACCTACAGGCACTTGCTTCATGAAAGATGTGTATCTGAAGACTGGAAAGTTGTACAGCTTACACGAATACTCAAGAAAGGAAATAAATTTTATGCAACGAATTACAGAGACATATTGCTGACATCGATTTTTGCCACAGTTTTGGAACATATACGCGTATGTGTTCAAATATTATGAATTAGCTTGAAGAAAATTGTCTATTGACACATACTATGGATTGAGAAAATACATTCTTGTGAAACACAACTAGCGCTTTATTCGCATGAAGCAGTGGGGTATGGGCTTGGTAACTCCAGGGTTCCTGAGCTGGGGAATGGTATGGCCCACCAGTCCACTGTCACCGAAAGCTCTGGGCATGCTTCAGTGACCACCGTGTAGTGCGGTGGTGGAACTTTTTGTGTCATAGGGAATGAAGATCTTGGCTTGACTGCCCGGATTGCAAGAATGGCAAAACCTTTTACAAAACCCCCTCAGTCACAACGTGTACTGTGTGCTGAAGAGATGCATAGCTGTTGAGGTGAAACAGTTACTATTTGCGGGTGACCTCTCGGAAACCTCCC
Organism: Schistocerca piceifrons; assembly: GCF_021461385.2. Taxonomy (NCBI): domain Eukaryota; kingdom Metazoa; phylum Arthropoda; class Insecta; order Orthoptera; family Acrididae; genus Schistocerca; species Schistocerca piceifrons. Next base: position 388,515,839 of record NC_060149.1, on the reverse strand, counting down.
ACACCTTGGTTGTAAAAGGCTTACCTAGGCACGCCGAGCTCTGCCTAGGTGAACTTCTATTTCCCTATCTGGTTGTGGGACCGAGATGAACCCTTCGAAATTTTCTTTTCCACCTCCCAGCGGAATGAGTGGGTCACTGGTAGGTAACAACACCCAATCGAATAAGAGGGTTTCTGCAGCCAGTCCCCGGGGATGTTTCAGAATTCTACTGTTTTTAGTAATAGAATGTATGCTGCTAGTCAATGTGTTTTTATTGGTTAAAAGAAAAGAGGGATGTTTTGAAAAAGTCTCACCTTTTTTATTCCAGAAGGGTTTGGAGGAGATCGTAGGTACATCAAAAAATGTTAAGTGGCTGTGGAATGGGACGCTGTTGGTTGAAACCTCAAGTTCCCAAGTGACCAACCTGTAGAAGGCCGAAAGCCTTGGGAAATAAGGCATGGAGACTGAGATCCATACCACCTTGAAGTACAGTACAGGTGTTGTGACATGCAGAGGCCTGGTGAACATCGCCAAAGAAGAACTATAAGCTGAGTCAGCCCAAGAAGGCATTGTAGACGTGCAGGATATCTTGAAAAGGCTGAAAGGCGATCTGATCAAATCCGACTATTTATCCTCTCCTTTAATAGCACGAAACTCCAAAAGCGAATTAAGACAGATTGTGTTCACTTGACCGTGCGAACCCATGCCCCAAACTAACGCGCTGTTGTAAATGCAAGCGTCTTAGGCACGCCACGCTTGGATGTAAGAGAGAAGCCACTTGTGGCAAATGGGGTAAGGCAGCCCGTGAAGGAGTCGTTTCTTCATCTCCTCCAAAGTGTGTGAACTTCCCTGGGGCTCACCCTGTCTGGAGTAGGGATTGCTGTGTCTTCCTTGTAGAACGAAAGATACAAGAGATCAAAACGACAAAATATATCCCCTATGGCGAGGCCGAAAAGATTTAGAAGGCCATGCAGCACCCTACATTCGGTACAATCTTTGCATTAGGTGTTAAACAGCCAATTCAGAAGACTGATGCTGCTACTCAGAGGTTGCTAGTGTCTACATCTGTATCTACGTGGGTACTCTGGAAATCACACTTAAGTGCCTGGCAACGGATTCAACGAACCACCTTCAAAATAATTCTCATTATTCCACGCTTGAAAAGTGTGTGGAAAAAGGGAACACCTATATCTTTCTGTGCAAGCTCTGATTTCCCTTATTTTATTATGATGATCGTTTCTCCCTATGTAGGTCGGCGACGGCGAAATATTTTCCCATCGGAGGAGAAAGTTGGTGATTGAAATTTCGTGAGAAGATTCAGCTGCAACGAAGTACGCCTTCGTTTTAATGGTGTCCATCCCAAATCCTGGCCGGCCGGTGTGACCGAGGGGCTCTAGGCGCTTCAGTCTGGAACCGTGCGACCGATACGGTCGGAGGTTTGAATCCTCACTCGGGCATGGATGTGTGTGATGTCCTTAGGTTAGTTAGGTTTAAGTAGTTCTAAGTTCTAGGGGACTGATGACCTCAAATGTTAAGTCCATAGTGCTCAGAGCCATTTGAACCCAAATCCTGTATCATGTCCGTGACACTCTCTCCCCTATTTCGGGGGATAATACAAAACGTGCTGCCCTTCTTTCAACTAACTCGATGTACTACGTTAATTCTATCTGGTGACGATCGCACACCGCACAGCAGTACTCCAAAAGAGGACAGACAAGTGCAGTGCAGGCAGACTTGTCAGTACATCTGTTGCGTCTTCTAAGTGTTCTGCCAATAAAACGCAGTCTTTGGTTTGCCTTCACCACAACGTTTTCTGTGTGTTCCTTCAAATTAAGTTTTTCGTAATTGTAATTCCTGGATATTTAGTTGAATTTACGGCCTTTAGATGTGACTGATTTATCGTGAAACCGAAGTTTAGCAGATCCCTTTTAGCACTCATATGGATGACCTCACACTTTTCGTTATTTAGGGTCAATCGCCAATTTTCGCACCATTCAGATATCTTTCCTAAATCTATTGCAGTTTGTTTTAATCTTCTGATGTATTTACTAGACGATAAACGACAGAATCATCTGCGAACAAGCTAAGATGACTGCTCAGAATTGTCTCCTAAATCGTTTATACAGATAAGGATCAGCATAGGGCCCATAACACCGCCTTAGGGAAATGCAGAAATCACTTCTGTTTTACACGATGACTTTCCGTCAATTACTGCGAACTGTGATCTCTCTGACGGGAAATCACGAATCCAGTCGCGTAACTGAGACAATATTCCATAACACGCAACTTCATTACAAGCCGCTAGTGTGGTACAATACCAAAAGCCTTTCGGAAATCTAGAAATACGGAATCAATTTGAAATCCCTTGTCAATAGCACTCAACACTTTGTGTGAGTAAAGAGCTAGTTGTGTTTCACAAGAATGATTTTTGACTGTGTGTCAATAGACCATTCTGTTCGAGGTAATTCATAATGCTCAAACACAATATGTGTTCCAAAGTCCTGCTGCATATCGATGTTAATGACAGTGATGAGATGGCGAGGCTCGGCGACTCGAGCGCACCGAGAATTCCTCGAGCCTCTAGTTCTCAAGCAATTCTCGAGAAGCTCACGAGAAACGGCTCGGCGGCGTGTGCCGCTGCGCGCCAGTTGGCTGCGACAACATACGCCGCGCCGCTGTTGTTTTATGAATTTGAATGCCGCCGCTAGACAAACACGCTCGCTGCTCGCTGTGCTCGTAACTAATATGTCTCAGGTTTCACTCAGGTAAAGTTGTTATTCAAATCAATATGGACACTCGAAAACGAACATCATGGTGCTGGCAATACTTTACGGACAGCCGGCCGGGGTGGCCAAGCGGTTAAAGGCGCTACAGTCTGGAACCGCGCGACCACTACGGTCGCAGGTTCGAATCCTGCCTCGGGTATGGATGTGTGTGATGTTCTTAGGTTAGTTAGGTTTAAGTAGTTCTAAGTTCTAGGGGACTGATGACCTTAGAAGTTAAGTCCCATAGTGCTCAGAGCAATTTGAACCATTTGAACTTTACGGAGAATGGAGATAACGTTACTTGCAACATTTATCGTAAAAATCTCCGTAATGTATCAAAAAATACAACGGGCATGATTAGACATCTTAAACTGCACAATTTATCGAGCAATAAAACAGCGACGTCCGCGGATACAGAGGCTCATTCTTCCAATAGTGCGAGGCAGACAAAATATCCAGGTACGTATGGTACAAAAGGTGAATTCCGTGCAAAAGTTCGGATAGTGTCCGAAGCGGTCCGCCACGCATAAAAAAACATTGATTTTTTAATCGTACTCCGATAACATACAACATACCCCAAATTCAAACCTATACTATCCTATTTGGACCTCAATAGTGAGGTATATATTGCTGTAACTGGTCATTTCATTAACACTAATTGGTGCCTGAAAGCTTTAGCTCTCGAGACGTTCTGTTTCCCAGAAAAGCATACAGCGCTAAATATTAGTGAGGCGTTAGACAACGTGATTTCAAAATGGAACATTTAAAACCAAGTTGTAAACATCACAAATTAGTGGATTACTCCTACTACCTTTCTTGAAATTTGGTGTGACCTGTGCAACTTTCCAGTCTTTGGGTACGGATCTCTCTTCGACGGAGCAGTTGTATATGATTGTTAAGTATGGAGCTATTGCATCAGCATACTCGGAAAGGAAGCTAATTGGTATAAGTCTGGACCAGAAGAATTGTCTCTATTAAATGATTTAAGTTGCTTCACTACTCCGAGGATATTTACTTCTAAGTTAATCATGTTGCCAACTGTTCTTGATTCTAGTTCTAGACTATTTACTTCGTCCTCTTTGGTGAAGGAATTTCGAAAGACTGTGTTTGGTAGCTCTGCTTTGGCAACACTGTCGACGACAGTATTTCCATTCCTATCACGCAGAGAAGGCCCTGACTGCGCCTTACTGCTGTCATACTTCACACGCGACCACAATCTCTTTGGATTTTCTGCCAGGTTTCGAGATAAAGTTTCGTTGTGAAAACTATTAGAAGCATCTCGCATTGATGTCCGTGCTAAATTTCGAGCTTCTGTGAGAGATCTCCAATCTTGGAGATTTTGCGTTCGTTTAAATTTGGCATGCTTTTTTCATTGTTTCTGCAACAGTGTTATGATCCGTTTTGTGTACCAAGGAGGATCAGCTCCGTCGTTTGTTACTTTATTTGGTATAAATCTCTCAACTGCTGACGATACTATTTCTTTGAATTCAAGCCACATCTCGTCTACACTTACGTTGTTAATCTGGAACGAGTGAAGATTGTCTCTCAGGAAAGCGTCAAGTGAATTTTTATCTACTTTTTTGAATAGGTATATTTTTAGTTTAATTTCGAAGGATTTGGGAGTTAAAATACTCAGTCTTACTACGACAGCCCTGTGTTCACTAATCCCTGGATTCGTTATGATACTCGCTATTAGCTCAGGATTATTTTTTGCTATGGGGTCAAGGGTGTTTTCACAGCCATTTACTATTTGAGTGGGCTCATGAAACAACTGCATGATATAATTTTCAGAAAATGCGTTTAGCATAATTTCGAGCGATGTTTCATGCGTACCTCCGGATTTAAACATGTATTTTCGTCACCATATCGAGGGTAAACTGAAGTCACCACCAACTGCAATTGTATGAGTCGGGTACGTATTTGAAATTAGACTCAAGTTTTCTTTGAACTGTTCAGCAATTGTATCATCTGAACTGGGAGGTCGCTAAAAGGATCCAGTTATTATTTTATTCCGGTTGCCAAGAACGACCTCTACTTATACTAACTCACAGGAACTATCTACTTCAATTTTGCTGCGAGATAAACTATTTTTAACAGCAAAAAAGACGCCACCGTCAACTGTGTTTAGCCTAACCGTTACGAACACAGTTAGGTCCTTCGCAAAAATTTCGGCTGAACTCATCTCTTGCTTTAGCCAGGCTTCAATGCCTGTAACTATTTGACCATCAGTGCTTCGTATTAGCGGTTGGAGCTCTGGTACTTCCCAACACGGCTACGACAGTTTGTAACTGTTATAACGAGGGTTCCTGTATCTACGTTCTTCCTATGTTCCACCTGCGCCCTTTGAGATTTAAGACCTTTCAGTATTTCCCTGAGACCTTCTAACCTAAAAGACCGCCAAGTCCATACCACACAGCCCCTGCTGCCCTTGTATCCGCCTGCTGCGTGTAGTGGACTCCTTACTTGTTCAGTGAAACCCAAAACCCAACCACCCTATGGCGCTAGTTGCGGACTCTGCAGCCTACACGGTCGCAGAACTATCAGAGCCTCTGATTCAGACTCTCCACTCGGCTCTGTACCAAAGGTCCGCAATCGGTCTTGTCGGCTATGCTGCAAATGGTGAGCTCTACTTTCATCTCCTAAAAAAGACTGGCAGCCTTTACTACTTCTGTTATCTGCCTGAAACCAAAGAGAATCTCTTCCGATCCAAAGTGACACACATCACTGGGACCAACGTGAGCCACCACCTGCGGTTTGGTACACGTTGTGCTCTTCATGGCATCTGGAAGGACCCTTTCCATGTCTGGAATGACTCCACCCGGTGTGAACACGGGATGCACATTGGCTTTCTTCCCCTCCTTGGCAGCCATGTGCCTAAGGGGTCCCACAAAGTGCCTAACACTTCAGCTCCCAACTACTACTAATCCCACCCTCTATGACTATCCAGATCTTGCATTTGAGAGGTTCCCTCTGAAACAGGACAATCGACTGTAGTGTCAGCCACAGACAGCACTTTGTACCTGTTTGTCAGACTAACCAGGGAGACCTTATGTGCAGCCCCCTAGGTAGTCTTTCGCCGCCTGCTGCCCCCAAGGCTACCTCCCAATCGAACACAGGTGAGTGGTCAACCTGAGTTTGAGCAGTAACCAGGGCTGGCCACCAGTACAGGCCGATCAGTAGACTCAGGCATGCTGGACATGCATTGGCTCTACATGGCTGGCCCACAACAGTGATGCCCATCCATTACAGTTTCAAGCAGTTTAACTGAAACCAACACAGCCTGAAGTTGAGAGTGAAGCGTCACCAACTCAGCTAGTACAAGCGTTTGTCAGTGCACGTGTCCTAGTGCAGTTACTTCAAAGCCTATACTTCCTACCAGAACATCAGACAAGGTCATGGTAGGCTATGTTGCGGAGCTCCCTTCCCTTACAATGGTTCACTCTGATCCACCGTCCCACACTGCGATTACGATTGCTGCAGTTGCAGCTCTGAAGCCTACCCAGGGCAAAAAATTGGAAGGTCAAGCGTCCACCATCAACACAGTAAGGAAATAAACAGTCTGATGATATCGACATCATCCTCTCCGATGTCTCTCATGATTCTTCCATAGAGCTAATTGACCTTGATATCAGACTGGGGCAATCATCTCGTTCCAAGACTGAGCTTCTACTCCTTACAGGTTCCCGTCTCTGGTGGACAGAGAGGGAGAAAGTGCAACCCCCATGATAAATGGCTCCCATACTGCTATGGAACATAAATGGGTTCAGGACTAATGTGGAGGAACTGAAACTCCTGGTACAGGCACACTACCTTGCTTGTATTTACCTCCACGCAATGTGATAAACTCTTAGGCTCTCACAAACCTCATTGCACAACTCCCCCGCCCATTTGTCCTCCATTTCTCCTACTTGTTGATTTCAATGCCCATAATATATTATGGGGCTTAAACTATACTTGTCACAGGGCTCGAGTCTTGGAGAACCTCGTGAAGTTGGGTATCCTTAACACAGGCAATCCTACTCATTTCTCGGCTGCTACTGGGTCGTCATCAGAAATTCACCTCTCTCTCTCTCTCTGCTCTCCAGCCCTTTCAGACTCAGCACAGCAGGGAGCAGCTGATGCCCTTCATCCCAGTGACCACTTCCCATTGTGGATCTACCTACTGGATGGAGGATTCTTTGAATAGAAGCCACTAAAATGGATGGTCAGCAGGACTAACTGAAGGCTGCTCAGCCAGCTGGCTGTTTCTAAACATCACTACAGCGTCCAGGAATGGGTGGACCACATCACGTAAGTGAGCGGTCATGCTTCTGACTTATCCATCCCAAAGTCTTCCGATCATCTTGGGAGGCAACCTGTACCTTGTTGAGCTGATGAATGCCATTCACTAATACGATACAAGCATGCAGCTATTTGATGATTTAAATACCACCCAACAGCAAACCACCTCACAGCTCTTCGAGTCAGGAGAGCCAAGGCTCAATACATAGTTAAGGAAAGAAAGAAAAGTTCATTACAAGCGTTCCTGGACTCTACCAATCATTCCACTTGTTCTACAAAATTATGTGAAGCCATCTGGTGGATTTCCAGTAAACACAGCATTTACCAACAGCAGCAGTGCTGAAACAGGGGTGTCTTCAAAAAATGGACGGAGATATCACTCAGACGATGGCAGAGCATTTTGTGGTAACTATGGCTAATGTCAATTAGGGTCTGGCGTTTCGGTGCTACTGTGCGATTGCAGAGATGGGCAAGTTGACTTTCAGATCCCAGAATTCTGAGTCTTACAACTACACTTTCTCCATGTGAGAGGTGGAATCGGACCTGTGATACCACACCCGGTCACAACCAGATCTGTTACTGCATGCTTCGACATTTGCCAACAGACAGGCGACTTTCCCAACCCGTGGAGAGAGGTGATTATGGTACCTCTCCTCAAACCAGGGAAAGAGTGCACGTGTCTCAGTAGCTGCTGGAGCGTCGCTTTAACGAGCTGCGTAGGAAAGACCCTGAAGCAAATGGTTATCCATCGTCTGGTCTGGTTGTTACAGACCAGGCAACTTCTTAGCCGCTCTCAGTGTGGACTCCGCAGATTTCGGTCACTGTCGACAACCTGAACCTGTTAAAGCCTGCTACTGAGCAGGCTTTCCTATGTAAACATCACTTTCTTGGTATATTCTTTGATATCAGTAAGGTGCACAACACTACTTGGAGAAACAATATTCTCATGCAACTCCACCAGTAGGGCTTTCGTGGCCACCTCCCCATCTTCATACGGTCCTTCCTGTCTAAGCACTTCTTGAGGTCTCGAGATGGTCATGTGCTATAGGATTGTTTTGAGCAGGAGAACGGCGTTCTTCAGTGCAGTGTTTTAAGTGTTACCCTCTTTGCCATAGCTATAAGCTGTACCACATCTATGGTAAGGAGTCCTGGAGAGTGCTCCGTATTTGTGGACAGTTTTACTGTTTTTTTCCCTCCTCCATTGTTGAACAGTGACTTGTCAGTGTACAGGTTAGAGGAGAGGGCTGCAAGGACAGGTTTTCAGTGCTCTGCAGATAAGTATGTAGGCGCTCATTTTAATTGTTCTCATCATATTTTTAAATTACCTTACTTGCATATGAGGGAAACCATTCTACGTTCAGAAGATTCAGCGACATGCTGCTCCTCACTTTTGACTCTAAACTTTCGTGGTTACCACACATGAGAGATATGAAAGCCAGAACCCAGAAGGAACTGAATATCATAAAGCGCCTTAGCCACTTGTCTTGGGGAGCAGTCAGGGCACGTCTGCTCCAGTTTCATAGGGCGTCTGTGCATTCACAGCTAGACTATGGATGCACAATGTATGGGTCAGCGAGGCCATCTTACTTGAAGATTATTGATGCTACCCACCATGAGGGGATTAGGGTGGCCACAGGGGCTTACAGGCTGAGCACTGTATCCAGGATCTGTGCTGAGGCTGCGGAACTGCCGCTCACCATCCAGCAGCAGCTCCTCATGGCACATTAGGCATTTAAGTTCCTTACAACTCTGACTTCTATTGCTGCATACCATACTTTTGCTTGTCCACCTCTAGAGTCCCTTTTCTCCAATTGTCCACGATCAACAGTGCCGTTCTGGGTCAGTGTGCTACATGTGCTGTAGTCACCTGGGGGTGGAGTACATACAACCCCAAATCCAGGGTTTTAAATGCCTGCCACCATGGCTACTGGATAGGGCAAGGGTAATATAGATTTGGTGAAGGTTACTATCTAACTGCACACCTAGAAATTTGAACTGTTCAGTTTCACTAATCATATGCCCATTCTGTGAAATTAAAACGTCAGGTTTTGTTCAATTGTGTGTTACAAACTGTAAAAACTGAATCTTACTGTGATTGAGCGTTAGATTATTTTCTACAAGCCATGAGGTATATTATGAATTGCACTATCTGAAACTGAGCCAATGTTGCACACAACATCCTTTATTACCAAACTAGTGCCAACAGTAACAGAAATATTTCAGAGTTACCTGTAATACTAGAGGGCATATCATATACCTAAAATAAATAAGGAACGGGAGTGGCTCCAACACTGATCCCTGGGGCACCCCACATCACAGCCATTCTCAACATTGTGAATAATGACCTTTTGCTCTCTGTTGCTAAAGTACGAGGTGAACCAATTGTGAGCTACTCCCTGTATTCCATAATGGTCCAGCTTCTGGAGCAATATTTTGTGATCAACACAATCAAATGCCTTAGTTAAATCAAAAAATATGCCTAGCATTCGAAACCTTTTGTTTAACCCATCCAGTACCTCACAGAGAAAAGAGAATATAGCATTTTCAGTTGTTAAATGACTTCTAAAGCTGAACTGTACATATGATAGCAGATCGTGTGATACAAAATGATCAATTATCCTTACATGCACAGCCTTTTAAATAATTTAGCAAACACTGATGGCGTAGAAATAAGTCTAAAATTATCTTCATTATCCCTTTCTCCCTTTTTATAAAGGGTCTTTACTACTGAATACTTTAATCGTTCAGGAAACTGACCTTTCCTAGAGATAAAATTACAAATATGGCTAAATACAGGACTAACATGTGCAGCAAAGTACTTTAATATTCTGCTAGGCACTCCATCATATCCATGAGAGTTCTTAGTTTTCAGTGATTTAATTACTGACTCAATCTCCCCTTGTCTGTATCACAGAGGAGTATTTCAGACATCAGTCTCAGAAAGTCATTTGCCAAGAGAGTTATGATTCCCTGTAGAAGCTAAATTTTTATTAATTCACCAGCAATGCTCAGAAAATGATTGTTAAGTATTGTACATATATCTGATTTATCAGTAACAGAAATATTTTTACTACGAACTGATTCTGATTTCATATCGTCGACCTTGTGATGGTGACCAGAAACTTCCTTCCCAACTGACCATATGGTTTTAATTTTATCCTGTGAATTAGGTAGCTATTCTATTTGCATACTACATACTCTTTGCCATTCTAGAAACGTTTTTAAGCACCTTTCGGTACTATTTGTAATGGGCTACTGCAGCTTGATTGTGACAAAAAGCCCACATTCAGGATCTTGACTGAATGCTGCCATTTTTACTATTCGAACGGTATCTAAAGTGAATGATCGTTCGACACGAAAATTACTCTATTTTGCTTATTTTCATTCGCTTATGCCGTATGGTATTATATTCTGGGGTAATTCTTCTCATTCTAAAAGGATATTTTTGGCTCAGAAACGGGCGGTTTGGGCAATAAGTGGTGTAAATCGACGAACCTCTTGTCGACTCCTGCTCACGAGTCAGGGTATTTTGACATTGACCTCTCAATAGATATATTCCTCCATGTGATTTATTGTTAACAATATTAGCTTATTCCCAAGAATAAGCAGCTTTCACTCAGTTAATACTCGGCAGAAATCAAACCTGCATTTGGATCGGACTTCCTTAACTCTTGTGCAGAAAGGTGTGCCGTATACTGCTGCATCCATTTTCAATAAGCTACCACTCGAATTCAAAAATCTTAGCAGTAATCCATGCGCTTTCAAATCGAAACTGAAGCGTTTCCTCATGGGTCACTCTTTCTGTTATGTCGAGGAGTGCCTTGAAAAATTAAGTTGATTCTTGTATTGTCGATTGCGTTTACTTAAACTTATGGATTGACTTTTTTCGGGTTCATGAACATTTAATTTTGATCTGTTATTACTTTTATGTTGTAATTTCACGTACTGACACGTTCCATGACCTTGGAGATTTGCTCCTCAATTTGGTCCTGTGGAACTAGACGTGAAAATAAAAATAAAAAGTAAAAACAAGAGAGACGACACTCCTGCATGTGTTTTAATGCGTTATTTTATGAAAATTTATCTGAGTGCCAATACTCTGCTTCTGTCTTTATGGCTAGGTCGAAACAGGGACTCCGTCAGTTGCTCTGTTTCCGTGATTGTGTCCTCGATGTCTGAATGCCTTGAGACTTTACTGTCTGTGACGCAGACTTATATGCGATCTTGTGGGCACTGCAGCAGATTAGATGTGCTTTAAATGCTAAATTTCTTGTTTGTTCCGATTCTCTGAGTGGACTTCACTCTCTAGAATACTTGTACCCAGCAGATAACGTAGTCCACAATACCCAGGACACCCTCCTCCAACTACAGTGGGTGGGAAGGAGGTGTCTTTCTGCCGGGTACAAGGTCAACATGAGCGTTGTGGTGAACGAAAGAGCAGTTGTAGCAGCCAGGGAGGATGTGCTGCTCAGTTATTTCAGTGTGCCATGCCCCTGCATGCTATCACCTCGCTTTTGAGGCGCAGAGTCACGTGGCGATGAGAATACATGTGGCTGGAACAGACAGATAATAAACTACACCTAGTACAGCTGACTGCGCAGCTTTGCCATACCTCATTGCAGCTACTTAGATGGGATAGGATCCTTTTTACTCCTCTTTACATAGGCTACTGCCCTCTGATGCCTTGCTTCTTGCTACGGTGCGATGACCCTCCAATATGTGGTGCTTGTGTACAGATCACTGTCTACCACATTTTACTAGGCAGTGTTTTATTTCTGGACAAGAGGGCAACGGCAGATTTGCCGTCAGATCTGTCCTCTGATTTAAGTGACGTTCAAACGAGTGTGGTGAGACTTTTAAGGTTTTGTGATTTGCACATGTTTCCAAAATTTTTAGGGAGGCGTCGTTAATCTGTTACCAGGATGAGTGACTCAGCCATGATTTTTTGTAAGTCGTCAGGTGGCTACATATCCCTGTGCCGTGTTTTAGCTCCTCTGTCGTTTTACTTCTGTTTCAATCCCTTGTGTAGCACATTTTATGCTTTCTCCATTGTCTTAACGCGTGTGAGATAGGGCGAGTGTGTGAGTGAGGTGAGAGTGAGTGTATGGAGTGTAGTTTAGTAGGTTTCATTCTCACTGTGTGCAGTAATTTCAGTAATTTTATCCACATTCGTTCCTTTTAAAATGTATCAGGGTGCTGATAACATTGCTACTGAGCGCCCATAAAGAAAAAACACGCACGCACGCACGCACGCACACACACACACACACACACACACACACACACACACTTTTTTAGATTTTCAGAAGGTTTTTACATAGTTCCTCACAAGAGATTTCTAATCAGATTTCGTGCTTATGGAGTATCATCTTAGTTGCGCAATGGGATTCATCGAAACAGACAGAAAGTCATGGAGTAAAACAAGTGTGGTATCAGACGTTCCCCAAGGAAGTTATATTGGCCCTCCACTGTTATTAATCTATATAGACAATTTACGAGATAATTTTAGCAGCCCTCTAACAGTTTTTGCAGATGATGCCGTCATTTGCCATCTAGTAAAGTCATCAGAAAATCAACACCAGCTGCAAAACGGCTTGCGGCCCCTTCCGCTGGAGGTTCGAGTCCTCCCTCGAGCATGGGTGTGGGTGTTGTTCTTAGCACAAGTTAGTTTAAGTAGTGTGTAAGTCTAGGGACCGCTGACCTCAGCAGTTTGGTCCCTTAGAAATTCACACACAGTTTTTGAACAAATCGGCTTGGACACGATATCTGTATGGTACGAAAAGTGGCAGTTGACTCTAAATAAGTTGAGGATGTGTAAGGGGGACTAAACATCTAAATAAGTGTGAGGTCATTCAAATGAATATTAAAATAAAGTTAATAAATCACACAAATATAAAGGCTTCGAATCCAATTAAATACGAAGTGTGGTAATTTTAAAATGCTAGACATGCATTGACATGTAAATGAGCATATGTATTTGAAATTATAATACGATCGTCACTGTTGATTTGTTATTCCAGATAATCGCACTCCTTCACTGTACAGAATGGCACCACCAGCACATTATAGTATTTACACAGAGATACAGTGGCGCAAACTACACAGCTGCTCCACAGAGCACACGCAGAAGAGAGAAACATAAGATAGAAATCCCATTGTGTTCTGAGTACACTGGAAACTGCGCTGAATTCAATGATGACCACAGCATTGACTAGACAGGACTAAAACACGTACCCTCTGTAGACGTTATAAGAAAGTAACGTAATAGTTTCAGACTACAAAATTCCAGTATTAAAAATAAGAAAACGAACGACACAAAACTGACCTTGCAGGTAGTCCAATAAGAAATAATACCAATTTTAATCCTAACATGTCTCAGTTTTAACACCATTGAGACCTTTAGTTAAAATATGTATCGCATCTTCATCTGTTGTCACATACTTAAACTCATGAAAACCAACCAGTACAGTCTACCTGACTTTATTATAACGCATCCTTAAATGTTATGTCCTTTCTGACGTAATCACAGTGGCACCTGTGTTGTCAGCGTTGACCTGCAGGGGCAGTCTAACAAATTCAGAGCACTACAATGGACTGCTTTTTACTCTTCTAGATGATTGCTTCTCCAGCTAACAAACACAGATTTACTATCAGCCGGGTCATGTGCCCAGTCAGCATCACTGGGTGCACTTGTATCAGAACAATTGCCTCTGAAATGTAAACTCACATCTTTAGTCTGCTGCAGATAGCTACAAGACCTTTTTACTCTGGCCCAGTGGGAAACACCAGAGTACATGAGGAGATACATAGTAAACAACCCACCGCCTTTTCGTTCAGTTTTTGGTGAAATGGCCTGTCATTAACGACTTCACCAAAAGGTTATCATTACATGATACAGCTAATGCTCTTGCAGTCATGCATTTTAATGCTCTTAGCGTCTACTGAATGTAACTAGTTTGGTTTCATTTCGCCTGCCCTTGACACTATTCAGTCTCAAGTCCTAGAATAATCAACATGTCAACCATTTCTTGAATGTTAATTTGAGATCTCAAAATATTCTTGTTGTTAAAATCCTCTCGTCCTCGCCTATTACAGCAACATCATCATGAATACCAATGATAATATTTTTAGAGAAGAATAAACAAGGATCTTTTTCACACTGTCTCAAAACTAACTTTGTTATCAAAGAGCAGAAAAATCATTCCAGTTATTACGTTCCAGGTGAAGCCCATACAAACTCTTATTTAATAAACACACTGTATTCCCCACACTAAACAATATTGGCTGCTCCATGAAGACGGTGCCACTTAATGGCGCTGTGGGGATGTTTTCCTACCTAATTTATCAAAATTGAATACAACATAGTGAAATGAGGCATTATAGGTGCGGTGTAAGAAAGAGTGTCTACACATGGTTAGACAAGAGGACCATGAATTAGTCTAAAATATTAACAGTCCTTGGAGAACGTCGCTTGTTTATTTTTATGACACTAAATAAAGGAGTGCATGGTAAGAGTAGGAGTCACTGCACAAAGTCGCCACCTTGCACCATGGTATCCACCAGCACAGCACTTAATTTCTACCAATGCTAGGAGCGGGATTAATTGTCTCTTGTGGGAATTATCACCGACCAAGATCAGGAACAAAAGTGATATGGGTGTCATGTGCATTGACGGCCTTGATGTGCAGACTCGTGCCAGAACCCACATAGTCACGAAACGGACATTGGTTGGAATGTTTGCGGTGTGAACTTTCAGTTACTCACTGGGCTGCTTAGTGGGGCATGGAGATGGCACGGGCGAATCTTTAAATTCAACAGTGAGTGTTTCAATATCAAGCGTGTCACCACATGGCGTGTTCGTCATGACACGGGCGTGGGTCAAACTGGTGCTGACGCCACAACAATAACTGGACTGAGAGTGAAGCTATGTTGTGGAAGCCTCATTAGAACTAGCGCTATCTTCTTTGAACCGGTAGCCAATGACCATAGTAGCCAGGTGTGGCAGCAGAATTGATAGCTTGTGGTGGAAGTTGGTGTGCAAAGGAAAAAAAAAACGCTGCCGTAGCAGATAGTCATGGAGATCTAGGAATCTGGGACTGCTAAGGTTGGTGTGTGGTTAAGGGCCATCACACAGTTCCTCCTCACAAGAGGGGAGCTCAGATGATGAGCGAGGTGGAGACGACGAAAGTTGGTACCACTGAAGTGGCATGTTCCAGCGGTGAGGCCAAGGGCGGTGGCGTCGATGCTGCAGGTGACAGTCACGCGACAGGGACAAGCATTGGACGTTGGTGCGGGGTGGGATTTTCAGCTTTCAGTAGTGCTGACCTACTGTGTGACGATGGGCTCTGGCATGGTGCTGGAGGTGAGCACAAGCGATGAGTTAAGCCATCGGCGCACGGGACGAGTCGGCTAACATTGATGTGTATACAGATAGGATATCCCACGTCACAAGACACAGTGCCGTCGGCACATGTCACAAAACTGGTCAACGTGATTCTACGCTCCTAGTACACTCCAGTGGCAGTTGTCTTTATTTGGCTCGTAACCCATACAATTCATTCACGAAAGTGGATGCATGTGGAATTCCTACATTAGCTCTATTAAAACGCACATTTCTTTTCTTGATCATATGCCAGTCATATTGTTCTGTCTGTGGTATACATAAAACAAAACTTCATTATCCATGGACATGTAATAAGACAAACATGAAAGATACATGACCACAAGGGAGGGCCGGCCGGAGTGGCCGTGCGGTTCTGGGCGCTACAGTCTGGAGCCGAGCGACCGCTACGGTCGCAGGTTCGAATCCTGCCTCGGGCACGGATGTGTGTGATGTCCTTAGGTTAGTTAGGTTTAATTAGTTCTAAGTTCTAGGCGACTGATGACCTCAGAAGTTAAGTCGCATAGTGCTCAGAGCCATTTGAGCCACAAGGAAGGACATCAGCGTATGAAAGTCCACTGAATCGCACAAACTCACTCCTGACAGAGAGTACACTTATATTTTCACGACATCACGTATTACAGAATTATTGCTATCAATTTCGTAGGAAACTCCCATAACGTTTTTAGAAAAAAAATTGGACACAGGGTGACGTGAAACCTCATCCGAGTCACTCTTAGTTTGGGATCGTAGTACCTTAACCGATTAAACTACGTTGAAACTCGGCTTATCAGCCTTGTATTTTGTGTTACAGTATTCTAAAGGCTTTAATCGCTGAAATATTATTGACATTTAACTATGACAAATTCTAACGAGAACGACAATTTTTCATTGCTTTAAAATGGCTTACTCTCAAAACATGCGAGTTACAATGCGAAAATAACTAAATACTTTCACCACAAATATGATGTTTCCCATTATTTTATTACAACAAATCGAACAAATAACGACTCACTACTAACATTGAATGTGCTGGTGCTTAGAAACAGCATGTATTCATAACGTGTAACGTATAAAATAAAACGACCGAATGTGGGCTTCTACTGAACACGACAAATACAGTATGATGTCTTTCTTTCTGCCTGTGCCGTCGTGAGCGTTCTTGTTTCCTATTGGTTCCATCTTAGATGGCACGTTGCAGAAATATTGCAGAACTTATTTAATGTTTAACGTGATGAAATGGCTCCTCAGCGACTGCACGCGAGACGAGTTAGCTAACATTGACGTGCACTCTACGAATTTCGTGACGTCACTTCCTGCTATTTCTCGTTGAGGAATCATTTCGTTAAGTGAAATACAAAATAAGCTTTGCGATATTTCGGCAACATGCCACATAAAGTAGAAGCAATAGGAAACTAGAACGCTCCTACGCCACAGGCAGATAGCAAGGTACCATACTGCACTTCTTGTGTTCAGTAGAAGCCCATATTCAGTGGATTTTATTTTATACGTTATACCCTATGAATATACACTGATGAGCCAAAACATTATGACCACCTGCTTAATGCTTTGTTTGCTTGTTTGTGGAATCAAATACATCACAGATTCCATGCATCGAGAATCCGACAGTTTGTTGGTAGGTTTGTGGAGGTATGTGGCATTAGATGTCTACACATAGGACAGGTAATTCACGTGAATAATGGGCTGCTGATTTTGCGTACGCGGTGATGGCGCCCTGTAGCGACCCAAATGGGTTCCATAAGGTCTACATAATGCGAATTTGGTCACTGAGACATCAACATGTGTTCACTATAATGCTTCTCAAACCGATGTTGCACGGTTCTGGCTCCGTGACATGGACAATAATACTGCTGAGAGATGGCATCACTGTCAGTGAAGACATGAAGCATTAAGGGATGCAGGTGGTTTGCAGCTATCCTACTTTACAGAGCAGACAAACCTCTGAACCCCACATTCTCTAAAGAGTCGTAGACATCCAACCAATTAGCGCCTAGTGGCACTTTTACTGTCCTTCTGTCTCTTTCCATGATGCTCACAACAGTGGCATGTGAGCATTCGACCGGCTTCGCCATTTTCGAGATACTCGTTCACAGGCATTGCGTAATAATAATTTGCCCTTTGTAAAGCCGCTTATCTCAAAGGATTTTCCCATATGCAGCACACATCTTCGCTAACGTGATCCCTGTCTGTGTCTGCCCAACTTATATACGTTTGTTACCGCGTCATGTGCCTACAGAACAACCACCAGGTGACATCCAATGTCTCGGAGGGCAGTGATCGTAATGTTATGGCTAATGTTATGCTGTTTCTAAACACCAGCTCACTGAATGTCTCCAATGAATCGTTAAACAGGAAACGTCATATTAGTGCTTAAAGGATTTTAGTATCTATTTATATTCGCATTATAGCTCGCGACTTACGAGAGCAAGCCATTTTAAGGCACTGACCCAGTGAAGATTCATGAAAACCTGTAGTTCTTGTTAGGATTTGTTACAGTTAAATGTCAATAAAATTTCGGCTATTAAAGCCTTTCAAGCACTGTAACACAAAATACGAGGCTCATAATAGCTGAATTTCAATGAATCGTATTTGGTCAAGGTGCTATGATCCTGTGTAGTAAAGCACACGTTACGGGTTGCCTACATCAGAGGAAGCATAAATTCAGGGCCACACCTATTGTCCTCCTTTGATTGACAGGTACTTAACCTATTGTTCTGCTAAGTGGATTATGACCCTCCTACACCTCCCCACACCGCCTCGCTGATACAGGTACACATACAGGCCTGATTGATTCGAATAGCCCTCTCTCACTCTATTAGTTTAATTGACTACTTAATTAAATTGATCAATTAATTAACCATTCCCCCCTCTGGTAAACCCCACAACCACCCAGCCTTCCCTCTCCCCCTCCCCTACCTAGAAATCGGTGGCTCTTTGGTGGAGAGAAAGAATCTAATGAGAATAAATTCAGCAAGAAAGCAGAAGGTGTGTTGTTTATTTATAAAAAAAATTCAGTTTGCAGGGGTTGAACCCCTTTTGACCATCATTGTCTGCTTTTTGGGAAGATGCAGGTCTTGTAAAGAAGGAATTAGATTCATCTCTTTCCTTTTTATTTCAGTCGCACAAGGAATAGCGTCATGAAACACCCATTGCACTTAATTACACTCTTAAACATCTTTCGATTGCAGAGTACGCACCATTTGCCATCCCTTGTCTCACATACACAAAGTCCCGATGTCAGAAAGGCAGTCGGCCGGTGTGGCCGATCGGTTCTAGGCGCTGCACTCTGGAACCACGTGACCGCTCCGGTCGTAGGTACGAATCCTGCCTCGGGCATGGATGTGTGTGATGTCCTTAGGTTAGTTAGGTTTAAGTAGTTGTAAGTTCTAGGGGACTGATGACCTCAGATGTTAAGTTAGGTTAGGTTAGGTTAGTGTTGTTTAACGTCCCGTCGACAACGAGGTCATTAGAGACGGAACGCAAGCTCAGGTTAGGGAAGGATGGGGAAGGAAATCGGCCGTGCCCTTTCAAAGGAACCATCCCGGCATTTGCCTGAAACGATTTAGGGAAATCACAGAAAACCTAAATCAGGATGGCTGGAGACGGGATTGAACCGTCGTCCTCCCGAATGCGAGTCCAGTGTGCTAACCACTGCGCCACCTCGCTCGGTGACCTCAGATGTCAAGTCCCGTAGTGCTCGGAGCCATTTGGACCACTTTCAGAAAGGCAGTAGCTGGCTAACTTGAAATATACAAAAAAAAAGTATACTATACAAAGAGAGGGGGAGGAGAGAGAGAGAAAGAGAGAGAGAGAGATGGAGAGGGGGGAGGGAAGGGGGAGGGAGCTGTACTTTCTTTTGGAAATGACATAGGAACTAGCATGAGATGTTTCATTCTGCTATCAACTTTAAACTGCCCCAGGCTTTCTGTGCACTTTTCTTGTGCTGCATTTCACGAACTGCTTCAGGAGTTATTGAATCTGGTGTGGAGTATCACATCTTGAAGATGTCACAAGTGTTGCTTCAGAAGACGCGCCATATTAATTAAATCGTTAATATAGCATTTAAACAATTTCCTTCAGACAGTTTAAAACCACTCGAAATAAAAAAAGATCGACACTGCACAGAAGCTTGCCTGCATAAACAACAGTGTTACGATTTGACGAACAATTTCATTAAAAAATCCAGACCTATTATTATTTGACGTCACAATTGGAAGAGGTGATGTACGAAAGGACATGTGGAATTTCAAATTTTGACGTGAATTTATACTGTCACGGTTATAGAGCTCCTGACCACTACAGCTTGCCAAGTGCATTTTTTTTCTAAAACTCAATAGAATTACTAAGCTGACTGATTATCTCAGCTACACCTCGACGAAGAAGGAGTGAGAAAAAGGGTCTAGAGCGTGATAGGATAGTAACAACAACAAATACCGCCGCGATCTATTGAGAAACATGATCCATTCACGGCAAGATGACTGAGATCGATGAAATACTCTTACAGCCCATGAACTCACTTTCCAGACGCCCACACGCACCGTGCTGCAGTGCAGCGCCAACGGAGGAAACTGCTGCCATAAACGTGGCCCATGACTGCAGCCACGGAAGCGCGTGTCAGCCAGAGAGATGCCCGCCGGTTGTGGATGACCTGAGTGGCAAGAGTTCAAATGCTATCAGTACAATCTTCTCAAATTTTCACGGAGTATACATGTAACACACGCGGTACTGAAAGCAGCTCAACAAAAACTGGTTTTTAGTTCATATTCACCTGTCCAGAGGGAGCTGCGAGTTAAATCGTCGTAAACCAAAAGCTCTCTCGGACTCTCTGAACTGGTATACAAATGTGGGCAAGCCCCAGCCCAGAACAAAGGTATCTGCTGAGATGCTCTTTCCGGCCCCGGCCTGCTTGCTCGGTGCTAAGCTTTCTACGGGCATCTCCAGACTCAGAAGGATATTGAAAACCAGGCACGTACTTATCAGTGTAACTACAGTTAAATATTATGATTGTTGCTGCAGTCTGACACTGATTGATGTACTGGAAATGTCTCCACTTGATGGCTGTGGTTCTAGAAGAAACCTCATGTTGAAGTTTTCAATATACACACATCAAAAAAAGTTTTGCATCACCTCGGTTCCAAAATTTCCGGAACGTGTACAGAAAATTGGAATAGAGATCAACATAAACATAATTTCGAACTTTTCATTGCGCATGAAAACCACACATTGCCTGTTGTACCACCACACAGTGAGACCTTCAGAGGTGGTGGTCCAGACTGCTGTACACACCATTACCTCTAATACTCAGTAGCGCGTCCTCTTGCATTGATGCATGCCTGTATTCGTTGTGTTCATCAATGCACTGTTGGTCCAGATTGTCCCACTCCTCAATGACGGTTCGGCGTGGACCCCCAAAGTGGTTGGTGGGTCACGTCATCAATTAACAGCTCTTTTCAATCCATCCCGACCATGTTTGATAGGGTTCATGTCTGGAGAACATGCTGACCACTCGAGTCGAGCGTTGCCGTTATCCTGAAGGAAGTCATTCACAAGATGTGCACGATGGGGACGCGAATTGTCGTCCATGAAGATGAATGCCTCGCCAGAATGCTGCCGATATGGTTGCACTATCAGTTGGAGGATGGTATTCACGTAACGTACAGCCATTATGGCACCTTCCATGACTACCAGATGCGTATGTCGGCCCCACATAATGCTACCCCAAAACAGCAGGGAACCTCCATCTTGCTGCACTCGCTGGACACAGTATCTAAGGCATTCAGCCTGAGCGGGATACCTCCAAACACGTCTCCGACGGTTGTCTAGTTGAAGGCATATGCGACACTCATCGGTGAAGCGAACGTGATGGCAATCCTAAGCAGTCCATTCGGTATGTTGTTGGGCCCGTCTGTACCGCACTGCATGGTGTCGTTGTTGCAGAGGTGGACCTCGCCATGGACGTCGGGAGTGGCGCATCGTGCAGCCTTTTACGCACAGTTTGAGTGGTAATACGAAGTCCTTTAGCTGCACCAAAAGCATTATTCAACATGACGGATTTGCTGTCAGGGTTCCTCCGAGCCATAATACGTAGGTAGCGGTCATCCACTGCAGCAGCAGCTCTTGGGCGGCCTGAGCGAGGCACGTCACCGATAGTTCCTGTCTCTGTGTATCTCCTCCATGTCCGAAAAACATCGCTTTGGTTCACTCTGAGATGCCTGGTTCTTCCCTTGTCGTGAGCCCTTCCTGGCACAAAGTGACAATGCGGACACGATCGAACCTCGGTATTGACCGTCTAGGCATGGCTGAACTACAGACAACACGAGCCGTGTACCTCCTTCCTGGTGGAATGACTGGAACTGATCGGCTGTCGGACCAAAAAAATGGCTCTGAGCACTATGGGACTTAACTTCTGAGGTCATCGGTAGCCTAGAACTTAGAATTAATTAAACCTAACTAACCTAAGGACATCACACACATCCATGCCCGAGGCAGGATTCGAACCTGCGATCGTAGCGGTCGCTAGGTTCCAGACTGTAGCGCCCAGAACCGCACGGCCGCTCCGGCCGGCTGGCTGTCGGACCCCTTCCGTCTAATAGGCGCTACTCATGCATGGTTGTTTACGTCTTTGGGCGGGTTTAGTGACATCTCTGAACAGTCAAAGGGACTGTGTCTGTGATACAATATCCACAGTCAACGTCTATGTTCAGGAGTTCTGGGAACCAGGGTGATGCAAATCTTTTTTTGGTGTGAGTATATAGCGCACATAATTTTACATGTCAAATCTCT
Source organism: Schistocerca piceifrons (assembly GCF_021461385.2). Lineage (NCBI taxonomy): Eukaryota > Metazoa > Arthropoda > Insecta > Orthoptera > Acrididae > Schistocerca > Schistocerca piceifrons. Next base: position 388,493,630 of record NC_060149.1, on the reverse strand, counting down.
CTCATACGCTTACGGCTATCGATCCACTGAATCTATGCTTCCATAACAATAGGACACAGTCGTTTTCTCTGGACATGCCGCAACATAAGGCACAGTAACTTCACGCTGCAATATACACACATTTCACTCAAGCAGTGCACTTAATCGTTTATACATGTAAAGCACCCTAAAAAATTATTTCATGCCCACATTCATACTGGCTGTGTGTCTCGATTCTCCTCAGTTCTAGGAAATTATTAGACGTTGAAGTTTTCCAGTCAGCGCTTCTAGAAGATGTTGCATCCTGCCAAGAACATAAGCCGCAGTACTTCTACGTTCAAGCAACAGCGTAACATTTCTGACAATCAATTATAGGTGAATAAAAAAATTATAAGATGTCCACACTCGCACCAGCTGTGTGTCGTTCTCACACTGCAGAAAAGCCTCCCGCCATCATATGTTTGTCGATGATTAAAGGATGTAATTACAATTGAAAAAAGCCCTAGCGTCTTTTTTTTATTTTATCGATTCATCACTTCCACCAGACCTTTACGTAATTTTCGATACTTGTAGACCCAGCCAACACACTGAGGCGTCTCCTCTGAATAAGAAATCATTGCATGTGCAATACATACTAGGGTACGTCTATTCAGAGTTAATTTTCAGGGCCAAGTGAATGGGCTGAGAAACCGCAAAACTGTTCTAGTCTAAGCACATTCTTAAGTTCCTATTGCTAAGCACCGTACCTGTTTGACACTTTGGAGCAGGAAGCGGATCTCCGCAAGACGGATCTGTTGTCGCAGCTGACAAAATGGAGTTTGTTACGAAAAAAACAAAAGAGCCTGTTAGAGCGCCATACAAAGATTTTATATGTTACACGTCCGAGAAACGACGCCTTATTGATACAGACCTGTTTAGATCCTATAACGTGTGTGCGGAAGCTGAATTTTCAAAAAGTAATACCATGTTACACTCCTGGAAATTGAAATAAGAACACCGTGAATTCATTGTCCCAGGAAGGGGAAACTTTATTGACACATTCCTGGGGTCAGATACATCACATGATCACACTGACAGAACCACAGGCACATAGACACAGGCAACAGAGCATGCACAATGTCGGCACTAGTACAGTGTATATCCACATTTCGCAGCAATGCAGGCTGCTATTCTCCCATGGAGACGATCGTAGAGATGCTGGATGTAGTCCTGTGGAACGGCTTGCCATGCCATTTCCACCTGGCGCCTCAGTTGGACCAGCGTTCGTGCTGGACGTGCAGACCGCGTGAGACGACGCTTCATCCAGTCCCAAACATGCTCAATGGGGGACAGATCCGGAGATCTTGCTGGCCAGGGTAGTTGACTTACACCTTCTAGAGCACGTTGGGTGGCACGGGATACATGCGGACGTGCATTGTCCTGTTGGAACAGCAAGTTCCCTTGCCGGTCTAGGAATGGTAGAACGATGGGTTCGATGACGGTTTGGATGTACCGTGCACTATTCAGTGTCCCCTCGACGATCACCAGTGGTGTACGGCCAGTGTAGGAGATCGCTCCCCACACCATGATGCCGGGTGTTGGCCCTGTGTGCCTCGGTCGTATGCAGTCCTGATTGTGGCGCTCACCTGCACGGCGCCAAACACGCATACGACCATCATTGGCACCAAGGCAGAAGCGACTCTCATCGCTGAAGACGACACGTCTCCATTCGTCCCTCCATTCACGCCCGTCGCGACACCACTGGAGGCGGGCTGCACGATGTTGGGGCGTGAGCGGAAGACGGCCTAACGGTGTGCGGGACCGTAGCCCAGCTTCATGGAGACGGTTGCGAATGGTCCTCGCCGATACCCCAGGAGCAACAGTGTCCCTAATTTGCTGGGAAGTGGCGGTGCGGTCCCCTACGGCACTGCGTAGGATCCTACGGTCTTGGCGTGCATCCGTGCGTCGCTGCGGTCCGGTCCCAGGTCGACGGGCACGTGCACCTTCCGCCGACCACTGGCGACAACATCGATGTACTGTGGAGACCTCACGCCCCACGTGTTGAGCAATTCGGCGGTACGTCCACCCGGCCTCCCGCATGCCCACTATACGCCCTCGCTCAAAGTCCGTCAACTGCACATACGGTTCACGTCCACGCTGTCGCGGCATGCTACCAGTGTTAAAGACTGCGATGGAGCTCCGTATGCCACGGCAAACTGGCTGACACTGACGGCGGCGGTGCACAAATGCTGCGCAGCTAGCACCATTCGACGGCCAACACCGCGGTTCCTGGTGTGTCCGCTGTGCCGTGCGTGTGATCATTGCTTGTACAGCCCTCTCGCAGTGTCCGGAGCAAGTATGGTGGGTCTGACACACCGGTGTCAATGTGTTCTTTTTTCCATTTCCAGGAGTGTATGTAGAAACGTCCTATAAGCTTTAATGCAAAGAGTGCTATATTCGAAGCATACAGCGGACTTCTGTTTGTTCCTTACAGCGCACCTGCTGTATGTAGCAGAATAATCACTATCAATCTATCGCTATTCAATTATTCAACTTCAAGTGTGTGCAAAATGTATGTGAGTAAGGTAATGCCTTAATTGTGATAGTGAATTTGAGGAGTTGTAGTGAGTGCATTGTGCAAAGTATGGTTATGCTTCAGTTACCGGTATTAATGGGGTATGGTGACTGCACAACTCTGCTTGTTCAATAGCAGAGCTCAAGCCACACATTAGATAGAATATCCTAGAGCTCTTACTTCCTCAATATGTTGCGACAATTAGCCAAGAGGACTACGGATTCGCCGTGAAAGGAGAATGTTACTGTTTACAACGTGTTTGAGTGGGTGAAATGAAGAAAGGAGTGTAAGGTGCTCTTGGATATTTATATGAAAGTGATTACAAGTCGTCTCCACGTGAATGCTTTTGTTTGCTACATGTTCCCGATACATCTTGTAGCATTACTATGTTCTGGCGCTGCAGTCCGGAACCGCGGGACTGCTACGGTCGCAGGTTCGAATCCTGCCTCGGGCATGGGTGTGTGTAATGTCCTTAGGTTAGTTAGGTTTAAGTAGTTCTAAGTTCTAGGGGACTTATGACCTAAGCTGTTGAGTCCCATAGTGCTCAGAGCCATTTGAACCATTTTTAGCATTACTATGTGATATATATTTCATTTACTACCTGACCTATTTAAAAGGGATGAGCTCCGCTTTAAGCACTATGACTCGAATGCACGATGGACAACCATCAATTAAAATGTGTTGTTCTGGATATATAGCTGAAGAGAAGAAGAATTTCTGTTCTGTAGTCAAGTAAGATGCTATTACATTTTTAGTGACCTATTGCTTTGCCGCATGGTTTCTATGATGGTGAACGTAGACAGTTCATATTTAAAGATGTTGCATTCCTAGGGTACACAGAAGATGCAGGGACAATATAGACATTCTCAGCAAACATTGCATCACTGAGGTCTTTCAAGGATGTGAAGTGTGCTGAAACACGGCAGAGTGCAAAGTGACTAACATATTTCTACCATGGAATATATTGGGATGATCCCAGCATACCCTATAAGGATATGGTGATGTCGCTTCGATTATTCAACCATACTGATTCCATCATCTATGGGAAGGGGAAAGCCTTCGTCTCATGGCTGCATCGAATCTTCAAGTCTTCTGCTATTCAAGACTTACAATTCCACAGGTGTCTAGCTCTCCATCGACTCAGGAAGAAGAAGATGTGTGAAAACAGTGTTGCTGTGTATGCTTATGAAAATGTAAAATTACTTTTAAGTTGGATGAGAAATAAATGAATTTTTACTTCAAAACATCTGGGTTCTGTTTTCAACCCTGTTCCCACTTTGACAGTATACAGATACAATGCCTGTGGTTTTCCGAGACATAGTTGTAGATATGTTTGCTATATGTCTTTGGAAGTACATGCAGTCACATGCTTCTTCCTCCCATAACCCAATTTGTGCTGCACAATAGGCGTAATTCCATGCAACTCCACCTCCTTAATAGCACTCATCTTCAGAAAAACTAATGTCATTTGTGACCTGCACAGCCGTTATGTATATACATATGTAATGCAATAGGGGATATGTTATTTTGTAAATAATAACAACAAAGACATAAGGTAACGATATTTTTCGTTTATTCAGTTCGCACAAATACATTCAGATCTTGCGATGGCAATATAGTATTCTTCAGGTACAATTTGACTCTGTTGTTCCAGTGCAGAAATACTTTTAACTTACATGCTACAACAGTAACAGGTCGAGAGTATTTTTTACAAATTCTTTCCAGTAGCACTGAAATATTTTTTATAAATCTCTGCTAAAAACTAATGTGGAGATAATTCTTTACTAGAAACAAATTCCACAATCCCAGTACCATAGCTTTTACAATAATTCTGATGGACTGTGTACACTTAGAATCTACTTTCAACAGCCCCAATAGCAAAGGTTTTTACAATAATAATTGTGATGGACTGCTGGGACTTAAAAACTAATCTTACTTGGATGGCTAGTGGCAGGTGAAAAACTTGAAAACTATTCTATTTACAAGATGCACGTGGTGCATAGATATATATATTTACAGGCTGCACATACATTACGTATGAATAAATAAATATAAGCAAATATCTTTTTTATGTTTATGCTTTTGTGCAATTTTTTTTATTTATGCTTTTTTAATTTTTTTCTATTTGACACACACACACACAAAATATCACTTACACTATGGTAAAAGGGTCATACTACTACTCTGCATACAAACCCTCCCCCTCCCCTCCTCTCTGTCTTCTCTCCCTCTCTCTCTCTTGATCGGAGTGTCCCCCCCCCCCCTTTCTCACGCTACAAGCGAGTATTATGAGTACAGGAGAGTTTCAATCCCATCACAAATGACCCTTGTATCATCATGAGGTGACAGGCCGGTTTTAGACTGCAACACGGTGTATACCTTGTGTCCTCTCGATCAAATACTAGTTTGCCGTACCATATGCGGTGGCTGCGGTGCAGCACCACGAAACCAGCTGTAAAAGCACCGCAAATAGTCTTCAATAGAGAGGGCTCTCGATACAATACGACGCACACCCTTAGCCCGCCTGTGCTTGGCACCTTCCAGTGTGCGATATGCATACATTTTTGAACGCAGACTTACAAACTCTGCAAACAACAATCCGTTCGCCCTGTCCTTCATAAGGCTGATAACCTTCTTCTTCTGTGGAACAATACAATAAGGATTATCTGCCGTATATGAGGAGGTGTCAAATTCATCACCATAGTACCTCAATGCTTTGTATAGATTGCAGTTCTTCACCCAATAGATGAAGCTATCTGCATCCATACAAAGTAATTAAGGATCTGTGAAATGAGTTTTCGCAGACTCATAATAATACATGTGGAGCTTGGATAGTTCTAGTATGCACATCCCTACATAAATAGGTTTCGTAAACTCTACTGCAGTCTTCGCCATCTCCATAGCAACAAAGTTCTTATTGAATTTTGTGACTCGCTTAAAATTTGGTCTGGCAACGCATTTTCTTGCGCCATAACACCCATCCCATTCGGTTGTAATCAAAATTTCACGTCGTTCCGTCAAATTCTGCATTGTTTTACCGAAAATTGAATTATTCATTAATTTGTAAAAATCGTTCTCAAAGTCACACATACTCGTTCAGCCAGGGAGACTGCTTGCAGGAGATAGCCCGGGTGATTCTATCCAACTCCACCCCCAACCTGAGACACTGCTGGGGATCATGATAACGAATAACATAGCTCCGTTAATTCCCCAGTGTTGTCATCGCTTTTGGATTGGAGCCTTCTTGCAGAACTAGGTGCTCTGGACACAGTGGTAAATCAGCGTGCGTATCATGCAAACTAATAGGACATGTGAATTCTGCCACATACCCTACATTAAAATCAGCCACTATACCCCCATGATTTTCCCACCTAATCCCTTGCATTCGTCTTTGGGCACCCGTTGAAACTCGTCAATCGGCAGTGATTGCTGTATGGTGTGCCCGTATAACTTATTTACATCCAGGTACATATGTAACCCACATCAAGGGATGCATTGAACCTGTCGCCCAACCGTGGGTTATTTGCCTTAACATGCCCATGGACACATTGGCAAAGTCCACTACAGATCCCTCGCTCAGAGAAAGGAAGCATGCCAGCACCAGTCATAATTCGATGCTGCACTTCGTTTTCTTGAGCAGTGTTTCCCAAGACAACCCACGTCCTGTGTAATAAAACGCGGGATCCAGAGAGTATGTGGACATGCATAGACTCTGTAATTTGTCGAAAACATCTAAAAGCAAGCACATATCTGTGTCCATGTAAAGTCATGCATACTTTCCTAAGGTGGAGATATTGAATTCCCATCAAACATTCATGGCGTGCTCATACTCTGCATTTGTGATGGCATCACCTGTAATGTTGCTGGAGAATGCAGTTATGTCAGATAGTCTGGTTTCATTGAGTTTCGCCATACTATCCACATACTCGTATAGGAAAACCCCCTTCCTAGTCACAAGTTGAAACTTTTCCATACTGTGAAATGCAGCTTGAGTAATATGCATATCCTCCTGACGTAGAGGAGCAACGACTTTCTGAAGTGATGCCTGCATAAAACAGCGTATCAAGGAAGTGGAGCGTAATTCTTGGCGTAATTCGTTTGGATAATGAAATTAATTTCTCGATGCTCTCAGGTAGGACACTGACCTGATTTTTCTCCCAACCTAAATCAACCAAGTGCTCAACTAGAAATTGAGTGTCATACCCTCTTAAATTATGGAAGAAAACAGGTATGTGTCTTGGTAGCTGGTATTTCAAATTGCACGTATTGTGAGCTGCACCACATAACTTTCCCGTAAGATGACACTTGTCTCTACGATAAGTTTCTGCTTTTCTGTCTAAGGGCAGCCCACAAATATGGCAATCAACCGCGTTATTGTACAAATCTTCATTCTCCTTCGATTTGGTCATGGGAATGTTGTTGCTGTAAAGCTTGTCAACCTCCCATGAAAGATTTTCGAGCTCAGTGAGCAGCCAAACCGCAGGGTTATCCCCAATATACGATCTGTCACAGTTAAGACTCGAGTCACAGGATGATACAGTTTGGTACACTACCACATATGGTATGTGTATTCCTGTGAAGGTGGAGTGTGAGGTCATGGGGTCACCTTCACAGTGGGTCACATGGGCGAGGAGGCATTCAAAGTCAGTGTGCACTACAAATGGGCATCGCTTCTCATGGTGAGGAATTTTAAACTTTATGAATTTATTTTTCTCTGTAGTCATAATAACACTTACTGGGTCCTTGGAAGTACACTCTAGTAGAAGTGGTGCTAATAAATTGTCTGAGGAAAAATAATTCAGGCACTTTAAGCACATATGCTTTTTACACTTGTAGTTATTCAATTGAGAGAACTGAAGCTGGGACATGTCTTTTATCCAAACATACTGATAATTGCCTTTCTCCTTACTTTTCTCATCGAAGAATGACAGCATATTTACCTGCAACTGACGCTAACCAGCAAATCTTGAGAAATGGAGAGAGTCAATGACAATATGCTTGTCCTGCTCATCTGACTTGACATAAACATGAACTGATATTCCGGTATTCTGCATCTCAAATTGAGGTATGTCCTGGATCTTGATGGGGAACTCGATACCATCAAAGCTATAAAACTTAAGAATGTCAAGGGCTCTACTGTAATGAGATGTGCACTTTGGATTTTTCTCATAATTTCTCTCGCAAGCAAGGATTGACCATGCTAAAGGAGTCTGATCCTTTCTAGTTTCGACATTAATGCATGCATGCTTTTTAGCTATATCTTTAGGTAGCTCGGTATAGCTAGATCCTCCATTTACCGGATCATAGACATGTGTACAGATGTCCAGGTGTAGTATTCAGCCGAGTGCTTTATCTGACTCTCTCACTTCCATTTCGGAAAACTGGCCCATTATAGCACTCAAGGTGAATTTACGAAACCACTCTGTGATTGACGTTCTCCGTGTTATCACGCCATCTTCCCCCAAAGATAGTGAAGACATGTCTCTTCAATGCCAAAATCAACTTTGGGTGGGTGTGACAGTTTGACGCAGAGCACCGCAATGCATTTAATGGCGGGATACCGTAGATCATTGACTACCTTGAGGAGCTCCTTGTCCATGACAGGAAGGCTCACCCTTAGAAAACCAACAGGGTCATGGTACCCTCCTGCCGGGTTCTCAATCCTCGTGATTGAGATTCACTCCTCAAAGGCATCTGCAAACACCAAGTATTCTAAGTGTGGTATGGTGTCATATGGTGTCACTAACCTGATGTCCACTAAAAGGATGGGAAAAGGCAACTGCCACTAGCCACATGATCGTTGCAATTGCTAATACTATAACTACATCTAGTCAATGAAGCTGCTTGTGGTGATATGTTGCGGGGTATGTGCTGCACCTCATCAAATTGGTGACGACGTTATGGTGGAGGAGATGGAGGAGGAGAACTAGATGCTGCGGAATTCGGCCATTGCGAGCAGACTGGTGCTGCAGCGCTGACCCACTACCCTGAGGCAGTGCAGTTGATGGACGCAAGAGTGATGCTGTGTTGGCAACTGCGGGGTGCATTGGAGGTGAGGACTGCAACTAGGGGCGCCCTTGCTAGCGGAGCATGCTACACCGGGCCTTGTTTCGATGTTATAGGCTTCGCTGGCGCCGGTACCTGAGCCACGCTGTACACTTATACCCCTGACACAGCTGCTGTAGAATAATGAAAAAAATTAGTAAAACATTATAAACATTGCTTGTTGCCACTGCTGCTGCAAGTAAAAAAAGTATACTGATTATTTGTAACCAGAATGAGCATGTATAACCTATTACACTCTGGCTCCTTGGCATCTCCCTCATCGGCTCATGACGATGAAGGTCTTCCTCCATCTCCTCCACCAACTGTGGCATTTCGCCCTCACCTGAATTGGAGAGAGAGCATTGATTCATCACCCCTATATCACCTGCTACATAATGATCCAATAATAAAAAATACACAAACAGAATCTATAAAAAACAAAAATATATTTTTTTAGAATATACACGCACATGAGATCTGCCATGGCTCCTGCATACCTTCAGCACATACCCCTCCCTGTCCCACTCGTTCATCTGCCAGGAAATCATTTACAGCAACAAAGAATATACATCATATTACATGTATGATGAAATTTAATTACGTATACACACTACTATGGAGCTGAGAAAAAATTAATGGTTATATGTACTCAAACAATACGAAATGTTTAGTGAAATGAAAAAAGAAGTAAAGTTTATCGATTTGATCCTCCAACTCATGTACAACAACAGCGACAACATATTACATAAACGATGAAATTTTTTAGAAAGAAATTACTTATACACGACGTGTACTGCAACAATACGAAATTCTTAGCGAAAAAGTAACATTTATCGATTTTGGTCCCTCCAGATCATCTACAACAATCTCACTCGTTGGTCGCAATATATTATGTATTCGATGAAAGATGTTTATACTACTTACGATTATACTGCTGCTGCTGCTGCTGGTGGTGCAGCTGCAACCACTGTTGTTTCTGCCACTGCTGTTGCTGTTGCCTCTCGGCCTCGTCAATTACCCCCTGGATATATGCTGTAACAATGTGGCATGTATTCAATACGAAATTCTTAGTGATAAAAAGTTACAGTCATCAATTTTGATCCCTCGAAACCATCTACAGACTCGCTAGTCACACAGTGCTACAAAGATGGAATATATATTTACAATGCTGCTGCTGTTGCTGCTGCTGATGCAGCAGCTGCTGCTACTATATCTGCTGTTGCACCACAGGATTCATTTCATCCACACTTAGGTGTTGGTGGGTATGTACTGAAACAATACAAAGAAATGTATTCAATACTACGAAACTCTTAGTGGAAGAGAAGAGTTACAGTTACCGATTTGAATCTGTACTTACCAGGTACTTCCCCATCCTGCTCTAACGCTCACCTAAACTTGTAACAGGCACGCAAAAAACGAGCAAACTGACGAGCACGAGAGAGAGCAAACTATGGACCTCACACTTGGGTGGCTGAGGACAGAATGAGAGCGACTGTGCGTGGATTATACCCTCTGTCCCCACCACTTCCCCCATGGAGCCAATAGGACAACAGTATCCTACCCCACCAGGTCTGAGCGCACTGAATAGGTGCCGGTCTGACCACGCTGGACAAGTCAGTGCCGGTCTACAAGCACTGCTTGTGACCTGCTGGTTGGGGGATTTCTGCTATTCGACTAAACCGACCGGAAGATTAAATGTAAGTAGTGCTCGCCTCCATTTCGCGATAACTTTACGTTCAGCTTTCTATGCATCTAGGATTGGCATAATTTCTGTCTGACAAACCAGAACATTTGTATCAAATTCATTAAAAATGCACGTAATTTGGGAAGGAGAAATAAGGGCAAAGCAGACTACTTTTGTTAAGTTTAAAAAAAAGTGAAAGATTGAAGCAGTCGCTGTTTTAGTTGCGAACATCTGTAGCTATGCTGAAAAAGAAGACGGAACTTTGAAAGGTCACTATATATTTGTTTGACAGTGTTAGGGGCTAACAATTATTTCACGATTGATGTTGATTTTGTTATGCCCAATGTCACGCTTTCTGCGGCTTCGGAAACATTAAACTCATTTGAGCTTAGCGTGAAAGTATAGTTCACTGATTTCAAGGACATGATGATGTTTAACGATATGACAGCAATTTGCTAATTCCGCTACTGTTACTAATTGCCCCTGTTTGAATGAATTTGAAACAAAGTTACTGTCCATTTCTTTAATTGCTTCCAGAGTGCACGTTTGATTTGTACTTTACGGCAGCTAAATGATCCTTAATATCTGCTCTTCCCTCCATCAACAAACAAATAACATAACACAAATTACACATAATGCTTCATGGTCACGCCTCGCTCCTTTTATGAAGAACCATTCGTCTGAATACTTTTCTTGGAATGGACACGTCCTCTTCGGTGCTTAGAGTTTACTTGAACCAATCAAACAACTTATTAACAAAATAACCGCCATACGACGCAGACAAACAGAGAATCATGTTGCTGTAAAGTTTAAAATAAAGTGACACTGGTGGTGGTCCATGAATTTTTCATGAATTTCGCGCATTCGAGTCATAGTGCTTAAAGCCAGGCACATCCCTTTTAAATACGTCAGGTAGCAAATAAAATATACATCACATAGCAATGGTACAAGATGTGTCGGGAACATGTAATCAAAAGCGTTCACGTGGCGACGACTCTTAATCACTTTCATATAAATATCCGAGAGCATATTACACTCCTTTCTTCACTTCACCCACTCAAACACGTTGTAAACAGTAACATTCTCTTTTCCCGGCGCATCCGTAATACTCAGGGTTAAATGTCGTAACATAGTGAGGAAGTAAGAACTCCAGGGTATTTTTTCTAATGTATGGCTACAGCTCTGTTCTTGAACAAGCAGAGTTGTGCGGTCACTATCCCTCTTTAATAGCGGTAACTAAAGCATGACCATACTTTGCACAATACGCTCGCTACAACTCCTCAAATTCACTATCAGAATTACGGTATTACCTTTTTCACAGAGACCCTGCACACATTTGAAGTTGAATAACTGAATGACGATGGATTCTTAGTGATTATTCAGTTACACACAGCTGGGGCGGGGAAAGGAAAAACAGAAGTCTACTGTATTAGGATCTAAACAGGTCTGTATCAATAAGTCGTCGTTTCTTGCACGTGTAACAAACAATATCTTTGTATGGCGCACTAACAGGCTCTTTTGTTTTTTCGTAGTAAACTCCATTTTGTCAGCTGCAACAACAGATCTGCCTCGCGGAGATCCTCTTCCTGCTCCAAAGTGTCAAACAAGTACGGTGCTTAGCAATAGGAACTTAAGAATGTGCTTAGACTAGAACAGTTTTACGGTTTCTCAGCCCATTCACTTGGCCCCCGAAAATTAACTCTGAATAGACGTACCCTAGTATGTATTGCACATGCAATGATTTCTTAGGGGAGACGCCTCAGTGTGTTGGCTGGGTCTACAAGTATCGAAAATTACGAAAAGGTCTGGTGGAAGTGATGAAATCGATAAAATAAAAAAGGCGCTAGGGCTTTTTTAAATTGTAGTTACATCCTTTAATAATCGACAAATATATGATGGCGGGAGGCTTTTCTGCAGTGTGAAAACGACACTCAGCTGGTGCGAGTGTGGACCAAAAAAAAAAAGTGTGTGAAATCTTATGGGACTTAACTGCTAAGGTCATCAGTCCCTAAGCTTACACACTACTTAATCTAAATTATCGTAAGGACAAACACACACACCCATGTCCGAGGGAGGACTCGAACCTCCGCCGGGACCAGCCGCACAGTCCATGGCTGCAGCGCTTTAGACCGCGCGGGATTAGCCGAGCGGTGGACATCTTATAATTTTTTTTTTCACCTATAATTCATTGTCAGGAATGTTACGCTGTTGCTTGAACGTAAAAGTACAGCAGCTTATGTCCCGACATATGACCAGACGTTTGTGGGAAGTAATCAGGCTGCTACACATTGAGGGGTACATCCGAATGCATTTCGTCAACAGCTGTACAATATAACAATGCGAGGGTTTAACTGGTTTCACTATAGTGTGCAAACAGGACGGGCAATACGGCTGTAGCAAAACGTCACCTTATCGGCAGTCCTAAGCGTATCCTCGCGTTTTCCTTGTTGTACTATCGACTCCGACGTAGATTACAGTACAATGCAGCAACAATCTAGATATTTAATTATAGTTAAACTGATAAATATGTGCCTGGTTCCCAACATCCTTGCGAGTCTGGCGATGGCCGTAGAAAGCTTAGCAGCAAACAAGCATGTCTGGGCCAGAAAGAGCATCTCAGCAGACACCTTTGTTCCGGACTGGATCTTGCCCATCCTTTGTACACCAGTTCAGAGGTTCCGAGAGAGCTTCCAGCTTATGACGATTTGGTTAGCTGCTCCCTCTGGATGAGGAATGTGACTTAATACTCATTTTGTGTTGAGCCGCCTTCAGGACTGCGTGTGTACTCAGTGAAAATCTGCGAAGATTCGATATGACGAGTGTTTGCGCTGGATGTAGTGATAGCATTCGAACTCCTACCACTGAGGTCGTGCACGGCTGGTGGGCCTCTCTCTCTGGCCGACACGCGCTTCCGCGGCTGTAGTCATGTGCCACGTTTACGGCAGCAGTTTACTCCGTTAGTGCTGCACTGCAGCACAGTGCGCGTAAGCGTCTGAGATGAGTACCTGGGATGTAAGAATGTTTTCAACGATCTCAGTCATCTAGCCGTGAATGGATCATGTTTCTCAATACATCGCGGTGTTATTTGTTGTTGTTACTAAATGGTTCAACTGGCTCTGAGCATTATGGGACTTGACATCTGAGGTCTTCAGTCCCCTAGAACTTGGAACTACTTAAACCTAACTAACCTAAGGACATCACACATATCCATGCCCGAGGCAGGATTCGAACCTGCGACCATAGCGGTCGCGCGGTTCCAGACTGAAGCGCCTAGAACCGCCCGGCCACACTGGCCGGCTTGTTGTTACTATCCTATCACACAGTAGACCCTTTTCCTCCCTTCTTCATTGTGGTGTAGCTGAAACAACCAGTCAACTTAGTAATTTTATAGCTCTTTAAAAAAAGAAAATACACTCAGCAGGCTGTAGTGGTCAGGAACTCTATAACCGTGACAGTATAAATTCACGTCGAAATTTGAAATTCCATTTATCATTTCATACATCATCTCTTCCAATTGTGACATCAAATAATAATAGGTCTGGATTATTGTATGAAATTTCTCGTGAAGAACGTACACTGATGTTTATGCAGGCAACTACTGTGCAGTGCCGACCTTTTTTTTATTTCGAGTAGTTTTAAACTGTCTGAAGGAGATTGTTTCGACGCTTTATTAACGATTTAATTAATATTTCCCGTGGTGCATCTTCTGAAGCATCATTTGTGACATCTTCAAGATGTGATACTCCACACCAGATTTAATAACTCTGTAAGCAGTTCGTGAAATGCAGCACAAGAAAAGTGCACAGGAAGGCTGGGGCAGTTTAGAGTCCATGGTGGGATGAAATATCTCAAGCTACTTCCTATGTCATCTGCAAAGCAAACTACAGCTCTGTCTCTCTCTCTCTCTCTCTCTCTCTCTCTCTCTCTCTCTCTGTGTGTGTGTGTGTGTGTGTGTGTAACGATCCTTTTTTAAAACGTGTATTTGGAGTCAGCCGGCTACTAGTTTTATCATATTGTCAATTTGTGTGTGCGAGATAGCTACTACATCCGCAATATATGTGCCGCATCACCACCATGTGACCGGAAATGAATAATTTATTAACTTCAACAGAATTTATGGATCTATTCTTAGTCAAGCATTTGCCTTGGAAGGAGTTCTCTCATGCGTCAGTATTCCACAGAGGTTTAGTGGGTAAATGCTGCTTTGTTTGTGTTTCCGACCACAACTGATGGTGCGTGCAGGCCTGTCAGGACATGCAGAGAAATGGAGAGCACGTGTTTTGACAGGAATTTCTCAGGTGTCAAGTATGAAAGGGATGCTGCCGCCGGATGTTTTTGTTCAGGGTCGCAGTCGCAGGGCCCAAGTGGACACTCCTGGACAATTGCATGATGTGACCACTGTCAACCGCTTTCCTTTACAGAACCCTGAGAGAGCTGCGTGTGTGGTGGCATGAGCCAGCATTGGGTGTGGGCCAGCAGACAAGGTACAGCATATGGTGCGTGCTTTACGATCGAAAAATTTTTAAGAGTATAATTACGTGTGATGGGTGTTTTGTGATGATATTCCTTGCGCAATTGGGATAAAAAGAAAAGCGATCGATTTAATTACTTCTTTACAAGACCTGCATCTTCCCAAACAGCACAGAATGATGAGCAAGAGAGATCAAACCCCTGAAAACTGAAATTTTATGTAAATAAACAACATACCTTCCGCATTTTAATTGAATTTCCTGTCGTGAGTTCCTTTCTCTCCACCAAAGAACCGCCAATTTCTAGATAGGAGAGGTGAGGGGAGGTTGGTTGGGGAGTTTACTAGAGGGGGAAGGATTAATTAATTGATCAATTTAATTAAGTAGTCAATCAAATTGATAGAGTGAGAGAGAGCTATTCGAATAACTTAGGCCTGAAAGTGTACCTGTATCAGTCAGAGGGAGCAGGGAGGGGAAGGAGGAGGGATAGGGGTAGGGTGACAATAGATTAAGGACCCATCAATCAGAAGGAAGGATTATCACCAGGAGTTCATAATCCACTTAGCAGAACAATAAGTTAAGGACCTATCAATAAAAAGAGAACAATAAGGTTGCCCCTCATAGTAGGCAACCCGCAATATGTGCCAGCACCCCTGTTGCCTTTCTACTATCCTGAACTGAGAGTGACTTAGAGGATGGTTCGTGTCCCTCTGTGGCCAATTTCTTTTTCCTATATTAGTGTTTTCTGAAAGGTTATGGGAATTTCCTATGAAATTAATAGAAATAATTTTGTGATGTTTGATGTCATGTAAATATATGTGAGCTCTCTGTGAGGAATGAGTTTGTGTGATTCGGTGAACCTTTATAAACTTATGTCCTTTCTGAGTGGACATGTATCTTTAATTTTTTGTGTTTTTACATGTCCACAGATATTGAAGTTTTTATTGATGTACAGTACAGATACAACAATTTGAGCAGCATATGGTTGCAAAAGGAAATGTGCATTTTAATGGAGCTAACATAGGGCTTCTATGCATGTCAATTTTCGTGAACAAACTTATGCTTTGTGAGCCAAATAAAGACGACAGCTGCTATTAGTGTGCCTGAGAGTGCAAAATCACTTGGAACAACTTGTTATGTTTACCAACAGCATTAAGTTGGCAGCATCGGCGGTGTGGGCGCTGGGAACTGTTGTCAGTGTGGGGCAGCAGAGACAGAGTTGTGGCAGTGTTGCCTTGTGTCTGCAAGTAGGGGTTGACTGCTGGGTGGCTGCATTTGACAGCTGAAAATACACACACTGGGTAGTTCCAGTGTGCACCATTAGTGCCTCTGGCATGAGGACAGCAGTGGCAGATGTGGGGCACAGCACTGTCAGCACATGAAATGACGTTTCTGTGGGAGAGGTGGGGGAAATGATGTGGTATCAGATGTGCAATTGGCTGGTGGTGGTGGCAGAGGTAGAATCACTGCATCACAGGTAGGCTGCAGGAGAGGAAGAGGGGCGGGAATGATTGTCCTGGGCATCACTGATACAGGCGTCCGTGTTGTCGATGGCTGATGAGTCAGAGGGGGTGCTTGTGTACCAAGGATGGATTTTCCACAGTGTCCCTGGTCATGGGGTGGTAGGCAGCCTTGGGGGCTTCAGTTATGGAGGCTCTTGGTTGGATGTTGGCAGAGTTGGTGCCGACACTGTTAGTGACACTGGTGCTAGTGGTGGCATGCACTTGGGTGTGTTGATGAACGTTGTAGTCAGACTGGGTAGAGCAAAACTGGGCAGTATATAAATGGGCTTCAACCTAGCAATGGAAACGCTGGTATGGATGCCGTTTTCATGCAGGGTAAATGTCTTCAAGTCCCACTTCAGGACCCAGTGAGGGCTGGTAGTGCAAGTATAGCAGAGGTTGGTGAAAGTTGTTGCACAGTATAACATGGGTGCATGATGCAAGATCACCATTGATGAATGTCCTGTGTTAGTCGTGGTGCTTGGGAGGGGTCAGCTGCAGGTGTCCTATGCAGTTCTGCAAGCCTGTGACGATTTCAGGTCGGACCTCATGTGTGGGCAGGTCAGTGGGCTCTAGGAAGTCGCTCATTGTGGTGAGTGGCTCACCATGAACAAGGTTGGCTGACATCTTGACGTTAGTCTTGTGAGTGGTGCAGAGGCCAAGAAGTGTCAGTGACAGGACAGTGGTCCAGCAGCTATTGTGGCAGGTGAGATGTGTCAGTGCTGGAAAAGAGCCAATGTAAATTGGCGCCTGCAGCCCATTGTGATGAGGTGTGGGCAGCTGAAACAGGCAATTTATGAGGAGATGAAAGCTACGGCTACAATGGCGACAGTGATATCGAGTATTGGCGTTGCCTCATGCCAGTGGGTGAATCTTTCCACTGTGATGAGGAGGTAGCAGCAGCCATCAGAGGGCAGTAGAGGTCCACGGATATCCATGTGAACGTGGACAAAACACTGCCCGATATCTGGGAAGGCAGCAGCAGGAGTGCATATGTGGAAACCGACCTTGCCAAGGTGACAGGTGGGACAGGTATGGGCTTAGGTCCTGCTATCCCTCTTGAATACCTGGCCAACAAAACGCTGCATCATCAGGCATCATCAGTGCCGTGGACACCCGCACCCTAGGGTGTGGCAGGTTATGTAACCAGCGAATGCAGCCTTATGGAAGGTAACAGGCAGGAATGGTTGCAGTGAGCTGGTGGATACATCGCATCAGATACTGCTGTTTGAGCTAGGAGCTGACATACTTTGAAGGCAGAGTCTGGAAGCTGCTTGAAGGTTTAGGCAGGAGAGTTGCAGGTCGTGCTCCTGCAATGTACTCAGTGGATCATAGTGCAGGGAAGAGGTGATGGCAAAGGTGCAGATGAGGCAGTCAGCAGGGACTTTGAAAACTCTGGTGACATGACATGTTATTAGTACATGCAGAAATGAACGACAGCTGCCAGAATTGGCGTGGGTAGCACTGGTCAAAGTATTTTCCGAGGGAAAACGTTATAGGCTTGTGGTTGGTGAAGACCATGAAGTGACGAGCCTCCACCAACAACCAAAAGTATTTGATTGTCTCATAGATAGCGAGGATCTCTCTGTCTTATGCTCTCCAGTGCCATTGAGTGGCAGAGAGCTTGTGGGAAAAGAAAGCGAGCAGCTGCCAGGCATGCTGCTGCAAGACTGCACTGATGGCTGGCTGGCTTTTGACAACTATGACGGCAAGCGGGACAGTGGGGTGGGTATGGACGAGCAGGATAGCATCCACCAAATCTCGCTTGGTGTCATAGAAGATGTCTTCCATTTATGGCAGAGGGCAACAGTCTGTTGCCCTTTGTTTTGACCAGTGAAGGGTGGCAGTGAGTGGGTCCTGTGTAGCAGTGGGATTCCTCAGATGGTGGCGGAAGAAATTTAACATGCCAAGGAAGTGGTAGAGCTGCTTGACTCTCTCTGGGTGTAGGAATTTGAGGAGCAGAGATGACGTGGCTCAGGAGTGTCACCTCACCGACACCGAGATCGCACTTTACTGTATTGATGATGATGACAGCTTCTTGGACGTGCTCAAAATTACTGCAGAGGTGCTCATGGTGTTCTTCAGGCATCGCAGAAAAAGCAAGTATGTCGTCTAAGTAGCCAAAACAGCAGGGCAATGCTTGCAAGACACTACCCAAGAAATGCTGCGACATTTGGGCAGTAGTATGGAGGCTGAAGGGCATGAAGGTTCTGTCGTCTGGATGGCCTTGGGTGTGAATGGTGGGTGTGAATGGAATCTGATTGAAAGCCTTGGCGGAGTCTATTGTGCTGAAAATTGTAGCCTTAACCAATGTGTTGTCGTACCTTTGTAGGAGCAGCACCTTGTACCATTCAGGTATGGTACAGGCATTTAGCTTCCAGTAATCACTGCATGGGTGCCAAAAGCCAGCCTTCTTCTTGGCAAGGTGAAGGGCAGATGCACATGGGCTCTTGGAAGGATGCAGCTCACTTATGGAGCAGCTTGTCGAATTCGACCTCGGTAATCTTGAGTTTCTATGGTGGTAGGGGTTGCAGCTAGGAGAAGACGGGTGTCTGGTTGTGGTGTCAATATAGTTGACAGTTAAATGGGGACCTCCTGAGGCGCACTTGACGGGCATGTGAGAGCAGGAAATTGAGTCAGGAGGTCAACCTATGGGCTGGAATATACCACATACTTCACGCTGAAGAAATCAGCAAAGTCGGTGGTGCGTTTCGTTGATCTCCTGGTGTCACTGTCAGTGAGGCACCAGTTTGCAATGTCAGGAAGCAGGCAGCAGTGCCACCACTACGTGAAGGGAAGGTTGCAGCAAGAAATTTGTAGCAGGCCATAATGTCACTCATAGTGGGCCACCATTTTGTGTTTAGAAGTTGTGATACCCTTACATATGTGTTGGATTCTAATGCTGCATTCATGCTTAAAACTAGTGGTTACAGTTTTTACTTTTAGTGAATCTACTGTGACCATGGTTTACAAATTTTGTGTATCAGTGTGTCGTGGGAATTACAGAACTGGATCAAAAATAATGTATGTAATAAAATGGAACATCTGCAGCCGTCCTTTTGTTATTATTTATTATATAGCTACCAGTTTTGGTGATTCAGTACACCATCTTCAGACCTTAACTGGCACTGAGGGGGTGAACTCCAATTGCATACACAATCCCATCAGTGGCCACATCTCTGAACTGATCTCCGTAGACTACTGTAACAGTGAAGTTGTGTCTACAGTCACAGTTGCAGACAGCATCACTGGTAAGCACATATTACTGACAGGTTTTTTCCTCAGTGTGTTAGTAGGTGTTCTCACTTTTCTGCCTCACTGTGGTTAACGTGAGTGCTAAAGATTCTTGAAACTGATGTTTTCATGTTTAATAACCATCTCTCTGCAGAAGCATATTGATGCGGTTTTTCTGTGTGTTAGATTTTCCCCTTATTAGGCATTATCGTTGACTGAGCCACCTCATATAACGATATTCACCTTAATAATGAAATCTTTCTTTAAAGTCCAAATATACAGTGACTTAACCTTATGTTAAATGCTCATGTTGCTTAATTTACATGTCAAATGACATTTAGTTTACACAGCATAACTAGGTACAGAGTGTTTATTTGGTATCGTCTCAACAAGCTTCCAGTTGAATAGTAATGTCTGCGTTATTGTGATGTATCACTTATGTTGACATCTATTCTACTTTATTTTGTGTGATATACATTTGTTGTGCAGTTGTTCTTCTGTTGTACTCTATCAAGACCCCAATTTATTGTTACTGTTATGACTGTCTGATTTAATAGGTGCTGGCATAATAATACCCATAGTGAAATATTGTCCTGCATTGGTTGATGTCTTTTATATAGCATGATAACCAAGAAACCGAATTCAAAATTTAAAAAATAAATCTTATATTAATATGCAGAATGCTACAGGACACTGAAATTTATAGAGAATGGATCTGTTGTAGGATCTGCACTCCCATAGTTCCATAAAAATCAAAGTACTGCTGTAACAAAAGCAGTTCACACATATATTCATGTTGTAGTGATGCATGTTGAGACATACTCCTTATTATTAATAAAATAAATATTACAAATCAACATACATTTTGTTGTAAATCATGGTTTATTATTGTTAAGTGATTTATGTACTTCCACTGTGATGTGACCTTTCAAGTTCATATTGGTGGAAGATGAATGAGTATCCAGTGATCGTTACTTCCACATGTAGACACACATCATCTATATATCATGCTGTGCACTGTACTGACTCAAAATATTTTGTTGTAGGTTTGTGAACTTCATTTCTCCAAATCTGACCTCTGCCAGCATACAGCATACGGAATGTTATGAAGTGGAAGACACAAAGCTTACTTTCAAGCTTTGAAGACCAAGACTTCGAGGGGGTACTGTTCCTTCAGTGATCATTGTTAGCAGGCTCGCCAAGCTACTTGTCTGCTCCATCCACCAGCTCTCAAAAAACTGCAGAGGAAAGATAAGCTACGTGAGGCAATGAACGTCTCCAGAAAGCAATTACTAATAGGTTAATAAGAATAACACAGAATGATTTGATAAACTTATTTTCTACTTTTGAAGCATTTCTACAGCGCTTAGAAAGGATATATGGAGGAAGATTTCAGGCAGACAAAACCATACTTTCCAATATTAACATATGTAGCAGGATACCGTGTTCATAATGTATTGAAAAGACAGAAGAGTAATGTGTATAGTAAATACCTTTATCTTAGACAAAGAAATGACAGATTTTTAATCAATTATTTACGTTAACACATCTTGAATCTATTGCGTTGGAAGTGGCTTAAGACTGTTGAACAATTTTGAGTTTTTGAATTCGGTTATCTCATTAAGAATGTCATCTCCATGCTTTGTATTACATATGAAAATTTCCATTTCTTCAATGATATACATTCTTGTACTTTTTCCTGTTTTGTGTAAAATTTCAAAGTGGTCTTCGATTTTCAAAGGGTGGCCTGTGTCTTTAATGTGAGTTGCTACTGCTGATTTGTTACATTTATCAAGCCTGTAGCAGTCTAAATGTTCTTTGAATCAGTTCAGAAATTTCTGCCTGTTGGGCCAGTATAATATTTATTACATTGGCTGCAGGTCATTTTGTAAATGTCAGATGCTTCAAGACTTGTATCTGGTGGTTTTATATTGTGAATAAGCTTCCTACTTAGGTTATTGTTGGTCCTTCAGCTGATTTTTACCTCTGTGTTTTTGAATAGTCTTGCTAATTTGTCAGGTACTATTCCAAGATACAGCATTTTTACATATTTGATTGCTGGGGCACTGTCAGTTGTGAGTGTAGTTTGATGTTGTTTTTCAGTTTATTTTTTTATCTGTTGTGACATGGTATTAATTAGAGAAGGATCATATCCATTGTTTATTGTGGTATTTGTTATGGTTTCTATTTCTCGTTGGAGTTCTGTATGTTGAAGTGGAAATTTGTGTGCTCTGTACAGCATTGATCTATAAGCAGCTTTTTTGTGGGAGGAGGGATGTGTAGAGGAGTTTGGTATAGTGATGTTAGTGCCAGTAGGTTTTCTGTAAACATTGAAAGCTACCTTTTGGTTCTGTTTTGATACTTTTATGTCAAGAAAGTGTATGGTGTTGTTTTCTTCCTGTTCAAGTGTTAACTGAATATTTTTATGTAGGCTATTGAATTTGTTAAAAAGGTTTGTCACTTCATCCTCTGTGCTATCAAATAGAATGAGGGTTTCACCTACATATCTCTTACAGAATTTAATTTTGCTTGTGATGTTATGATTTAGTGTTAGAATTTTACTTTCTATATGGTTGATAAATATTTCAGCTATTAGGCCACTGAGAGGGCTTTCCATTGCTAGTCCTTGGTCCTGCCTGTAAATTTTATTGTTCAAAGAGAAGTAATTATGTGTGAGCACTAAATTAAGTACATCTACAAGTTCTATGATTTCTGGTTTGCTCATTGTCTTGTTTCTCAATAGGTTCATTCTTATTATCTCAACTGTTTCATCTACAGGTATACTGCTGTAAAGATTTACGATATCTAGGGACAGAACCTTGGCTTGAGGTGGTACTGTCAAATTTTTTAAACTGTTAATAAGTTGACGCCTTCCCCATGGACCTTGCCATTGGTGGAGAGGCTTGCGTGCCTCAGCAATACAGATGGCCGTACCGTAGGTGCAACCACAACGAAGGGGTATCTGCTGAGAGGCCAGACAAACGTGTGGTTCCTGAAGAGGGGCAGCAGCCTTTTCAGTAGTTGCAGGGGCAACAATCTGGATGATTGACTGACCTGGCCTTGCAACATTAACCAAAACGGCCTTGCTGTTCTCGTACTGCGAACGGCTGAAAGCAAGGGGAAACTAATGGCCGTAATTTTTCCCGAGGGCATGCAGCTTTACTGTATGGATAAATGATGATGGCGTCCTCTTGGATAAAATATTCTGGAGGTAAAATAGTCCCCCATTCGGATCTCCGGGCGGGGACTACTCAAGAGGACGTCGTTATCAGGAAAAAGAAAACTGGCATTCTACAGATCGGAGCGTGGAATGCCAGATCCCTTAACCGGGCAGGTAGATTAGAATATTTAAAAAGGGAAATGGATAGGTTAAAGTTAGATGCAGTGGGAATTAGTGAAGTTCGGTGGCAGAAGGAACAAGAATTTTGGTCTACATCTACATCTACATCCATACTCCGCAAGCCACCTGACAGTGTGTGATCTGTGGTCAGGTGAATACAGGGTTATAAATACAAAATCAAATAGGGGTAATGCAGGAGTAGGTTTAATAATGAATAAAAAAATAGGAGTGCGGGTAAGCTACTACAAACAGCACAGCGAACAAATTATTGTGGCCAAGATAGACACGAAGCCTACACCTACCACAGTAGTACAAGTTTATATGCCAACTCGCTCTGCAGATGATAAAGAAATTAAAGATGTATGATGAGATAAAAGAAATTATTCAGGTAGTGAAGGGACACGAAAATTTAAGTCATGGGTGACTGGAATTCGAGAGTAGGAAAAGGGAGAGAAGAAAACATAGTAGGTGAATATGGATTGGGGCTAACAAATGAAAGAGGAAGCCGCCTGGTAGAGTTTTGCACAGAGCATAACTTAGTCATAGCTAACACTTGGTTCAAGAATCATGAAAGAAGGTTGTATACATGGAAGAATCCTGGAGATACTAGAAGGTATCAGATAGATTATATAATGGTAAGACAGAGATTTAGGAACCAGGTTTTAAATTGTAAGATATTTCCAGGGGAAGATGTGGACTCTGACCACAATCTATTGATTATGAACTGTAGATTAAAAGTGAAGAAACTGCAAAAAGATGGGAATTTAAGGAGATAGGACCTGGATAAACTGAAAGAACCAGAGGTTGTACAGAGTTTCAGGGAGAGCATAAGGGAACAATTAACAGGAATGGGGGAAAGAAGTACAGTAGAAGAAGAATGGGTAGCTCTGAGGGATGAAGTAGTCAAGGCAGCAGAGGATCAAGGAGGTAAAAAGACGAGGGCTAGTAGAAATCCTTGGGTAACAGAAGAAGTATTGAAGTTAATTGACGAAAGGAGCAAATATAAAAATGCAGTAAATGAAGCAAGCAAAAAGTAATAGAGACGTCTCAAAAATGAGATCGACAGGAAGTGCAAAATGGCAAAGAAGGGATGGCTAGAGGACAAATGTAAGGATGTAGAGGCTTATCTTACAAGGGGTAAGATAGATACTGCCTACAGGAAAATTAAAGAGACCTTTGGAGAAAAGAGAACCACTTGTATGAATATCAAGAGCTCAAATGGAAACCCAGTTCTAAGCAAAGAGGGGAAAGCAGAAAGGTGGAAGGAGTATATAGAGGGTCTATACAAGGGCGATGTACTTGAGGACAATATTATAGAAATGGAAGAGGATGTAGATGAAGATGAAATGGGAGATACGATACTGCGTGAAGAGTTTGACAGAGCACTGAAAGACCTGAGTCGAAACAAGGCCCCGGGAGTAGACAACATTCCATTAGAACTACTGATGGCCTTGGGAGAGCCAGTCCTGACAAAACTCTGCCATCTGGTGAGCAAGATGTATGAGACAGGCGAAATACCCTCAGACTTCAAGAAGAATATAATAATTCCAATCCCAAAGAAAGCAGGTGTTGACAGATGTGAAAATAACCGAACTATGAGTTTAATAAGTCACAGTTGAAAAATACTAACACGAATTCTTTACAGACGAATGGAAAAACTAGTAGAAGCTGACCTCGGGGAAGATCAGTTTGGATTCCGTAGAAATATTGGAACACGTGAGGCAATACTGACCTTACGACTTATCTTAGAAGAAAGATTAAGGAAAGGCAAACCTACGTTTCTAGCATTTCTAGACTTATAGAAAGCTTTTGACAATGTTGACTGGAATACTCTATTTCAAATTCTAAAGGTGGCAGGGGTAAAATACAGGGAACGAAAGGCTATTTACAATTTGTACAGAAACCAGATGCCAGTTATAAGAGTTGAGGGGCATGAAAGTGAAGCAGTGGTTGTGAAGGGAGTGAAACAGGGTTGTAGCCTCTCCCCGATGTTATTCAATCTGTATATTGAGCATGCAGTACTGGAAACAAAAGAAAAATTCGGAGTAGGTATTAAAATCCATGGAGAAGAAATAAAAACTTTGAGGTTCGCCGATGACATTGTAATTCTATCAGAGACTGCAAAGGAATTGGAAGAGGAGCTGAACGGAATGGACAGTGTCTTGAAAGGAGGATATAAGATGAACATCAACAAAAGCAAAACGAGGATAATGGAATGTAGTCGAATTAAGTTGGGTGATGCTGAGGGAATTAGATTAGGAAATGGGACACTTAAAGTAGTAAAGGAGTTTTGCTATTTGGGGAGCAAAATAACTGATGATGGTCGAAGTAGAGAAGATATAAAATGTAGACTGGCAATGGCAAGGAAAGCGTTTCTGAAGAAGAGAAATTTGTTAACATCGAGTATAGATTTAAGCGTCAGGGAGTCGTTTCTGAAAGTATTTGTATGGAGTGTAACCCTGTATGGAAGTGAAACATGGACGATAAATAGTTTGGACAAGAAGAGAATAGAAGCTTTCGAAATGTGGTGCTACAGAAGAATGCTGAAGATTAGATGGGTGACCACATAACTAATGATGAAGTATTGAATAGAATAGGGGAGAAGAGGAGTATGTGGCACAACTTGACAAAAAGAAGGGACCGGTTCGTAGGACATGTTCTGAGGCCTCAAGGGATCACAAATTTAGCATTGGAGGGCAGCGTGGAGGATAAAAATCGTAGAGGGAGACCAAGAAATGAATACACTAAGCAGATTCAGAAGGATGTGGGTTGCAGTAAGTACTGGGAGATGAAGAAGCTTGCACAGGATACGGTAGTATGGAGAGCTGCATCAAACCAGTCTCAGGACTGAAGACCACAACAACAACAACAATAAGTTGACAGCTGTTCTTTACGGAATATGATTTTTTAAATGTGTATTTTTCTATAGAGTATGTCATTTAGTTCTCTCATTAATTTGTAGGCTGGGCTATTAATTGGGTTCACAACAGGCCTGATAGGTGTGTTGATTTTATGCACTTTTGGTTGTGCTCTGAGTTTGGGGGCTGTTGGGTTCATCACACTAACGTCTCATACTTCATTCTTAGTGAAAAGGAAATTACTGTTGTTGAGGCATTTCCTTATTTTAACTTGAAACTTTGGTGTGGGGTCAACTTGGACTTCAAGTATGAGGTTGTCTGTAAAGAAATCGAGTGCTTTATGTATATTATCATCTTTAATCATAATAACTGTTGTGGGACCTTAATTAAATTTTACTGCCAGGGCATTATGGTTTTGTAGTTTATTATTGATTGATTGGAGTACATTTATTTCATAGTTTTTTGGTTTTGATGCTTTTGTGGTTATGTGTTTTTGTATAATTTTATTAGCCTTGTGGCCTAGTACTCTTTGTTCAGTGTCATTAAGTTTTGCAAAATCACTGGCTATCTTTAGTGAGCATATGGTGTCTTTTATGTTGTTGTGATTGATGCTTGGATTTATATTATGCTTCAAACCCTTATTTGGTAGTGTCATTTCTGTCTGACTGAATTCAATGTTACTTGAATTTACGACTCTTGGGAAAAATTTGTGGGGGTTGCTATTCTTATTTACATATTTATTGACAGGCAGCTTGTTTCTCTTCCTCAAATTGTCAAGCTTAAGGGTTTTAGTGTTGTAGGATTGCTGAATCCAATGATGCACATTATACAACCTGTAATAAGCACGATTTTATTACTTGGAAGCACACATATAGTTATATACATTCTTGATGATCTGTCCTCGTGTGTGCACTTTTGCACGCGGCCACAGACTGCCACAAAGAGCTTGTCAAAACAAAGACATTACACGTGACTTGGTCGATAGTCGCCACATTGCTCCCCCCCCCCCCCCTCCCCCCCGGAGTGTGGGGCACAAAACATAAATATGGGAGCATACATGTAAAGGAAACACTCAGAGGGGAAGGAGAGGCTGTTTAAACCGAAACCATACCTTGCATTACATTAGTAATTGAAGTCTTTGAGCCAGCAAGAGGGGCAGATGGTCCTGTCTGACCAGGTGAATCCTCGTACAGCAGTTGAGGGATCCAGGGAGGGGACGGTGGGTTGTGAGGATCCTTGGTAGTGGACCTGAATGACTGTTACGGTATGCAGTACTTTTACCATTGATGGGTCAGTACCAACAGGAAAGGGGACAGACTAGAGAAGATGAATGTGGGTTAAGTTGTCATTGGGGGAGCTGGCTCGTTCGTAGAAAATACACACATTATCTCGCTGCATAACAAAAAACACTTTAGAGCTTCAAATAAAATCTGTGTTGACATTCACTACCATTTCTGTATACGGGTTGACAGAATCTCCACACGAGTCATTGTCAGCAACATCACATGTTCCTAGGTTGGCCCCTGATACATCACTGAATCCTAACTGGGGAGAGGCAGGGGGCTGCCTGTAGGAGGGGGAGTCATCACACACATCACTCTGTATGGGACTGTCACATGCACCTGTAGCACTGTCACATGACTGCGACTGGGTAACATCACCAGTGCGGGAATGGGCATCACTCATCCGTGGACTGCCGGTAGATGCCTCGTGCAAGGCGGGTGTAGCAGGGCCTTGGGGCTGAATGGGTAGGGTATCTAGCAGTTCTCCCAGAGACCATGCTGGTTTGAGGCTGCAGACAGATACTGTTTGAGCTGTGCCGTTAATGAGTACTTCGAACGTGTTGGTACACCACAATATGGCTCTGTGCGGGCCCGAGTATGGAGGCCTGGGTGCCGGTTGGACAGTGTCATCTCACAGCATGACGTGAGTGCACGGCGCTAAGTCCTTATGCAGAAATACGGGGGGGGGGGGGGGGGGGGCGACTGCGGTCGAGGTGGAGGCATGCGAATGTTAGCGATTAACTTCTTAACATGCCCAACTATTGTCAAGTCGCAGATTTGATCTGGAGGAAGTGAAAGCTCGACTAGCTCTGCTGGGAGTGTGAGGGGTTCTCCGTACAGTACTTTTGCCAGGGATATGCCAGGGCCCTCTTTGTTTGCGGCCTGAACGCCTAACATTACCCATGGTAAGGCATTGACCCACTCACCTCTGTGGCACATCAGGGAAACTTTAAGCGTCCGGTGCCAGCGTTCGACAAGCCCATTGCTCAGGGGATGGTATGCTGTATTCCTAAATCGTTTCACACCACACAGTTCACAGAGCTGTTGGTAGAGGGCAGACTCGAACTGGCGGGCCTGGTGAGTGGTGATAGAAACCCGGCAGCTGAAGTGCGAGATCCACATTAATAAAAGGGCTCGGGTCACAGTGTTGGCTGTGATAGTATTGCGAGGAATTACATCTACCCAGCGGGTAAACCTGTCAATAGCGGACAGTATGTAACGGATGGGGCCCGAGGGGGTAAGCTTCCGACAACATCAATGTGTATGTGCTGGAATCTTCTTTTTGCCACATCAAACGTACCCATGGGGGGCTGTGCATGACATCCTACTTTTGCACAGTGACAGGCCACTCACACTAGCGCCCAACTGCGATATTGTTTTATAACCCCAGGCCAAACAAAACGTTCACATACCAGACATGTGGTGGCGCAAATGCCAGGGTGTGCCAAGTCGTGGATACTATTAAAAATGTCACGGCGGAGAGGCGCAGGAATCACCAGACATATGCGTCCTGTTGAAATATCACACCAGATGGGTGAAGAAAACCCAGGAAGTGTCCGTAACTCTAGTTTGAGTGCTGATTTAACATTGGAGTGCAATGCGGCGAGTTCAGTATCCTCTGTCTGCAATTTAGGAAGTTCACTGAGGTGCAGCTGTGAAGATAAAACCGACACATGAGATAGAAAATCAACGACGACATTTTCTGCCCCTCTGACGTAACGTATGTCGTTCATAAACTGACATATGAGGTCCATATGCCGAAAACGTCTTGGGGATGAGTCCTTGCCTAGGTTATGGAAAGCGTATACCAATGGCTCATGGTTGGTAAATACCACAAGATAGCGACCTTCAATATCATCTTGGAAATATTTGATAGCAGCGTAAATAGCAAACAGTTCCAGTCGGAGGTCGACCATTTACGTTGGGAAGCGGACAATTTGTGGGAGAAAAATCTGAGCAGTTCTACAACAGAACCCATGGACTGCTGAAGTACCACCCCCACTGCTGTATCTCTCGCACCTGTAGTAAGTGAGATGGGAGCATCAGGAATAGGGTGAGCGAGCGTAATGGCTATCTGTAATGCTGACTTTAGGTTATCAAATGCGCAACACATATCTGGAGTCCACGTGACTGCCTGAGACCCTGAAGTGTTTCCTGTGAAAGCATCCATCAGTGGAGCTTGTATGGGGGATGTGTTTGCGGTAGTAATTTACCATTCCAAGGAAGTGGCAG
Organism: Schistocerca piceifrons; assembly: GCF_021461385.2. Classification (NCBI taxonomy): domain Eukaryota; kingdom Metazoa; phylum Arthropoda; class Insecta; order Orthoptera; family Acrididae; genus Schistocerca; species Schistocerca piceifrons. The sequence goes on along the minus strand of NC_060149.1, from coordinate 388,464,450 downwards.
AGGCCCTGAAAATCTTTGGGCAAAGGCACTATACTAAAAGCCTCGACCCGTTCGGGTAAGTGGCGGATGCCATCGGCAGAAACCCTGTGGCCCAGAAAAGTGACACTAGTGCGGCAGAGTTCTGACAGCATTGTTCACTGTGACACCGTTTGCTTTTAACAGCTGTTACACTGTATTTAAATGGAGTTCATGTTCCTCGAGGAAGGAAGAAAGAATTAACAAGTCGTCCAGGTAGGCATATGCAAAGTCCAGTTTTCTGACCAACGAGTCGATGAACCGTTGCCACGTCTATGCAGCATTTTTGAGGCCAAATGGCATAAACAAATACTCGAACAACCCGAATGGGGTGATGATAGCGGTGTTTTCAACGTCCTTTGGTGCCATTGGCAGTTGATGATACGCCTTGTGACAGTCAATTACACTGAAAATTTGTGCCCTGTGGAGTTGGAAAGAAAAGTCTTGAATATTTGGGATTGGATAATTATCTAGAGTTGCTCTGATGTTAAGCACCCAGTAATCACTGCAGAGACAGAAAGTGTTATCTTTCTTGGGCACCAAATGAATGGGTGACAACCAACTACTAGAAGGGCGAATAGTTTTACTGTCTAAAAGTTCCTGAATAATAGCTTTGGCGTGTTTAAGTTTTTCCGGATTTAAACGCCTAGCCTTTGCACGTACCGGTGGGCCTTCTGTGGTATTGATTCTGTGGACAGTACCATTGTTGATCGTGAACACTGATTGGGATTATGGACCCACACACGACGCACTGTGACTAACCTGTAATGCATGCACTTGTGTGTCCCAGGCCAATGGGTCAGCAGCAGTGGCAGTGATCCACTGGTAGTCCTTGTAGAGCTCGGTGGGGTACTTGGTAGTGTTGCGGGCACAGCTTTTGTCTGGCAGTGGAAACGTCACGCGGCGCTGGCGGCATGTGCGAGGAAGCAGTTCAGGGATTGGGGTCGTGGCTGTGTGTGACAGCTGGTGACCTGCTTACGAGCGTCCGTGATCTTGGCTTGCATGGCAGCAATGCGTAAGTGGAGGGCTTCATTGCTGTCCCAAAGTTCGTCGTTCTGTGATCTAAGAGAGAGCACTGCAACAGTAGTTTCAGCCAGCTCACACAATAGAATAGCACTCTCGGATGAGAGGGAAGAGATACCTGAACAGGTAGTATGGGCTATCGAGTTAAAGGTTAGTGTACCTCGTTGTAGGTTGGAAATCAACCCCAACCACGGGTTCATACACCTCCACGATAACGAAAGTCCATTGTAAGGGGGTATTAATGTCCTGCAGTTTAAAGCTTAAATTAGCTATTCCATGAGATTGGATCAGGAACTTATTGGCGGCTCGAAGCGGGTTGACAAGGCTGACACTTGAATTTAATACCTGCAGACAAAGGTATCACACTAACCTCGGCCCCCATGTCGACTAGCATTGAAGGGCAAGACACTGCATCTTTTACATACAAGCATCCTGGTACATGAGGTGAAGAAGTATTAAGTGATAGGCGTCCGTGCGGTGCAACACTGCCCATAGCCCCTGAATTGGGTCACGTTATTAGTTTGGGAACTTGCATGGAGAACGACATTTCTTAGCCGCATCACCAAAGTGGGAATGGAAACAACACCAACTGGGATGGCGCGTGGCGTCGTCCATCGCGCTGGCTGAGGTCGAAGTGGCAGTGGAGAGGGTCTTGTTTGTGGGTTCCTTGAGCAGCGGCGTTGCAGTAGTGCTGGTGTGAGGGGAGTTACGGCGGCGGCTGCCAGGCTGCGTTGGGTCCTCGCGCATGCGCGGAGTGAGTCGTGTGCACTCTGTACCACATGATGGAAGCTGCCGCGCAGGTGTGCCAACCCCTGAGACCTGAGGGCCGCCTGGGGGAGTATGGGGGGCGGGCAGAATGTTGTAAACCTGGTCTGCAATCTTCAGTTTGGCGTCTAGTGGGGCTGAAGTCACATGGAGAAGTTGAATTTGAACTTCCAGAGGAAGTTTGATCAACCAGATGGACCAAAGTGTAACATCTGGAATGTAATGTGTGTCTATCATGGCGCAGAGATGACGCCAGAGCTGTGACGGGGATCTGGAACCCAGTGACTCATGACTGATGAGGCGGATGGCTTTCCTGTTGATGTGTATAGTCACTCGAGGATGGTACATCGGGCGAAAGTATATTTGTCTGTAATGGGGGGCGAAGCCACAATATCGCAGATCAAGTCCAGTTCATCATGAAGGTGACATAGTAAGCAAAGGAACTTCAAATTTTCATCGGCGACGCCGTGCAGGATGTGGTCGAACAAGGCAAACCATGTGCATGGGTGGTCCTTGCGAAGGGGTGGTAGCTTCAGCCAACAGATGGAGAAGTCTTGACCCAATTGTTTATCAGAAACTGTCACTTCCCATCCATAGTTCTGCAGTGTAATTGGCTTGGGTGCAGGGCAGTGCACCAGCTTCCAACACTGTCAGTGGCATGCGGCATGGTAGGCGCAACTGGCTCGACCTTGGTCGAGAAATCAATGAATCCTGTGTTCAGTGGAGTAACGCCAACAGGCGTAGGATGGACTGGCGTGGTAGAGTCGACCATAGTCGAACGATGTGCGGAGAACGATGGAGTACAGTTTCTGGGCCCCTCCCCCTACAGGTGCATTAAAATGGTTAAAATCGCCTAATGTTTGTGGGACACATGCGGTAGATGTGGCAGGAATGGCATGTGCTGTAGGAAACAATCGTAAAGCAGATGCTGGTAGTGTGGACGGGGTAAGGAGGGCTGGTGCAAGGTGTGGAGTCCCGGGATAAACAAGAAATTTCCCATCTTGAGCGTCCGGCTCGATTTGTACCGCCACTGATTCGGGTGGAAAGTTCACACTGGCACTTGGTAAACCCGTAAACGTCGTCACTAGGATTTGAGCACATTGTGTCGGCTGTTGTTGATCACACGGAACATGTGGAAAGTTCATATTCGACATAGAAAGTTCACATTCAAAGTTTTGTGCCCGAAAAAGTTCTGTTGGTACGGAACACTCCCACATGACTGCTGACTCATGTACGATAACTGAAAGTTATTGTTCATACCTGGTGCCGGCACACTTGGCTGTGGGACTGCGGAAGCACTGCCCTATTGGGTACAGCTAGTAGGTGTGTTCGGGAACTGCGTCGAACTATTGTGAACACAAGGTGGATAATTGGAATATCATGCTGAAGCGTCCGTTGGGAAACTTAGTTGACACGTGTGCAGTGTAGCGGGCGGCAAGCGATCCATTGTGTATTGCTCGATGGCACCAAAGTTTGTTGTAGCACTCGTGAACAATATTCGAGGTCACCCATATGGGTTTTAGTGCTGTAGGATTACCGAATACAATGATGCACACTATACCAGATGTAATAAGCACGATTTTATTACTCAGAAGCACACATGTAAAGTTATATACATTCTTGATTATCTGTCTACATGTGTACACTTTCGCGCGCGGCCACAGATTGCCACAAAGAGCTTAGCAAAACAAAGATATTACACTCGACTTGGTCGATAGTCACCACAAGCTACTTTTGATGAGTGCTGTTTATTTTATTATATGTGTTTTTTTATTATGTGTTATTATATTGTCATGGAGTAATGGGATCTGTGCTGGATGTGCTAATAACATTAATTCCAGATAGGTGGTGGAAGCTAATCGATTGAGGTCTTCTTTCTTTTTATATAACTGTTTTACTTCACATCTTAGCCAGAACTGCTCACCTCTAGCTTTAGCTAGTTTTGCTGAGATAGCTTTACAGTTAGTCTTAATGTTCACATATTTAGGTACTATGTTTTCATATAGACAGGTTTTGTTGAATTTTATATCAAGACATGTTTTAAGTAACTTTAATCTAATGTTTCTGTATATACAAAATACTTTTACAACTTGGGTGGTTGAATCATAATTATTCTCGGCCATAATAGCTATGTTTGTGAACCGTGACTGTGTGGGATAATTGTTTATTTCTAATTTCTGCTACCAATCACTTTATTGTTTTATGTTTAATCTAACATAATACAACATGTTTCAAACATGTTCTGTTCATCTTCAGGCGTTTATACATACATACAGAGAAATATTACGTAAAAATAAACAGTCTTAAATTGGATTAATCTAGAACTCTTTGTCCATTGTTTGTTACTGTAGCGGCTAGTGTGGCATTTGGGGGGGGGGGGGAGGGCAGCAATGGATGACTAGAAATCGAAATCAGTGATGTTTTCTGCTTGTTGTCTTCCTTGTGGTTGACTATGTATGATATCACAGCCTGTATAGAATGCAGATAGATGTGCATCAGTTATGTGTTACCAAAATAGTGTGGCAGGAATAAAATGGAAGGGTGCTAGTGTTTCTGTTCTTAAGATGCTGTTTATATGGTAATTAAGGTAGGGTTCATCCGATCTATTTACATGCATAGTATTGTCACAAAGTTTCAGTATCATGTTTCTGCATTTTATTTCGATGCTCTTGGATATTATAAAAGTATACCATTCAGTTTAATTTGGAATCTGCATGATTTATGTACTAAATCCTTAATTAATCCTATAATTAGTTCCTCTGATTTATTCTGTTTATACAGAAGTTCATTACAGGGAAACTAGGCTCATCGTTGGTTTTTCATGATATGTTGCATGGCTGTGCAGTAATGATACGAAAGAGGTGTTTCAGTTTCGGTTCAGGTGTGATGTAAGGTTGCTCCAATGTGCCATCACATTCAGTACTACCAGTACTTATGAGTTCCCCATTACTATCTACATTTTCACTTTGCTGGATGTTCTTGAGTAGTGCATCATCCCAGTGACCCCTTTACATCATAGTACATGCGCCCCAACAGATGTTTGCTGCTTTATTCCTTTGCGTTAAGTATCATCTTTGTCAGCAACATAAAATATCTTTAGTCAGAGTTATTAAATTTTGTAGGCAATAAGACAGGTCATGCAAGTTGTTATATACTTCTGACATGTTTTTCAACTGTTGTCAGTTGTCATGTGCACTATAAATAAATCATTTTGTGTAATATATAGAAGAGGCTTGCTGCATTTTTAAGCTGGAAATTGTGACAAGGAAATCATGACAGTTGTAATTTCATAAATGTACAAAGTTCTGTTCAGGATTATGTAACAACTTTTGTAGGAATTATATGTACATGTCTGTCTTAAATAAATTATTGTTCCTTGCGTTTAGCATTTTATCCATCCCACATTAATATAAACTGTTAATAATTATCTTGTTTTAAGTATGCTGAGAACGAAAAAAACTCATATTACTGCACTTTATCTTCATATTACAAAGAATTAAACTTACTTTAGTCAGCTGTAGTGATTTCTGAACTATCTCTGGAATTACCAAACTGCTAATTGGTTATTTATTTTTATTGTGTGTTTACTTTTGAGGTCCATGGATTCTTGAAATGAGTGTATGATATAAAATTATCTGAGAATGTATGTAACAGTAAAAATCATATGTAAAGTGTCATAAAGTTTACAGTTTAAATCAAATACACTCCTGGAAATGGAAAAAAGAACACATTGACACCGGTGTGTCAGACCCACCATACTTGCTCCGGACACTGCGAGAGGGCTGTACAAGCAATGATCACACGCACGGCACAGCGGACACACCAGGAACCGCGGTGTTGGCCGTCGAATGGCGCTAGCTGCGCAGCATTTGTGCACCGCCGCCGTCAGTGTCAGCCAGTTTGCCGTGGCATACGGAGCTCCATCGCAGTCTTTAACACTGGTAGCATGCCGCGACAGCGTGGACGTGAACCGTATGTGCAGTTGACGGACTTTGAGCGAGGGCGTATAGTGGGCATGCGGGAGGCCGGGTGGACGTACCGCCGAATTGCTCAACACGTGGGGCGTGAGGTCTCCACAGTACATCGATGTTGTCGCCAGTGGTCGGCGGAAGGTGCACGTGCCCGTCGACCTGGGACCGGACCGCTGCGACGCACGGATGCACGCCAAGACCGTAGGATCCTACGCAGTGCCGTAGGGGACCGCACCGCCACTTCCCAGCAAATTAGGGACACTGTTGCTCCTGGGGTATCCGCGAGGACCATTCGCAACCGTCTCCATGAAGCTGGGCTACGGTCCTGCACACCGTTAGGCCGTCTTCCGCTCACGCCCCAACATCGTGCAGCCCGCCTCCAGTGGTGTCGCGACAGGCGTGAATGGAGGGACGAATGGAGACGTGTCGTCTTCAGCGATGAGAGTCGCTTCTGCCTTGGTGCCAATGATGGTCGTATGCGTGTTTGGCGCCGTGCAGGTGAGCGCCACAATCAGGACTGCATACGACCGAGGCACACAGGGCCAACACCCGGCATCACGGTGTGGGGAGCGATCTCCTACACAGGCCGTACACCACTGGTGATCGTCGAGGGGATACTGAATAGTGCACGGTACATCCAAACCGTCATCGAACCCATCGTTCTACCATTCCTAGACCGGCAAGGGAACTTGCTGTTCCAACAGGACAATGCACGTCCGCATGTATCCCGTGCCACCCAACGTGCTCTAGAAGGTGTAAGTCAACTACCCTGGCCAGCAAGATCTCCGGATCTGTCCCCCATTGAGCATGTTTGGGACTGGATGAAGCGTCGTCTCACGCGGTCTGCACGTCCAGCACGAACGCTGGTCCAACTGAGGCGCCAGGTGGAAATGGCATGGCAAGCCGTTCCACAGGACTACATCCAGCATCTCTACGATCGTCTCCATGGGAGAATAGCAGCCTGCATTGCTGCGAAAGGTGGATATACACTGTACTAGTGCCGACATTGTGCATGCTCTGTTGCCTGTGTCTATGTGCCTGTGGTTCTGTCAGTGTGATCATGTGATGTATCTGACCCCAGGAATGTGTCAATAAAGTTTCCCCTTCCTGGGACAATGAATTCACGGTGTTCTTATTTCAATTTCCAGGAGTGTATAAATGGATTCTTTAAAAGTGAGATCTGAGTGCTCAGATAAATGGTGCCATACGTGAAGAGAAACATCCAAGGTATGCAGCTGTGATCGTTCTGAAGTCACAAACAAATGCAATCCAGCCAGTGACAAATGCTGCCTCATTCTGATTTTTACATAAACCAAAGATGAATAACCTGTTAGGTTGATACTAACGTGTAATCCCAGGTATTTAGAAAACTCAGCTCTGAATGTTTCTTTCTCACTGAATTTTATTTCATCAGACTGTTCATGTGCTAGTGAAACAGAATGAAATGAGTCTTTCTGACAATGAGTGACATACTATATGGAGTGAACCAGTCTAGAGTTGCTTTGAGTATAGTGGTTTTGTTATCTGCAAACAGGATGAAGTGCGTGGTTTGACTCACACATCGTGGAAGGTCATTGATGAAGATTGAGAATACTAGGGGAACAAACACTGAGCCCTTCAGTACTCCAGAGTTTACTGTGCTCCAGTCAGAATAGGTAGGCACCACTGCAGCATTATTCAACACAATTATACGAGGGGCGTTCAGAAAGTAAGCTCCGATCGGTCGCGAAATGGAAACGACTATGAAAATCCGATAAAGCTTTGCACAGATGTGTTGGGTAGTGTCTCTAGTATAACCCCAGTTAGCATCACGTCGCTCTTCTCATTTCTGAGCTCGCAGTGAGTGCGTAAAGATGTCTAGAAAATAGTGTCTGCCGCCAAGTACGAGGGCCTGGTGAGAAATTTCGCCTGAAGCTATGCAGCTAACATTACATAACTGTCGTGCTGTTTCTTCTTCAAGACAATTCTCAGCCGCATTCTGCAGGGGCAATGAAGATGCTCCTGCATCGTTTTCAAATGGAAATGTGAGATTACCCACAATACAGTCCGCAATTGTCTCCCCCTGAGTTTCATCTCTGGTCACATGAACCGCTGTCTTTGAAGACAACATTTTGACACAGACAACGAAGTGTAGGCCAGCGTGGAGAATTGGCGGAAAGCACTGGCGGCTGCCTTCTATGATGAGGCTATTGAAAAGTTGGTACAACGCTATGACAAAAGTCTAAGTCAGAACGGCGACTACGTAGAGAAGTAGCTGAAAGGTGTAGCTAATTGTTACAAGTAAAACATTTCTGATGTTCACTGTGGTTTCAATTTGGCAATCAATCGGAGCTTACTTTCTGAACAGGCCTCGTATGTTTTCTGTCATCTAGGTATAAATGCAGCTACATCCCTGCTTTACTGTTTAAGACATCATGCTCAGCATTCCTAAGTAGTATTTTGTGATCTAAACAGTCGAATGCTTTAGCCAGATCACAAAAGATTCCAACTGGTGTAGTTTTATTGCTTATGGATTTGAGGGGCTGATTATAAAATGAGAAAATGGCCTGTTAAATTGATATTCTCTTTTGGAATTCAAACTGACTTTTACTGAGGATATTGTGTTTATTAAAATGTTCCATAATCTTCTTGTACATAAGCTCTAGAAGGATTTAGAAATACTTGTTAGTAATAAAACTGGCCAGTAGTTGGAAATCTAACGTTTATTACCTAATTTGCAACTGCATATTTGGGTATATTAGGGTCAGTATCTTGATTTAGAGACTCATTCAATACGTGATAGAATTTTAAGAATAAATTTACAGAAGTACTTCAGTACTTTGAATGATACATTGTCCATACCAGTGGCATTTACCTTTTTCTTTTGATCACCTTCTCAATCTCATCTGTATTGAAATAAGGTACATTAATCTAGCTAATTTTGTTTGGCGCTGATTTATGTAGAAGGTTCAGCCATACACCCTTAATCAGTTTTTTTCAAAAATGGTTGTTAAAGATATTGGCAACTATGTGACCTTCATCTAGCATACTGCCATCATGGCACACTTTGATACTGTCTGAGTCCTCTGAACGTTTTCTTTTTTCCCTTTTTACCACCTTGCAAATTGTTTGTATTATGTGAACCACGAATTTCAGGATTAATTTTTAACCAGTTCTTTATTTTGCAACAGTATAATTTGTAGCATTCCTTGCCCTGAAGTTTATTAGAAATCTGAGTATAGTATAATGCATTCACTTTGTTTGGTAGGATATTTTGATTCCCTTAGTGAGCCAGTGTCTGCTGCAATCACTTAGGTTGATACTTCATACAATTATCTTAGGATATACAGCTTCAAACAAGGTAACAAATTCATCCAGGAATAAGGTAAATTTGTGATTGATATATTTAGCTTGATACACTATCCCATCACTACTGCTGCAAATGTCTGCTGAAGGTTTGTATATTTTCACTTTTGATTATTCTAAAGGATCTAGTGATAAAACTACTGTTTTTAGCAGGACTTATATCATGCATTTTCAACAGCTGCTCATCAGAAAGCCTATTTAAAATTTATGTTACGCACATATTGCCAATTCTTTTATTATCTACGAAGTAGTCTCAGTCAGACTTGAGAAGTTCTTTGTCATTCTTTGAGAAAGTTAACAGCTGCACTCAACTCATTACATTCTCAGAATCTACCATATTATTACAGGTAAGAAAATATACATTACAACAACAAAGCATGATTATTTCCTTTGTTTCAGGGAACAGGTGCGTTAAAAGTGATTCTCTTTGCTTGAGGCATATACTCAGCTTTCCTGAGGGAGTTAACTAGACAGCACATAAATAGATAGCGTGTGAACAAGGAATTCAATGAAACAATCCTCAAACTGTTGATCAGTATAATATTTCAGTCTATAGACTTGTAACTAATACTAAACTTACAAATGGAAACGTGCAGAGTGAAACAAATTCTTACCTTAAGCCGATGAGCCAAAACATTAGAATCACTGCCCACTGTGAGGTTGTATGTTGTCTGATAGCGTTGAGGGCATGTTACGTGGTCAGAGAAGTGTATGAGCAGAGCACAGACGAATGTGGAATCATTCTAGTGACGATAAGAGTTTCAAATGCGGAAATCAGCCTACTTCAGCGACTTTGACAAAAGCCAGTGTGTTGTGGCCTAGTGCCTGGGAGGGAGCATCTGGGGAAAATGCAGGCTGGTGGGAGCAGTATTATGTTAAAGGGGACATTCACCTTGGCTTCCATGGGACCTGCGGCAGTAATCGAAGGGGCTATGACATCTGTGGACAGCGTGAAGATTACTAGGGACCACCTGCAACCGCTTGTGTTTGATGTCTTTCTCAACAGTGATGGCATCTTCCAGAAGGCCAGGATCATGCTGCTGTGGTTTGAGGAGCAAGAATAGTGAACTCATGGTGATGTCTTGGCCATTAAATTCGGCTTATTCGAATCCGATGGAACTCAAATGGGACACCACCGGGCTCCAGCTCTGTGTCCACAAACCAGACGGCTGTAAATTTCAGGAAGAGCATGACGTGTGCATAGGCATCTGATGCCACAAACCTTGAGAAACCTATCAAGTACTTGTCGAATCCATGGCATGCAGATTCAATGCTGAATTGCGTCCCTGAAGTGGACGAACATGCTTCTAAGTGAGTGCTCATAATGTCGTGGCTCATCAGTGTATACTGACGAAAAAGCAATTTGATATAATACATCCTATTAGTGCAGAGTTTTTCAAGCGAGTGCAAATAACAGGGCGTTAGTGTGTGTGTGTGTGTGTGTGTGTGTGTGTCCCACGTGGCGTGTGTGTCTGTGCGCGTGCGTGTGTATCCCTTCTTTTCACTAGGTGTCGATGGCTTAAGAAATTACAGTACTGGTTTTTTTTAAATGAACTGTAGCTTCTGCTATATCACTATTGATAAGAAAGTTACGTATGTTGAACATATGCCAAAATACTCTCCTCTTTGCGTGCTATCATTTACCAAAATCTCGGTTCGGTATTTCATAGTATAAGAGATATGTGGGATGTTTTTATTATTCCACAACATATCCATCTCCTTGCGACTAGATGCAGATATTGGTCCCCTCTCAAGTTTAAAGAAAATAATCAAGATATTAGCTACATTTATTCTAGTATGCACCAAATGTAAATTCATAGTGAGCCCTATTTTTCATTGCAATGTATTCGAATTCCGTGCAGTGAGTTACTTATGTAGGATTTGGGTAACGAACACAATGTTCATGATGTGTAATAATTGTCAACGTTACCGATTCACATACACAATATTTATTTATAAACATTATACTGACAGATACAACGTAAACACTTGGCGTCTCAGAACACACTGCTTAAGGTCCAGAGATACTGTTTTTGCAGCGATATTCTTGGGGACGGTTGTCCATAGAGCTTGTGTCCCCCCCCCCCTCCTCCGAGCTCCCCCCCCCCCCCCCAAAGGCTTGGAGTAGTGTAGTTGTGTTCGGTGTGGTGCAGGTCGTCTCTGTAGATGTTATCTAGCTCGTACTCGTCTAGATGTCTTGGTCAGCGCAGTGGTCTGCCTGTCAGTGCATGCTTAGTAGATGGTACTGGAGGTGTCATCGTTAGGTCGTCCACCAGTGATTGTATGTGATCTTGTTGTGGGGGTGTAGGTTGATCCTGTGTCCAATTTTCTGTGTTGTGGTCTGGGGCTGACGCATGTAGGATGCTGTCCCTGGATAGTATAGATAACAGTAGAGTTGTCTCGACCGACTGTGGAATCGGCGTGGAGTGGTACAGTGATCGTGATACCATTCTGCTGTTGATCTATAGGTTTTCGTTCATGGCAGATATTACAATCATCGTGTCATGCAGACACACTGTGATATCTTCTGGACGGTACAGCCTGACATCGACTGTGACGGAAAAGGGGGTTGTGCCATGGCGTGAAGTCAAAGGGGTGTTATTTTTCCCCAACGTCTCCGCCAAAGCCTATTGAAGGATACAGTGGTGGGTTTGCCAGCTAGCATGATTTCCAATGTGTTGGGTCCCCATCTAAGTACTTTATACGGTCCACTGTACGCTGGGGGTAGCGCTGGCTGGATGGCGTCTCTGCATAGCATTACATGAGTGCAAGTCTGTACGTTTTTGTGCACAAGCACATTGGGTGTTGTGTTCTGCAACGGAGGTGGGACTCTGATGCTGTGTATCCATTCTCCGACCTGTTGTACGAGGTCTGGGAGGTCCTAATTGCCTTCATCTGTTGCTTGAATGATAAATTCCTCGGGAGGCTAATCGCTTCACCATAGAGGATCTCCACTAGTGAGGCGTCCATGTCCTCTTTGTGGGCTGCACTGATAACCAGCAACACCCAGGGTAGGGACTCTGACCATTAGTTATCGTGGCACACCAGTGCTGTTTTCAGCGTGTGGTGCTACCATTCCACTAGGCCGTTTGACTGTGGACGGTAGGCTGTCGTATGGAATCAGTGGCAGCTGCAGAGGCGGCACAGTTCCACAAACACTGTCGATTCGAATTGTCTGCCCTGATCTGTTGTTAGCGACTCAGGGCAGCTAAATCTCACTATTCACGGGTCAATGAACGATCTCGCCACTATCTCTGCTGATATCTTCCTGAACGGAGCATCCTCCATCCACTGAGTCGTTGGTCGATGACCCATAGGATATAACGAAATCCATTAGATTCAGGTAGTGGCCCCAATAAACCTATATGTGCATGACAAAAACGGCCTTTTTGGACAGGGAAGCTCCCTAACGGCGGCTGGTTGTGTCTTCCTGTCCCTCTGGCAAGGAATGAATGCCTCTTCAGATTCAGTCACACACAACGCTCTGTAACTAGTTTCGTCATGGTGATCGCTCTGTGGTGAGCTAAGTTATGGAACAAGTGGAATATTGTTTGGCGATAATTGGCAGGGACGAAAGGTCATTGCCTCCACATTGACACGTCGCACCAAACTAGTTTGTTGGTTCCAGGCACTGGGCATTGTCATAGTTGTAATCCCATGTCGCTGCCTGACATGAATCATTCCAGGTTCGTATCTGCTGCCTGTGCGTCCACGATGTTATCGAAATCTAGTTGCATGGTCACTGCTGCTAGGCGGGACAGGTAGTTGTCAACTATATTTTCCGCTCCGCGCATATGGTGAATGTGAGATGTGGTCCAAGTGCCTAAAACTGTATGGTGTGGCGTTGGCAGACAGATTCCTTACTGCATCAGCTAATGGTAGATGGTCTGTATAGATAGTAAGTGGTTCCCTTCAATTTTGTCACGGTAGTAGCGCACTGCTTGGTACATGGCCAGCAGTTTGCACCCAAAGGTCGATCACTTCCTTTGAAAGTTTGTCAGTTTGCTTGAGAAAAAATGGAGATGTTGTGTCATCCCTGGCAACTCCTGCTGCAATACAGCTCCTATGGCTAGGTCGTTCGCATCTGATATAATGATAAGATAAGCATCTGGTGAAGGTAATGCGAGTGTGACGGTGTGGGCTAATTGAGCTTTAATCTTTCCGAAAGCATTTTGCATCTTGGCTATCCATGTTAGCTTTCTCTTTCTTGATGTATTTTTCCCCAATAGACCTTCTGTGATGGGAAGTAGAGTTCCAGCTGCATGGGGTAGTTGTCATTGGTAGAAACTGACAACACTGAGAAATTTACGTAGTCAGATTACCTTCCATTAGGAACGTGGGTGCACTCAACAACTGTGATATGATTTATAAATTTTAGAGCGCAGCAGTCAGTCGTCCTTTTTTTGGAAGTCTTATTTGGCAAATCCAGATTTCGGCTAGTGCCAAGCCGTTATCAATGCACTATTTTCTAGTCTCAATGCATGTCATGTTCAGCCATCAGTCCTGTCAGTTCCCTGTTGTTCAGGCGTCACTCCTATTGAAGCCCAAACAACAGGGAAATGACATGCATTGAGACTAAAAAATAGTGCACTGATAATGGCTAGGCACTAGCTGAAATCTGGACTTGCCAAATAAAACCTGAAAAAAAAGGATGACTGATTGCTGCGCTCTATAATTTATAAATTTATAAATATGTAGTTCTTGGTAATTTGTGGCAGGGGGCCAATTAGTAATCTGTTCAATTTTGTCCTGTGCGGGCCGTATGCATGCTGTGTTGACTAGGTGGCCGACGAACATGATGCAAGGCTGTCGCAATTGGTATTTTTCAGTATTAATTTCTACCCTGTGTTGTTATAGCTAGTCGTATACTCCACGCAGGTGTCGTTTGTGTTCCTCTGTTGATTTTGAGAATATAATTAAATCGACTAAATAGCAGTAACCTTGTGGCACACTGAGAAACAAATCATCAATGAGCCTTTGCCACATCTGTGTGGCCAACCCAAACAGCATGAATAAGAATTCGTGTAAGCCGAATGCAGTGACAATGGCCGTTTTGTGAACGTCCTCCCGGGCCATGGGTATTTGAGAGTAAACTCTTTTACATTCCACTACACTAAAGATTGTTGCCCCTGCCAACCGATATGCGAAGTCTTGGATATTCAGGACTGGGTAGGTATCTATAATCATTCTGGCATTTAGGTACTGGTAGTCCCGCAGAGGCGCCATGTACCGTCTTTCTTTGGCTGCATAGTGACAGACAGGTGATGCCCATGCACTGTCTGAAGGTCTGATTATACCATCCTGGAGAAATTCTTCAATGGCTGCCTTGGCCACCTTGAGTTTGTGGGAGGCTAGGCAGTGGGGGCGGTTGCCTACAGGCGGTCCCAGAGCCGTATTAATTCTCTGGACAGTCTTGTCCAGAAGTATGCTAACTGTTTTGTTTGGTAGGGGTGGTCCATGGGGCGAAATCCTGTTGTCTGATCTGTCTGCAGGGGTGGTAGCCTTGCCTGTGGGTAACCCACTCTTGAGAGCAGAAACACTGTCGCTATTCAAGAGCGTAAACACTGTCACTGTTCAACCCATTCAAAATGGTTCAAATGGCTCTGAGCAGTATGGGACTCAACTGCTGAGGTCATCAGTCCCCTAGAACTTATAAGTGCTTAAATCTAACTAACCTAAGGACATCACACACATCCATGCCCGATGCAGGATTCGAACCTGCAACCGTAGGGGTATTGCGGCTCCAGACTGTAGCGCCTAGAACCGCACGGCAACTCCGACCAGCTCAACCCATTCACAAGAACAATGTCACCGTATATAATAGGCACTGTACTAACCTGTGTATCCATGCTAGTGGTTGCACAGTATCCTGTGCCTCTTGGGTACACCGGGCTGTCTGTAGTTGCTGCCGAATTCGTTGCAGATGGATGTTCAGTACGAGATGGCGGCTGTGTAGCTGCTCACTCTCTGTACATGTTTTCTTGTTCTATTTGCAGATGTTCTCATAGGCCATGATCTTTTCATGGAGTTCAACACACAGTGGTGTACATTGTAATGCAAGATTTGTGTTGTCTCCATGTCTAACGGTGGAGGGGGAGGGTCTGTGGCGGACGACAGACTGTCACTGCAGACGCCCCCTCTGTAATAACAGAGCCCTTCTGAGATTCGGGATGAGGTGGTAATGATGGGGGAAGTCCGCTCCGAGCACTTGTTCCACTGTTTCGGCTACAAAGGAAGTCCATGGACGTGGTGTGTGGTCGTCTAGCCAGAGCATCACGGAGGTTGTCCCCATTACCAGTCTTACCGAATTGGAGTTGTATGGTTGAGGGCTTGTAATGTCCTGTGGTGAGATGTGGGGGTTACATGCTGATATCGCCACCCATATTGACTGGCAGTCGTATGCCATCTGCCCGTGCGTGTGGCGTGCTATGTGCTTTGGTAGCTCCAGTAGAAATGCGGCTTGTTGTAGGGAGGTAGACTGGTTCACCTATGCCAGTATGCTGGTGTAGTTTGAGTAGCCACATGGCTGTTGGCAGTGGCATGTGTTGGCGCCGAATCGTGCGTGAAACCAGTAGTAGCTGCTTGACATTTTGTTTGGGCTGGACTCTGTTGTGGCGGCCTGGGTGTCGGTCATCCCCTGTGTTGGTTTATTTCCTGTATGAGCTGGGTCCATGTGCTGTGCTTGTTGAGGTACTGCAGTGGTCGCGGCCTGCAAGACAGCTGGGGTCCAGTTGCAGGGGGAGGAGAGGGTTGCCCAGGGTCTGCGCACAGTGTTTTGTGCTTTGTCTGCTGCTGTTGTGCACCATATCCGTCGCTGGCATGGCAGTCTTAGACAGGTGTCCTGGCACTGATGAGTGTATGGTGCGTGCGAGCGCCAGCATCCCATAGACCAGTTATAGGTTTATTTCCAATGGTGTGCCACATATACTAGGAGTGCTGTCTGTATTTGCTCAGGGATCTTCTGTAACCATAATGACCATAAGCCCAGTCTGATAGTAGGTTTTTATGAATTTTCAGGCGCATTTTCCACTATAACGCCAATGGTGAGTCGTCGCCCAGCATGGTCTCATCTATGGCGAGGTGCAGTTGTTGCTCTAGCATGTGTGATCATCATTGCAATATTAGTGACTTCACCATGTCATACTTGTGCGCAGTCAAAGTATTTATCAGTGGCAGTTGGAGTTTGGTAGAAGGTGGATGGTTCCTGTAGTGGTTGTTTTGTGTTGGTCCCACTGAGTTGTCGCTGTGCAATAGTTGCATGGCGTTGCTAGGACTGACTGTGGTGGCGTGATAAGGTATGGCCACTGTCAGCATGGTGTGGTGTGATATTCCAGTGGGATCTGTGGTCCGGCATGCAGCATGGCTGGTTGCTATGGTGGCATCGGTGTAATGAAACATAGTGCGCGGCACGGGTGGTGTAGCAAGTAAGTCCGTATTAATGACGTAACACCCCTCAGTCGTAACGCACGTCGCAGTAGGTGGGGTGAAGTCACGGTCGGTCGGAGGCCATCGCAGCCTGAGAGGTTCGTGTGGTGTGCCCATATGGTCAGCAGTGTGTCATGTAATCATCGTCAGCTGGATAAATTCGCGGTAGATCGTTGGCCCACGTGGTATGGGGTTCATTGTCGGCGTGGTGGTGATGTCTGGCTCGAACTTGATGCCCTTTATCGTCAATGCAGGTGGTGTAGCAGTCAGGCTGTAATTATAATATCTATCTTGTGGTTGTAGTGCTGTTGATGCATCTATTGTGGCATCCTGATAGCTGTTGATGGGTAGTCGCGTCATGTGTCCGTACCAGCACATGGTGGGCATCAGCATATCTCGGTGCAAGCTGGGGTGTGGGGAGTCGTGCAGCCGGTGTGACCGTGACGTCACGCCCGAGGTGTACCGTGGTAAACAGTGCAGCTGCTGTGACGTCACCCTCATGACATTTGAGAGTGAAAGCCGTTTGCAGAAATATTCTATTCTGTTCAAAATCACTGTTAACTGGCACTATCTGTCCCTGAGACCAGCAAATACAGTGACCTACATGTTTGTATGTTGTCACTGATTGGTCGGCTTTATTTACATCACTGTGGTTGGCGTCAATAATTTGCCTGTCAATACCTGACATCTCAATAATGGTAGAGTTACTCGACTGATAGGGAAACTTGTTAGTAGCATTAGTACTAGCTGAATGTATATCAATTGGAATATTGCACTGAGAATGGTGGGGGCGGCAGTGTAGCGCTATTGTTCATTACTACTGATCGTCGTTGTCCCTTTGTTATGTAGTCTGACGAGGTTAGTGTCCAGATAAGCACTCGTAGCACTATCTTCAGTGTTCGTTAAAGGTGTTGTGGTCAATGGAAGTTCAATATCGTGGTCCTTATGTGTGCACTGATGTGATAATGGTTGAAGTGTTGAGCAGGTATTAAACATCGAAGTATTGCAATTTCCGTCATGTAGTGGTGAAAAGTCGTTAGAGAAACACTTGCAACACATGCTATCGTTGGCTGTAGCTGGCTGACAGTCAGTGTGTGTAGGATGCACGCCAGCAAGGTGTTGGATTCTAATGTTGGGTGGAGGTGGAGCAACGTGTCACACAAAAATGTCGTGGAGCAGTTGTCAAAAAACTCTGGGTCACCAATGTAGGATTTGGGTAACAAACACAATGTTCATGATGTCTAATGGCTGTTAATGTTACCGATTCACATACACAATATTTATTAATATACATCATACAGACAGATACAGCTTAAATACTTGGCATCTCAGAACATACTGCCAAAGGTCCAGAGATAATGTTTTTACAGCGATATTCTTGGGGACTGAGATCCATAGAGCTTGTGTCCCTACACTTACACGTCAGGTATCAAAATAGCCATGACCATTAACGAAATGAAGGGCATTTCACCATGAAGCTGACATACAAAGCTAAAAATCACGTTGAAATTAAATTTTTGTGCCAAATAGATTCTGTAAAATCATTTGACAAAGATTGTAGGCAGTGCACTTCAATTCCGTCAGTGCCAGTGCCAGTTGTGGCCCACTCTGAGTGAAGTCACAAGAGCACACTGCGGCCTTCTCTTTAGTAAGTGGTGGTGGTGGTGGTTGTGGTACCCGATGAAGTCCTCTCCAATAATCAGGTCGGTGATATCAGAGACAATGAAGGTCCAGGGGAGGTCCTGGTACACACTGAGGTCAAGGGTGCTATTACATATTAGATGGCGAAGGTAGAGTTATTAGCTACCATCAGGAGGATGGCTGTAGTGGCGCCAGATTCCCATGTAAGATGCTACAGAAAGATAGACAGCTTGGAGCTGGATTTGTTTAGGAAAGCTGTGGTGGAGCGAGTATCATGTACAAACAGATACTGACAGACTGAGAAGCAGCTGGTCATATCTAGTACCAGCAGCTGCTTGTATTTGGGTGTCAAGAGCTGGGATCCCTGCAGTTTTCTGGCACTCACATTGCCGGAAGTTGCTCACACAGTTTGGTGTTGCAATGTTCCAGTTCTGCGAGACACACAGTCACGTCAGCAATGATGTTGTGAAGTGATAGAATGGTGGTCATATGTGACGAGGCATTGGTTGGACCAGTGGCAGAAGCTATGGTTGCTAGGTTGCACAGGGGGTGAACACATAGGACATACATGAGGGGAAAGTGGTACAAAGCACAGTAATTTCCATGGCACAATAATGCAAGCTGCTGGTGGGGTGGGTGCGAGTGGGAAAGTGTGCCCAACAGGATGAGGTTGCCAATGACATGCCAGATTTGGAAACTGAGTCACTAGGTTTTATTGTTGGGTCATCAGTGTGGTTATTTTCCTCTACCTAATTTACTAAAACGAAAACAAGGTAGCAAAATAAGGAAGAGTGTCTACATGATTATACAGAACAACAATTTTATTGAAACACTGAATTGCTAGACAAAACGAACATGGCTTAGCCTAAAAAGAATTAATGGTCTACGGAAAAAGTCACTTGCAGGTTTTTACAGTGTTAAATAAAGGAGTGCACAGTAAGAGGAGAAGTCATTGCACAAAGCCACTTCCTCATCCCATGGTATCCACCAGTGCAATACTGAATTTCTACTGATGTGAGGTGTCGGGTTAATCATCTCTCAGGAACTATTGATGGTCAAGATCAGGAATCAAGGTCACAAGGATATCACACCTGTGACTGGCAGACACAGGCAGTGCCCATATGGGCATGAAATGCACTCTGGTTGGAATGTTTGCAGCGTAAACTTTCAATTACTCACGAGCTCCATTGCAGGTGTAGAGATAGCACAGCATGGGTGAATCTTAAACTCAATGGTGAACTGCTTGATATCAAGAATGTCACCATATGCTTTGTCCATTGCAAGGCGTGTACATGGACGAAACGGTGCTGATGCCTTGAGGAGAGAAATTGGGCTGAGAGCAAAGCTAGATTGATGGCAGCCTCACTAGGACTACAGCTACATTCTTTGAACAAATATCTGGCTATAACCTAAACCTATTAACCTTGAATTAAATTTAGTGACATCACCTTTCTTTTGCTGCGTTGTAAACACCCACGTACTTCTTATAACATGATCAACTTTTGACCTGCCCACAAGTACTCGTTTCTGACTCCATAGCCCTGCACCATTCATGCCTGTGACCTGAGGCTAAAGCCTCTTCTACTGATGTTGGATTGGACAGATTCACTTGACACATGGGAGCTAGAAGTGATACAAAGAGATACAGAGCACACTTTTTCGTTTTCACTAGACATAATTTCCATCACCACAACAATTCGCTATTTGCACTGGAAATTCCACTTTCCAACAGTGTATCACACTTCTCAAACACATCACTATCATCACTGCTGGTAATTACAGTCTTCTGTATAGTTTCTATCTTCTTCTCTGACATTGGATCGGCTCCCCTCTCCTCAAACAGTTGTTGTCTGAACTGCATCATCTGCAGCTGGTTCAGTGTTGATCGGTGGTGTGCTGTCCCCATCTGTTGATGGATCTAGGAAGCTCAGCTGTACTGTATTGGTATCGTCTGCTGTCACCTCATGGCTGTGCTGATCAGCTGTTGTCGTCTGCTTCATATTTACTTCCCCTGTAAGACACAGTTTCTTGTTTACCATAACCTTCAGAGGGAATACTGTGTGGTCAAAGATGACATCTCTTCTCAAAAGGATTTTTGTGTGGCCGAGGCTCCAGAGATAATACCCTTTTGATCCTGCTGCCGCTACAAGATAAATACATTCTTCTGATCATTCCCGAGTTTGTCAGAGGTCAATGTGCTTGTCCAAGATTTGCAGTCAAATACTGTGATCATTTTCGAATGTTTTTTACAAGTTCCTTCTGCTTCCAGTCTTCGTATGGGATTTCCCCACCAAGAATTTCTTGTTGGGCATCTATTTCGCACGTAGCAGGCCAACATCAGGGCTTCCCCCCAAAAGCTGTTGGACAAACATCCTTGCAAAAGACTCAGACATGTCAAACTTCTGCTTTAGCGCTTTTGCTACTGGATATCTTGACTGATCACTCAGGTAAGCGGCGCAGTAATGTGCTTCACCCAAGGTGGTCTGTCTAATATGGCTCACATCACTGTGTACCAGTTCTAGAACATTTTCAGTAGTAGTTTGGCTTGGTTTGAAAAGCTGTCTTTTCATTTTTTGTTGCACGTGGGCACGCACGCACACACACACACACACACACACACACACACACACACATATTCTCTCTCTCTCTGTCTCTCTCCCTCCATCCCTCCCCATCTCTCCCCCCCCCCCCCCCCCCCCGCGCTCCATCTTCATATTCTTCTTTGTACTTAGTAGTTCCATATACTTTAGATAAAGCTTCCCAATGTTCAAGTCTTTGGTGCCACAAAATTTTTGCCTGACTACCAGTGCCTCATTTTCCACTTGTTGATGTATTTTGTCACTGTGGGGCAGCATTGTAGTGTCACGTACTTTGTAATATTCACAGTGCACTAAATAGGCATCACTGCACTCAGCACTTCCTTCTCTCCAGTAAACACACTAGCAACACTGTTTTTGAATCTAATGCACATTCCTTTCTTGTCCATTTGCTTAACAGACAACAAGACCCCCATCCAGGTCTTTCACCAGAAGCATTTCTGTTAACTGGACTGACCTAAAACTACATGATTTTATTGCTTTCTTGGTAATACTTCACTCACCAGTCACATTACTAACTTTCCCATCCGTCGATTTCCATTCTTTAAAGTTATCTATATCTAAGTCTTGTGTCTATCTTCCATCAGCACCTCCACCACCTTTGGTCGCTGTCATAGACATTATTTCATCATCTTCCTTTGCAACTACACTTGATGCGTCTTTTCTGTTTCTATCATTTTTCGCACTGCTGAACTTGCGCCCACTTGCCCTGTATGCTGATTTCTTGGGAACATTCTTTTTGCTTCACTCACCACCTGCTTGCTTTTCATGGAAATATGGACTCTCCCTGATGATGTGGTCTGCTTCACTGCAGGAGAAACAGTCTGTTTCTGCTGGATGCGTTCCTTACACCTTCTTAATTTTGTTTATAATATTTGTGGTGGCTTTAGACACACTTGTTTTATTTCTGACCTGCGCCTTGTGCTTCATATACTTTGGCTTCTTTTTGGCTCTTGGTGGATTTGGAATCTGGTTTCACACACCTCTCTTCTAATTCTTATCTGCAGGTGACAATGTTTGTGGTCAGTCTGTCTTTGTCTATTTCGAAACTTCTAATAAGGCCTTCATACTTCTCCAGAGTAAGCACAAGAGGCAGGAAGCCTGCAACTGTTATGTCACCAAATGTGAATCCCCCGTACTACACTGATCTATTGGCAGCCATTGTCTTCATTATATAGTCGTCCATAGTCATAACGTTTTCTTTCTTGATATTTACAAAATCTCTCATATTATATGTAGTTTTAAGTACGCCATTCTTCCAGTAAGCTTCTCCCATGAATCCTTTGCTAGTTTAAGAGTACCAATGCCTCTAGGTAGCGGTCTTTGATAAGCATTAGAGTGATGGACAAGACCCTTTCATTTTTCTTCTTTTTCTCCATATACAGCTGATCATAACATTGATTTCAAAGCTGGATTCTATAGCATCCCATGCCTCGCTGTGCTGTATTGGTGAATGAACTTAGATAGACTGTGAAGAATAGTTACTGCTGTGCAGGCGATCAGTCTTCACACATTGTTCCATCACTCTGAATTGTTTTCTTCATCGACTATTGTAGAGTGTCAGATATGTCACCTTCATCAGTTCTCACACTTAGCCGGCCGCGGTGGCCGAGCGGTTCTAGGCGCTTCAGTCCGGAACCGCACGACTGCAACAGTCACAGGTTCGAATCCTGCCTCGGGCATATATGTGTGTGATGTCCGTAGTTTAGTTAGATCAAGTAGTACTAAGTTCTGGGGGCTGATGACCTCAGATGTTAAGTCCCATAGTGCTCAGAGCCATTTGAACTATCTTACACTTAGGTTCTTTATTTTCATCGACTTCAAAGATACTCACCACACTCATACACGCATCCCATAGCCAGCTGCAATTTTAAAGTGCATGACTTGTATTGAGGTGTGGATAAGGATAGGTGTTTGAAATTACAACATGCACATCATGACAGTTAATAAGTGTATTCCAGATAAACACCATCATATACCATACTGAATGGCACTGCTGTCACATTACAGTATTTACACAAAGATGTTTTGGTGGGAACTACACACCTGCCCAAAGATCGAAACATATACCAGAAATCCCTCCGGCTTCCAAGTCTTCTGGAAACTGTGCTGAATTCAAATGCTAACCACTGCACTAACTAGACAAAATTATGACACTCAGGAAGTTCAATTAAGAAAAATTTAATTTGAAAAATGACATATAGATAATGTTGTGGGGAAGGCAAACTCAAGACAGAATTTTGTTGGCAGAATATTTAGAAGATGCCACAAAGCTACTAAAGCGGCTGCCTGCAGTATGCTTGTCTGCCCTCTGGTAGAGTATTGCTTTGCAGTATGGGATCCTTTCCAGATAGGGTTGCTGGAGGACATAAAAAGTCCAAAGAAAGTCAATTCATTTTATATTATTGTGAAATAAGAGAGAAATTGTACATATACGATCAGCAAGTTGGAATAGTACCATTAAAACAAAGACGTTTTTCATTGTAGTGAAATATTTTCTCGAAATTTCAATCACCAGCTCTCTCCTCTGAATATGAAAATATTTTATTGATTCCAACCTTCATAGAGAGAAATGGTCATTGTAATAGAATAACAGAAACCAGAACTTCTATGGAAAGATTTAAGTGTTAATTTTTCCCATGTGCTGTCAGAGAGTGGAACAACCAAGAAATAGTTTGGAGGTGGTTCGATGAACCATCTGCCAGGCACTTTAGTCTGAATTCTAGAGTAGTAATGTAATGTGAAGCTGAGTGAGGCTAACCAAGGCGGCAAAAACTCTTGTAGTTTTATTTATTGAAAACTTACATAGTGTTAGGGCCAGCGGTTTACCAAAAGAAGGAGGTTCTTACTCATTGGTCTGAAGATGACCACAGTAGTGGTCGAAACCGGTCTCCATAGTAAATAAATTGTGATTAAGCCTGTTTTTTATAGTATAAAAATTATCCTTGTTTACCCTCCTATTATGTGAATTATTGGTTCCTAACCCTTTAAAATGAACTTTATCTCCTTTTTTTCTCTAATCTTTCTCAAGAATATATATATCTGGATAATTAGTTTTTTTGTAATTCATGTTCATAAAAATTTTCTTTCACTTCCTCAAAATTTAAAGTTCTTAATACTTATCTAATTGTATTAGAAAAAAATAACATCTTCAATTTCAAAAATTTCTGTTGAGCAGTTTCAGGATAACCTTTTTCTAACAGTTCCCTTCAGTTTACTGATTCTAACTTTTTCACCTACTTTATATTTAGGGTCAGTACCTACAACATTTGTCATATAAACAGTTTGCTGAAGATTGTCCTTATTTGTAGTTCTATGTTTTGTATTACTTTACTCATTAACCAGTTTTATAATTAAATCAACCCACCACTTGTAACTATCTTGAAGAGCAAATTCCTTCCACACTTTTACGTTCAGTATTTTGTTAAATCTTTCAACACGTAATGCTGTTAATTCCCTAAAAGGTGAGTAAATGTTACTGGTATATTTATTCATACGTTTTTGAAAACCTTTGTTGCAAAATAATTTCTGTTATCTGTTTGTAAATTTCTCAGAGTTCTCAACATCAAAATTTTTTCAAAACCATCTCAAACATTTTCATCTTTTAGTCTTTAACTAGAATAGCCCAAAAAATTTAGAAAAATATCAGTTTTGGGTTTATTTATATACGTTATATATTTTTCAAATTCAGTTAAAGTTCCTAGAACCATTTGTACTATATCTACTTGTCATAAATCATCTGGGACAAGTGAAAGGACATTTCTTCTTTAAAAAAATTTCTCATTGAGTTATGTAGTCATTAGTAGTTTGTTCGAAAATATTTATAAGTTATTTATAACGAATTTACGTTTTTTACATGTTGTTCAAATACCTTCAGTCCTCTGTTGTCCGATTTTAGTTATTGTTCTTTGAGGGTGACAAGTTTCAATAAATTTACTGTACATCAAACACCATATGTGATCATTCATTTATATAGATTTAATTATTTTCACCAAACAAAATTTTATTTAACTGAGCTGCTACAAATTTTTTGTAACCTTTCGTCTCATAGTTAGAAAATTAGGATTACACTCTGTTATTAATTTATTATTATTATTATTAATTGTTTCATGTAGATTATCATGTATACTTAGTATCATATCAAAATCACTAAATGTTTAATTTTTGTTAATATTTCACTAATGACTTTATCTTTTCATTGTAATATCATATCCAGATTTATACATTAGTTGCTCATTTCCAGCCATAAATGAAAAATTCAATTATTTATCATACACACTTTTTTTTAATTCATGATGAAGGTGTATGATATCTTCACTAAAGTGTGTTACAGTGACATAAGAATTATTTTCAAGTTCTTTAATATTTTCATTAAGACGTGTATTAGTGACATCATTATTGAGCTGTGTTAGAATATATGCAAATTCAGCACTTGTAACAAGATTATTTATTTAATTTTTAAAAATCTTTTGTTAACTATATCTTTTTTTATCAAGTGAATCATGTAGCTACTAATCATTCCCCTATTAAAACCAATATAACTTTCAGTTTCTTGAAAACTGTTATTCACTTCACTAACAAACTGTTAAACAATTTTTTAAATTTTCGGATCAAATCCTTTTTTCTTATTTCTTGTTTTTTCTAATCTCTAAATTATATTTTTCCAGTGTCTTGTAGTATTATCTTATTTTCAATAAGGTTCATTTATAAATTTTAAAATAATATAGAATTTATGAACATCTGACAACAGCTTTAACACAGATATACACATCTCACCACACATTAATTCCTCATAATGCTGTACTCTCCACAACATAATAATGTACATTACAATTTCCCAGAGAGCTAATTAATTCCTTTGGTATGTTGCCACAAAAAGAATCAAACAGAAATTTTATATTTTTGTCTCTATAATGACATATCCAGTGTGTGCTAACATTATCATAAATATCTAAATTTACTATTCCACATTTAAAAATATTTGGTTCACAAAGTTGTCAATCATCTAAATGCAACGAAAGTGTTGCATTTTCAATTATATAACTAAAATTCTTAAGTCGATTTTTATAGTAGTCCATCATATTTTTAATTATTTCTTCGAAATTTCTTTTTCCTTTCCCTTTCTTCTCTATTACTAAATTATTTCTTATTTGTTCTAATTCTACATCTTTTTTGTTTATCATGAACTCTGATTTTATTATAGCTGTTGCTCTGCCAGCAAATAACCAATGGCTCCTAATATTGGTAATAAAATAGGTAAACAATATCCTCATATTTTGTTAAACTCATTCCTCCTTTTTTTTCGTTAATTATTCAATACTTTTTCAGAACACGCGTACCTAATATTATAACTAAAATTTCACCATTTTTCTTATCACTCTTTTTTGAGAATAAGTTAAACAATCATCAATGCTGTGTAATTTTCATTATTGAGTTTAATTTTAAATGCTTCAGCTCTACTCTCGCTACTTGGTAGTGTAGTATAATCAGTGCTGTAGTTATTCATTTATATGAATTAAGAAAATAATAAAAAAAATTCATAATCCCTACCCATTTTCATCAATGTCTACCCCATTCCTAATTCTCTTTATCCAAACATTATTCCTCTAACTGCTGTTGAAGCTAATTTTTCTCTAAATGTCCGCCCCAGTAGCTGAGTGGTCAGCGTGACGGTTTGCCGTCCTCTGGGCCTGGGTTCGATTCCCGGCTGGGTCGGAGATTTTCTCCGCTCAGGGACTGAGTGTTGTGTTGTGTTCATCATCATTTCATCCCCATCCGGCGTGCAGGTCGCCCAATGTGGCGCCGAATGTAATAAGACCTGCGATATGGCGGCCGGACCTGCCCCGCGAGGGGCCTCCCGGCCAATGACGCCAAACGCTCATTTCCATTTCTCTAAATGATGCATCTTCAGCATACATTCATTCTTTTCCTATTTCTTGAAGCTGTTAATCTGTTTTGCGTCTAGATTCAATATCTTTTTGATCTCTATAGGTAATATCATGTATTTTTTACAAGCTTCATCTAACAAATTTATACCTTGATATCTTCTAATTTTGTTCCCAGACCACAAAAATTACAGCCTGGTAGATGCATTTCAGATGGTAGGTTTTTAATTTATGCATTTACTAAATGTTTACCATATTTTTCAGATTTCCAAAATGTTTCTGGTACATTATTCAAAAATCTAAGTAAACAAGGTATGCCTTCTGTAGTTTTGATAATAAAATCATTGAACTTACTAGTTATCATTTTATAATATTTTTTATTTCCACCTGATTCTTCTCCGTGAATTATCATTAACCTGGTGGTTACATCTCTTACATAATTCACCCAAACGTATTAATACTTTTTATTAATCCTTGACCTGTTTTCTCACTTTCTGAATAACCTGACCTTCATTATGGCACTCCTGCTGTTAATTTTGGCAAATAAATGTCAACAGTTTTCTTTGCAAAATTATTGTAATTGAGACTTTAATTGAATTTTTATCAGAATGTAGCAGTTGTGAATCGAATAATATATTTGCACAGTTTGAGAAACAAGTAGAATCAAATTCTGTATTTATATCTTGTACCGTAATATTTTTTTGGTTAAAAGATTCATCAATTCATCTGTACCTTCATATGTTACTTTACCAATCTTTAAATTATCTCCACTGAATCCTACTGGCAAATTACCATCATATTTAAACATAGCAATAGGTTTTTTTCACTGCGTATAAATTCTAGGGAGTGATTGATGAGGGGGGTATGGAACAAAAAAGGTCTAATGAACTCATGTCTGAAAATGCATGGTTTCCACGCTAAAGACCATTTATTCAATCATACATTGTTACAAAGACTGCAGTCTAATATGTGCCACACAATGCAGCCACAGTAACAGTATGTGTTGAAAAGGGTTTCCATGTGCCTCAATACATGCGTGTACATGATGTAGCATGTTTTGTCACACATGTTCACATCAGCCAGGCTGCATCTGAACAGTGTCAAAGATGGCATGAATACACTGCTCCTTTGTCTCCACATGTTCAATGGGCTCTGCATACATGATACTTCTGAGATGGTTCCATAACAGAAATCGCACAGGTTGAGATCTGGTGAACGAACAGGTCATGCAACTGGACCCCCTCGTCCAATCCATCTACCAGGGAAGACACAATTGTGATGCATCCAGACATTAACGGCAAAGTGGGCTGGAGCGCCAACATGTAGCAACCACATAACCCTTCAAATCATCAGTCACACTTCTTCCAGCAGCAAAGTCACCCACAAGAAACACCAATAGTTCCAGTCTGTTAGGCAACATCGAGGATAGACTGGTCCCAAAATATGGTCGCCAATTATCCCGGCGCACACATTCCAGCTGCACCGATGCTGATGATTTGCTGTTACCATACCATGGAGGGCATAATATCCCATCTGTAAATGGGATGGAAGACACAAATCTCAGAAACGTGGTTGCCTTGTCAAGAAACCAGTGACAAAACTGCTCCCGTTGTCGAAAGTCTATCGCTAGTATGCCCTGCACTCGCTGTAAGTGATAAGGGCAGTAACAATTGTCATGGAGAATGTTCCACACGATCGTCTGGCTGACCCTGTACTGGCAGGCCAGCTGCTTAGTATGAACACAATGGTCAGCTTCCACAATGTTAATCACTTTTCCTCCAAGTCTGGTGTCCGAACATTTTGGATATATCGTTCATGATTTCCTACTTCCTGAAACAACCCTGTCTCAGACATATAGTGAAACACTGTTGCAAACATTGAATGTTATGGTGGGGACAGGTCTCCTGATACAACCTTGCTCCCCGCTGCCCATTGCCATTTGCCTTTCCATAAGTAAATACCATGTCGGCAAGCTCTTGATTCGAATATGGAGCCATTATGTACACTGCCTCACATTCACTACAAGGTGAGTCAGCAAGAGAAGTGAATCGGACTTGACATGACCAATTACTATGGCAGGAGAGGGCAGTAGGGCATGATGAATGAGGAATGTTACCACCCACTAGGAGGAAACCATGCATACTGTAACTGTGGCTGTGTAGTATAGCACATATTACCCTGCAATCTCTGTAAGAAAGTACAATTGAATAACTGGTCTCTAATAAGGAAACCATGCGTTTCTGGACATAAGTTCATCAGACATTTTGTATTCCATATCCTCTAATCGATCAATCCCTAGAGTTTTTACACAGTGAAAAAAATCATCCTATATTTGATTTCTAACTCTTTTTTTACTACCTTCTTCATATTTATTTCAGATATCTTGTAATTCTGATTCACTTAATGTGTAATCAAATTGTTTAATTCATGGTATATCATCCATTTTCTCTGATTGGTGGTTATGATAAGGAACCATTTTTTCGACTTCTCTATTTTATTCAATATTTTTCAGAACGTTATCATCTAAACCTTCAGTTCCTTGGTTTAACTTGTTTCACTGCATCGATAACAGCTTTTCTCATATTCCCTTCTCAATTGATCTTTCCATGTTCGAAGAACTTCTTTTAACTCTTAAACTTTTTTCTGTTTCGTTTAGTCTCTTAACACGTTCTGGATCATATCCTGATAGTATTTCATTAAGATAAAAACCATTGGTAATGATTAAGTTTTAAGTTTCATATTTAATTTTTATATTGTTTATATTTACTTTATGTTTATATGTAATGTTTGGACAATTTAAAACAATTATGTGTCTAAATTATATTTTTAGATTTTAAAAATTGCGTTTCCCTATACACTTTGTAACTGCCCTGGTAAATTGTTGGAAGCTTACTCAGCCGGTGTTGTAATTTTGAAATGAGAGTTGTTATGGTGGTCGTGTATTAAGTTTTTCGCGTGAAGCGCCATTGCAACACAGGCAAAGGTCAATTGTGGATACTAAGCCACTGGATATTAAAAGTAATGTTATTAAAGAATATACCCAACTGACTACACACAATAAGAGGGCACATACATTTGCGAGTGAGTGGTTCAAAATAAGAATTAATACCATAAAGGAAATGGGTCATAAATATAGTTCTGTTGGCACACACTCAGTTGTATATGAACATACGATCGGGATAGAGGCACGTACGTTCTAAGTACTATCATACCCTGTGGCCTGGATAAAAAGAATTGTGATTAAATTGCATTTAATCATCTAAGAAGGAAAATTATCGCACTTCCAAATTAAATGAAACGAAAGACTGCAGGTACTAAATGTCGTGCAAAATACATTGAAATTGACATTGGCGGCCACGAAGGGAAAGAAATGAACACATTGACATACCTCTATTGTTGAACAGTGCCATCGTGAATATTGTCACCTCCATCTAAATTCCCAATATAAAATTAAAATAATAATAATAATCTCCCAGAGTTACAGGAGCTGGGATCTGTGGTACCATAAATCAGAAAATCATATTGACCATGAATTGCTTTCTTTGTATAACACCACTTCACTTTAAAATTACACAACATGTCTTATCACCAAGACAGGAGAACAATGAAAGGTAACTAATACTAAAACTAATAAACGAAGAGCGTTAACCTTCTTTTGTCCAGCAGTGTTAAATACTTTTCACATTAATCTTTGGTATGACAGTCAAATAACTATCTATCTATTTATCAAGAAGAAAAAATTATTATGTTCCTTTACATCGCTCCATTGGGCGAATTGTCCGCAGAAATGTCAAATTTCTGGCAATGAGCCCAACCACTTTACACACTGGTCGTCCTTGACTCCTTTACACATGTACTTGGATTGCACTGTTCATCTCTTTCAGGGATTTCTCTTCACCACTTTGCTTATATAGTTCTGGTGCTGGCCCTGGCACTTAGCAGTGAAAACAAAACGTATACACAAGATATACATTTACTTACATACTACACACAAAAATGACTACATCATCCTTTACATCAAATACATAGATATGACATTACATTTTATGCAAGTCCAGAATTCAGTTCTTTATGATGGTTGCAGTGTCATTTTTTCTATGTAGAAATAACATATGCAATTGCACATTGAAAATAAAATTACGTTTCACAAGTCTTTTCTATGATTCTACAATTTCATTTTTGCTGAAAATAAGAGTTTCACAAGAACGTCGTATATTTTGGTGTATCGATCCAGGCTGTAGGGTTAACAAGGGTATCTGGAGTAGTAAGTGGGATAAATTCTTACTTATAGTTGCTTATGCTCCCTACTGCCTCCCTCTTTTATACCAGGATCTGTTTGATAACGTCCATTCTGGGTTTTATAGTTGTCTCATCATGGGCAAGATACACATGTAACAAATGAAATTCACCGAGATTAGTACTTAGTCTAACTTAACAGGAACATAGGTG
Organism: Schistocerca piceifrons; assembly: GCF_021461385.2. Classification (NCBI taxonomy): domain Eukaryota; kingdom Metazoa; phylum Arthropoda; class Insecta; order Orthoptera; family Acrididae; genus Schistocerca; species Schistocerca piceifrons. The sequence goes on along the minus strand of NC_060149.1, from coordinate 388,433,334 downwards.
CTATTCAGTGAACATGGGTGTCGTTTTTATTTTGTAATGTTGGACGTATATCATGAGCTGTAGTTGTAAGAGTTTATTTAGTGAGTCAGGAAATCTTGTCTCTACATCTCTTTGCACTATGGTGAGTGTCCATTTGGACATAGATCTTGCTTCCCATTCAAATTGACCTCCTGCATGACGCCGTCATTCAATAATGTGTCAGTTACAGGTAATTGCCCAAGTAATAAATAGTCCAGCAGCATGTCATGCACAATTTGGGGTCCAGTAGCCGTGCATATAGTGCCGGATACCCTTGCCGCGCATACCAGTCAATATATCTGTATGAAGTGTTTTGTGCAGCGTTCTCAGCGTTTGCGAAGCTACTGCACCTGCTTCAGCTCGTTGTACACCTTGGCTGTGAGAAGGGACTACAGGGCACCTCCTACGTTCACTGCACGATGGTAAATACTGCACTTTATTATTTAGCTTTGCAACGGCACACTGTCCTATAATTTGCACAAACAGCCGTACCGTAGCAGGCTTCCTCGATTTACCAAGTCTCCTTTATTTCGAAGTAGAAGGCTTGCGGTATAAAACGTATTCTCACTTATCTCTATGCGTATAAATCACATGTCACTGACACTGAATAACTCACTGTCGTTGGGTAACTATACACTGCCCCGTTCATTTTCTTTCCATTCAAAAAAACTGTAGCTGATGAGACCACTGGCTAGTTTTTATTAGTTTATGCCCACGTTCGTTATTTGCTCCTGTATTCTCTTTCAAAACGTTATTGGGGTACATATTGCTCAAAATGTTTCATTACACAAGTTGGTAGGTGAATGTGTTCACAGAAAATCCGTGCCTCTAGTACTACAATTCACGATCTAGATACTATCTTTCATCTCACGGGGCAGAAGAGAACACGTTTTTGAGAACAACAGCACTTCCCTAACTTAGGATCATGCTTGAGATGCACTTATACATTGAAACGACAATACAAAAAAATGAATGCATAAAAAGTGCAGTGCTTATGGAAATTGTCTCCAAATGAGGCAAAACCTGGTCATTAACCACCTGTGAGTTACTGTGGGGGGGGGGGGGGAATTTCATCTTTATGTCACCCATGATTGTAACAACACATAGTACACACATCAAAAACAAGTAGAAAGAAATAAAAAAACATAAAAAAGTAAATCACTATACTAAAATTCACACATAAATAGAAAATTAAAATGTTAGGTAGTACGAACAACATATTGATAATGAAGCTTGGCTGCTGTATGCTATACTGCTTTCTAAGTCTGTGTCTGTGTTTGTTCATGTTTTCTTGTGTGCATCATTGTATCAATGCTATGTGCACAATTTTTTTTTCTTTAATCGAACGTGATCTTAGTCATTCCTTACTCTAATTCTTTCAGAAAATATTTTCAACTCAGATTGGATAAAATATTATAAACATAAGAGAAAATCAGTGTACTCATTCCTCTAAAGTCAGCATAGATCCTTGGTACTTTCATTCCAAAGAAAAAACAAATTATTAAAGTTCTCTGGTGTTACTGAGTATCAAGTATTGTACTTCTCAGTGATCTTGGTAATATTTTATAATGTAGATCGTAAATCATACTGAAATAAGAGTAACTTAGTTGTTTCTCTTCGCCAATTGAAGTGTTGTAGCATCTCGAGGAACACTGCCTGTAAGGAATTATGTTTTTTTCGGCGTTACCTAATTTCTCTGCCGGTCAGTTTACTGTAACTTATCTCGCACATATTTCTTTTTTTAAATTTTATTTTATAAGAAACGGTTTTAAGTTTGCCTCGGATAACGTTTACAAATCGTACCTCAGCAGTGTACTAGCACTCAAATGTGTGTATAAAGTTGAAAAATTATTTATATTTCACTAAGATCACATTGGTTTTTGTACAAAAGTTATATATTTAGATGCACTTTACTTAGATTAGTTTGTCGTGGTATGGTATATAGCACACTAAACTTTCATTATGAGCCAGAAATCATATAATCATAGCAGCATACAAAAATATTAATACCGTTTTGCTCGATGTATTCATAGATAAAGCCTTGTGGTGTGGATACGTCAAAAAAAAAAAAAAAAGAAAATAATTCTCTCTGCAACATGGCATGTACTTGCATGACTGTACCTTAGGGAGTCCAATATTTTCTGTAATTTAACCTGTACCTTACAATCTTGATGCGAAAGTGGTATAAAAAATCACCTAGTTTGTTCCAAGGTCTGTGCTAATTGTTTGTTCCAGAATTCTTCATACATAAACTTAAAACTAAAAATTCAGTCAAACCTTGCAAGTACACCCTGTGCTAACATTGCTAGTCATCAATTGATGTGTATGTCCGAGTTTGCTTGTGTATTGTGTCTGCAGTCACTGACAAATGTAAACAGAAGTAGTGAAATGCTCTGATTCACGTAGCTGCATAAGATATATTTACTTTACCCTAGTCGTATTCCTATTTTTTGTACCATAGGTTACTTAATTCGCTCGTGTGCATAGATAGATGTAAAGTATGATATTTAAACATTTGAGAATTTCCTCAAATCTCTATGTGCATAGAGACCTTTGATTTTACCATTGTGAGGATACACAAGTAAATAACGTCTGTCATGCGGAATATGTACAATAATGTATGGACCAGTATACCTTATTTTCCACTTAGCGTTTTTCTCAGCTAACAGAGAAGATTTCGCATGTCTTAAGTAATACTTTTTCTCCAACCACAAATGTGGTGACACCATGAAGCTGTCTGTCAAAATGTTTCATACGGCGTTCAGCTTCTTCTGTAATAGCGATCAATACCTGTCTTATCCTCGATCGCCCCCACGCCTATCCCTGGTCAACATTGGGGAGCATAATGAGGCCACATTTAGTTTAACACCCCATTATTACTGTTTTTAGGTGTTTCATTTGTCAGTTCTAGAATATTGACCCCCGTCGTGTTCCTCAGTTGTGCATTCCGATCATGATTCTGCCCTGAGTTTATAGGCGTAATGTTACTTTGAGCCTGGATCTGATAGGGTTGATTACTAAACAGGTTCTGCCACTACCCATTTCGTGGGTCATCCGTGTTGTTGCTAAATGGAGACTGAAAATTACTATAAATGTTACCCCATTGATTCCCGTTATCATTCCTATTCCAATTTCGTTTCCTGTTACCAGAGTAGCTAGAGCAGTTTCTATCACAATTTTTTTATTGTTCTTTTATACCCTTGGTTAAAATTTTGATTATAGTTATTACTAAAATTGCCTCCCAATCTTGGGCCTGGCATATGCGCTGCCATGGCTGAATCAACAAAAGCTGGTCATGACTCAGCCGCACACACTACATTGTTGATGCCGTACCGCGGCTGGCACTGTGTAGGCTGGTTGCCACCACTGCTACGGAAATTATGTTGGTTGGTGTGGCTCTGTCTTGCATCTACATTAATTAAATCAATAGAGTTCAAGACTGATAGAAAATACTCGAGATTGCTTTTGGGTACTTGTACTAGCTTTTTCTCAACATTTACCGGTAGGTTAGCATTCAGAATGCGTAGGATGGTAGTGTGTGTCACTGGCTCACCCAAGAACATTGTCTTATTTAAGTATTTCTCAAAATACTTTCACAATGATCCAAATTTTGAATAGGACTTTTCTTAATCTCTCTTGAGCGCCATGTGTCCAGTACTTTGAAAGAAACGCGCTTTCAAACTGTTCTATTGTCTGACAAGTTTCTGACATTTCCATCGCCCATAACACTCCATCGCCTTGGATATAGCCCGTAACATATTGTATCTTTTGGTGTTCCAACCATGTTTTCGGCAATATATTTTTGAATGACCCTCATCTAACAAGACTCTCTTCTAACAAAACTGATGACAAAGTGGGTTCAGCTATCTGCTGTTTCTTTTTTTCGTCACAGTGTCGATGGTTACTGTACATCTCATAATTTGGTGAATACACATGTACATTCGGGGTAGGATAGTCATTAACTGCACGATCGCTGTTACCTGTGGGTATGTTGTCAAGTTCTTCTCCTGCGTGTTGGTCTCGTTCTTTCATTGTACTAAGTTTCCTATTTAGTTGCTCCACTATTTGATTCTGCCAGCCTGGTAAGTCCTGTGTCAAAGTTTTCTGTATCTGGCCTATGTTAGTTCGCAGTTTAGCTACAGATGTGTTTTGTGTAGAGTATACTTGTTCCATTGTGTTACTTATAGCTTTTTGTAGCTCTATTTTTAGAATATGGTTTATGTGTGTGTCTTTTTCTTCTAAAAAGTCCTCAAATTTTTTTTACTGTTTTGTCATTTCCTCAACTTGATTTACAGTTTCCTGTATTTTTGTATTGAGCTCAGTTTGCTGTACACTCATAGCATTGAATTTTTCAGTTAACTTACGTATCTGATCTGGCACATCCTTAACTGTGATTTTCAAATTTTTAATATCCTGATTCATGGAATTTAGACCTTCATGCACCACTTCTATTACCTGATCCGCTAGCTCTCTTTTTAGTTGTGTCAGTTGTGTCGTCATATTATTGTGCATATCAGTAAGGTTTTTTACATCTCTGTGTAGCTCGTTCAGTTGAGCTGTTACATTCCGTATCTGTGTTGTGACATTGTCTACCTGCGTAGTGATCTTGCTTATTTCTGCTGTGACATTTTCTATGTGTGTGTTCATTTGGGCTGTTACATTCCCTGTCTGTGCTGTGACATTTTCTGCCTGCAGAGTGACATTGCTTATTTGTGCTGTGACATTTTCTATCTGTGTGTTCATTTCGGGCCGGCCGCGGTGGTCTAGCGGTTCTAGGCGCTCAGTCCAGAACCGCGGGACAGCTATGGTCGCAGGTTCGAATCCTGCCTCTGGCACGGATGTGTGTGATGTCCTCAGGTTAGTTAGGTTTAATTAGTTCTAAGTTCTAGGCGACTGATGACCTCAGAAGTTAAGTCGCATAGTGCTCAGAGCCATTTGAACCATTTTGTTCATTTCGGCTGTTGTATTCCCTATCTGTGTTGTGACATTTTCTTTCTGTGCATTAATTTGGATTGTTATCTGAGTTACAAATTGCGACATCAGATCTATCTGCATTACTCTAAACATCTGCATAATGTCTGGCTCTACTGGACCTTGTACATTTGCGGAAACCGAACAGTTTCCCAAGTTGACAAATAATGTCTGTCGCTTGCGACTGAGTACCACTAGTCGCTGCAACTGCTTTATCACTATCTGCAACGTTTCCTACCTCCGTGTTACGTATAGGTTGAGCAACTGATTCCTTATCGGATGAATTATCCATCGTTTTGGTTTGTGATCTTAATTTCACCATAGCTGTATGTAACGCTAAACCATCATGCAGCAGATCTTCACTACTATTGCGGCTCGTACTACACGTAAACAAATCACAGATGACGTCGCGCTCGTTCGTGAAATTCAGTGTAGTAAAATATGTCTCTGGTGAAACTGTGGATTGATAAGTGCTTCTACACGCACAGTCAATGGGAATGATCCGCCATCTTGTGATACATTCACGTATAATGTATTTACACAATCTAAAAAACTATTGAAAAAAGAAATTTTGAAAAAACTGCATGCCACGCAGTGGGTGTCGGAAAAATGGTATTCAGTACCACATTTATGATCAACCAAAAGCATAGTAGTGCTGTTGCTCTTACCTTACGTATTTTATTTTACCGGTCGGTTTTCTTGGTAGCCGGTTTTAAGTGTAACGTTCCAAAAGTTCCTTCTTTTCCAAAATTTTTTTGAATAAATATATGTGAATTTTATGGACTGATTTTGGTAATAATTTTTTTTATCTGCTACGCAGTTGGCGTAACATGCAACAGAAACAATTGGTTGTAGTCGTAGTAATGGATGGAAAAATTACTTAAATATTTCAACTTCGAAGTTTGTACTATTTTTTTTCTGAACCGAAGGTCATGGCACTCAGTCGCCATTGTAACCACCCTGTTAAATTGTTCGAAGCTTAGTCAACCAGTATCGTAATTTTGAAATGAAAGTTGTTATGGTGGTCGCGTAATAAGTATTTTGCTTGAAGCGCCATTGCAACACAGGCAAAGGTCAACTGTAGAAACAAAGCCACTGAATATTAAAAGAAATGTTATTAAAGAATACTCCAGACTGAGTACAGAAAATAAGAGCGCAATACATTCCTGAGTGAGTGGTTCAAAATACGAATTCACTTTAAAATTACACAATACGTCTCATCACCAGGACAGGAGAACAACGAAATGTAACTAATACTAAAACTAATAAATGAAGAGTGTAAAACTTGTTTTGTCCATCAGTGTTAAATACTTTTCACATTAATCTTTCGTATGAGAGTCGAATAACTATATATCTATTTATCAATAAGAAAAAATTATATAAGTTCCTTTACAACTGTGCAAAATAATAACAACCACATGTATCTATCACACATTTAGCTTCATTATTAGACCTTGGGCAAATTATATGACATTGATCATTTTTCACAGTCTTTCATGTTGTTCTAGATAATCAAGAGGGTCTTTAAATTTTTCTTTAATTCATTTGTAATGTCGTCAATGTGGTTTATGAATAGATTTTTAATATATCCTTTAATAAAAATGTATTACTGTCCATTTAATTAAGATAAAAACATAACTTGTTCATTTTGTTAAAAAAATTTTAAGGTCATTTTGGTATTGCAAATCATTAGTTTGTCTTGTCAAGTCTATTGCAAAAGAATCTGAACTGATCCTAATTCCAACAAATACTATTTTCTTATTTAAAAACATTACAGTTTACATCTCCACCAAAAAACTCATGTTAAATATGAAATATTTTTGTGTTGCCTTGCCTAAAGATATTTTTAAAAATTAATTATTTCTCAGTAATTGTTAAGGTATTTTAGAATATCTTTGCGGCAGATAGAAACGATGTATTCTTTTATGTCTACATCTAGTTAAATATTCTCTAACGATATACAGATTTTTAAGACTGAAATTACCAAACAATATAACTGAATTATCTTCACACTCATCTAATGGTATGATTTCAGTACTATTTTCAATAGAAATAACAATATTTTCTGCAGTCTTCTTATATATTTTCATTAATATTATGGAAGATCAAAATTTTTAGAATAAACATATAAAGTATTGATTTGATGCCAGTTTAACTATCCCGAAGCTAAAATATGATTATCGATCATTGATGTTGTTTTACACACCCACTTGGTTCTATTATTGTGCAAAGGACTGAATCAGGTAAAGTTTACCAAATTGTACCATTTTAATTAATTAATGTTACTTTTCATTTATTTGATGGAATGTTTCTAAAGCATGATGATTATTTTCGTCATGAACCTATTATCACTTCATTTAAGCCTAATGTCGAATTTGGTGCACCTGTAATTTATGAATTTTATTATCTTTTATTTATTCCATTTCAGGATTTAGAAATAATTAGTGTTGATGGTAATGATAATATAATTGATTGCAATGGTGCTACTGCAACAGTTATTTTTTATACATACAGTCTTTTTTATACATGAATGAGATTGAGAGCTATCAGTTTTATTCTTTTCCTGTGAGCAAAACAAGTAAAAATAGTCTAAATATTCCCAATAACCATGTAGAAATTAACAGTTATATTGCTGACAACTATATACATCCAAATTGTGCTCAGTTGTACTAGAGTTTTAAAACTGTTACAGCTGATGGAACAAATGCTCCAGCATATGACGAAAATCTAATTCAAAATTAATTGATAACCATGAACCAAAAATATTTGGTTCTGTAACCATAAAGAAAGGAGATAATATCTAATCTACAACCGAAAATCCTTTTATTTTATCAGTTTTATTATGTTCAACTTCATTTCTTCCTGATATAGTGTGTGTGGGAGGATACATACTAAATAATAGTAAAATAATGAGCAGAAAAATGAAGTACTATCTGTACTGGAAATATGTGGAGGATTTTTTAATGGTTATAAAGAAGTAATATGGGAAGGTGATCTTACTGTTTGTTTTACTTGGAGCTCCATTGGAAATTATTATTTTTAGGTGGTTTAACTGTAATGAAGCTGGAGACAAAATAAAAGATTGATTATCAAAATAAGATAAAATTTTAGTAAAGAATATGGGAATTCGAGTGCTAACTGTCAAATATGAATCTAATTATGAGCTTGAACAGAAAGAAACTATATTGACAAATCCTAAGATATCTACTTCTTTTTATGCAATACAGATTACAGAGGTAGCAGGATTAAGTGATATGGAAAATTCTGAGATGTATATAACAAATTACTATAACTCAATGCTGTTTGATCAGCCTTCTTTTATATTTGTTGTGTTTCAGACTAATCATAAAAATAATCAGCTGATTGATTCATCATTATATGATCATGTTAAACTACATACATTATATACAAAAAAAGGGAAGAAACGAATTATTTCCTCAGGAAATGTGAAATTTAGAGCCACCAAATAATTTTTTCAAAGCTTGTGATTCATTTCAAGCTGTTAAATGAAATGCACAACTAAAATGAGATGGTGAAATAAACCCATATAATTTCATAACAAATTATCTTATCCATGTCATAAACATGACACAAAAATTTTGTGGTGACACAAAAAATGCCAACGAAATTATGAGCCAGTATTAAGGCTAATACACCAGCTGACGCACTTGCCTACAGGATTATATGTGAGAAGAAAAATTTGACATATAATATGTGACATAGAATATTATCTGAGAACTTTTAAATCATTTATGCTTGGTTTATCCATGTATTTTGGTTGTAGCAGCCGAAATTAGTACAAGTCTTGGTTCTCTGAGAGAAATAGCTCAACTGACGAAAGCAGGAGACGCAAGAAAATATTAAACCTGCTACCAATGTTATCTGTGTTTTTCCTTTTAGTTCTGTGAGGCTTCACCTTAGCTGTATTTTTAGGTTCTTTTACTTCACTGAGGCTTCACCTTATTTCTGTCTAGCTCAGCAGCTATCTCTGTCTCAGTCACAAGCTTTGGCTCATTATGAGGCAGTTGATAAACACGTCCACAGATGGCATTGAGAAAGGAAAACTTATTTCGATGATTTTAACGTTTCTTAAATATTTGTTGACCGATTTTCATGCTTAAAATTTTGAACTAACGTCATTTAAGGGGATTCATATCGTTTCTTAACGGTCAAAATGAATTTTAACGATTAAATAAAGATTCTGCATACTTCGAGAATCTTCACAATTGATAAGACAAATTTAAACATTTTATACTAATCTGTTAACAGGTTTTAATGAGTTAAACTTTGACCTTAAATTAGTTAAACTATTTATTATCATTTGCCATGATCATTGGCGAATATATATCGATATTAATGAAGTTTTATACTTGAAGTTTTATACTATATAATGACATATAAGCAGAATCCAAACAATTATTTCTGCTGCTGGTGGTGGCTCAGTGCCCAGAGAAGTTCAAGCCACCCAAAGCAGTGGAGCTGATTAATCATTATGTCACAGCTGTCGCAGCTCTACTCCTTCAAATTAAAGAAGACAAATGACAGATGCTAGATGACAGCTAACACCAGGTCAGTAAATCATCAGGTCATCGTGGCAATGGACCTGGATATCGAAATGGAGCAAAATCAAATGCAAGAGGGATAAAAATGAGAAGAAGAAGAGAGAATATGAAATAATCTCTGTGATTTCCTTCAAATGGAGCTGAAGATACCACACTATTGAAAAAAATTATATTTATTTTAAACGAATATTTCACATTATTTTTTGTCTTATTAAGTTTTTTCTATGTAATAGACACCTTCTCAAAAAGCTCAACTGTGTAAACAATGCAAACTTGCTTAAGAAGATTAATGAGCTAGAAGTAGAGGTTTTATATAACATTACTCGATGTGATTACCTACATACAAACTATGGGGAAAAAATTCATGTGGAGGTCAATAATGAATTTAAAATTATTGTGCAAAACAAATATTTCAATATAATTAGCGGATTTGATTTTCAATTTTTTAAACATTGAAATATTAAAATGAGATACAAAGGAAGGAAGGAACAAGATGATTATAGTGAATTTCATGATACTTAATTTGTAATTGTTGTTGTTGTTGTGGTCTTCAGTCCTGAGACTGGTTTGATGCAGCTCTCCACGCCACTCTATCCCGTGCAAGCCTCTTCATCTCCCAGTACCTACTGCAGCCTACATCCTTCTGAATCTGCTTAGTGTATTCATCTCTTGGTCTCCCTCTACGATTTTTACCCTTCACACTGCCACGTTTCACTTCCATACATGGCTACACTCCATACAAATACTTTCAGAAACGACTTCCTGACACTTAAATCTATACTCGATGTTAATAAATTTTTCTTCTTCAGAAACGCTTTCCTTGCCATTGCCGAGTCTACATTTTATATCCTCTCTACTTTGACCATCATCAGTTATTTTGCTCCCCAAATAGCAAAACTCCTTTACTACTTTAAGTGTCTCATTTCCTAATCTAATTCCCTCAGCATCACCCGACTTAATTAGACTACATTCCATTATCCTAGTTTTGCTTTTGTAGATGTTCATCTTATACCCTCCTTTCAAGACACTGTCCATTCCGTTCAACTGCTCTTCCAAGTCCTTTGCTGTCTCTGACAGAATTACAATGTCATCGGCGAACCTCAAAGTTTTTATTTCTTGTCCATGGATTTCAATTCCTCCTCCGAACTTTTCTTTTGTTTCCTTTATTGCTTGCTCAATATACAGATTGAATAACATCGGGGAGAGGCTACAAGCCTGTCTCACTCCCTTCCCAACCACTGCTTCCCTTTCATGCCCCTCGACTCTTATAACTGCCATCTGGTTTCTGTACAAATTGTAAATAGCCTTTCGCTCCCTGTATTTTACCCCTGACACCTTCAGAATTTGAAAGAGAGTATTCCAATCAACATGGTCAAAAGCTTTCTCTAAGTCTAGAAATGCTAGAAACGTAGGTTTGCCTTTCCTTAATCTTTCTTCTAAGATAAGTCGTAGGGTCAGTATTGCCTCACGTGTTCCAACATTTCTACGGAATCCAAACCGATCTTCCCCGAGGTCGGCTTCTATCAGTTTTTCCATTCGTCTGTAAGGAATTCGTGTTAGTATTTTGCAGCTGCGAATTATAAAACTGATAGTTCGGTAATTTTCACATCTGTCAACACCTGCTTTCTTTGGGATTGGAATTATTATATTCTTCTTGAAGTCTGAGGGTATTTCGCCTGTCTCATACATCTTGCTCACCAGATGGTAGAGTTTTGTCAGGACTGGCTCTCCCAAGGCTGTCAGTAGTTCTAATGGAATGTTGTCTACTCCGGGGGCCTTGTTTCGACTCAGGTCTTTCAGTGCTCTGTCAAACTCTTCACGCAGTATCATATCTCCCATTTCATCTTCATCTACATCCTCTTCCATTTCAATAATATTGTACTCAAATACATCGCTCTTGTATAGACCATCTATATACTCCTTCCACCTTTCTGCTTTCCCTTCTTTTGCTTAGAACTGGGTTTCCATCTGAGCTCTAGATATTCATGCAAGTGGTTCTCTTTTCTCCAAAGGTCTCTTTAATTTTCCTGTAGGCAGTATCTATCTTACCCCTAGTGAGATAAGCTTCTACATCCTTACATTTGTCCTCTAGCCATCCCTGCTTAGCCATTTTGCACTTTCCGTCGATCTCATTTTTGAGACGTTTGTATTCCTTTTTGCCTGCTTCATTTACTGCATTTTTATATTTTCTCCTTTCATCAATTAAACTCAATATTTCTTCTGTTACCCAAGGGTTTCTACTAGCCCTCGTCTTTTTACCTATTGATCCTCTGCTGCCTTCACTATTTTATCCCTCAAAGTTACCCATTCTTCTTCTACTGGATTTCTTTCCCCCATTCCTGTCAGTTGTTCCCCTATGCTTTCCCGGAAACTCTGTACAGCCTCTGGTTCTTTCAGTTTATCCAGGTCCCATCTCCTTAAATTCCCACCTTTTTGCAGTTTCTTCAGTGTTAATCTACAGTTCATAACCAATAGATTGTGGTCAGAGTCCACATCTTCCCCTGGAAATGTCTTACAATTTAAAACCTGGTTCCTAAATATCTGTCTATCTGATACCTTTGATACCTTTTAGTATCTCCAGGGTTCTTCCATGTATACAACCTTCTTTCGTGATTCTTGAACCAAGTGTTAGCTATGATTAAATTATGCTCTGGACAAAATTCTACCAGGTGGCTTCCTCTTTCATTTATTGGCCCCAATCCATATTCACCTACTATGTTTTCTTCTCTCCCTTTTCCTACTCTCGAATTCCAGTCACCCATGACTTAAATTTTCGTCTCCCTTCACTACCTGAATAATTTCTTTTATCTCCTCATACATTTCATCAATTTCTTCGTCATCTGCATAGCTAGTTGGCATATAAACGTGTACTACTGTAGTAAGCAAGGGCTTCGTGTCTATCTTGGCCACAATAATGTGTTCACTATGCTGTTTGTAGTAGCTTACCATTACTCCTATTTTTTTATTCATTATTAAACCTACTCCTGCATTACCCCTATTTGATTTTGTATTTATAACCCTGTATTCACCTGACCAAAAGTCTTTTTGCTCCTGCCACCGAACTTCACAAATTCCCACTATATCTAACTTTAACCTATCCATTTCCCTTTTTAAATTTTCTGACGTACCTGCTCGATTAAGGGATCTGACATTCCACGCTCCGATCCGTAGAACGCCAGTTTTCTTTCTCCTGATAACGACATCCTCCTGAGTAGTCCCCGCCCGGAGATCCGAATGGGGGACTATTTTACCTCCGGAATATTTTACCCAAGAGGACGCCATCGTCATTTAATCATACAGTAAAGTTGCATGCCCTTGGGAAAAATTATGGCTGTAGTTTCCCCTTGCTTTCAGCCGTTCGCAGTACCAGCACAGCAAGGCCGTTTTGGCTAGTGTTACAAGGCCAGATCAGTCAATCATCCAGACTGTTGCCCCTGCAACTACTGAAAATGCTGCTGCCCCTCTTCAGGAACCACACGTTTGTCTCGCCTCTCAACAGATACCCCTCCGTTGTGGTTTCACCTACGGTATGGCTATATGTATCAATGAGGCACGCAAGCCTCCCCACTAACACCAAGGTCCGTGGTTCATTGTAATTAGAAAATTATTTTGCTTGAAATATTTTCGAAGCCTTCTTCTAAATAATTTATCGCCAGTAGATGTAATTTGCATTTTCTACTTCAGTTCCCTAGATAATGAAAATATTGTGAAATTTCAAGTAACTATGATGGAAATTGGTTGAAATCTTGAAGAAATAATGGAGAAATGATCGTTAAACAAAAATAGTCTCTGAAAAAAGTGGTAAAAAAGCTTGAAGCATGGTGAAAATATTCGGAAAATGATGAAAATTCTCGATAAATGATAGAAATGCCAGAAAAATGAATAAAGTCCTCTGACCATTTTTTGTTGTGATTTTCTGATACATTGAGAAAAAAGTGTTTTTCGTGATTTTTGTAGTAATATCAATGAAATTAGGTGATACTTATTTGAAATTTCATGATATTTTCAGTATCATGTAAGTGGCGCTAGAAAATACAAACTACATCTACTACCAATTTCTGATCAATTTTATAATCAGACAGTAGTGGATGTCTTCACCCATTTATACAAAGTACTTCATATTTATTTACGTTCAGATTCAACTGTCAGGCCCTGCACCAATCGTTGACCCACTGCAAGTCTTCATCTACATCTGCATCTTGCTCTGAACGCCACCTAATGCTGTGTGGCGGAGGGTTCTTCTAGTACCACTGATTCCCCCTTCACTGTTCCACTTGCGAACGGTGCATGGGAAGAATGCCAGTAAGCTTCTGAATTGACTCTAACTTCTCGAATTTTATCATAATGATTATTTCGCAAGATGTATATGGAAGGAAGTAATATGTTGTCCACCTCTTCCTGGATAGTGCTTTATCGAAGTTTCAGTAACAAACCTCTCTATGATGTACAACACCTCTCCTGTAAAGTGTGCCATTGGAGTCTGTTGAGCATCTCTGTAACGCTCTCGCGCCGACTAAACGATCCCATGACGCAATGCGCAGCTCTTCGTTGGATCTTCTCTATCTCTTCTATCAGTCCTATCTGCTAAGTACCCATATTGACTTACAGTACTGAAGAATCAGCCGAACAAAAGTCTTATACGCCACTTCCTTCATGGATGAGTTACATTTCCTTAAGATTCTTGCTATGGATCTCAGTCTGGCATTTGATTTTCTTACTGTTTGTTTTATGTGGCCCTTAAAGTCGTTGTGAATAGTTGCTCCTAGGTATTTTACAGTAGATACTGTTTCCAGCAGTTTCTCATCAGTAGTGTGGTTGTACAGTAACGGCTTTCTTTTTCTGCTTACGCCCAAGTATGTTACATTTATTTACGTGCAGGTTCACCTGCTAGAGACTGCACCATTCATCGATAATGAGCAGGACATTCTACAAATCGACAGTGTCTTCTGGCGTTGCTACTTTGTTATAAACAACAGCATCATATTCGAACAGTCTTAAAGGGCATCCAACACTTTCTACTAGATCGTTTGTATACACTATGAACAGTAATGGTCTTGTCACACTTTCTAGGGGTAATCCAGAAATCATCTTTGAATCTGTCGATTTTGTTCCATTAGAAGCAATGTGTTGAGTTCTGTCTGCAAGACAGTCTTGAATCCAATCGCAGATCTGCTTCGACTCTCTATACGTTCCTATTTTTAGCTGGCCAGATACGTGCACGTTTCCTGCGACAGGCCAGAAATGCAGGTCAGTTCTGCAGATATCTCTGACGAACCTGGCCCACCGATCTCAGGTCTGTCGTTTCCCACTATCATACAGTCCCTGCCCATCGGATCTAGCTGTCAGATTTGCCCATAGGCTTGGTCCGTTCGTGTATGTAGGCAAATCGGCGGGTTTTCGTGATTTATCAATGGACCTAGGACTGCCAAACATGCACAACAGACGAGTGGCCATGGGCGACAGTTTTCACGAGTTGCAGGTGTATCTCACCGCAAGTACCTTGCACAGTGTTACATTTTATAGGCATTTTATGTATTGTAGTACGTTTTTGCACTCTGAAAGTAGTTTATACGGGGTGTTCAAGAGTCTCTCCGTAATGCCGTATGATTTTTAGCCGCGCGTGCCGTATGCCGCAGTGTATATACCGAAATGAAACTCAGTGAAATACAAGTTATTAATTTATTGAATATTCATTTTTAGTTACAAATTTTCGCATTTAATGTTGAAAGTGTACCCGTGTTGTTGAATACGCAATTCATTTCGGCTAATCATGTTTCCAAACACAAGCTGTAACATTTCTTCTGTAACAGAAGCAGTGAAAGTGGATATTGCGGTTTTCAATTCATCGATGGATTTTGAACGGTTTTTACAGACAGTTGCTTTCAATGCACCCCAGAAGGAAAAGTCAGGTGGTGGTAGATCAGGCGATTGGGGTGGCCAAAGCCCCTGTGAAATTATGCGATCACCAAAAACATCAGCAAGCAGTGACATTGAAACGCGAGCTGTATGCGTGGTTGCGCCATCTTGTTGAAAATAACCATTCAGTATTTCACTTAACACAAGTTATCCTATGAATGGGTACAGAATGTCACAGTATTATCGTTGTGCGTTTATTGTTTTGTTGAAAAACCCAGGCAGACGAACAGTCATATGACATATGCGGCTAACAATCATACGTCACTGCAGAGAGACTTCTTGAACACACCGTATATTCGGGAGAAAGTGTGGACGATGCTAGGAAGAAAATTGTGGTAGTAGCTGGCTGTTTGAACCTTTGAAAAGTGCAGTAATTCCTAAGACCCGTTTAATAACGGAAATATCATAGTTATGGGCAATAACCTATAATAATAAACATAGTAAAAACAACATTTTATTGGCACTCAATATAGTGTTGGTTTATGCAACACATCCCCGGCACCCTTTCACGCCTCTGTCAAGAGACCTACGCTTTTCTGAGATTATTTGAGAAATTATTGAAGGTATGTTAAATACGTTTTTGCAACTACAAGAAAATGCGTATTTTTATCACCAAATGTTTTTAGTTTTGTTGAAATAAAGCATCATCAATGGTCTGTAATGAAACATATTTATAATCTGGCTCGCGTTTGGCTTCTAAAAACAGTTTGTTACAAAAGTTCTTGATGTTACTTAGCATAAATTATGTCCGATTTTCGCCCACATCTGGAAATAGTATCTACCTGCATGTTTTTGAGGTATTCTCACATTTGGTAATGTTGTTAAATTTTATAACACATTGTTACACGGTTGGAATACGGTCTAAAAAAGTTTTGACCATGTATTTGTAAGCTATATTTTTTACATTCTTGTTTGTGTAATGTTCATGTGTCAATTTTCACAAAGAAGGTATTTCACGGTACAAGTATGCAAGTGTTTTGATGTGGTCAGCAGTCCACAGTCTTTACTACATCTGTTGCAATTAAAACTTGTTGTAAACTGAAAACCACTCATTCATCAGCGGCGAATTTCGAGTGTCGCCTACATTTCTCTTGTTGCCACACTAAAATTTGCTTCTTTAGTCAGAACAAAATGGGGTCTACTCACTGCTGCCTCGCTAACATCCTAATGAATCTGTAAATGTGACAGAGTCCTGAAACAGTGGTTCATTAAACGAGGAACTGAGGACAAATCAGGTCAAAAACTTATGGAAAAGCACACTCTCGCGATAAATGCAAACGTGTAGTTTCTTGATTTGTTTTGTTGCAAAGTCACCCTAATTATCATTTCAAAAGCTACCGATTACTCTTAAATAATTATATCATTCCATTGCAAAAGTCTGCAGACACTCGTATATTGCGATAGATAAGAAAGTTTCACTTGTTTACCATATAGTAAAGTACTCTTCTATTTGTGTATGTCATTTCCGAAAATATTGTTTCGATATCACATACCATTTCTGTGAAATGAGGGGTTTTATGAGTATTTCATTCTAGCTTTATTGCTGGTGCACGTGATCGCATATGAGTGAGATACATAACGCCAGTTTGCTCGAGATCGGTGATAGAGCCCTCCTCCTAGTATATGTGAAATATCATAATAACTATGACCACTAGCGAAATGGTAGACACTTCATCATGAAACTGACATATAAACCTATAGCTAATCAAGTAGTTGCTTTAAAATCGGTTGAGGAAGATTGAGGGGGGGGGGGGGGGAGGGGGGCGGCAACGTGAGCATGCCATCCTGCAGGGCTAGCGAGTCAGCCACCGGTTCGCTGTAGACTCATGGGCTTGGTTGAACTGGGCCCACCCCATAAATCTGTCCATCTGTGTACCCTGTTGAAGAGGCCGGATCGCCGATTTCTAGAACTGTGGGGACGGTCTGAAGGAGATCGTGTCTCCACTAACCCACGGGCGTGTTCTGCAGATATTCAAGGATCCGCCTGAAACATCCATGGTCCTTCACAGAAACCCGCTCGTGTGTGGCCAGCTAAGTCAAGGAACACGGCATCAACCTGAGCAGCTTTGTCTAGAGGGCAATGCTTCTCATGAAGGAATAGAGCAAGCAGAGATTCGCAAGACCTCTGTTTGCAGAAGGAATGATGATTTTTATGAGGAAGATTTTTGTCCTTCAAAAACAGCATCATTCTTGAATATAAAAAATGTTCCGTAATTCTACAACATATGGACGTCATTGATATAGGTCTATAATGGTGCGCATCTGTCCTACAGCCTTACTTAGAAATGGAATGACTTACACTTTTTTCCAGTCGCCATGTACCCTTCGTTGCTATGCGATCTATGATAAACTGCTGCTAGAAGATGAGCAAGTTCTTTCGCGTGATCTTTGTAGAATCTTACAGGTATCTCATCTGGTTCTGATGCCTTTCCACTACCAAGCGATTGTAGTTGCCTTTCTTCTCAGTTACCGGGTATCTCAACATCTGCCATTTCGACGTTTGTACGATGATTGATAGGAGGGACTGTGTTCTGATCTTCCTTGGTGAAACAGTTTCGTAAGACCAAGTTGGGTATCTTGACTTTCTCTCTGATATCTTCCGTTTCGGTGCCAGTATGGTCTCTGTCTGAATGAATAGATGCTTTTGAACCACTTACTGGTTTTACATAAGATGTATATGTACATGTACATCAAAATCTCTTAGGGTTTTTACTCAGATCGGTTGACAAAATTCTACTTTCAAACTCATTGAACGCTCTTCTCATAACTCTCCTTACACTCGGTTTTGCTTCAATCGGCTTTAGTTTATAAGCTTTGTTGTGACTTCTCTTGAATCTGTGATGTAACTCTATTTCTTTGCGGAACAGTTTTCTAACATTGCTATTAAACCATGGTGGGTCTTTCCTATCCCATAAAACTATGCTTGGAACATACTTACCTGATTCATATTGAGTGTTGTATTGATTTTTTTTTGTGCTCCACATTTTCGTCCTTATCACTGTTTATTTGATGCTGACTAGTCAGATACTCTGCAATTTGTATCCTGTCATTCTCGCTAAGAAAAATATCTTCCTACTTTCTTACCATTCCTTGTAAAACCCATGGTGATAGTAACTATAACAGCCTGACAATCACTGATATCTTCCTCTACGTTAATTGGTTCCATACATTCACATCTGCTTGCTTCTAGGAGGGCTTCTGGCATTTTGCTACAGTGAACAAGATCATATACATACATCAAAAAAAGTTCTGCATCACCCCGGTTCCCAGAACTCTTGAATATAGACGTTGACTGTGGATATTGAACTACAGACATAGTCCCTTTGAATGTTTACAGATGTCACTAAACTCGCCCAAAGGTGTAAATAACCATTTATGAGCAGCACCTATTAAACTGAGGGGGTTCCAACAGCCGATCAGTTCCAGTCACTCCACCGGGAAGGAGGTACACAGCTCGTGTTGTCTGTAGTTCAACCATGCCTAGATGTTCAATACCGCGGTTAGATCGCGTCCGCATTGTCACTTCGTGCCAGGAAGGACTCTCAACAAGGGAAGTGTCCAAGTATCTCAGAGTGAGCCAAAGTGATGTTGTTCAGACAAGTAGGAGGTACAGAGAACTGTCTATGACACGCCTCACTCAGACCTCCCAAGGGCTACTACTGCAGTGGATGACCGGTACCTACAGATTATGGCTTGGAGGAAACCTAACAACAACGCCACTATGTTGAATAACGCTTTTTGTGCAGCTACAGATTGTTGTGTTACAACTCAAACTACCCACAGTAGGCTGTATGATGCGCAACTTCACTCCCGACATCCATGGCGAGGTCCATCTTTGCAACCACGACGCCATGCAGCATGTACAGATGGGGTCGACAACATGCCGAATGGACCGCTCAGGATTGGAATCACATTCTCTTCACCAATGAGTGTCGCACATACCTTCAATCATACAGTCGTGAGGGACGTGTTTGGAGGCAACCCAGTCAGGCTGAACACCTTAGACACACTGCCCAATAAGTGCAGCAAGGTGGAGGTTCCCTGATGTTTTGGGGTGGCATTATGTGGGGTCGACATACGCCGCTGGTGGTCATAAAAGGCGGTTGTACGATACGTAAATGCCATCTTCCAACAGATAGTGCAACCATATCGACAGCATATTGGCGAGGCATTCATCTTCATGGACGACAATTCGCTCCTCCATCGTGCACATCTCGTGAATGACTTCCTTCAGGATAACGGCATCGCTCGACTCGAGTGGCCAGCATGTTCTCCAGATATGAACCCTATCGAACATGCCTGGGTTAGACTGAAAAGGGCTGTTTATGGACGACGTGACCCACCAACCACTCTGAGGGATCTACACTGAATCGCCATTGATGAGTAAGACAATCTGTATCAACAATGCCTTGATGAACTTGTGGATAGTATGCCACGACGAATACAGGCATGCATCAATGCAAGAGGACGTGCTACTGGGTATTAGAGGTACCAGTGTGTACAGTAATCTGGACCACCATCTCTGAAAGTCTCTCTGTATGGTGGTCCAACATGCAATGTGTGGTTCTGATGAGCAATAAAAAGGGTGGAAATGGTGTTTATGTTGATCTCTATTCCAATTTCCTGTACAGGTTCCGGAACTCTCGGAACCGAAGTGATGCAAAACTTTTTGATATGTGTTTATTAAACAGAAATAGCCCTATCCAGAAATTACGCTCACATCTATCGTTTTGTTCCTTTAAGAACAACATATAGAGCCCTATCTGCAAGAAAGTCCTGAGTCCGGTCACAAATCCTGTCTGATACTCGCTAAATACACCTGTTAGTAGTGTACCAGCATTTCACACCTGCCATGTCTTATCCCAAGCTTATACTATCCTGTGGTCTTGCAATGTTAATCATTTAATATATTATCTAGACAAATGTATTCCCAAAATTTCATTGCTCCACATTATATATTTTTTGATGCTACAATGTTTTCCAATAGTGTATTTAAAATGCCTGTTGAGCCACATTGGGTCTTTTCTGTCTTTCACAATCCTACTTGTCACATACCTGTTTTAAGGATATGGTACAGTGCTTTTGAGTTTTATCCATTAGTGCTCCACATCTTCATCTTCAAGGCTGAATACTTGATGTGGACTACTCATATGCTCTGCAATTTGTATTCTGTCACTCTTGCTAAGCAAAAATATTTTTCTACATTCTCAACATTCATCGACACAGACCGGTGTGGTCCTCTACGTAACTGATTCAGAGTTCTGGTATGTTGGTTGCTATGTAGTCCAAGTTGTTATACTCCTATTTCGGTCCCATGACTATCTGCTGAAAATAATTTACAGCCAACATGTTCAGAACAAACTCATATGAAACCTTTTTCCTGGAACTGTTTTTAATTGTAGAACTCTGCTACTTTACAGTTACCAAATTGCAATAATATAATTAGGAAACTTACTCGCAAAATCATCCAAATTATGTCTGAAGCGCTCGGCTACTATGGCCCATGATGCAAGTGATCTATAAAAACATCTGATGACCATGTTGGACCCTTCTTTGATGCTTAACATCACCCAAAATATATCACACATATAGTCTCTAACAACTGCAGTAGAGATTATAGAGTTCTTTATGATAATAAATACACCTCCACCACTGGCATTCCAATCTGTCCTTCTGATACACAGGCTGGTTCAAAAGTAACTGTAAACTCTTTGCGTGTGTAATGTACGCATCTGACTAACAGTAAAATGTTTAATAAAGTTTTGTCTGAAATTGCTTTTTTCCGAAATATGCCATAGAATAGACCACAAATGCACTACATGCAACACAAAATTAATTCTTGGCGATTCAAAAGTAACTGTAAACACTTCATCAGTGTAATGTTTGCATCAAAATACATGTAAAATATGAAATAACTTTTCAATTGCAATTGACATTTCACTGCTATGCAGTAGAAAAGAGATCACAAATGTAACACAAACAACATAAAATTAATTTTTTTGAGACATCAGTGACACAAAAGGATCCGAAATTCAGTGCAACTACATACTTTACATTTACCCCAGAACATGGTCAGAATGATGTCCATGTAGATGAAGACAATGATGTGCTCGATGTCTTAGCACTCTCAGAATGTTGCAGACTCCATTCACTTCATTCTGCACAGTTGCACAGCCTTTTCCAGTAATTGTGCTACGTTCTCAGTTGCAACACCATACACAAGCTCCTTGAGATGGGCCCAAAGATAAAAATCCAGTAGGTTAAGATTTGGAGATCTGGCAAACCAAACAACCGGTCCTGTACAAGTTGTCCAGGGGATAAGCAACATTGAGATACTCTCTTGCCTACCGATTGAAATGTGCATGGGCACTGTATTGCAGAAATCAAAACTTGGTGTGTGTAATGAGTGGAATATCATGAAGCAGACCACCCAATTCATGTTCAAAAAATTGTTGATACAATCTGCCAGTCAGGCACTGTGGAGTTAGATGCCATCGAAGTAACTATACTGTACGAAATGTTCACTGCAAAACTATGTCAATATCCCCATACTGTTGTTATGCAAGGATTTGTATATGCCCACACATGCATGTTATGAGTGCTCAAGGCAACTGAACCACTGATCAGCAACATGGCGCTTGAATAACCACTGACAGGAATTCTGATGTCTAGGGTAGGCTGTGGACATCAAGTTCTGCACATTCTGCTGGTGAAACGGCTGAATTCCTGTCTCTGAAGCATGTGCCATACAGTTGATTGAGGAACCCCTACACTGGCACTTCTGTGACGAATACTTATGGTTGGATTTTCATCTACCATTTTCCTCCCACTGCATCTAGTTTAGGGTAACCTACCCATCGCGCACCAATAATGCCATATTCACCTAACCACCAGTTCACAGCTGAGAAAGTCTGCTGGTGTGGTACTCTTCTGCTTGGAAGCATTTCCATATAACATCATCTTGCTGCTTGTGCATTGCCTTCTGCTACACCATCAAGGAGCGTACATAGTGCATCTGCTGCTGCTACACTACAGCAGTGTCATAGAGTACAATGGAGCCCATGAAATCAAGTAAATAAAAGCATTTCGTGCCAGAATTACCCAAGCAGTGTAGAGGGGTGAACACAACAATATCAGTCGATATGTGGGCTAACACAACACAACAAAAGCCTGTGCTGGCCCGTAATGTTATGCCTACCAGAAATGACGTTATGTGTCAAAAGCCAGAAATATAGCAATTTCAGGCAAAACTTTATTTAACATTTTACTCTTATTGCATATTTTACCCATGAAGTATGTACACTTACTTTTGAATCAATCTGTATATTGCAGTCTGAATTGAGAATATCACTACTGTTCGATTCTGGTTTCAGCCAGTTATTTGTTCCCATTACTAAGTGGGCATTCTTACCTTTAATAAGCAGTACTAATTTTAGGATCATACCATGGATGCTCCAGTTGTTTACTAATAACACAGTCTGCAAGTATGAAAGTTCTCTGAGATTAATGTGCTTGATCCATCTTCAAAGTCAGCAGGTAATTAAGTACTAACTCTCAGGAAGAGGTCCTCTAGCCTAAATGACACCAAATGCACACCGTGTGCTCTCTGCTACGCGTGTAGCTGCTTCCTTTGTGTGATGCACAGCTGACCAATCTCTTTCTGATAGGGCAGATCGAGAAAAAAGCATCCAAGGCTGTCACTCGTCTTTGTATTGTGACTGTAATGGTCACTTAGTTGATGAGATTATGAACTTTAATCTTTCTTTTTGAAATAAATGCGACTCACTGAGTTGTTACACATATGTACATTTTGCTGCGCTGTTATGGAGTCAGCCGGCTGGAGTGACCGAGCGGTTCTAGGCGCTACAGTCTGTAACCGCTAGACCGCTACGGTCGCAGGTTCGAATCCTGCCTCGGGCATGGATGTGTGTGATGTTCTAGGGGACTGATGACCTCAGAAGTTAAGTCCCATAGTGCTCAGAGCCATTTGAACCATTTGTTATGGAGTCATGTCTGGACTCATTTTAATGGTGTGGTGGAGTAAATTGATGGAAGGCTGGGGATGGCACTGTTGATGGCTGACTTGGGGTATGTTATGCTGACACCAGTCAATGAACAGAATTACATTGGAAATAAAATTATGTAATTGTTAGTACACAACCAAGTTAACAACAGGCATCACTGCTTAAAAGGTCTCTGTCAAGAATGAAATTATCACTCTGCAGCGGAGTGTGTGCTGATATGAAACTTCCTGCCAGATTAAAACTGTGTGCCAGACTGAGACTCGGACTGAGGACTTTTGCCTTTTTTCGGGCAAGTGCTCTACCAACTAAGCTACCCAAGCACGACTCACGACCTGTCCTCACAGCTTTAATCCCGCCAGTACCTCGTCTCCTACCTTCCAAACTTCACAGAAGCTCTCCTTCGAACCTTGCAGAACTAGCGCTCCTGGAAGAAAGGATATTGCGGAGACATGGCCTTGCCACAGCCTGGGGAATGTTTCCAGAATGAAATTTTCACTCTGCAGCGGAGTGTGCGCTGATATGAAACTTCCTGGCAGATTAAAACTGTGTGCCAGACCGAGACTATAACTCGGGACCTTTGTCTTTCATTAAATCACCTTTTAACTATTTCTCTACCATTCCACTCTTGAACAATGTGCAGGAAAACTGAGCATCTATATCCTTATGTCTGAGCTCTGATTTCTCTTATTTTATTATGATGATCATTTCTCCCTACCAGGAAGTTTCAGGTCTCTGTCGGTTTAGAAACTTCTCCAAGTTCACAAAAGTTGATGGTGATATATGGTTTGAAACATCAACCATCAAACAAAACAAATGTATGTGTGTGTGTGTTTTCTTAATAAATTAATTGAAGTCCTGAACAAAAATCCCACTTCCCATGTATAAGATAATGTTATGTGGAGACGTAAATACAAACACAAATATCATAGCTGAAACAGTAACACACTCATAAACACACACAACAGTTACATTATGTCAGAGTTATCACAAACTGCTGCAGGGCTAACTAAATATTCACCAACAGTGATCAACCAAGTGTGCAGCAATTATAGCAGAGAACACTGTTATGAATCTTTAAATGTATTGGGAATCTGAAAATATTTGTAGATTACAAAAAGTTGAAAGCACACCAAACTACAAACTGACAAAACTCTCTTTTGAAAGCCCAAAATACAGGACTTATTCAAGTTCAGGGGAAGTATGTAATGAACATAATGTAGTGTAAAATTCTCTAGGTAGATATATTTGGACGACTACTCTGCAGTTCACACATAAGTGTCTGATAGAGGGCTCATTAAATCATCTTTCAACTATTTCTCTACCATTCCACTCTTAAACAATGTGCAGGAAAACTGAACATCTATATTCTTATGTCTGAGCTCTGATTTATCTTATTTTATTATGATGATCATTTCTCCCTATTTAGGTTGGTGTCAACTAAATATTTTTGTATTCAGAGGAGAAAGTTGATGACTGAAATTTCGTGAAAATATTTCACAACAAAGAAGCACACCTTTGTTTTAATGACTGTCACCCCAACTCATATATCATGTCCATGACATTCTCTCTCACACTTTGCGATAGTAAAAAACGAGCTGCCCTTCTTGCATTTTTTAAACTGCATTTTAAACCAACGTTTACAAAACTACAGGCCTCAGTAGGGCTGTCCAGCAAAAACTAATAGATCTACATCTACATGCATACTTTGCAAATCACATTTAAGTGCCTGGTAGAGGCTTGTAACTGTAAGTATTAAAATCTACCCCAGAACATATTAGTTACATAAAAAAGAACAGTAGTCACCTAAAGCTCCTAAATATACATTATAGTCACAATTATAGTGCTGCTGACGGCGAAATGGCATCAAATACCACACTAATATGAGAGTAAAAGCCGATTGTTCGGAAAGATCGTGTGACGAGGAACGGACGAAAACGTGTAGAAATATAAGAATTAATTGGTAAAGAAAGGGGTGAGCCAATGAATCATTCACAGGTACTGTAAACATTTTTAATGAGAACTCTTCAAGTATTTCAAAGACATTGGAACAAATATTTCTGAAAGAGGCGTAATTTATTTGAAAAATCATGCAGGAAGGTCAGTTACGTTCTTACCGACTACAGTATGTGAAACTGGGAAATCAGTACTAATTTTTAAGAACACTTAGTTGGTAGCATAATGCAGTGCCAGTCTGTGTACTAGGAGAGAGTGTAGAGCTTTCTTCCATAACACAGTAAATACGTTTTTGCAGATCAGATAACATTCTAGAGGATCTGAAATAGGCAACTATTATATCTTAATTGGAAAAAGGGAATAGAGAACTTACAGAAAATTGAAAACCTGTATCTTTGCTTTCATCTTCTTAGAAATAGACTGTTATGACAAATGGGGTACTTAATTTTGCTTGAATAAATGTAATGCCCTGAATGAAACTCAGGCCTGTCTCTGTAATGGCCATAGTACTATTTACTTAAGTGACACTTGTTGAAACAGACAGTGTTGAGTGTCACACAAGCTATTTTAGATTGCTCTAAAGGGTTTGATGTTCTAGACTATAAAATTCTACTAAAGCAGTGGGAAGCATTAGTGCTACTAAGAGTAAAAATGAATAATTCCAATCATATCTTGGGGAAGGATACACTTGAAGATACCAAGGTGTGAAATAAAGTGAAATTTTTGAGCTAAACATTTATCAAGTATAAACGATATACAGCAGAGCCTTATGGAATTGCATTTTGAATTATCTTCCTTAACAGCAACAACATTATCTACGTAGATAAAACCCAGAACTGTTCAAAGAGAAAGCAAATGAAACAGTCTCTGATTTTATTAGAGAAAGAAAATTGTGGTTTACTATTCAATGTTGGATGACAGTTCTACATATAGTAAAATAAGGATGTTTTTTGGATCAATATTGATAGCCAATAAAACTGAAATGCATACAGAAATATACTAGCAAACAGAATATCAACAACATGTTATGCCCTTAGAGTTGTGCCCAATTGATAGTGTTATGCCACAGAGGAGAAAAAGGGAAGAAATTTAAATTTGTCTTAAGTTCACGCTAGCACAGCCCAGGTGACAAAAGACAGAGGTGATGACATAGCTGTTATGCTGCGGAAAGAAACAATCAACACAGTAAGTTGGTCATGGCCACTATAGATCAGAAGCAGAACAAGTATGAGTTTAATGTTCAGGTAGCATACATCAGCAGTAAATATTTGATATGTTAATAAAAAAACACGATTTTAATGATTTCTGTATTTCACTCACTAGGTAGGATATGCTAAATTAAATGGCAGACATTTGGAAAGGCATGAAGGATATACAGTATCAATGTGATGGTGTCTCCATGGACTCAACGTTACCCAACAGGGTATGATAATTGTCTTTGATTTACACCCCATGTATGCAGTTACTTTTGGTATATATATAAATGAATAATGTAACAGTTCTTCCAGCAGTATCAATTACATTGTTTAAAAGCATCTATTTACATAAGATCATCGCAGCTTCTATTCTCTTCTTGTCCAAACTATTTATCGTCCATGTTTCACTTCCATACATGGCTACACTCCATACAAATACTTTCAGAAATGACTTCCTGACACTTAAATCAATACTGGATGTTAACAAATTTCTCTTCTTCAGAAACGCTTTCCTTGCCATTGCCAGCCTACGTTTTATATCCTCTCTACTTCGACCATCATCAGTTATTTTGCTCCCCAAATAGCAAAACTCCTTTACTACTTTAAGTGGCACAACTTGACCAGAAGAAGGGATCGGTTGGTAGGACATGTTCTGAGGCATCAAGGGATCACCAATTTAGTATTGGAGGGCAGCGTGGAGGGTAAAAATCGTAGAGGGAGACCAAGAGATGAATACACTAAGCAGATTCAGAAGGATGTAGGTTGCAGTAGGTACTGGGAGATGAAAAAGCTTGCACAGGATAGAGTAGCATGGAGAGCTGCATCAAACCAGCCTCAGGACTGAAGACCACAACAACAACAACCAGAACTATATATATATATATATATATATATATATATATATATATATATATATATATATATAAACGCGTGTGTCTAATGTGTATGAATTTATTGGCGCTTCCAATGTAGACAACATCCCATCAAGACTCATGATATCTTAAAAATGGACAACATTCTGGACTGAAGTCAGTGATTCTAAGTGTTTATGTAACTTATTCTTATTTCTAGTGAAAGCTACATCGGACTTAAAATCATTAAGTTTAACAAGAAAGGTATTTATTTTTCAGTAACACACATTCTCAGTAACTTGCCAACAATCATTAAAAGGTTATCCAAAAAAGTACAGTTTAGGAGGAACTTAAAGCATTTATTACTAGTGTTCAGCTAATATGTCTAATATCATTGTAAAAATAACTCGTCTCTGAATAAACAACTAACTAAACGTCCCCATCTCTAACCACCCCTCAGCGTTTCTGAAATCAACTATAAAAACTTTGTTATCACAAATGCTATTTCATATTCGTCCAAAGTCTACTGAATAGTGACTCCTAGCTCACCAGATAATTTTAATTTGACACAAGAGAAAATTTACGGGCAGAACGGTAACCCATTACGTGGAAACACTTCTGGGGCGCCAGTCTCATTTACTGGAAGTGTAAGTGAAAACTTAGTGGCGTGTCTCTAAACTTCTTTGGGCACCTTGCTACATCATCTTTGGTTCCATGCAGCTTAGTGCAGTAGAGATGTAGTGTGCGATTGACGTGAGGAGTGTAGTGTGTAAATAAATTTTTGATTTGGTGTAGCAGCGAAATAAACGCTGCTCATTTGTGTTTGTTAAATCTGCGTTTAAAATCGTTTGCATAAGAGATGATTAAAGCAATATTAGTGTTTAATAATCATGGGAAACCACGTATGTCTAAATTTTATCAGCATTTTGTAAGTATCGTGTATTATTCATAGATCTGTAATTTCAGCAGTGTTGCCTTCTGTGAAACGTCACTCATTTGGTGCTAAATGCAGTGGCATGCATTAAGCTTGTATTGGTATATTTGTAAATTTACAGTATTTTTTTTCTAAATATTGCGGTGTAGGACGTGGTAGGTATGGTGGTTTATTATTTCTCGTCGATTCCGATGAAGTAACTTAGGATGTAGTATTTGCATATTCGGAAAATTGGACATGTGTTTAACATACGTAGTTTGCGTTAATTACTTGTAGTTGCATATGGTAGGGAATATTACAAATCTTAATACCATGTACCAGTTCTAAAGTTTTACTGTTGGATGCAGGATTTAGCACACTGCTGTATTTAACGAATGCCTGTGTTATTTACAGTCTAGCTGTGTATGACAGCTTGTTGTTTATGTAGATGTTTGTAAATTATTGTGTGTTAACTACAGGAAATACGTAAAACATTAGCCTGTATATAAATGGGCAATTTCAATTATGTAAATAGCAAGTTTCAGATTATGTATTAATAGCATTACTAATGACAGTTATGACTATAGCCCCTGTGTATTGCACTTTGGTGCGAAGTAAAGAGAACGTTATTTGCCTCAGTGGCAATGCTGTTGTCTTATGATTTAAAAACAGTTGGAAAATTGAGTGAAAATGAGTCTCCTGGTATTAGATGCAGAAATACTTTGTGTTTACTTTTCGTACTCCTGTTGGTTTTCCTCCTTGTAACATACCATGTAACATTTCATTGAGTGTTATATTTGCTTGTCATGTCTATGTTTTCGAGTATTATCTTTCTTTCGATACTCAAACTAATCTGTGTTCCAAAACCTAAGGTTGCAATATTGATTAGAATGTATTTTGATCCCACGAAAATTTATATTGCTTTTGTCAAGTATTTTTACTAGTTACTGAGAAAAACTCTGCAAATTGTGATTAAACATGTATTAAACTCTGAAGAGACAAATGAACAATCGTCTTGACAAAGTGAGTTGTTTCTGACATGTAAATTGACCAACCGCGCGACTGCTACGGTCGCAGGTTCGAATCCTGCCACGGGCATGGATGTGTGTCATGTCCTTAGGTTAGTTAGGTTTAATTAGTTCTGAGTTCTAGGGGACTGATGACCACAGATGTTAAGTCCCATAGTGCTCAGAGCCATTTGAACCATTTTGTAAATTGACCAGCAGGCAAGCAGAAGGGTAGTGACATTTGTGGTGCACCTAGTCTATCTCATCTTGGTTGTTCATCGTGTAAAATTAGCCTAAAGAGAGAACTTCAGATAGCCCTCTTGGGAATTTTACTGAATGAGATGGTGTACACTGAACTTAAGGAGAAGGATGAGTAAAATTTTGTCCTGGCTTTATTGGTTTGGGTTTTCTGCAGTTTCACCAAATTGAGGCAAATGTTGAGCTGATTAATCCCAACAAAGCTGTGCCTGATTTGATTCCTCAGTGTTGTGAGTCTGAGATCATGCTCAGTTAGTGTAATGACCTACTAAACAAACCAGTGCATTGAGTAAGCAGTTTGATGAATCGACTTCCAAATTGACATCACTTCAGCTTAATATTGGGATGATCCCTTAAACAATGTCATGGGTTCATTCCTGTCTTTTCTTGTTCGTGATTTAATGCTTCATCTGTAAAGACCTTTGGGTTTGATGTTTCATCTTGCCTTCTGTATTGACATTCACTGTCCTGTCACTGTAGTCCTGTTTAGGTAAAGTGGGGCTTGATGAGTACATGGAACAGACATGAATAGGGTACAGAGAAAGAACATTGGATGGATTTGAAGATTTCTAGATGTGAAAGTTCAGCAGCAGTGGTTAGCAAAGTTGTTGATACCTTGACGGGGGGCAGAGTGAGGCACCACAGAGGAATGCTAAAATAATAGCACAATGTAAGGTAAGGGTTCTGTATTGAGGGAAGGAGATTAGGGAATGAAGATACAGTACAGTTAGAGTAAGGTAGACAGGTACTATGACTTGTGTGAGACTGGTGAGGGGGAAGGAGTGTGGAAGAATTGGGTGGGAATGTTAGTGCATTAGAGATAGGTGGTAGGCTGGGACTATCAGAGTTTGACAGTTGCTGAAATAAAGGATAGCCTGGCAAGATTGTTTTCACGTGCAAAATTCAGAGAAGCTTGCATTGAGCTGTGCACAGTACATATTTCGGTTGCTTTGTTCGCACTTTCCATAGGGTTTTGTTTATGGTAGGTGGGGTGGGGGGGACACTTATGTGAACAGTCAGCAGGTATGTAAGGAATATTGGGTTTCCATTAGGGTAAGATATTAAGGTAGTAAGATATATTTTTGACTGTGGTAACACGGTGAAGGCCTTGGCAAGATTTTGTGTGTTGGAAAATTAACTGCTTTTCAGGACAGGTACAGCATACTTGGATGGCGAGGCTTTATGTAGAAAACTTTTTGGCTTGTGAAGGATGGAAATTGTCAACACACAGTTTAGCAAGGCTTCTTGTAGAAGTTGGCTCACATTAATATCCTGAAAATATATAAACTGTACAAAAATGGTATTGTTGAAATGAACATTGAGATTTCACATTTTGGCAAAGTAAATACCGTACTTGTATTATTAATTTGATGTAATCATACAGATTTATTTTAAAGGATAAGATTTTACTGTTATGTCAGCTTTCCATGGAGAGGGTAACCTATGAGGAAAAAAATGGTGGCTAGTAGCAAGGCTCTGATGGGCCACCTACGGGTAAGTTGTCAGGGAATCATGTAACACTGTAGTAGTTTCATAAAGGGAAGAACAAGTGAAACTCAGTAAAGTTGCAGTTCCACTGTAGTTATATTAAACCGGTTTGCAGGCATATAAACTGTAGCAGAAAAGTTTTTCACTTCCATCATGCTTTTGTAAATTTTGTTGTTTTGGTTGCGAATGTCTTTCTCACTACTCTTAACCATCAGAAATCGCTGTGCTCTGCCATGTATGTATGTAGGTAAAACTAAAGCAGCATTCTCATAGCAGTTCAACAGAGTGCACTGTGTGCCTGTGAGTGGGATAATGTGGCTTGTTTACAGTATTGTCTGTCAACGTGCTTCTGAGGGACACTGCAACCCTAGACATATATGAACTGTCGTTTTATGGCGAGAAGGCTTGTCAGCACAGTAAGTTGCCTGCCGGGCATACACCCCGTTGACATTGTTCAAATATGCAACACAGCAGCCGATGTCCGGCAGCAGGAGCAGCTCATGACTGTCGACAGCAAATGACCATCAATAACAGCTGATGCTGAAGAGATGTAAAAACAACTGTAAACTGATTGTTTGGTAGGCAACTGTGAAGATTGGTGACCCAGACAGCATGCAACCATCTCCACATGATCAATTTGGCCATTATGAACAATGGTGCAACAACATGACAGCCACCCTTTTTTTTTAAGCGTTTTCGAGATAGTGACCACAAGACAGATCATAATGCTCACAAACAAACATAAGTAACACGTGGAATATTTCAATTGACCAATAAAACGAAAGCAGTAGGTTCAGATGTGTTTGTGGGTACCACACCCCGACAGGTGTTACTGGCATTAACATCAGTGGCGTGTTATCTACCAACGCAAACGCAATTGCTGATCACTATGCTCGAGACTTCGCATCAGAGAATTATCCCCCCGGCATTTTGCACCCTTAAACAGTAGATGGAAAGGAAAGCCCTCTTGTTCACTGAACGTCACAGTGTACCCCTACAGAGTGGGAGCTGCTCAGCGTCGTTGCACACTGCCCCGACACAGCTCCTGGGCCACATCGGGTCCACAGTCAGATGATCAAATATCTCTCGTCTGGCTACAAGTGACGTCTCCTCGTGATCTTCAACCGGATCTGGTGCAATGGTGTCTTTCCATCACAACGGCGGGAGAGCATCATTCCAGTGCTCAAACCCAGTAAAAACCCGCTTAATGTGGATAGCTATTGGCCCATCAGCCTCACCAATGTTCTTTGTAAGCTGCTGGAACATGTGGTGTGTCAGCAGTTGGGTTGGGTCCTGGAGTCACGTGGCCTACTGGCTCCATGCCAGGGCGGTTTACACGTGGGTCGCTCTACCACTGATAATCTTGTGTCCCTGGAGTCTGCCATACGAACAACCTTTTCCAGGTGCCAACACCTTGTTGCCGTCTTTTTTGATTTACGGAAAGTGTATGACACCACCTGGCGACATCATATCCTTGCCACATTATGCGAGTGGGGTCTCCAAGGCCCACTCCCGATTTTTATTGAGAATTTCCTGTCACTTCATACTTTCCATGTCCAAGTTGGTGCCTCCCATAGTTCCCCCTATATCCAGGAGAATGGGGTCCCGCAGAGCTCTGTATTGTATGTATCTCTATTTTTTTGGCCATTAATGGTCTAGCAGCAGCTTTAGGGCTGTCCGTCTCCCCCTCTCTGTAAGCACATGACTTCTGCATTTTGTACTGCTCACCAGTTACATTGCACACATTTGTAGTTCTCCTAAGCATCCGAATTACAATCCTCTTTTTCCAGCCACGGCAGTTCATCACCCGCATTGGAGGACCAGGTCAGGGCTTATGATTGTGGTTCACATCCGATCTCTTCTGTCTTAAATGGAGTCCTTGCCTTTACCACCTGTACTTGAGATCCAGTCACGTTCGCCTCCATGGTGTACACCTAGGCTAAAGTTTTGCCTGGACCTTTCAAGTACTGGAACCATGAAGTGGTTTACACTGATGGCTCGATGGCTGATGGTCACGTTGGCTTCGTGTATGTTCATGGAGGACATATGGAACAGCACTCCGTGCCATATTGCTGCAGTGCTTTCACTGTAGAGCTGGCGGCCATTTCTTGTGCTCTTGAGTGCATCCACTCATGCCCTGGTGAGTCGTTTCTTCTCTTTAACCTTCCCAGCACCCTACCTTCGGAGTTGGGCGACAATGCCTCAACAGCAGATTTAATTTTACGCTTTATTCATGAGGGGAGTGTTTATCATACCATCTAAGGGTGGGCATTTAGCCTTCTCACTGAGGTCACCACCCTCCCCCCATTATAACTCTGTCGCACTTTCTTTGCATTTGTCTGTCTTGGTGGTCGTCTTTTCCCTACATGTGTTCATCTTGCCTGTCTTTTTGGGGTGGAGATTTTAATGTGTTGCAGAGTAGCTGGCTCATCCTCTTTTATTATTGTGATCAGCCAGCCCAGACCATATGCTCTATAGTTTTAATACCTTCTTCTACTTTCCCTTGTGGTGTATGTTTTCCCCATTTTTTGTTCGTTCCATTCGTTTTCATTTAGGTGTGGTGTTGGGTGTTTTTGTACCTTGAGCCTTGCATGAGTCAGGAAAAGGGACTGATGACACTGTAGTTTGGTCCATTTGTACCCCAAGCCAACCAACCAACACTTGCACACAGTGAGAAGATGTTTCAGTGATACCAACTGCAGCCTGAATGCGAGGCCTGTCTAAAAAGTATCTGACCTTTAGCCAGAGAAAATATTTCGAATACGTGACAGGGTTTGGACCCTAATCTCCTTCAAAGTAGGCCCCTTGTGCTTGCACACACACTTAGCCCACTAACTCTTCCACTGCCGGAAACACCTTTGGAAGTCTTCTTTTGGAATGGTGTTAAGCTCCGTCGTAGTGTTCTGCATTCTGTCTTCTGTACTCTCAAAACGGATCCTTTCAGTGGTGTCTTCTATTTTGAAAACAACCAGAAGTTGCAAGGAGCTATGTCTGGAGAGTAGGAAGGTTGGCAAACGGCTGTATTTCCATGTTTGGCCAAGAAATTTTGGATCAAGTGGAATGAATGTCCGAGGGCATTGTGGTGATGCAGTTGCCAGTTTTTCGCTGTCCACATGTCTGGTCTTTTGCGCTGAACTGTGTCACGGAGCTGCCGGAGAACATCTTGATAGTGCTTCTTTGTCACTGTTTGTCCTTCTGGTGTGTATTCGTGATGCACAATTCCACGGTCATCAAAGAAGACAGTTCGCATCACCTTGATTTTGCTTCGCACCTGCCTCACTTTCTTCGGTCTTAGAGACTAAGGATGCTTCCACTGCGACTACTGTCTTTTTGTTCCTGGGTAGTACTCATACACCCATGACTCGTCTCCAGTCATTATGGTGTTCAGAAAGGATCAGTGTTGGTAGTGTCTGGAAGGTCCTGTGCAACGTCAAAACAGAGGTCTTTTTGTTCTGATGACAACAACTTGTGCATGAATTTCGCAGCCCCTCGGTGCATGTTCAAATCATCACGCAAAATTGCATGTGCAGAATCTTTACTCACTCCAACCTCTTGGGCAATCTCCCACACGCTCAAATGATGATCTACTATCACCAAATTTTGCACCCTCTCAACAACAGCTGCACTCTGAGCAGTTTGGGACCTGCCAGAATGCTGGTCACTCTCCCCTGATGTGCAGCCATTTTTGAATCGGTTGAACTACTCCTTAATTTGTGTTACACTCATTGCATCTTCTCCAAACACATGCTGAATCTTACGTATTGTTTTGCTTTGAGAATCGCCAAACTTTTGACAAAATTTGATGCAGTATCTTTGCTCAACACGTTCAGTCATCTTGAGAGAATTGGTAATCCGACGAACACATTGTGTAACACCTCACTCGATGACCAACAGGCAGCCACTGACGCGCTGGAAGATGGGGACAAAATTCACCCTTGTGGATAAAGGTCTCTTCCTATACTGTGTACATTGGCGCCGTGCTATCGTTTCTATTTTGTGCAGGAAAATCAAAGGTCGGATACTTTGTAGACACACCTTGTATATGGTGTACCATAGGTACACAAAGAAGTTGATCACCTCATAGTCGGTGATTCATCTTCTCATGAAAACTGCGTCTTCTGGTGGATCTCATAGACTTGCTGGTCAAGGACCCCACTCATTTTGTTTCACTCATAAAGAAAAGGAGCAACACACAGGCATTGTGCTAATTTTATGAAATTGAGAGAACTAACAAATTATGAAATAGAATTGCTGTTCAGTCAGGTGTCAAAATGTGTAATGCTGCTGATAGACACATGAATGCGAGAGTTTGTCAGAAATGGTAATTCGGTAAGCACTGCGCTGCTCCAGTCCAGAGATAAAGGCACAGTGAAAAGATATGGTAGATTAAGGGGAAGAATGAGGGACTAGTGCAGTTCAGAATTGGGATGAAAAAGTCATCATCATTTATATAAAAACTAAAATGAAAAGAGAATGCAAATTAAGTTCCAAGGGTGTTGGGTTGCAAGAACATGTTGAAGGGCAAATTCCCAACTGGTTTTCCTGGAAACTAGTATTGGGTGGGAGAAACCAAATAACCCATGTTATGGTGGAAGCATTCAGGCCCTTGAGTCATTCTGTAGAGCACGTTTGCAACTGGGTACTGGATGTTCCCAATCACAGTCCTTGTAGCCCCATTGAAGTCCCCACATCACACCTTCTAGATCTGCATCCTTGTTATGAGAGACATGTGCGACCAACCCAGATTAACAGTATGTCACAGGAAAGGAGATTGCCTTTGACTCAAGAAATCTAACTATTGATGTCAGCATGGAGGGAAGGGCATTTTGCTGGCAGAGCAATCTTCTGGCAGGTGGTGGTCTTGTAATGATAATGTGGTATGAAATCTTTCTTGCATTTGCCATTACATCTCACTGTGGAATGGTTTTTGGAACTAGTTAACAAGTTGTGTGCAGTTATTTATAGCCAGTGGCACTAAGTTGGTCATTTTCTCAAGGACAAGGACTGTATAGAATATCAACACCCTTGTGCAAACATCTCAATTTTGGGGTGTGAAGTAACTGTTACCAGTCACAATAGAGGGTAATTTTATGTAACACATGACTGGTTTCAGGCTTGTGCTCATCTTCAGGTGGTTCACATGGAGGTACATGTTTCCCTACTCAATCTTAGAGATAACTGTTTAAATCAAAAACAAATAATGTGATGATGACTAAATACACACAAATGCAACAGTGGGAAGTGGCTAAGTGACGTGTTGCAAAATATAGTAGTACTTATATAAAGTTGGTGCAGCCGTATTATTTTCACATTACATTTGTCACATTTTTGTACAAAAATATTTCATTGTTGGAAAAATTATTGGTACTTCCATATTATGTCTTTGATAAAGTATTGGCATTTTAGCTGTTGGTAACTTCAGATACAATTGCACTCACAAAATGTTTACATTTGAAAAGCAGAGGTTTGGTTAGGGATAAAGATGGGTCAGCTCGCATTACCAAACTGGGTTAATTCAGGCTGATAGGAAGTCAAATCAAGCTGAGTTCGATGGTTACTAACTCGAGTTGTGTTCATGTGCTGCATGGCAGCTGATGCTATTGGTGACGGTTTCACGTGAGATAGGTCATGGCGATCAAACCCTAGTTGCGTCTATGTCTACAGAACGGGACGTCACTCACTGTGGTCTTTAAGAAAGGAGTAGCATATTACGATTTATTTTGTTACAGAACAATAGTGCCATGGCAACTGGGAAATTAAATTTTGAATACAAAGTGACTGAGGGAACTTTACGCCAGTCATACTTCAGCAGTGGTATTTGGCAATCTTAAGATCATCCAATCATCATCGAAATCCTTACAGCAAGTCCTGGGAGGGGGACTAAGGGGAGAGGGAAGGGAGGGGGGCCTCATGAGTGTATTTCCAAATTTTAGCCTATAGCACGGCAGCCATTCATGCGCATGATGAAGTATTTCGCTACCTTAAGATGGCCCGATCATCGTACAAATCATACAGCAAATTCAGGGTGTCTGATGA
Organism: Schistocerca piceifrons; assembly: GCF_021461385.2. Lineage (NCBI taxonomy): Eukaryota > Metazoa > Arthropoda > Insecta > Orthoptera > Acrididae > Schistocerca > Schistocerca piceifrons. Next base: position 388,396,141 of record NC_060149.1, on the reverse strand, counting down.
GTGTATTTTCAAATTTCAGTCTGTAATGTGGCATCTATTTATTCTCATGATGAGGCATCTTGTTACCTTACCATTATAGCAAGTTTCGCATAAATATCACCATCTTCAAAATTTCATGTCAAAAGACTTGGAATTGTGCGTTTTAGTGCAATTCACAGTCGTGAACATGAATTTGGCTATCTTATGATTGGCTGATAGTTGTCAAAATCGTCACAGCGTGTTTCGGATGGTTCACAAGTGTATTTTCCAAATTTCAAAACAAATGAACCAAAACTGCTGCTTGTAGTGAGGTATGCAGTCATGCTCACGAACAGAACTTTTGGCTACCTTACAACTGACCAATGTTTGTCAAAATTTATACTGTGAATTTTGGATGTTTTGCAAGTCTATTTTTGAAGTTTCAGACCAAAAGACCCAATATTGTGGCCTGTAGTGTAGTATGCAGTCATAACCGTGAACAGGGATTTGGCTACTTAAAGATTACCCAATAATTGTCAAAATCTATACAGCATATCTCAGGTTTTTCGCAAGTTTATCTTCCAAATTTCAAGCCGAAAGACCAAAAATTGCACGCTATGTGGTATCCATCACACTCATGACATTATATATAATTGCAGATTAGGAAACTATAAAGCTCGGGTTGGTTAGGTGAATTGTAATCCGCGCAGATGCAAAAGAGAGAACGGCGCTGAATTTTTTCTCACTTGCTTTGGACTTGGTTTACACAAAATTTCAACTCTGTTAACTCAGTTTGGTGTGAACCTGAGTTGGACCATCACTAGTCAAAGAGCTTAAATCAAAGAAATAGAGAGATGTTAAATGTGCAGATACAGAAGAGATATAACATTAATTAAAAAAAAAAAACCAAACAAACTTGCTTCTTTTCATTCATCAAGAGGACTGAGTGGGACTCTGTGTGTACAATTAAGTGTGCGTAGATCTGAGGACTGCCATTTTGTATTGTATTGGGCAATAGCAGGAGTTGTTTATGGCAACATTGCTGGTGATGGGTTTTCAATAAATTTAAAAGGCATATTTTTTTGTTTATGATAGAGATTGTAAGATAAAGAAAACTGATTACGTTATGTACTTGATGTGATTCTATGTGATTAATGTAAATATCTGCAAGGGTTCCTTCTGAACTGCTGCCTGTTGCAAGACCATCTTCCTGCTTCTAATTTTTTTGTTGTTGTTAAAAGTGAAATAATTATTTGACAGCATTAGTTCCAGTGAGAACAGATTCTGCAGGGCTTACAGTAGTATTAGTTGGGTGACTGGGTAAGGGTTTTATTGTAGTCTTATAGTTGTAGGAGTAGTAGTGTATTTAAAAAAGGCCATGAGAAATAAATAGTTACTATATAAATTTATTACTATCCCAGGAAATGTGATTTGTGTGGCCTATTTTAGTTTTTTTTTTTTTTTTTTTTTTTTTTTTAGATAATAGGTTGTATTTGTGAAGAATGAATGAATGAATGAATAAATAAATAAAATTTAAAGTTCATACATTTCAGCCTTAGGTAACTTTTTGTGTTTTAATAAGCTGTTATTGATTATCTGGATTGTGTCATGAATAGGTATGCTCATGTAAAGGTTTCCTATGTCGATTGAGGCAAATTTAGCACCCTCTAGTAATGGTATATTTTTATATCTTCTGTAAGATCATAGCTATTTTTAATTGAGAAATTCTTTTCATAAGTATAAATATTGCTGAGAATGTCATTTAGCTTCCTGTGATTGATTATGGTGGACTATTTCTGCAGTTAACTGTAGGATGTGTAGGAAAACCAGGTTTATGAATGTTTGGTTGTGAACATGGCTTTGGTGCTGATGGGTTCATGATAAGGTATTTTAGACATCAAAGTAAGATAATAGGAAATTAGAAGATTTCAGTAGTTTCCTTAACAGGGTTAAAAATTTGGGTGTGGGGGTCACTGTATTTTATGTATGTTGTTCTTATGAAAAAATTGCCAGGTTTTGTTGATTCATACATAACACTGGCTGAGTTGCCTTTGTCAGATTTCACTACCAGAGCTTTGTTTTCATACAGTTTTCTATTAATAATACTGAGTATTTGCATAATTGTCTGTTTTTCAATGTTATTGTTTTTTGTGCATGGTATTCTTAACTTTAAGCCCAATACTAATATCTGTTCGATACTGTTCATTTTATTTGAGTCACATGCAATTTTAGAGCAAAGCATTAAATCCTTGATATTGTTATTATTGAGCAAAGGTGGAATATTATGTTCGAAGCCTTTTTTAAGTAACCTAACTCACTTTAATCTTCGTCAAATATGGTAGTGGTGGATTTTATCACCCTGTCATAAACATTTGTTCTCTTGTGGGAGGAGATTCTAGTTGTTGTGTTTTGTTAGAATTAAGAGCAATTAATTTCTGATTATGTCTAGTTGGCACAAGTAATTGTTCTTTGTTGACTTGGTCTCTGATTTTATCTCAAATGTTCATGAATTGCATAGGAGTCAACGATTTGCTTAGTGCCTATTGTAGTTTGACCATTTACATGTTAAGTATATCTTTACATAATGATTTGATCTCGTTGTTTTACCAGATAATTTCACTTTTACTTTGTTGTTTTGGCTGACTGATAACTTTGTTGTTTTGGCTGACTGAGTGTGGCTCCTTATATTAATTTTAATGTAATTAGGATTACTTTACACAAAAGGCAGTTTTTGTTAAATTTGATTTAAATGGTGATCTTCAACACTGTATATGCACCTGTGAATGTAAACCACCTGAAGATGGACACAAGCCCAAAACCAGTCCTGTGTTACATAAAATCACCTTCTATTGTAACTGGTAGTGGTTATTGTTCTACACCCAATAAAGGAACATTCACAGAGTTCAACTGCATCCGTTATGGATAAAATACATTTAATGTTGCCTAACAAGGCATCACAAACTGTCAATGCATTTAGAACACACAAAATCAAGATGATGGAGACCATTCAAGCAATCAAAGAAAGGCCTCAAACACAATATTCCACCATTGTGTTGATACTTCCGCGTGTGTGAGCAATGACAAGATGTAGGGACTTTAAAAAAATTTCCCTCTCCCGTTCTCTTACTATTTTGATACGTACCAGTTCTTTGCAAGACTTACAAGGAGAGGTCACCAGCAGGGTGATTGGCTCTTTGAAACCATCTATGTGGTGATGGAGGTTAAGATCCCAGGTATCACATCTTGCAGCCATTCACCCTAGTAGTCCCTCATTTGCAAGTATTTGATGAAAAAAAATGGGAATTTTACAGTAGCACTAAAAGAGAATTTTGTAGACTGATAGCATGGTGTACTGGATAGGGTAAGGCTTTCTGCTGAAGGCAGTGGGTTCGAGTCTCGTCAGGTGCTTTAAATCCTTATTGAAATGACTGATAATTAGTCTTATTCAGTTAATTGATTTAAATGTAATTTTTTGCTTCTGTTGCTCTGCCACATCATTTTAATCATCGTATGAATTTTTCGTTTCTCATTTTTTTCCTTTATACCACTCTTTTTCTACTTCAAATTCTTGTGACTGTGAATTTAAGTACAGTTATCTGTTATCATATTTAAATATTTCAAAATGCTAAGTTAATTTGGTGAAAACAAAAGATGAAATAATATATTTATATTGACTGTGTAATGGTGTCAAAAATGTGTTTTTCATTACAAAGTGTACTTTGTTAATGGTAATTGTGAAACTGACATCTCATTTTTGAGACGTTTGTATTCCTTTTTGCCTGCTTCATTTACTGCATTTTTATATTTTCTCCTTCTTCAATTAAATTCAATATTTCTTCTGTTACCCACGGGTTTCTACTAGCCCTCGTCTTTTTACCTATTTGATCCTCTGCTGCCTTCACTATTTCATCCCTCAAAGCTACCCATTCTTCTTCTACTGTATTTCTTTCCCCCATTCCTGACAATTGTTCCCTTATGCTCTCCCTAAACTCTGTACAACCTCTGGTTCTTTCAGTTTATCAAGGTCCCATCTCCTTAAATTCCCATCTTTTTGCAGTTTCTTCAGTTTTAATCTACAGTTCATAACCAATAGATTGTGGTCAGAGTCCATATCTGCCCCTGGAAATGTCTTACAATTTAAAACCTGGTTCCTAAATCTCTGTCTTACCATTATATAATCTGTCTGATACCTTTGATACCTTTTAGTATCTCCAGGGTTCTTCCATGTATACAACCTTCTTTCAAGATTCTTGAACCAAGTGTTAGCTATGATTAAGTTATGCTCTGCGCAAAATTCTACCAGGTGGCTTCCTTTTTCATTTATTGGCCCCAATCCATATTCACCTACTATGTTTTCCTCTCTCCCTTTTCCTACTCTCGAATTCCAGTCACCCATGACTTAAATTTTCGTCTCCCTTCACTACCTGAATAATTTCTTTTATCTCCTCATACATTTCATCAATTTCTTCGTCATCTGCATAGCTAGTTGGCATATAAACTTGCACTATGGACAAAATAATTCAGTTTAAGATTTATATTACAGAAAGGATTATAAGTCAAATGCAAGTCAAGCAAAATGGGGAACACAAATAATGAATATAGTAATGTGAATGAATAAACAGGTTTATAAAACAAAAGAAATTAAATCAAAATAATACATAAAATTAATTGAACACTCAAACAAAGATTTAAAGAGGAAAAACAGTGGAAGAAAGAAAAAATAGCAAATGAAGGTAATATGATATGATTAAAAAGTGACAAAGGAATAGAAATAAAACATTACATTTAAATCTATTAACTGAATAAAAATAATGATCAATGTAATACAGATACAAATATAAAAATGAAAGAGAAATTAAGTACCTGGTCCCATGTAAAATCGCTAAGCAGCTCTAAGGCTTCCTCTCTGTCCCTTGATGAATGTGGTGTGGCAGTTGGCAGTTGAAGATAGCAAAACAGAAGCTGAAGTTTTAAATCTCACATTCAATAAATCATTGACACAGGAGAATTGTGCCCACATACCGTCATTTGACCATCAGACTGACTCCCCTATATATGACATAATAATAAGCATCCCTGGTGTAGAGAAACAACTAAAAGATTTGAAAGCAAATAAATCACCAGTTCCAGATGGAATCCCAATCTGGTTTTATAAAGAGTACTTTATGGCACATTTATCGTGAACATCTCGCACAGCACAAAGTCCCAAGTTATTGGAAAGAAGCACAGATGACTCCATTATATAAGAATGGTAAAAGAATGGACTCGCAAAATTACAGACCAATATCCCTAACTTCAGTTCGTTGCAGAATCCTCGAACATATACTCAGTTTAAATATAATAAACTTTCTTGAGACTGAGGCACTTGTGTCCACAGATCAGCATGGTTTTAGAAAGAATCACTTTTGCAAAATTCAGCTTGCCCTTTTCTCACATGATAAACTGTGAACTATGGATGAGGGGTAACAGACAGATTCCATATTTGTAGATTTCCGGAAAGCATTTGACATGGTACCCCACTGCAGGGTGTTATGGAAAGTAAAAGTGACATGATAAACTACTAACTATACATGAATTGCAACAGACAGATTCCATATTTCAAGACTTCCAGAAAGCATTTGACACTGTGCTCCATTGCAGACTTATAATGAAGTTATGAGCATATGCAATAAGTTCACAGATAGGTGAATGGCTTGCAGACTTCTTGAGTAGGAGAACCCAATATATTGTCCTCCATGGTGAGTGTTCATCAGAGACAACGGTATTGCCAGGAAAGCCCAAGAGAAGTGTGATAGGACCATTGTTGTTCTCTGTATACATAAACGATTTGGCGGACAGGGTGGACAGCATTCTGATGATGCTGTGGCGTACGGTAAGGTGTCAAAGTTGAGTGACTGTAGGAATATACGAGACAACTTAGATGAAGTTTCTAGTTCCTGGGATGAATAGCAGCTAGCTCTAAATGTGGAAAACTGTAAGTTAATACAGATCAGCAGGGAAAACAAACCTGTAAGATATAGCATTACAGTGTCCTGCCTGAGTTAGTCACAGTGTTTAAATATCTGGCCGTAAATTGCAAAGTGATATGAAGTGGAACGAGCATGTGAGGACTGTGATAAGGAAAGCAAATGGTTGACTTTGGTTTATTGCGAGAATTTTAGGAAAATTTAGTTCTTGTGCAAAGGAGATGGCATGCATGAGGCTGTTGCAACCTATTCTTGAGCACTGATTATGTGTTTGGGATCTGTATCAGGTTGTATTGAAGGAAGACACTGAAGCAATTCAGAGGCCAGCCGCTAGATTTGTTACTGGTAGGTTCGAACAACGTGTAAGTGTTATGGAGATGCTTTGGGAACTCAAATGGGAATTCCTGGAGGGAAGGGGACAATATATTGAGAAACACTATTGAGAAAATGTAGAGAACTGTCATTTGACACTTACTGTTCAATGATTCTGCTGTCGCTAATATACATTGCACATAAGAATAACAAAGATAAAATACAAGAAATAGGGCTCCTACAGAGGAGTATAGACAGTCACTTTTCCCTCACTTTATTTGCGAGTGGAACGGGAGAGGAAATGACTAGTAGTGATACAGGGTACCCTCCACCACATGCTGTGCCGTAGTTTGCGGGTTATCACTCTAGGAGTAAATGTACATCTTATTTTCTCTTATTCTGCAGTTTTCATTGCTCTCCAAGAAATGCTTTCTGCGTTTATTGTGTGCTCTATTGGAAGTGCGCTGGCTCCATGGGAGCATCTAGAGAGATCTGTATTTTGGTTTGTACAGATTTCATTGGTGAATGGTTACCCCTTCCTATCTCATTGTCTTTGTCTGGTAGCGGACTTCTAATTGACCAGCTTCTCGCAGACCATGATCTGTGCCTCTTCAATGATGGTTCTCCTACCCACTTCAGTGCTGCTTATGACAGCTTTTCAGCTTCAATCTAAAGATCTCTCCCCCCTAATCTTGTGGCTTTGCTACACTGGTCACTACACTAAGACCTTTGAGACATTGACCAGTTTACAGTGATCCTGTCATTACCTTGTTACCATCAGACAGGCCAAATATCCTATTGGGCACTTCACCATTCAATGCCTATCAGTCGAATTATGTTGATGAGCTTGTGCAGTGCGTCTTAGACGCTATCATCCATGCCGTTGGACCTGCTGTTCCCCTTTCCTACAGGCTCTTGCCCCCCCCCCCCCCCCCCCCCCCCCCACACACACACACACACACACACACACACACACACACACACACACACACACACTCAGTCGATGCCATGGTGGACAAAAAGACATTGCAGTAGCTATTCGTGATCACCGACAAGCCCTGCAATGATTCGAACGATGACATTCACAGACCAACTTTATCACTTCTGAGTGAGTTCGTGCTAAGGCTTGCTATTTAATCAAATGCAGTAAGAAGGAATGCTGGGAGCCCTGTCTCTCCTCCATGGGGATTTATGCCTCTTCGTCTCAGGCGAAGGTCAAGCTCTGTGCTCTTATCAGCTACCAAAGTTCAACATCTGTTCCAGGTCTTGTCCTACAGGGTGATCTTTGCACCGATTTATTGGTTCTTGCAGAACACTTTGTGACAACATTGGAGTTCTCTTCCTATCCGCTTACCTTTTTACTGCAGAAACAAGAAGTTGAAGATCTCCCCTATGTTTCACTTCCCACCAATCTGAACTGTACAATGAACCCTTCCCTGACTGGGAACTACTTGAAGTTCTTAACTCATACCACGACTCAGCCCAGGCCCTTATTCATTCAATTCACAGTCAGATGATCCAACACCTGAAGATTCGTCAGAGGCAACATCTCCACAGGGTCTTCAACTATCTTTGGTTCCTATGTGCCCTCCCCTTGCAAAGGTGAGATAGCATAGTGGTCCCAGTTCTTAAACCAGGCAAAGAATGTAAGCTGCTTAAAAGGAAGGTTACCAGTTGTTTATGCTGGGCTCGCAAAACTTGGGAGCCTTTTATCCCCTATCAGTATGGTCTGAGGGAGGGATGATTCACAGCCGAACATCTGCTTAGGCTGGAAACAGCAGTCTGACAGGCTTTTTCTAACTGCCAGCACCTTGTTGCAGTCTTTTGTGACCTGCATAAAATGTATGACAGTGCTTGGCATCATAACATTTTACCCACCCTCCTTTACTGGGGCTTTTGAGGCCCACTGCTGATTTTTATTTGGCAGTTTTTGTCCCACCAGTTGTTCCAGGATAGATTTGACATATCAGCCAGCTTCCCATGGGCCAAGAGAACAGCTTCCCACAGGGGTCTGTGTTGAGTGTCACTCTCTTCCTCATTAACATCACTCAGCTAGTTACCTCTGTTGGGCTGCTGGTCACTCCTGCATTGTATGTCGACGATTGTTGGATTAGGTACAGCTCCCACTCAGTAGCCTCTGCTTAACGCAAGCTCCAAGGTGCTATCTGGTGGACTCTGCATGGGCTCTTTCCCATGGTTTCCACTTCTCTCCCACAAAAATATGAGTATAATGTGTTTCTGCCATTGTACCATGAACTATCCTGTCCTGGAACTCTACTTAGACTCCCAGCACCTGTACATTGTAGCACAGTCCCATTTTTTGGGACTCCCTTTTGATATAAAGCTGACCTGGCTCCCCATATTCATCACCTCAAGACTATCTTCAGGTGGTAGCATTAACAGTCTCTGCATCATTGTCCACACTTCTTCGGCTGTGGATCGTGTCACTCTTATCCATATTTACTGGGCCCTGGTTTCATCCCAGCTGGACTATGGTTGCCGGGTTTATGGCTTGGTGGGTCCTTCAGCTTTAAAAGTGTTAGATCCAGTGCACCATCATGGCGTGTGTCTGTGGAATGATGCCTTTCAGACTAGCCTTGTAGACAGTTTCCTAGAGGAAGTGGTGATCTATACCTTCAGATTTGATGGTATTATCTCTTGTTCTCCTATGCAATCGCCATTTAACAGTTTCCTAATCATCCCACATATCCCATTCTCTTTACACACCAGGGATGTCATTGTCCCGATTTCCACCCTCCGGCGGGATTACCAGGTGCGGGAATGCACCTATATCCTCTCCCTTGACTGTGTTCTCTCACACACTCCCTCATGGATGGTGCCTAGACCATCATGGATTAGGACCAGTCTCTTCGAAGGTCCTAAATTCTAGGTTGCCCACATGACAGTTTGGCATCTTGTACATCCAGTTCTTAAAGAGCTCCAGGGTGTTACCATCTTTCACCAATGGCTCTCTGTGGATCAGATGGGATATGCATTTACATCTCCTGCCAGTATGGAACACCATTCGCTGCTGAGAGCATGTAGTGTGTTTACAGTAGAGCTGACAGCCTTTAGCAGAACCTTCCATTTTCTTAAACAGGCCTCCCTTGACCATGGTTTAATATGTGCTGACTCAAGTTCAGTTTGCCTTCTTTCTTCTGCACCCAATTTTTATTCTAGGTATCGCATGCTGTTGAATAGTGGGTGCTTTTGATTGTACTGGATTGGTTTGGACAGAAGTAGGTGGGACGTTTGCTGTCTTCCTGGGGATGGCCACCTACTGACTTCCGTATCTCCTTCATCTTGCTTTTATTATTGCGATAAAAAAGATATCCATTACATTTTTAGCCTTCTTGCTTTTACTTTTCTGAATATACTGTCTAGGTCAGAACACATTCTCAATGGATCTCTCTACTTCTGGATGCACCACTCTTAGATTGCGGGACTGATGACCTTGTTCTTTGGTCCCTTACCTCCCCTCCAACCAACCAGCTAACCAACCCTGTGTTGCCCCTCTCATAAAGTGCTTGATGTTCATGAGATTCGGGTATGTGTTCAATTTGTAATGCCAGCCCTGTCTGTAGGAATTGGGGCTGTCAGTTACACGCAGGAATTGGGGATGTCAGTTACACGCAACTGCTCCTTGGACACATCCTCCCATCTATGTAAAGTGTGGGGAGCACCATTCCCCCTGTTCACTAGACTGCACAGTCTTCCAAGAGAAAAGAAATTCTGCTAATAAAGGACTATTGAGTGACTCTCATGATGACATTTGCTATGGCATTGTAACATCAGCCTCTCCTGTCACAATGCCCTCAGTTGTTGTGCCTTCTATGTTAGCTCTTTGGACCATTTGATTACACCTGCTCCACTGGTGGTTGGGGACCAGCCCCGACCCCCTCCTACTGTTGCCCTGCACCCACATCGAGAGCATTGAAACTCCAACCACCAGGAACATCAATCCCCAACCCCAGCCGAAGAAGCGACAACCTTACCAGAAAGAGGTCCCTCAGGATGCTCCCCTTCCAGGATTCTACTAATCTTCAACTGGATATCAGCCTGTGGTTGAAGGAGCCACAAGTAGCTGGTCATAGGGCTTCATATTACTCATCTGTTTCTGAAACTAGGGTAGACAAGCCCTCAGAAACATTGAAATCATCCAAGCAGAAGATGGACAAAAAGAAGACAGAAGATGGAGGTTCAGGTGGTCCCCTTGCCACCAGACTCCATGTATTCCAACTCTGTACCTGAGGCAGAATCCCTGGTGACCCCTGTGGCACCAGATCCCCCACAGAACCTGAACTAATGTGTGTTAATGCCATATCCCAGCAACTGGTGACAGCAGGTGACCTTGGAGCATGACCTGCCCGTTGTTCTCTTCTTGCCCCCACAGGATACCGATAGTGTGATCCTCCAGTGGAACTTATGCAGTTTTTTTCAACCACCTGGCTGAGATACAAGGTTGCTTATGCATTTCCCCTGATTTCTGCATTGACCTCCATGAAGTTGCTTCCCAGCATTGCAAACCCCTACCCTCCATTGTTATTGGGGCTATTTTAATAATGTAGCTGATTATGACAGAGCATTGGGTGGAGTTATTCTGGACTCTACAGCAAACATGTGCTACTCAGTATGACTTTGGAGGCTGTGGCTGTTTGTGTGAGGACGTCTCTGTATTTTAAAATCTGTAACATGTGTCTCCTTCTCGATAGGGAATTGCCTCAGAATGTGTTGTCTGCACTGATTTCTTAGCTCGCTCCCCCCCCCCCCCCCCCCTTTCCTGATTTTGTGTTACTTCAGTGCCCACAACTATTTGTAGGGTTGAAATAAAACTAATGGCCTCAGTAAAGCTATCAAAACTTCGCTCACAGAGTTGATATTTCCATTTGGTACCCTGCTCCCTCCATCCATTGGAGAGTCCATGATGAATTGTGCAAAAGTAATCATTTTCCAGTCATCCTGACCCCTCCTCATCATCATTCACCTTGGGGGTCACCTAGGTGGAACATCGGAGCCTTTCATTTCACACGCGCCATCCTGAATCCTACAATGTCCCATTAACTGAGTGGGAATTCCACAGTGCCCTAGCCGCTTGCCCTGATACAGCTCCCGGGCCAGATCGCATCCACTGTCAGATGCTGAAACACCTCTCAGTGGACTGCCAGCGATGCCTCCTCGACCTTTACAACCGTATTTGGGTTGAGGGGGATTTTCCGTCGCAATGGCGAGAAAGTATTGTTATCCCCGTTTTGAAACCTGGCAAGAACCCATTGGAGGTGGACATTAGCCTCTTCAACGTTCTTTGCAAGTTGCTCGAACGCATGGTGAGCCAGCGGTTGAGTTGGGTACTCGAGTCTTGGGGCCTTCTAGCTCCGTCTCAGGGTGGGTTCCGTAAAGGCCACTCTGGCGCCGACAATCTGGTGAGCCTGGAGTCAGCCATCCGTACGGCCTTTGCCCGCTGTCAGCACCTCGTCGCTGTCTTTTTCGACATGTGGAAGGCGTATGATACGACATGGCGCCATCACATCCTCTCTACGCTTCATGGTTGGGGTCTTCGGGGTCCACTGCCGATTTTCCTCCACAATTTTCTGTCGCATCAAACCTTCTGCGTGCAAGTCACGGCCTCCCATAGTTCCTCCCGAGTTCAGGAGAATGGGGTGCCACAGGGATGTGTTTTAAGTGTCTGCCTGTTTTTAATTGCAATTAACGGGCTCGCTGCGGCAGTGGGAACGTCTGTCTCAGCGTCCTTGTATGCTGACGACTTCTGCCTCTACTATAGCTCTATTGGCATTGCAGCTGCTGAACGTCAGCTCCAGGGCGCTATCCGTAAGGCGCAGTCTTGGGCTGTTGCACATGGCTTCCAGTTTTTGGCTGCCAAGACCTGCGTTTTGCATTTCTGCCGGCAATGAACAGTTCACCCTGAGCTGCAGCTTTATCTTGCCGGCGAACTTCTTGCTGTGGTGGAGACACATCGCTTTTTGGGTGTAGTTTTTGATGCCCTGTTGACTTGGCTCCCACATATTCGGCAGCTTAAGCAGATGTGTTGGCGGCATCTTAATGCTCTGCGATGCTTGAGGCACACCAGGTGGGGTGCCAACCGCTCTACCCCCTTACGGCTCTACCAGGCATTAATCCAGTCCCGTCTTGATTATGGGAGCCTGGCTTATGGTTCAGAATCCCCATTTGCGTTGCATGTGCTGGACCCAATTCTTCACAGTGGGATCCGACTTTCCACTGGTGCTTTCCGGACCAGCCCTGTGGACAGCATACTCGTGGAGGCAGGTGTCCCTCCACTGTGGTTACGACGCCAACATTTACTGGCCGCTTATGCTGTGCATGTTTGTAGCTTGCCTGGGCATCCTAATTATCATCTCCTGTTCCAGCAGTCAGTCGTCCATCTCCCAGAATGTTGGCCCCTGTTGGGTTGTATGATTGCGGTCCGCGTCAGAAAGCTTCTCTCTGGGCTTGGTGTTTTCCCTCTTCCACCTCCTTTGCGGGCCCCTCTGTGTACACCCCTGTGGTGTGTGTCCCGCCCTTGCCTTCTGCTTGAATTGGCACAGGGCCTGAAGGACTCAGTCCCTCCGGAGGCCTTCTGCTGCCGCTTTTTTCCATCCTAGCCACGTATCGGGGCTCTGGCATGTTTTACACTGACGGTTCGATGGTTGCTGGTTGTGTCGGTTATGCTCTAACTCTAGGGGACCATCACGAACAACGATCCTTGTCGGCTGGCTGCAGCGTTTTCACTGCTGAGCTGGTCGCCATCTTTCGTGTTTCCCTCACTCTCGTCTGGTGATGGCTGTCCAGGAGTCCCTCCATGCTCTTGCCTGTTGCAGCCGCTCTGTGGTCTTTGTGTGGACTCCAGGCCATGTTGGGATACCTGGCAATGAACACGTTGAGCGCCTGGCCAAACAGGCCACCAGTGAACTGACTCTCGACATTGGCCTCCCGGAGCCTGATTTGCGAGCAGTCATCCGCTGCAAAGTTTTTGCGCTTTGGGCCGCTGAATGACGCGATCTGACCACGCCCAATAAACTCCGTCCTATCAAGGAGTCGACGGGTGTGTGGCAGTCATCCATGCGAGCCACTCGAAGGGACTCAGTAGTCCTTTGTCGGTTCAGCATTGGTCATACCCGCGTGACCCACAGCCATTTACTGTGCCATGAGGACCCGCCTCTATGTCGCTGCGGGTCGGCTTTAAGGGTGGTCCATATTTTGTTGACCTGTCTCCTTTTAACTGTGCTCAGGCAGACATTTGCGCTGCCTGATACGCTCCCTGCCCTTTTAACAGATGACACTGCTATGACAGGCTTAGTTCTGTGTTTTATTCGGGCAGGGGGCTTTTATCATTCCATCTAAGTGTTTTTCCTTATTCTATTGATTCTGGCCTTTGGCCTACGATTTTAGTCTTAGTTTTTAGTGTGTTTCTCGGTGGTTGGCTTTTCCTTTTTTGTTTCTATGGTCGGCCAACCATTGTCACACTCTGTGTGCTTTTAATTCCTTTTGTCTGGTCTCTGTCTACGTCTTTCTTGTCCTGTGTCGTCTGTCGTCTTTCCCATTGTTGATTTTATTCTGTGTGGGTGATTTTAAGTTTTGGAACAAGGGACTGATGACCGTAGCAGTCTGGTCCCTTTAATCCTCCAAACCAACCAACCAACCACCCATGTGGGCTCTCAAAATGCTGCCCTCAGGGGCTCAGCATTCATTTGCTGAAAATGGCCTTGGCGACCTTGGGGTACCTGAGCTGGTGACTGGTATGTGCCGCCAGTCCCCTGTCACTGTAAGCTCTGGGCATACTTAAGTGAGTTGAGTAAGGCTTACCTAGCCACTCGGAGCTCTGTGTAGGTGGAGTTTTATTTCCCTAGCTGCTCGTGATAAGAGATGGATAGGTACCAACACCAAATCAAATAAGAGGACTCGTGTAGACAGTGTGTCACATTGTACGGGTATCTTGGCTTGACTTCCTGGATCATGAGGACAGTAAAGAAAAGCCCTCAGTGCACTGATGAGATGAATGGCTATTGAGGTGGGACGGTTGTTAGCGGGCAACTTCTGGGGAACCTGCCACACCTCAGTTGTGTAAGGCTTACCTAGCCACTCGGAGCTCTGTGTAGGTGGAGTTTTATTTCCCTAGCTGCTCGTGATAAGAGATGGATAGGTACCAACACCAAATCAAATAAGAGGACTCGTGTAGACAGTCCTGTAGACTCGGGATATTTAAGACTTCTAGTGTCTTTAGTAACAGAATGCTTGCTGCTGGTCAGTGTGTGTTTTTATTGGTTAAAAGGATAGAGAGAAATTTTGAAAAAGTGTCACTTTTTACATTCAGAAAGGTTTTAGAGGGGACTGCAGGTACTTCAAAATTTGTTATGTATTTACAAAATGGGAGACTGTTGGTGGAAACATCAAGTTGCCAACAAGATTCCCCCTTGGGGAATATGCCATGGAGTCTGAGCTCCACACCACGTTAGACTGCAGTAAACGTGTTGTGACATGCAGGGACCTGGTGAACATCCCCAAAAAAGACCTGAAAGTTGAATGGGCCCAAGAAGGCATTGTAGATGTGCAGAATATTATGAAAAGGGTGGAAGATGATCTGATTAAATCTGACTCGTTCAGTCTCACTTTTGATAGCCCAAAACTCCCAGAACATAATAAGCTGGGTGCTCTTCACTTAACGTTGCGCCCTATGTCCCCAGCCCAATGTGCCAGTGCGTTGGGAAAAACACTCTTGGAAATAAGCTAGGAGCCACTTGTGGCAAATGTGGTAAGGGTGCCCATTAAGGATTTGGGTGTTCCTTTCCTCCAAAGTGTGTGAACCCCTCAGGGGCTCAGCATTCGTTTGCTGAGTAACGGGAATGGCGATCCCGGGGTTCGTGAGCTGGGGTCTGGTAAACGCCACCACCCCTCTGTCACAGTAAGCTCTTGGCATGCTTCCATGACCACCGTGCAGTGCAGCAGTAGAATGTTGTCTGTTTTGGAGAACGAGTGTCGTGGCTTCACCGCCTGGACTGTGAGGAAGGTACACAACTGTATAAGAAAGCCCTCAACCTCAAGGTGTGCTACATGCTGATGAAGTGAATGGCTGTTGAGGTTAAACAGTCTCTAGCGGGCAACTTCTGGGGCACCTTCCACCCCCCCAGTTGTATAAGGCTTGCTCAGGCATGCAGGGCTCTTTCTGGGTTGATGCTTGTTTCCCTACTGTCCTGTGGGATCCCTATGGAATAGTCTTACCAAACTACTACTCCTGATGGTATACTGTCAGGTAGTGCCTATATCCACTGATCAAGAGCTCAGTTGGTCAGTCTTCCCAAAAAGAAGTCTCAGAATCATACTAACAGGACATTAGTGTGCCATAACACTTTCATTGTAATCGAGGAAATGGGAGGAACCTTTGAGAAGGTGTCCCCATTCTGTATTCCCAAGGCATTGGAAGGTATTGCTGGGTCACTAAAAAGTGTCAAACGACTTCGTTATGGAACACTTCTAGTTTAAACTGCTAATTCAACCAAAATATCTAAGCTTCTGTGATGTAAGGCCTTAGGTGACTATCCATTTGAGGCTGAGTTGTGTAACACCCTTAACTTTAGTAAGGATGTGGTTACTTGTTCCGATATGGTGGAGGAGAACCTTGCGGTGTTACGTGAAGAATGGAAAAATATGGGCATCACGGAAGTGGAGAACTGTATGAGGAAAGTCAATGGCAAATTGGAAAAATCAGCAACATTTACTGTAATGTTTAGTACTCTGGAATTACCTAAACATATCCTTGCAGGCTATAACTGTCTTAAGGTTCCAGGGTTGCCACAACTTCTGGAAATCAGGGAAATTCTAACATTCCATGGAAATATCGGGGAAATTTGAAAGAAAAACGGAAAAATCTCGTTTTTGTCTCAGTAGCCTGAAATTGTTAGTTTGCCGACATGTCATGCTTCGTCGCTGGTTGGGCGCAGCAGGGTACATGCGCCGCTTCCCAACTCTCTCATTCTTAAAGCTTCCCCCCTTCCCACCCCTCGCCTCAGCTTGCAGTCAGTGCTGCCACCACTACTTACTGCTACCCTAGCAGCTGCCGATGAGAGGCAGGGCAGCATGAGGAGTGGTTTGCATGGATGTGATTTTCAGAGTTTGTTGACTCAGCAGCCAGAGAGAATGGTCATGTGTGCATGAGTTGTCTGAGTTTTGTGTGAATGTGTGTGCGCATTCGTTTTCTGACAAAGGCTGTGGCCAAAACTTTAGTTGTGAGAGTGTGATTGTCTTTTCAATGTGCCTGTCTGTGGCCCAGCAATCATCTTTACGGTGAGCTGTTACATATCTTCATTAGTATTGATTCTCAGAGTGTTTGCGCAAGTTATCTGTTGTGTAGTTGATCACCACAGTCTCACGTCAACATGGTGTCTGTGTCACGTGAATAGTTGGCCACGAGTGAACTTCCACGATGGGCCAAAACTGCATTCCATTTCTGTGGATATCTCGAACGGATCGGGCCTGCCAATCTGAAGCCCATAGTTTCCCACTAACGTGCTGGTCTTGCTTGTCGGATCTAGTCTCACTGATCTGCCAGCAGGCTGGTTTTGTCTGTGTGTGGCATAATGCGGCGGATTTTCATGGTTTATCCATGAACCCAGGACTGTGGTGCCCCTCGGCAGGCCAGAGTCCACAGGTGATGGATTTCAGGAATTGCGACTGTCTTACCACAAGTACATTGTGCGGTGTGGCATTTTATAGACATTGTATTTATTTTTGTGCATTTTAGCACTTCGAAAGTAGTTTATATATTAGAAAGTATGGACGATAAGAAGAAGAAAATTGTGGCAGGCGCTGGAAGTTTGTACACCATGCACTCATGTATTTCTTGAAAGAAAAATCACACAATACCTGTAGAATAATAGACATAACACAGTGAGTAATAACCGACAATAACGAACATAGTAGAACCAACTTTTTATTCGCGGTCACCTATAGTGTTGGTTTACACAGCTCTTCCCCCCACCTATATATTTGTTTCAGGGGGCCTACTTTTTCTGAGGTTATTTCTGAAAGCAGCAGAGGTATTTTAAATATGTCTTGTGACTCCAACAAAATGCATATTCTTGTCACCAAATGTGTTTCGCTTTATTTAAATAAAATAACATTAATGATTTTAATGAAACATACATACCATTTGGCTTGCTTTCTCCATCGAAAAACATTTCATTACACAAGATGTTGATGTTAGTACTTAAGATTTTTGCTCACACCTTGCAGAAAGTGTGAGATATACGAGGAAAGGAAAATTCAGGAGTTGAAAATAAAGAGATTCATACTCTATGGTGAAGCTAGCTTTCAAAGCTATGCAGTCTCCAGTTTTTGCTACTTCTTTTGCATCACCCCTTAAGATGTCAATTGCCAAGTGCAATGCCTCCACACAAAATCAGACCACAGATTCAAGTACGAGCACATGCACTTGCCGGTGTACCTGTGGATGAAACGCTCCACTTGAAACTGAAGTTGTTTGCAAGCCGTTGGCAATGGGTTTACCACCTAATCTACATACCACTACCCACTATCAGAAGCCAACCAAGCCCTCCTCGCAACCCAGGCATCCACCTCCTCCCATCAGTAAAGAAAAACATCTTTTGAAAAGTAGTTCCAAGTCCAAAAAAGTGGTTGTTAAACCTTCAGATCGGCAAGCTCTCTCCCTGTCTGACGGGGACTATGCTTTGGGTGTATGGACTTCCAATCAGAGGAACCAGAGAGCTGGGAACTGGCCAATGTTCCCCCTGACCTCCCCAGTAAATCACCACCTCCAACGGAGAAAGAAAAGGACAATCATCGCTAAACAATGGCTTCGACAGGGAATTCTGTATTGCAGTGGAATTTAAATTGATATTGCTCACATTTGGAAGAATTACAGCTCCTGGTCGAGGAGAAACCGTTCTGCATCTACTTACGAGAAACACATCTTGAAGTCACTGACACACCTGCATTGTAGGATTACCATCCATACAGGAAGGATGACACTACTGGAGACAAGACTAAAGGTAGAGTGGCTGTTTTTACTGATGACAGATGCCATTCCTCTCCTGTCCCTCTTACCACAGCCATGAAAGCAATTGCTGTGAAATTTGTTGCACCTTTTACCATCACAATGTGTTCTTCGTACCTTCTGCCTAATGATGCTCTGGATGCAGGCACACTGGCAGAACTCTTCCTGGCACTCCCATGCCCATTCCTCCTTTTGGGGGACTTAATGTGCTGTGGGGCTCGGCTACCACCTGCTCTAGGGGTCGGATGAGCAAGCAACTTGTCCATTTTGAGAATATCTACCTTCTGAATGTGGGCCAGATGACACACTTTTCCACTGCTACAGGGTCTTTTTCAGCCATTGACCTTTGTTGCCCCCGCTCCCCCCCCCCCCCCCCCCCCCCCACACACACACACACACACACACACACACACACACACACACACTCAGTCGATGCCATGGTGGACAAAAAGACATTGCAGTAGCTATTCGTGATCACCGACAAGCCCTGCAATGATTCGAACGATGACATTCACAGACCAACTTTATCACTTCTGAGTGAGTTCGTGCTAAGGCTTGCTATTTAATCAAATGCAGTAAGAAGGAATGCTGGGAGCCCTGTCTCTCCTCCATGGGGATTTATGCCTCTTCGTCTCAGGCGAAGGTCAAGCTCTGTGCTCTTATCAGCTACCAAAGTTCAACATCTGTTCCAGGTCTTGTCCTACAGGGTGATCTTTGCACCGATTTATTGGTTCTTGCAGAACACTTTGTGACAACATTGGAGTTCTCTTCCTATCCGCTTACCTTTTTACTGCAGAAACAAGAAGTTGAAGATCTCCCCTATGTTTCACTTCCCACCAATCTGAACTGTACAATGAACCCTTCCCTGACCGGGAACTACTTGAAGTTCTTAACTCATACCACGACTCAGCCCAGGCCCTTATTCATTCAATTCACAGTCAGATGATCCAACACCTGAAGATTCGTCAGAGGCAACATCTCCACAGGGTCTTCAACTATCTTTGGTTCCTATGTGCCCTCCCCTTGCAAAGGTGAGATAGCATAGTGGTCCCAGTTCTTAAACCAGGCAAAGAATGTAAGCTGCTTAAAAGGAAGGTTACCAGTTGTTTATGCTGGGCTCGCAAAACTTGGGAGCCTTTTATCCCCTATCAGTATGGTCTGAGGGAGGGATGATTCACAGCCGAACATCTGCTTAGGCTGGAAACAGCAGTCTGACAGGCTTTTTCTAACTGCCAGCACCTTGTTGCAGTCTTTTGTGACCTGCATAAAATGTATGACAGTGCTTGGCATCATAACATTTTACCCACCCTCCTTTACTGGGGCTTTTGAGGCCCACTGCTGATTTTTATTTGGCAGTTTTTGTCCCACCAGTTGTTCCAGGATAGATTTGACATATCAGCCAGCTTCCCATGGGCCAAGAGAACAGCTTCCCACAGGGGTCTGTGTTGAGTGTCACTCTCTTCCTCATTAACATCACTCAGCTAGTTACCTCTGTTGGGCTGCTGGTCACTCCTGCATTGTATGTCGACGATTGTTGGATTAGGTACAGCTCCCACTCAGTAGCCTCTGCTTAACGCAAGCTCCAAGGTGCTATCTGGTGGACTCTGCATGGGCTCTTTCCCATGGTTTCCACTTCTCTCCCACAAAAATATGAGTATAATGTGTTTCTGCCATTGTACCATGAACTATCCTGTCCTGGAACTCTACTTAGACTCCCAGCACCTGTACATTGTAGCACAGTCCCATTTTTTGGGACTCCCTTTTGATATAAAGCTGACCTGGCTCCCCATATTCATCACCTCAAGACTATCTTCAGGTGGTAGCATTAACAGTCTCTGCATCATTGTCCACACTTCTTCGGCTGTGGATCGTGTCACTCTTATCCATATTTACTGGGCCCTGGTTTCATCCCAGCTGGACTATGGTTGCCGGGTTTATGGCTTGGTGGGTCCTTCAGCTTTAAAAGTGTTAGATCCAGTGCACCATCATGGCGTGTGTCTGTGGAATGATGCCTTTCAGACTAGCCTTGTAGACAGTTTCCTAGAGGAAGTGGTGATCTATACCTTCAGATTTGATGGTATTATCTCTTGTTCTCCTATGCAATCGCCATTTAACAGTTTCCTAATCATCCCACATATCCCATTCTCTTTACACACCAGGGATGTCATTGTCCCGATTTCCACCCTCCGGCGGGATTACCAGGTGCGGGAATGCACCTATATCCTCTCCCTTGACTGTGTTCTCTCACACACTCCCTCATGGATGGTGCCTAGACCATCATGGATTAGGACCAGTCTCTTCGAAGGTCCTAAATTCTAGGTTGCCCACATGACAGTTTGGCATCTTGTACATCCAGTTCTTAAAGAGCTCCAGGGTGTTACCATCTTTCACCAATGGCTCTCTGTGGATCAGATGGGATATGCATTTACATCTCCTGCCAGTATGGAACACCATTCGCTGCTGAGAGCATGTAGTGTGTTTACAGTAGAGCTGACAGCCTTTAGCAGAACCTTCCATTTTCTTAAACAGGCCTCCCTTGACCATGTTTTAATATGTGCTGACTCAAGTTCAGTTTGCCTTCTTTCTTCTGCACCCAATTTTTATTCTAGGTATCGCATGCTGTTGAATAGTGGGTGCTTTTGATTGTACTGGATTGGTTTGGACAGAAGTAGGTGGGACGTTTGCTGTCTTCCTGGGGATGGCCACCTACTGACTTCCGTATCTCCTTCATCTTGCTTTTATTATTGCGATAAAAAAGATATCCATTACATTTTTAGCCTTCTTGCTTTTACTTTTCTGAATATACTGTCTAGGTCAGAACACATTCTCAATGGATCTCTCTACTTCTGGATGCACCACTCTTAGATTGCGGGACTGATGACCTTGTTCTTTGGTCCCTTACCTCCCCTCCAACCAACCAGCTAACCAACCCTGTGTTGCCCCTCTCATAAAGTGCTTTCATTACACAAGATGTTGATGTTAGTACTTAAGATTTTTGCTCACACCTTGCAGAAAGTGTGAGATATACGAGGAAAGGAAAATTCAGGAGTTGAAAATAAAGAGATTCATACTCTATGGTGAAGCTAGCTTTCAAAGCTATGCAGTCTCCAGTTTTTGCTACTTCTTTTGCATCACCCCTTAAGATGTCAATTGCCAAGTGCAATGCCTCCACACAAAATCAGACCACAGATTCAAGTACGAGCACATGCACTTGCCGGTGTACCTGTGGATGAAACGCTCCACTTGAAACTGAAGTTGTTTGCAAGCCGTTGGCAATGGGTTTACCACCTAATCTACATACCACTACCCACTATCAGAAGCCAACCAAGCCCTCCTCGCAACCCAGGCATCCACCTCCTCCCATCAGTAAAGAAAAACATCTTTTGAAAAGTAGTTCCAAGTCCAAAAAAGTGGTTGTTAAACCTTCAGATCGGCAAGCTCTCTCCCTGTCTGACGGGGACTATGCTTTGGGTGTATGGACTTCCAATCAGAGGAACCAGAGAGCTGGGAACTGGCCAATGTTCCCCCTGACCTCCCCAGTAAATCACCACCTCCAACGGAGAAAGAAAAGGACAATCATCGCTAAACAATGGCTTCGACAGGGAATTCTGTATTGCAGTGGAATTTAAATTGATATTGCTCACATTTGGAAGAATTACAGCTCCTGGTCGAGGAGAAACCGTTCTGCATCTACTTACGAGAAACACATCTTGAAGTCACTGACACACCTGCATTGTAGGATTACCATCCATACAGGAAGGATGACACTACTGGAGACAAGACTAAAGGTAGAGTGGCTGTTTTTACTGATGACAGATGCCATTCCTCTCCTGTCCCTCTTACCACAGCCATGAAAGCAATTGCTGTGAAATTTGTTGCACCTTTTACCATCACAATGTGTTCTTCGTACCTTCTGCCTAATGATGCTCTGGATGCAGGCACACTGGCAGAACTCTTCCTGGCACTCCCATGCCCATTCCTCCTTTTGGGGGACTTAATGTGCTGTGGGGCTCGGCTACCACCTGCTCTAGGGGTCGGATGAGCAAGCAACTTGTCCATTTTGAGAATATCTACCTTCTGAATGTGGGCCAGATGACACACTTTTCCACTGCTACAGGGTCTTTTTCAGCCATTGACCTTTGTTGCCCCCGCTCCCCCCCCCCCCCCCCCCCCCCCCCCCGTTATTGCAGACTCAGTTCAGTGGGAAGTAGCTCCAGGTTTACATTATAGTGATAACTTCCCTGTGTGGATTTGTCTGCTGACTAGGACAGTGACTGACAGCCAACCACGCAGATGGATGATACAAAGGGCAAATTGGTTGCAGTACAGTCAACAGGCTATATTTGAACAAAAGCATTGTGCACAGGACAGTGGCCCATATCACTTGTGAGATCCAGTGGGCTGCCACAGAGTCCATCCACCGATCTAGTAACCACCTCATATGGCGGCCTGCCTGTACCTTGGTGGAATGATGGCTGTTGATTGGCAATCGAGGCCAGACGAACAGCTCTGTGGAACTTCAGACACTGTCCAACTACAAAAAACCTTCATGCCTTCAGATTTGCGAGAGGACATGCGAGGTGAATGATAAAAGAACAGAGGTGGGCTTCCTGGAGGCAATCCACGACATCCATTAATAGGTCCACTTCCACTGCGCAAGTTTGGGAATCAATAAGACCAATTTCAGACAAGGTTGGTACACATCCCCTCATGGCCTTTTTAAGTAATGGGGTCTTGATGGATATGCCAGAAGACATGGGTCAGGTTTTAGCTGAACACTTCCTCACTGTTACTGCGTCATCCAGACAAGCTCCTGCTTTTCAGGTGTTCCTTAGGACTGCAGAGATGAAGCTCAATTTCTTCTCGCATAATGAGGAAGTCAGCCACCATCCATTCTCCATGTGGGAACAGGAATCAGCTTTGTCTGCAGCCAGAGACACTGCTCCAGGATCTGATGTGATCCATTATGCCATGCTTCGTCATCTGTGCCCAGAATCGAAAGAACAGCTCCTCTCTTGTTTCAATCGGATTTGGTTTGATGGACAGTACCTCTAGACTTGGAAGGCAGCAATATTAATTCCATTCTGGAAACCAGGTAAGGACCGTAGTGCCACTAACAGTTACCGGAGTGTAGCCCTTACCAGTTGTATGGGTAAGACTCTTGAACTCATGATCAGCTGCCACCTGGTCTGGCTGCTTGAATCCTGAGGTCACCTGAGCCACTCCCAGTTCGGTTTCAGGCATTATCATTCCACCTTGGACAACTTAATTCTACTGGAGACGGCGATACAGGAGTCGTCCTTATGCTGGAACCATTTGGTTTGTGTGTGTGTGTTTTTTTTAAAAAAACCTTGAAAAATCATATGACACTACTTGGCAGTACATCATCCTTCACCAACTTCATGGATGGGGACTACGTGGACACCTGTCACTTATTATCCAATCCTTTCTCAAGGACTAGTGTTTTCGATATCATGTTGGCGATGCCTTGTCTGACTGCTGTGTTGAAGAGAATGGGATCCCCCAAGGCAGTGTCACATTGTTTTCCATCACTATCAGTGGTGTTTCCTCTGCAGTCAGGAGTCCTGTCAAATGCTTTTTGTTTGTAGATGACTTTGCACTTTTCTACTCTTCCTCTGATCTTGACAACAACGAGGCAGCTACAGCTGACCATTAGGAGGATGGAAACCTGGGCCATGACAACTGGTTTTTGGTTCTTACCCGAGCAGACTAAATGTGTCAATTCTAACTGTGCTTGATGCAAGTTTTAACCAACCAGTGCTCACAATGGGCGACAATATTTTAACGTTTTCAAGAAACTGTGCACTTTTGGGTTTATTATTTGACTTGAAATTAACTTGGCTCCCACACCTGAAAGACCTACGAACAGAGAGCTTCCAGTCATTGAATATTTTGAAATGCCTTAGCAGAAAAACATGAGGAACTGACAGGTGCCACCTCGTGCAGTTTTATAGGGCATATGTTCAATCATGTTTAGATTATGCCAGCATGGTCTAAGGACCAGCCCATCCTTCCTACCTTGAGATGTTAGATACTGTCCACCCTGAGGACATTTGGATATCAACTGGAGCCTTTTGGACCAGCCCAGTTTCGAGTGTGTGGAGAGGCTGGTGAACTACCACTCTGGTTTTGGCGACGTATCCTTTTGGCTCAACAGAAGCTGAAAATCTCAGCGTCTCCTCAGTCATTAGCGTTTAGTGCAATGATTCAACCCACCTTTTTGATGACTACTCCATGTGACCAAGCCATTTGGGATATGTGCTACAGACTGTCTGAAAAATCTGGATATATCAGACCTCCAAATACACAGCCAGGGATGGAATGTGTTGCTGCCTTGGCATCTTCTGAGGCCCAAAATGATTTTAAGCTTGACACAGTATAAGAAAGCATATACTCCAGATTATGTTTCTACAACTGTGTTTTCATCCATTTTAAGTAAGTACCACAGTTTTATTGTTCTTTATACAGATGGATCCCAGCAAGAGAATGTCCTTGGCTGTTCTGCTGTTTTCCCTGATAGAATTTTTAAATTGCACCTTCCAGAACAATTTACAAATTATCATGTGGAATTATATGGCATTCTGATGGCACTGGAGAGGATTCACAGACATCACCGTACAACTCGCTTAGTGCACTACAAGCACTTCACCAAATGTATCCAGTACACTAGGTGATTCAGCTCATCCATGACTGCTTACAGTGGCTCCAACACCATGGCAAGGAGGTGATCTTTTGCTGGGTACCTGGCCACACCGGGATACAGGGAAGCGATACGGCCAACAAAGCCACCAAGGATGCATGTCGGGATGGTGCTGTCTGTAGATGTCCATCCTATTGCATGTCGTAATCTCGTTTTCTGACAGATGCATCGTGCATCAGTGGGAGACTGAATGGTTGCAGATGGCAGGAAACGAGCTGCCTTCACTCAAGTCGGCCACATACGCACGGTGGACTTCATGTCAACCTCACTGTTGGAAGGAAGTAGGGAAGACTGGGTGAAATGCAACCCCATGATAGACAGCTACCATCTTACAGTGGAGGGGGGAAGGAGAGACTAAAACTGCTTGCACGGGAATGCACCCTGTTGCTATGTTTGCAAGAAACATATTTTGAAGCCACTGATGCCCTGTGCTACAGGCTAGACCCTTCACCAAAAGGATGACCTTACTGGGGACAGAGCCAAGGGAGGGGTTGCTGTGTTTGTCAGTAACACACATCACTCCTTTGCTCTCCCCCTGCCTACTGACCTGCAAGCAATTGCTGTCGAAATTCATGTATGTCAGGATCACTGTTTACTAGCTGTATCTACCTCCTCGAGATGCAATAGACTCTGAGGCTCTTATAGATCTTGTGGGAAAACTCCCGCAACTATTTTTTGTACTGGGAGACCTCTTGTGGTCCTCAACCTTTACTTGCCCTCGGGGTTGGGTTTTGAAGAGCCTCATCACATCTCACGAGCTGTGTATCAACACCACAGGTAATCACACTCATTTCTGTACTGTTACTGGGTCATCCTCAGCCATCGACCTCTCTTTCTGCTCTCCAGTCCTCGCAAACTCTGTTCAATGAGAGATCATTGATGACATTCATTCTTCTGGCCACTTCCCGTTGTGCATTCATGTACGGGATGTAATATTCCTTGAAGAGAAGCCACAAAATCTAATGGTCAGCAAGGCTAACTGACACTGTTCAACCAGCTGACTGTGTTTGAACACCGCAACAGCGTCCAGGAATGGGTGACTACATCATACAAGTGATCAATCATGCCGCTGACTTATCCACCCCAAAGCCCTCAAGTCATCTTTGGAGGCGACCTGTACCTTGGTGGACAGATGAGTGCTGTTCAGCAATCCAGGACAGCCATGCGGCTCTTTGATGATATAAATGCTGCCTAACAGCAGGCCACCTCACAGAGTTTAGTGTTGCGAAAGGCAAGGCTCGATGCATAACTAAGGAGGGCAAGAAAATGTTATGTTAAGTGTTTCTGGACTCTTATCAAGTGTTCCATTTGTTCTATGAGAGTATGGGAAGCCATAAAGAGGATTTCCTGTAAACACAGCCATTTACCAATAGTTGCAGTGCTGATACAGGGGTGTGTCCAAACAACACCCAAAGACAACGCTCAGACGCTGGCAGAGCATTTTGCAAAAGCTACTGCCAATTCCAGCCAGGATTCAGTATTTTGCCACTACCATACGACTGTAGCGAGATGCCAGTTGGACTTCAGATCCAACAGTTCTGAGTGCTACAACTCCCCTTTCTCCATGTGGGACTTGGAATCGGCCCTGTCTGAGGCTCAGGACACTGCACTTAGTCACAACCAAATCCTGTACTGCATGCTTTGACATTTGCCAGCAGTGTCAAAGGAAATCCTCCTCTAATGTTTTAATTTGATGTGACGGACAGAGTACTTCCCCAGCTTGTGGAGAGAGGCAATATTTACTGGAGTATCGCCTTAATGAGCTGTGTGGGAAAGACGATGGAGCACATGGTTAACCATCATCTGCTCTGATTGTTACAGACCAGGCAACTCCTTAGCTGCCCTCAGTGTGGATTCTAGGGATTTTGGTCCACTGTCGACAATGTGACCCTGCTAGAGGTGCTATTCAGCAGTCTTTCCTACATAAATATAACTGTATTGGAATATTCTTTGATACCGGTAAGGCATATAATACTACTTGGAGAGACAGTATTCTTGCGCAACTGCATCAGTGGAGCTTTTGTAGCCAGCACACCTTCTTCATACAATCTTTCCCATCTCAATGGTTTTTTAAGACCTGAGTTGATGACACACTGACAGATTGTTTTGAGCAGTAGAA
Organism: Schistocerca piceifrons; assembly: GCF_021461385.2. Lineage (NCBI taxonomy): Eukaryota > Metazoa > Arthropoda > Insecta > Orthoptera > Acrididae > Schistocerca > Schistocerca piceifrons. Next base: position 388,369,043 of record NC_060149.1, on the reverse strand, counting down.
TTGTGTCCATCAGGGCAATTGTGTCCATCAGGGCAGTGTTTTAAATGTTACTCTCTTTGCCATAGCCATAAACAGTATCATGTCAACAGCAAGGAGTCCTGTACAGTGCCCCTTATTTGTGGACAATATTGCTGTTTTATGTTCCTCCTCCGGTGTTGCAATGGTGACCCATAAGTTGCAACTTACAGTGCATTGGTTGCAGGAGTGGTCTGCAAAGATGGGTTTTGAGATTTTTGCAGAGAAATTTGTGTGTGTTCATTTTAATTGTTCTCATCGTATTTTGAATTGACCAATCTTGCGTATGAGGGACACCATTCTACATTTTAAAGACTCTGTGAGGTTTCTGGGCCTTATTTTTTACTTCAAACTGTCATGCTTACCACACCTGAGAGACCTGAAAGCCAGAACCCTGAAGGCACGGGATATCATGGAGTGCCTTAGCTACTTGTATTTGGGAGCAGACAGGACATGTCTGATCCAGTTTGATAGGGCATTTTTGCATTCATGGCTAGAGAATCACTGCATAGTATACAGGTTAGTGAGGCCATCTTACCTAAAGATTGTTGATGCTATCCACCATGAGGGAATTAGGCTAGCTGCAGGCACTTCCAGGACCAGCCCCATAACCAGTATCTGTGCTGAGGCTGAGGAACCATCACTCACCATCTGGCATCAGCTCTTCATGGCGCATCAGGCATGTAAGTTCCTCACAGCTCTGAATTCATCAACATACCATACTGATGCTCATTCATGCCTGGAATACCTTTTCTCCACATCCACAAGCAACACTGCCTTTTGTGATCTGTGTGCAATGTGTGCCAAGTCGCTTGGTGTGGAGCACATACAGCCACAAACCCAGGGTTTTAACTGCCTACCATCATGGTTACTGCAGAGACCCATGGTGGTTTTGGATTTAGTGCAGTACAGGAGAGATTTCACTTCTGCTTCTGTTTTTAGTAAGATATTTTCTGACATTTTATATGAGCGCGACAACTGTGTTGCTGTCTTTACGGATGGGAATCCTTTGGTTGCTCTGTTTTCATGAATCGTGTTCTCAAGGTCTAACTGCCTGAAGACTTGACTGTCTTTGACACAGAGTTATATGTGCTCTTTCAGGCACTGGAGCAGATGAGACGTTCTTCTAGTGCTAAATTTCTTGTCTGTTCTGATTCTCCGAGTGTCCTTTACTCTCTACAACGTTTTTACGCAGCACATAAAATAGTTCAGAGTATCCAGGATGCCGTCCTAGAACTATTATGATTGGGGAAGGAGGTGTCTTTCTGCTGGGTACCAGGGCACATGATTATTGCAGGGAATGAAAGGGCAGATCTAGCAACCAAGGAGGCTTGTGGTGATCCTCAGCTAGTTCAGTGTGCCATCCTCTGCATGCTGTAGTCTCGATGTCTTGCTTTGGTGAGAGGATGAGTGGTTGGAAGTGACGTACAATACACACTGTGTAGTAAAGCCCACAATGTCCCTGTGGCATACCTGCTTCCAGCCATGTCGATGACATGAGGTTCTCCTTTCGTGACTTCACATAGGCCACATTCCTATGATGGGTGGCTTCTTGCTCTGGCTAGAGGACCCTCCAATGTGTGGTGCTTGTGGCATATAGATCACTGTGTACCACATTTTATTGGGCTGTGTTTTATTTTTCGACCAGTGGGGCGGAGTTGCTGACAGATCTGCCATCTATTTTAAGTAACATTCAAATGAATGTGGTTTGAGTTTTAATGTTTTTTAAATTTCGCAACATTTTTCCCAAGGTTTTAGGGAGATGGTTTTAATGTGCTAACAGGGCGACTGACTCACCCATGTTTTTTGAAAGTGGTCAGCCAGTGACATTTCCCTGTGCCTTTCTTTTAGCTTCTTTGTCGTTTTACTTGTGTTTTAATCTCATGTATAGCTACTTTTACTCTTTCTCTGTTGTTTTAGTGCATGTGAGGTAGTGAGTTTGTGGTCAATTCGAGTGAGGTGGAAGTGAGTGCATGAGTCTGCAACAATTTTAGATTTTATCCACATTTGCTTGTTTTAATTAGTGTGAGGGCACTGATAACCTTGCTGTTTAGTGATACACACACACACACACACACACACACACACACACACACACACAAAGCTGACGGGGATGCCTTTGCCTCTGCCATCGGCCTTAGTACCATGCCACCTGGAAGTATTGTGCGGCTGTCCATAGCTCAACCACAGCCATTCTATTGGCAGCAGACTTAGCAGTCCCCTATTCATTGAGATCCTCCTGCCAGAAGACAGTATCTTGATTGACTACAGAAATCGCAGTGAACTTCAGAGATCACAAATGGGCTCTCCAATGTCATAAATGACAACCTTCAATGAGCATCTGATCGCCTTTAAATGGCTCTGTGCCCAGGTCTGTCATCTAATGAAATGGCAGAAACAAAACTGCCGAGAACAGTGTGATACTACCATTGGACTGTGTACCCATTCTTTGTAGGTTTGGGCAAAGGTTTAATGCCACTATGGACACCATTATCTGACAGATGTACCTGTTGTATCCCTGACTGGTGTTGTCTGTACACATCCAGATGCTTTTGCTGTACATGTTGCTCAGCATTCTGCTCGAAGGTCTGCATCTGAGAATTATCAGCCCGTGTTCCATGTCCTCAAACAGTGGGTGGAGGAAAATCACTCAGCTTACACTACATGTATAATGCTCCATTCAGTGAGTGGGAATTCCTCAGTGCCCTTACTGTTGGCCCTGACATGGCTCCAAGGCCAAACCACATCCACAGCTAACACACCTATTGGTGGACTTCCAGTTTCATGTCCTTTCCATTTTCAACTGTATCTGGACCAAGGGTGAGTTCCCATCTCAGTGGTGACAAAGTGCGATGGTCCTGGTACTGAAATTGGATAAACACTCCTTTGAGATGGACAGCTATTACCCAATTAGTTTCACTGTTGTTACCTGAAAGTTGCTCGAACAATTGACGAGCTGGTGGGTAGGTACCGTGAGTTTCAGGGCTCTTTCGCTCCATTCCAGGCAGTTTTTGCCAAGGTCACTCTAGTGCTGATAATTTGATCTGCCTGGAGTCTGCTGTCTGGTCAGCTTTTGCCTGGCATCAACACTGTATCACTGCGTTCCTCGACTTGCAAAAGTCTTATGTCACCACAAGTGTCATCAGATCATTGTTACCCTACATGAGTGGGGTCTCCAGGGGCACACTCCCGATTTTTGTGTGGAACTTCCTATTTTTTAAAATTTTTATTTACTTTTATTTACATGTCAAGTTCCGTAGGACCAAATTGAGGAGCAAATCCCCAAGATCATGGAATGTGTCAGTACATGAAATTAAAACATAATAGTATTAATTAAATGTTTATGAACCTGAAAAAAGTCAATCCATAAGTTTAAGTAAATTCAATCAACTATGCAACAAAAATCAGCTTGATTTTTCAAGGAACTCCTCGACAGAATAGGAGTGACCCATGAGGAAAGTCTTCAGTTTCGATTTGAAAGGGTGTGGATTACTGCTAAGATTTTTGAATTCAAGCGGTAGCTTATTGAAAATGGATGCACCAGTATACTTCACACCTTTCTGCACAAGAGTTAAGGATGCCCAATAAAAATGCAGGTTTGATTTCTGCCGAGTATTAACTGAGCGATATATATAATGGTTATTACAAATGATTGAAGCGATTTCACAGCTCTACAATAACTTTATTATTTGAGATATTTTCACAATGCTTTGCACACACATACAAAAACTCAAAACGTTTTTTTAGGCATTCACAAATGTTCAATATGTGCCCCTTTAGTGATTCGGCAGACATCAAGCCGATAATCAAGTTCCTCCCACACTCGGCACAGCATGTCCCCATCAATGAGTTCGAAAGCATCGTTGATGCGACTTCGCAGTTCTGGCACGTTTCTTGGTAGAGGAGGTTTAAACACTGAATCTTTCACGTAACCCCACAGAAAGAAATCGCATGGGGTTAAGTCGGGAGAGCGTGGAGGCCATGACATGAATTGTTGATCATGATCTCCACCACGACCGATCCATTGGTTTTCCAATCTCCTGTTTAAGAAATGCTTCTGCTTTAGCCTTTTCCATAAGATTTTCCAAACCGTCCGCTGTGGTACGTTTAGCTCCCTGCTTGGTTTATTCGTCGACTTCCACGGCTACGCGTGAAACTTGCCCGCACGCGTTCAACCGTTTCTTCGTTCACTGCAGGCCGACCCGTTGATTTCCCCTTACAGAGGCATCCAGAAGCTTTAAACTGCGCATGCCATCGCCGAATGGAGTTAGCAGTTGGTGGATCTTTGTTGAACTTCGTCCTGAGGTGTCGTTGCACTGTTATGACTGACTGATGTGAGTGCATTTCAAGCACGACATACACTTTCTCGGCTCCTGTCGCATTTTGTCTCACTGCGCTCTCGAGCGCTCTGGCGGCAGAAACCTGAAGTGCGGCTTCAGCCGAACAAAACTTTGAGTTTTTCTATGTATCTGTAGTGTGTCATGACCATATGTCAATGAATGGAACTACAGTGAATTTATGAAATCGCTTCAATCATTTGTAATATATATATATATATATATATATATATATATATATATATATATACACTCTTTGCCTTTACAAATGTCTGCTTGTGTCTGTGTATGTGCGGATGGGTGTGTGTGTGTGTGTGTGTGTGTGTGTGTGTGTGTGTGTGTGTGTGTGCCTGTCCTTTTTTCCCCCTAAGGTAAGTCTTTCCGCTCCCGGGATTGGAATGACTCCTTACCCTCTCCCTTAAAACCCACATCCTTTTGTCTTCCCTCTCCTTCCCTCTTTCCTGATGAAGCAACCATTTGTTGTGAAACCTTGAATTTTGTGTGTATGTTTGTGTGTCTATCGACCTGCCAGCGCTTTTGTTTGGTAAGTCTCATCATCTTTGTTTTTAGATATATTTTTCCCACGTGGAATGTTTCCCTCTTTTCAAAATACGCAGACTCATGAATAGGGGTCAGCAAGAGGTTTATGAACTTACACCACTTATTGCCCGAACCCCCAATTTCTGAGCCAAAAATATCCTTTTAGAATGGGAAGAGTGACCCCAAAATATAATACCATACCACATAAACGAATGAAAACAAGCAAAGTAGACTAATTTTTGTGTCGAACAATCACTCATTTCAGATACCATTCGAATAGTAAAAATGGCAGCATTAAGTCTTTGAACAAGATCCTGAACATGGGCTTTCCACGACAGTTTACTATCTTTCTGAACACCTAGAAATTTGAACTGCAGTTTCACTAATCATATGACCATTCTGTGAAATTAAAACGTCACGTTTTGTTGAATTGTATGTTGGAAACTGTAAAAACTGAGTCTTACTGTGATTTAGCATTAGTTTATTTTCTACAAGCCATGAACTTATGTCATGAACTATGCTATTTGAGACCGAGTCAATGTTGCACACAACATCCTTTACTACCAAGCTAGTGTCATCAGCAAACAGAAATATTTTAGAGTTACCCGTAATACTAGAGGGCATATCATTTATATAAATGAGGAACAGTGGTGGCCTCAACACTGATCCCTGAGGCACTCCCCACTTGACTGTACCTCACTCAGACACCATATCACAATCATTCTCAACATTGTAAATAGTGACCTTTTGCTCTGTTGCTAAAGTAAGAGGTGAACCAGTTGTACTAAACTATGTGAATAACGTTCACAGTCTTTGTGAACATCTTGCATGGATAATAATTTAGGAATATGAGCTAGATTTCCTGTTTCCAACTGACTCACCCAAAGTGTCAATTTCATTTTAAAAGCTCGTATTCGATCTATGAAATGAGTATTTAGCAGATCTTTACCTTGTAGTGAAATGTTCAAAGCATTCAGATGGCTAGTTAAATCTGCTAAGAACGCGAGATCACATTTCCATGAAGGCTCTTTCAATTCAGGAACACCCATGTTATTTAGTTCCATGAACATATTTATCTTATCTAATAGGCAAAAAAATCGATTTAATAATTCGCCACGACTAAGCCAGCGGACCTCGCTGTATTAAGGCAGGCTATCATACTGGCTTTCTACATCCTCAAGAAAGCTTTTAAATTGCCTGTGTTGTAGCCCATGCTTCCTTATATAATTGGTTGTACGAACAACAGCACTCATCACATTTTTTAGAGCGATACTCTTTGCACATAATTTTTTCTGGTGGATCACACAGTGAACGTCCCTTATTTCATTCGGCACGGTCAGTTTGTGCATTTTCTCCTTCAACAGCGCAACGAAACCTGATTTTTTTCCCTGTCATCGCTGGTGCACCGTCTGTAGACACTGAAACTAAAGAATTCCACGACAATCCTATATTTTCAACACTTTCTTCAACACTGCTTAAAATATCACCTCCGATTGTAGTGTTCTTCATGGCTATTACATCGAGGAGCTCCTCCCTCACCTGAAGATTTCTATTAACACCTCTAATAAATATGGCAAGCTGTGCTGTTCCAGTGATATAAGCACTTTCGTCCAGAGCTAGAGAATACGCCATAAAATCTTTACAGATATTTTCAAGCCGGCTCTGGACGTCGTCTGCCATGTCCTGTATGCGACACATAATGGTCATGTTAGATAATGGCACAATCCGAAACTGTTCAACTTGAGATGGACACAAATGTTCCGCTGCAACTACCAAACATTCTTTTATTAAATCGCCATCAGTGAAGGGGCGCAAGGATTTTGCTAAAAGCAAAGCAATTTTGTAACTCACTCTGAGAGCTGCCTCGGTTGATTTTTCTTCGTCGTCCAGATCTTCTTCGGATAGCTTCCTTTTAAGTTTAATAACTTCCTGTGCACGATCTGGTCCATCACATTTTCCTAAAAGAATTCAGCGTTTTATGACATACTAAACATTTTGCAACACCATCTTTTTCTGTAACCCGATACAATTCATCCCAATGGGGGTTGAACTGCGAAAGCATGGTTGGGGTTACACAACGGTGACTTGACATGATTCTTAACCAGCGAAGTGACTGTTATCTGAGCTGATCGTAGTATTTTAAACGTTACACAGTCGGCGCGAATTCAATAGGCACGCTGCAGCCCTATTCAAGTGTGCGCGCGCATTTCCCCTCCCTCCCCTCTCCGCGACCTTGCACCTGCTCGCGAGCACGTGCCAGAGCAGATGTGAGTACTCGCGCTCAAAGCCCTGCCCTACAGCCTTCCCTTCCCTGGATACACCCTGGGAGGAGGGCCAGGCTCGCCATCTTGGGATGAAGCACTTTTCCCACTACCTGGTCTGTAGTAGGATGGGCAGGGACACATTCATAGTCACAAAGTTGTTTTTTGTGGAGATTATCAAGGACAAGTTTGGCAAAGTGGAGTCTCTCAGTAACATGCAGTCAGGCTCCCTGTTGTTCGAAAGTTCTGCCATTTAATCTGCAGCTCTTTGTGCTTGTGATTGCCATGGCAACATCCCAGTGTTTTTTAATTGCCCCTCACCAGTCTCTGAATATGGTCCAGGGAGTTATTTTTCATAGGGACCTCATCCAGCAAAGTGATGAGGCTAATCTGAAGCAGTGTGGCGTTCATTTTGTTCAACGTGTGCAGAAGGATCGTAAAGACAACCACACTGATACCGACACCTTTATCTGACTTTCGAGGGGGATGCCCTACCAGAGGTCATGTGTTCTCGATGTGACGTGAAGCTGTATGTCCCACCACCATGAGGTGCTTTCGGTGCTTGTGTTTAGGCATACATCTTACCACTGTATGGCGGACCCTCTCTGTGGTGGCTGTGGCCACTCACTCTCTGAGGGAAGACCTTGTATTCTGCCACCTGTGTGCGTAAGTTGTCATGACCACCACTTGCCATGCTTGCCATTGCCCAGTTTAAAAGAAAGAAAAGAAATACAAGAGTATAAGTCCCTGGATCGTCTGTATTATGCTGAGGCTCACCAGAAATGTGACTGACTCCTTGCAGTGTCAATTTCTTCTGTTTTTGCCTCTGTTATAGCCTTTCCACTTCCTACTTCTTCCTTATCCCAGCCCTATTCCCCTCTTGTCTCCCCCTCCCCTACAGTTCCCATGCCCTCCCCTCTGGTTGCTGCTCCTCCTTCCCAGCCAAAGAAGTGCCCCCTTCTTTGGTGCCTGCTGGTGGCGAGCCTGCTTCCCCTCTTAAGGAACTGCCCCCTGCATGACTCAGCCAGAGGCCTGCTACCACAACTTGGCCATGGGACACATCATCTGTGTGAACCATCCCCCTGTATGTCTCAGCCAGAGGCATGCTACCACAACTTGGCCATGGGATGCATCATCTGTGCACTCCAAGGTTGTCTGCCATCTTTCAGTTATGGATCTTGCAGGAGCCTGCTCTCCCTCCATACCCTGCCCTACTCAATCTCCGAAAGAGGAGGAGGAGAAACATAAGTCCCAGGACAAGGCGCCCCCCCCCCCCCCCCCCACCACCACCTCCGGTTGCCCCCGGGGGGGTGCCAACTCCCCCTTAGCAACCTGAGTCTGAGATCTTATTTATGGATGTAACCTGATCCTCATCAGTGACGACCACTGACCCACTGACGTGACCTTGTATCAGCTTCTTTATGTGCAACCTGGACTCTCAGCAGAAGCTAATCCATTGGTCTTGCAACGGATATTACCGTCACATACCAGAAATATAACAACTTATTTCGTCTCATTCTGCATTTTGTCTTGCTCTTCAAGAAATGCACTTCCATGGTGCCCACGTCCCAACGTTTCGTGGTTATCGGGCATTCTGTTGAAACCATGCTGGCCCCAGAAAAGAGTCTGGAGGGATCTGCACTTTGGTTTTCACTGATGTCATTAGTGACTGAATCCTCCTTCATACCAACCTGGAAGCCATAGCAGTATGAGCGCGAACAACTTCAGCAATCACTATTTGCACTGTCTACCTACCTCCAGGCAGGCCACATCCTTATGTTAATCTGCTTATCTTAATGCAGCAGCTTCTGCCCCGCATCTCCTCCTAAGGGATGTCAGTGTGCACCTCACCCTCTGTGGGACAGTGCCACTTCACCAGGTTGTTTATTACATACTTTTATTTGTATCTCCTCAGTGATGGTTCCTTTACCCACCTAGTGGTGCTCTTGGCATCTTTTCTGCTGTTGATCTCATGATCTCCCCTGTTCTTGTGGTTTCCCAACATGATGATCTTTGTGAAAGTGACCGTTTTCCAGTGATTCCATCATTCCCCTGCCACCACTAGACAGAAAGGCCCCAATGTTGGACGTTCCACAGAACCAATTGGCCTTTATATGTCTCTGCTGTGCACTTCGACACCTCTCTCTCACATTGCATTGATGTGGTCGAGCAAGATGTCTGTGCCACTGTTCTTCATGCTGCTGGCACTGCTATCCCACTATCCACAGGTCCCCCTCATTATCGACCATACTGTGATGAACAAAGGATGTCACCGTCGCTATCCAAGAGCACGTATGGGCATGGCAGTGATTTAAACGACACCCTTCACAGACCAGCCTTACCGCTTTGAAGTGTCTCCGTGCTAAGGCTTGCTGCCTTATTAAACAGGGTAAAAAGGAGTGCTATGTTTCCTCCCTGGGGAAGTATGCCCTTTCATCACACGTTTGGTCCAAGCTCCGTAGCCCAATGGGCTGCCGGTGACTGTCAGCGGTCCGGGGTGTTATCCTACAGGTATGTACTAATTCATCTGTCCTTGAAGAGCACCTTCCAACACACTTTGAGACCCCCCAGGGGGTCCACAACTCTTTTGTGGATACGTGCGTAATGAGCACGGGACCCCGAGCTAATGTGGCCCTCCTTCCTTTCCGGGCTGCATACCCTCCCTTTCCGCATCCTTCCCCTTGGCCCCCCCCCCCCTCACCCCTCACCCCTCACCCCTCACCCCTCACCCCTCACCCCTCACCCCTCACCCCTGGCTCTTTCCTTCCCTTTCTCCCCCTCTGGGAGTATGGTTTGTGCGTATGTCCGGAGACGGACGCTCGAAACTGTTACAAATTCCTTGCCTTCTACACTTGCAAGTCTTCGTCCTTCCTCTGTCCTTCTCTTTTCCTTCCCTCTTCTCTTTGCCCTTTTCTCTGCTGCGGCGTTTGAGACCCCTCTTCCTTCCTTTCCCTTTCTCTTTTTTCCTCCCTGTGCGTGTCTGAAGGCCGACCCACGCACTTCCATGCGTAGCCGGTGACGGGGTAACGCGTAATTCCCTGCCCCGGGTAGACAGGTAGGACACGTACGTACCCCCTGGTAACGGCCAGGCCCAGGGAGGGGTGATTACCCGAGCTGATACCTTCCGAAAGTGCCGATTGGTCCCTCCGTCCGTTTGTCGGGAGGTGTGACCTGAGGTGTGAACAATCACCTAAGGCGGGAGTGCCCTCAGAGAGGGCCCCCACAAGGGAGGAGCGCGCCATCGGAGACACCGGTAATCATGGGGGATTCTTTCGCAATGGTTTCCTCACCTTCCACTATGTCTGCTCACAAGCGTAAGTTCACTGAGTCTCAGCCACAGACAGTTCTTCCATCGTTGCCACAGTTCCTTGTTGTTTCTCGGTCTGACGAAGGTCACGACTTCTCCACGGTCAACCCTTTCATTATTCAGAAAGGTGTCGACGCAATTGCAGGTCCTGTAAAGTCTTGTTCCAGATTACGGAATGGCACCCTGTTGTTAGAACCAGTCAGTGCCCTCCAGGCACAAAAATTGCTGCGTACCTCACTACTACACACCTTCCCTGTCCGGGTGGAACCGCACCGTACTTTAAATTCCTCGCGTGGAGTCGTATATACACGCTCCCTCAATGGATTGTCTGACGAAGAAATTCAGCTCTACCTGTCTGACCAGGGCGTAACGGCTGTTCATAGGGTTATGAAAAGGGTTGACACGAACATCATTCCAACCCGCACTGTCTTCTTGACATTTGACAAAGTTCAACTCCCATCGAAAATCAAAGCAGGCTATGAGATAATTTCCGTTCGCCCTTACGTCCCAAACCCTATGCGTTGCTATCGGTGTCAGCGGTTCAATCACACCAGCCAGTCCTGTTCCAATTCGGCCAAATGTGTTACGTGTGACAAGGATGCCCATGAGGGTGCTTGTCCACCTCCATTCCCTCGCTGCATCAACTGTATGGGTGACCACGATGCTTCCTCTCGAGATTGTCCCATTTTTAAGGACGAAAAGCTCATCCAGGAAATTAGAGTAAAGGAAAAGGTGTCGACCTTTGCTGCTCGAAAATTATTCGCCAGTCGACGGCCCACCGTGCCTCAGACAGGAAAATACAGCACTGTCCTTGCTTCTCCTCGGCCAACAAAGGAGGCGGCCATGCAGACTTGCGACCTCACCTTTAGTGCCACGGTCGTCAGATTGGCCAGCGCAAAGATCGCCCGTTCAACCTCACCACTTTTGCCTGCCCACTCTCTGGCTCACCCTTCGTCGAGTTCTGCTAAATCTCGAGCCCAAAAGTCAGACACCAAGACTTCGGAAAAAGAGCATACTCGTGAAGAGTTTTTACGTACCGCAACTTCCCAACCATTGGTTCCTCCTTCCTCTAAACATCATACTTCCAAGAAGGCTACAAAGAAACCCAGTTCCTCTCCTTCTTCGCCAAGGCGTGTCCCATCTACAGCACCACCTGGCGGAAATCGCCCTCGGCCGTCTTCTGTGTCGCCGAGGCGCACTGCTGGCTGCCGATCAACCGGCCGATCGCTGGTGGCAGGAGCTGCTCCTGACCAACCTATGGATCAAGATCTTCTGCCTTTGGCTGAATGCCATTCCATGCTGTCGGTCGCAAGCTCTGAGCAGTCGTTGAGTTGACAGCGACCTTGGTCACATTCCTCCATTTTCTGTTCACCCTATGTCCATTATCCACTGGAATATCCGCGGTATTCGAGCCAATCGGGATGAATTGTCGATCCTCTTACGATCCTACTCGCCGGTCATCTTCTGTCTTCAGGAAACAAAGCTGCGCCCCCATGACCGCTTTGTTCTCCCTCATTTTCAGTCCGTCCGATATGATCTCCCCTCTGTTGAAGGCACTCCAGCACATGGAGGACTCATGATTCTTCTCCATGAAACTCTCCATTATCACCCAATCCATTTAAACACTTCCTTCCAAGCAGTCGCCGTCCGTCTTTCCTTTTCCGGATACACATTCTCTCTTTGTACTGTATACATTCCATCGTCCACACCAATGGCACGAGCTGATCTCCTTCATCTTCTTGGTCAGCTTCCACCCCCATATTTGCTGGTTGGGGACTTCAATGCACACCACCCGCTTTGGGGATCTCCACATCCTTGTCCACGTGGCTCACTATTGCTAGACGTCTTTCACCAAGCAGATCTAGTTTGCCTCAACACTGGGGTCCCTACATTTTTGTCTGCCTCCACGACAAGTTTATCTCATTTGGACCTTGCGGTAGGTACTGTTCCGCTAGCTCGGCGCTTCGAATGGTTCGCCCTTGATGATACACACTCGAGTGACCACTTTCCGTGTGTCCTTAGACTGCAGCCTCAACTGCCCTACATGCGCCCGCGACGCTGGAAGTTTGCCCAAGCCGATTGGACACTTTTTTCGTCTCTAGCGACATTCGATGACCGTCACTTTCCCAGCGTCGACGATGAGGTCACACATATTACCGACGTTATTCTTACAGCTGCGGAACATTCAATACCACGCACCTCCGAATTGCCCCGGCGCCCCCCAATTCCTTGGTGGAACGAGGCATGCCGTGATGCAATATGTGAGCGGCGACGTGCTCTCCGCGTTTTCCACCACCATCCTACTTTGGCCAACTGTATCCGCTATAAGCAGTTCCGAGCGCGATGCCGTCGTGTCATCCGCGATAGCAAGAAGGCAAGCTGGAAATTCTTTATTAGCTCATTTAACACCTTCACTCCCTCCTCGGAAGTTTGGAGTGGGCTTCGACGGTTCTCAGGCGCGCCTAGTTTCTCCCCGGTCTCTGGGCTCACTGTCGCGCATGACACATTAGTGGACCCCGTCGCAATTTCTAACTCGTTGGGTCAGCACTTTGCTGAGATTTCGAGCTCTTCAAATTACCCGCCAGCGCTTCTCCCGAAGAAACGTGCAGCGGAAGTGCGACCTCTTGCTTTCTCCTCTCAAAATCGCTGAAGCTACAGTACTGTTTTCTCCATGCGGGAACTCCAACATGCACTCTCTTCTTCTCGCTCCTCCGCCCCAGGACTGGATGGTATCCACGTCCAAATGTTGCTGCATTTATCAACCCATAGTCTGCGTTACCTCCTTCGCCTTTATAATCGAATTTGGACCGACAGTACTTTTCCCAGACGATGGCGGGAAGCTATCGTCGTTCCTGTTCCGAAACCTGGAAAGGACAAACATCTCCCCTCTAGCTATCGCCCCATTTCTCTCACGAGTAGTGTCTGTAAGGTTTTGGAGCGTATGGTGAATTACCGTTTAGTGTGGTGGCTGGAATCCCGCAGTCTTTTTAACACCTGCCCAACGCGGATTCCGAAAGCATCGTTCTGCAGTTGACCATCTTGTTGCTCTCTCCACTTATATCATGAACAATTTTCTCCGGAAACGCCAAACAGTAGCAATATTTTTTGATCTGGAGAGAGCATACGATACCTGTTGGAGGACAGGCATCCCCGCACACTGTTCTCTTGGGGCTTTCTAGGTCGGCTGCCCCTTTTTCTTCGCGAATTTATGGCAGAGCGCACATTTAGGGTGCGGGCGAACACTACTCTCTCCCGTACTTTCTCCCAAGAAAACGGGGTACCCCAGGGCTCCGTGCTGAGTGTTGTACTGTTTGCCATTACCATCAATCCAATTATGGATTGTCTCCTTCCTGATGTCTTGGGCTCCCTCTTTGTGGACGATTTTGCGATCTACTACAGCTCTCAACGGACCAGCCTTCTTGAACGACATCTTCAAGAATGTCTCGATCGCCTCCACTCTTGGAGCATCGAAACCGGCTTCTGTTTTTCTCCCAGTAAGACCGTTTGTGTTAATTTTTGGCGACGTAAGGAGTTTCTTCCGCCCTCCTTACATCTAGGTCCTGTCAACCTTCCGTTTTCAAACGTCGCTAAATTCTTGGGTCTTATGTTTGACAGAAAACTGTGCTGGTCCTCCCACGTTTCCTATCTTTCGGCTCGCTGTCTGCGATCCCTTAACACCCTCCGTGTCCTGAATGGTACCTCCTAGGGAGCGGACCGAGTGGTCCTTCTCCGCCTCTATCGCGCCTTAGTGCGCTCGAAATTGGATTATGGAAGCATAGTCTACTCCTCTGCTCGGCCATCTATTCTTCGGCGTCTCGACTCTATCCACCACCGTGGATTACGTTTAGTGTCTGGAGCTTTTTACACCAGCCCTGTGGAAAGCCTTAATGCTGAGACTGCTGAACCTCCGCTGTCCAATCGGCGAGCAGTCCTTCTGAGTCGTTATGGTAGCCATCTGTCTTCCATGCCTGCTAATCCAGCTCATGACCTTTTTTTCGACGCCTCCTTTGATGTAGGGTATGCAGGCCGCCCCTCCTCCCTACTACCACCGGGAGTTCGCTTCCGTCAACTGCTCCATTCTCTTTCCTTCCGCTTTCCTAAAACCTTCTTGACAACTTGGGGTACAGCACCGCCTTGGCTCCGTCCCTGGATCTGCCTGCTCCGTGACCTTTGTCGATTTCCCAAGGATGGTACCCCTTCACTTGTTTATCGTCGAGCATTTGCTGCTCTATGTGCACAAATGACGGACGCCACATTTATTTACACCGACGGCTCGAAAACATCGTTAGGTGTAGGGAGTGTCTATATTGTTGGCGACACCCCAAATCACTTTCGGCTTCCTGACCAGTGTTCGGTTTATACTGCGGAGCTTTACGCTGTTCTCCAGGCTGTCCACTACATCCGCCGCCATCAGCAGATACAGTACGTTATCTGCTCAGATTCTCTCAGCTCTCTCCTCAGTCTCCAAGCTCTTTATCCTGGGCACCCTCTGGTCCACCGGATTCAGGACTGTCTGCGCTTGCTCCACCTGGGGGGGCGTCTCGGTGGCGTTCCTCTGGCTCCCGGGACACGTTGGTATCTGTGGAAATGAGGCGGCCGATATTGCAGCCAAGGCTGCAGTCTCTCTTCCTCGGCCAGCTATTCAATCGATTCCCTTCGCCGATCTATGGAGCGTTTTATGTCGACGTGTTGTTCATTTATGGCACACGCATTGGTCGACACTTACCCATAATAAATTGCGAGACGTGAAAGCTCTTCCTTGTGCTTGGACCTCTTCCTCCCGAACGCGTCGTCGGGAGGAGGTAATTTTAACTAGACTCCGGATAGGGCACTGTCCTTTTAGCCATCGACATCTTTTAAGCGGCGATCCTCCCCCACTCTGTCCCCACTGCTCTCAGCTGTGAACGGTAAGACACCTTTTAATTGAGTGCCCCTATTTTAATCCGTTATGCTCCCGTCTACAGCTATCGCCTGATATATCGTCGATTTTAGCAGATGACACACGCTCAGCCGACCGCGTTCTCAAGTTTATTAGTGCCAGTGAAATGACGTCAGTCATTTGAAGCTTTTTTTTGGGGACAACCAACCCCTTTCTGTAGTGGATTTTTAAGCCTTCCTTCTGCTTTTAGTTTCTCCAATTTTATGACTTTCGTTCCCATTGCTGCTGGTTTTCAATTTCGGTTTTTTACTGTTTCCTAAGTCACGGACCGGGCGCTAATGACCATAGCAGTTTTGCGCCCTAAAACGAAAACAAAAACAGAAAAAAAACACTTTGAGACGGCATCAGCGTCCTGTTCCTATCCTGCTACTTTTCTCCGGCAGAAACACTGAGTTGAAGAACCCCCTTCTGTTTCAACCTCCACCAAGCTGAACTCAATAACGCACCCTTCACTGGATGGGAATTCTTGCAGGCTCTTACCTCTTCACATGACCTGGACCAGATTCCATCCACAACCAGATGATCAACACTTGGACATTACCCAGGGGCAACATCTACTGAGAGTCTTCAACCGCATTTGGCTCGTAGGTGCCTTCCCCTCACAATGGCAAGACAGCGTAGTTATTCCCGTCCTTAAACCGGGGAAGAACCCATCGTCTCTTGCAGCTACTGCTTGATTAGCCTAACCAACGTACTTTGTAAACTGCTCGAGAGGATGGTTAGCTTCTGATTATGTTGGATGCATACATATCTGTGTAGCTTCTAGGGAAGATGATCTACAACTGACCATTTACTCAGATTGGAAACAGCAATCCGACAGGCTTTTACTAACCACCGGCACCTTGTTGTGGTCTTCTTTGACTTACAGAAGGCAAACAACATGGCTTGGTACCATATTATTTTACTTACTCTCCATGGCAGGGGCTTTCGTGGCCCCCTTTTGATTTTTACTCAAGAGTTTTTATCTCACTGGCTCTTTCAGGTTCAAGTTGGTACTTCACTCAGCACCCCTTCGGATCCAGGAGAATGTATCCCACAGGGTTCTGTATTAAGTGTCACACTCTTCCTCATATCCATCAGTGGGCTTGTAACCTCTGTTGGACCCCTGGTTACCCCGGCATTGTATGTCTATGATTTTTGCATCTGGTGCAGCTCCCACTTGGTAGCATCTGCTGAATGCCAGCTCTAAGGCGCCATCTGACAGGTGTCTGCGTGGGCCCTCTCCCATGGCTTCCAGTTTTCTCCCTCCAAAATGTGGGTCATGCATTTTTGCTGTTGACCCACATACACCCCAATCCAGAACTTTATTTAGGCAACCAGCGCCAGTCCTGTTTCCTGGTACTTACTTTTGATAACAAGCTGACATGGCTGCCCCACATTCGCCACCTGAAGACTACCTCCATGTGGAAGCTTAATGCTCTCCACCTCCTGGCCCACACGTCATTGGGTGCACATTATGCTACTCTCCTCCATCTTTACTGCACTCTGGTTTTGTCCAGACTAGATTATAGTTGTCAGGTTTGTGGCTAAACAGCTGCTTCCACTCTGAACTACTTGGCCCTGTTCATGACTATGGGATGTGTCTGGCTGTCAGTGCCTTTCGCTCTAGTCCTGTTGACAGTCTCCTTGCAGTAGTGGGGATTCCCCCTTTACAAATACGATGGAGCCAACTATTGGTTCCTTCTGCAATGGCCATTCGATGATTTCCTGATCATCCCGTGTACCCCGTCCTCTTTGCAAATGAGAGATGTCTCCCTCCTGCTAGTTGGACTGCATTTCATTATCCCCCTCTCCCCTGTCGGCATCTCCATCTCCACTCACTGGAACGTGTCCCGTGTATTCCACTGCAGATTAGGACCAGCCTATTCCAGGGTCCTGAGGTCTCCATCACCCCTATGGTATTCCAGTGTCTTGTACTTCCATCGTTGAAGAGCTCCAGGGTGCTACCATCTTCTGCACTGATTGTTCTAAAATGATAGATAAGGTGGGATAAGCTTTTACATCTCATACTGGCATGAAACGTCATTTACTGCTGGGACCATGTAGTGTGTTCACAGCAGAGCTGCGAGCTATTAACAGGGTCCTTCAGTTTGTTACTCAGGCCTCTCTCCCCATTGTTTTACTATGTACTAACTCAATGAGCAGCTTACAGGCAACAGACCAAAGCTATTCTCATCACACTTTGGTCTCTGCTATCCATGACCTCCTCTCTGTCCTTAGCCATGCCACCTACTCTGTTGTCTTCCTCTGTGTCCCAAGTCATGAGGGCATCCCAGATGATGACCTGACATTTGGCTAGAAAGGCAGATACTTACCTCCATTCCCCTTCACGATTCCACATGCAGATATGTCTTGGAATGACATCTGGTGTGCTGACGCTCTCGGTAATAAACTCCGCACAATCGAGGAGACTACTGCAGTGTGGTGCTCTTCCTTCCGCTCCTCTCAGGAGTAGTCCACTGTCTTATGCCATCTATGCATGTGTCATATCAGGCCCATCCATTGTTTTCTCTTGCGTTATGAGCCAACCCCATAATATGGCTGTGAAGCCAGACTGACAGTAACCTATAATTGGCGGAATGTCCTCTTCTATTGGACCATCATACCAAGTATAGCCTTCCAGATTCCTTGCCTTTGATATTGGCAGACAATTCATGGATAGTTGAGTTGAACTGGTCCTTAGTTTTCTTTGTGAAAGTGGTCTTTGTTTTCAGTTATAAGGTTTTGCTTTACTTCCGGAGCAAGGGCAGGGTGGCTGTGGTTGAGGCCTCTGTTCATGTTTTCTAGGTCTGGGACCCATGACAACTCTCCCATGCAAAGACCACTCTTTTATCCCTCTGTTTTTCCAGTTTTTAGATTTGGCCTGCCCATTTATGGTCTCTACACTGTGTTTTAACTTCCTCGTTTTGTATTTAGCCCCTGCGACTGGATCTGCCCACTTTTAGCGAACCCTCTATCAAGTTAGCCGATCTGGTTTTATGTGTGAAGGTGGTTTCTGTTCCTCCTTGTGAGGCAAGGCACATTCGCTTTGTCGGTTGATTGAGGGATTGGAGACATGCCCCGTCCCCTGCTTCGATCCAGGGGACAATTGGCTGACCATGCTTGGTGATCTGGCCTGGCTCGTGCCCATTCCACATTCTTAGTTCTTATTCTTTTACATCTGGTTTACTGTCTTGTTATTGTTGTTCTCTTTCCTCAGATTTTATAAACTTTTCTATGTTGTAAGTTTTTTTGTGGTAATGGGGGGGGGGGGGGGGTGTCAGATGCAGAGGGTGTGCTTCCCACCACATAACATGTCTGGAGGCTTCCACCTGCTTTCTGGGTGGAGTAACGCACCCACCTTCACACTCTTACCCCTCTCTCACTTCTTCTTGCTTCTCTCTCTTGGTTTGATTGATTCTCTGTTACATGTTACAATCAGGTTCATCAGGATTTGTCTTCTGTGTTCATTCTCTCTGAGGACTCTTCTCCACCTGACACATAAAAGATGGAGGGACTGATGACATTGTAGTTTTGTCCCTTTAAGCCCACCAGTCCAATCCATCCAAGTGGCTATGGAGAACAGTGCAACACATATTAGTGTAGGACTGGTAACTACACAGTAAGTCTTTTAGGTGCAATCCAATTCCAGATAAATTCATCATTTCATAATCAAGGGGAAGCTGCCTTCCCTCTTTTGAAAGTAATTTAAATCTGTGCAGACATGCACATTTACCACCTCCAGCAAGTATTACACTCTTGCAGAAGCTTCTGGGAACTCAGTAGTGTTGCATTCACCTGTTTGGCTTGGAGCATAGGGGCAGTTTATACAGAAAGTAGTGGAAATTGTCTGTTGCCCATAACAGCTCGCAGACAAACGTAGCATTTTTCCATTTTTCTGCTAATTAAGATATAATACTTACACAATAATGTCCTCATAAATTGCTATCATTGTTCTGGCACTTAGTCTGAAAACTGATTTGATGCAACACTCTATTTTTTCTGTCCTGTGCAACCCTCTTCATCTGTGCCTTGTTGCTGCAACCAGATACACTGACAGAACAAAAAAATTGCAACACCAAGAAGGAGTGTGCAACATAAATAGAAGTTGGTAAGCGTGTTTCTACATCTGAAAGATGATGTCTATTCATATTTACCACCTGCCACTTAAGAGTTGTGTTAATAGTGCCACTATGAGGATGCAGTTCAGGTTTGTTTTAAATATATGCTGTAACGGTCGTGATCGTTAGTTACCTTTGGTATTGGACGTGGTGAGTTGATCAGTCAAGAATACCTTTAAGGTAAAAGACACCAGCATCAGCACCTCATTGAGTTTTAGTGAGGCCTTGTTATAGGGTTACGAGAAACTTGACATTCCTTGAGTGATACTACGATAAGACTTTGCAGGAATGTAGCCACTGTTCAGGATTACTGGCAGTGGTGGTCACAAGAATGTGCTGTCACAAGAAGACTAGGCTCTGGATGGCCATATGGTTCTACAAAGGGGGAAGAACATTGTGTTTGGCACATGGCTCTGGTTCATCATACTGCATCTGCAGTAGCAATTTTAGCAGCAGTTGACAGCACAGTGACACAACAAACTGTTTCAAATCAGTTACTTCAAGGACAGCTCTGAGACAGACACCCTGTGGCATCCATTCCGTTAACCCCAAACCACTGTCACTTGTGACTTCAGTGGTGTTAAGCAAGAGCTCATTGGACCACAGGTAGGAGGTCTATTGGCTTTTCTGATGAAAGCTGGCTCTGCCTCAGTGCCAGGGATTTGGTTAGGCAGAGGCCAGTGGAGGGTGTGCAACCAACCTGTCTCTGTGCTACACCTGTGGTTAGGTCTGTGGTGCGATTTTGTATGACAGAAGGAGCACTCTCGTCGTTATCCCATGCACCGTGACTCCAAATTTTTGTGTAAATCTGGTGAGTCGATGTGTTGTGATGCAGCAGCAATTAACAACATTCCAGGGAGTGTTTTCCAGCGGGGTAACACTTGACCAAATACAGCATGTTGTAACCCAACATGCTCTACAGTGTGTCGACATATTGCCTTGGTCTGCTTAGTCACCTGATGTGTCTGTAGTCGAGCACATGTGGGATATCATCAGATGACACCTCCAGTGTCACATAAAAACAGCTTTTTACTATCCCTGTATTGACTGACCAAGTGCAACAGGCATGGAACTCTCTCCCACAAACTGACATCCGGCACCTGTACGATACAATACACGCGTGCCTGTATACATGCTTGCATTCAACATTTTGGTGGTCAAACTTGTTATTAATGTTGTACCGACATTTCACATTTGCAATGACTTATCACGTGCGTACATTAACCTGTGATCTTGCAATCTTAATCATTTAAATGTGTTACCTAGACAAAACTCTAAACAGAAGCTCTACATTGATTATTTTTTGGTGTTACAATTTTTTTCTGTTAGTGTAGATAGTGCCAATATAATCTGTGAATTACTCATACTGCCAATTTATTATTTGTGGAAAGCAGTCTTTCTACTGGACTGTCGGTTACTGCTATTTACACTCCTACAGAAAGTGGAACTGACCACTAAATGTCATGACAGGTGGACCTGCCAGTATAAAAGGAGGTGGGGAGTATCATGTTGTCAGTACAGAAGTAGTAGTAGCAGAATGGATCAGTCAGGAGAACTCAGTAGGGGGCATCACTTACTTGCCATCATGGACCTTGTCTAAATTTGTGTTACATGCAGGACTTGGCCAGAAATGAAAGTACAGAATTTGGAGCTCCAGGTAGGCAAGTGTTTTGGGGGAGGGGGGGGGGTGTAGCCATTTTTGGTGTGGGGGTATGAGCCATTTAACCTTGTTTCCAGGCAATAGTTGGTGCAGTGGAAAGAGCACAGAATGGTACTCAGAGTTGTGTGCTCAAGCCCTTAAACAGAAATGATTTCTTTTTTACTATCACTTTAGACAGCACTCACACTAATAGACCTAAATAATGCTCAATATATTGCATTTATTAATATTTTATAAAAGGCTGAAAATGTAAGACAAAACAAACAATGAAGAGTGGTACGTTTCATCATGGGATCATTTAGTTAGTGCTAGAGATGCTCAACAAACTACAGTGGCAGGTGCTGCAAGAGAGATACACATCGCAGAGTGCTTCCTGTTGATATTTCAAAACTGTATGTTCCAAGAAGGATAAGGCCACTTCTTATTTTGTTCCACATATGTCTTGGGAAATGACCTTGTGGGAAAATCAGAGAAATTACAGCTCATAGGTAAGTGGATTGGAGAAGGGTGTAAAAGATAGTAGTGCCAAAAGTACCCTCCACCACACACTATAAAGTGGATTATGCACATGTACATGAACGCATAGGAGAGTCATCAGTGGCATAAGGCGCACAAAACCTTTGCTGCTGAACAATGGAAAAGTGGTTCTTGTCCTGTGAATCTAATTTTACAGGTTTCCAGGTGGAGGGAGTAGTTACAGAAAGCACTAGGGAAAGCATATAAAAACATCTGAAGTCCTATGAAGTGCATGACAGAGGGTACTTCTCATTGTACCGGTTATTATGGCTTTTTCCCATTCCAGTCACATATGGCATGCAGGAGGAATGATTGCTTAAATGCCTCTATACACAGAGCAGGTAGTCAAATTTGGTCTTTGTTATCCCTATGGAGATGATAAATAAGAGATTTTAGTGTGTTCCCAGATTAATCACTTAACATTGGTTCTTGAAAATTCCTAGGTAGGCTTTCAGGGGGTACTTTCTGTTTATCAAGTGTTTTGTCAGTTCAGTTCTTTGGGATGTCCATGAGGCTCTCCCATGGGTCAAACAGATGTGTGACCATTTGTGCTGTGCCCTTCTTCGAACACCTTCAGTGTCTCTTGTTAGTTACACGGGATCAATATTCTAGGTTGGGTCACAAAAGTGTTTCATAAGCTCCTTCGTAGACTGATTACATTTCCCTATGGACCGAAGTCACCTGCTTTAGTCCGCAGCTCGTGGTCGTGCGGTAGCGTTCTCGCTTCCCGCGCCCGGGTTCCCGGGTTCGATTCCCAGCGGGGTCAGGGATTTTCTCTGCCTCGTGATGACTGGGTGTTGTGTGATGTCCTTAGGTTAGTTAGGTTTAAGTAGTTCTAAGTTCTAGGGGACTGATGACCATAGATGTTAAGTCCCATAGCGCTCAGAGCCATTTGAACCATTTTGAACACCTGCCTTATCTATAACTGGGCCTGTGTAATCATTCCATTTCATACCCCAGCAAACTGCTCTATTCAGATATTTGTGTGAATTGATCAATTCCAGCTGTGGTTCATTGACAAAATGTAGATTTTTGTAGAGGTAGTGATCATGTGCCCTCTGTTGCTTTTTTGTGTGCATTAAGCATATGATTGTTGGTCTTCTGTTATTCATAATTCTGCAAAAACTAAGTATAGTCTCTAATTTTAGATTATTTTTTTACAGACAGAGGACATGCAGCAACAAATTATAAAGGAGACCTTCCAGTTGGTTTCTAAAAGAGACGATAATGTTTGCAACTTTTTGGAAGGTGGAAGGTATGTTATACAATATCCAGAATGAAGTGTTTAACTGTGCATGACATTGGTCCTAATTGTTTATATTTTGTATATTTATACATACCTCCTCTGCAAGCCACAATACAGTGCATTTCAGAAGGTACCTTGTACCACTATTAGTCATTCCCTTTCCTGTTCCACTTTCAAATGGAGCCAGGGAGAAACGGCTGTCTATATGCTACAGTACAGTCCCTAATTTCTATTATCTTGTCACCACTAAATGTGTGTTGTCAGCAGTAGAATCTACTGCAGTCAGCAGCAAATGCAGGTTCTCTAAATATTCTCAGTATTGTTTCCCAAAAAGAATGTCTTCCCACCAGGTATTCCCGTTTGACTTCATGAAACATCTCCGTTAATACACACTTGTTGATTGAACCTACCAGTAACAAATCTAGAAGCATGCGTCTGAATTGTGTCAGTGTCCTTTAACCCAAGAGGTCACACTAGTGTTATTTATGTGATCTCCTTTACAGATGAGCTACAGTTTCCTAGAATTCTCCCAATAAACTAAAGTCGACCATTCGCCGTACCTACTGTTGACATTATGTGCTTGTTCCATCACTTTGCAATGTTACACATAGATATGTAATCAATGTGACTATGTCAAGCAGTTCAGCACAGATATGGTTATCAATCATTTCAGGATTGTTTTTCCTACTCATCTTCATTAACTTACATTTTTCTCCATTTAAAGCAAGCTGGCATTCATCACACTAAATAAAAATTTCCTAAATCATCCTGTAACTACTGTCACTAAACAATGACACTTCTTGCCCTTACACTACAGCATCATGAGCAAACAGCCACAGCTTTCTGCTGACCCTATCCAATCAGATCATTTGTGTGTGTGTGTGTGTGTGTGTGTGTGTGTTAGAGAGAGAGAGAGAGAGAGAGAGAGAGAGAGAGAAGTAGGTAGGTAGGTAGGTAGGTAGGTAGGTAGGACGGTCGGTCGGTCGGTCCTATCACACTTGCCTGGGGCACTCCAGATGATACCCTTCTCTCTGAATAACACTTGCTGTGCAGGACAACAGACTGTGTTCTATTACTTGAGAAGTCTTTGAGCCACTTGCATATCTGGGAACTGTTCTGTATGCTCATACCTTCATTAACAGTGTGCAGTGGTGCACCATGTCAAACGCTTTCCAAAAATCTGTCAATATGGAAATTTATTGTATACAAACTTACGGTACACTCAAGAATTGTGCAACAGGTTGATGTTAAGGCCGTTGGCGTGTAATTTTGTGGATCCATTCTTTTATCATTCTTATGTATAGGAGTCACTTGCACTTTTTTCCAGTCAGTTTGGGCTTTGCACTGGGCAAGATATTTGCAATAAATACAAACTAAATAAGGGACCAGTGCTGAATGTACTATCTGTAAAACAGAATTGGGGTTCCATCCAGAACTGGTGACATAATTGTGTTCAACTCTTCTAATTTCTTCTCAACTTCAGGGATGTCCTCGTCACAAGAGTCTGTGCAGTGGTAGATCAGTGGATTGTCTGTACGATCTTCTTGCATGAATGCGTTTTTAAACGTGAAATTTAAAACTCCAGCTCTCCTTTTTCTGCCTTCTAAAGCCACACCAGGCTGGTTGAGGAGCGAGTGAATAGAAGCCTTCAATCCATTTAGTGATTTTATGTAGTACCAGAATTTTCTCAGGTTCTCGGCAAGATCTTTTGGTAAGGAATAACAGTGGAAGTTGTATTCTTTGCCCATCAATCTGTTTATAGATGCATGAATTTCTATTAATTTTTGCCAGTCTATAGTTCAACATTCTTTTTTGAACTGAAAATGCAACAATCTTTGTGTCCTCAGCATTTTATGAATTTTGTTATTCTTACATAGCGGGTCTTTTCTGTCCTTAATCCACTTATTCAGCATGTAATTCTCCAGAACGCTGTTTATAAACCATTAAAATTTTGCTGTTAAGTCCTCTATGTCCATCATATTGGAACTAAATTATGCATATTCATTATCTAAGTGGGTTGATAACAACTGTTTATATGCTTTTTTTTAGCATAAAAACTCTACTAGCCGTCTTGATTGATTCATGAGTTTTAGTGGGGGTGTCTTTATTGCAGTAAAAAAAATCAATAATATCTAATGAGGTTATCAAGGGTCCCAAATATAAATTAATTTGCATGAAGTTATGTATCAGATATGGGTCAAAGTAATTCGATGCTTTTGTAGACAGCATGTGTCAAGAACTTTAGTGGTAGAGTGCTTCACAGGGAACTTGTGAAGTTTTGTGAATAAGTGTCCTGATCATGACCTTGTAAGTGTGGGAGATTTCAGCTTGTCAGGTATACAACGGGAGAGCCATGTGATCAAAACTGCCACCAGAGACAGGGATTCAGTCGCCTAACAGGGGAAAGGCATCTGGACCAGATGATATATCTGTAAAATTCTAGACAGATTATGTGAAAGAACTTGCTCCTCTTCTGGCAGTATTCAGTTTATCATAGGTCATTGGAACAACGAAGGATACCCAGTGACTGGAAAAAAGTACAGGTCATTCCTATTTTCAAGAAGGGTCATGTGACAGGTGCATATAATTATAGGCCTATGTTACTGTCATCTGTCTGTTGTAGAATGATGGAACATGCCTTATGCTCATTTTTTATGACGCTTTTGGAGAAGAATGAAAGGCTTCCCCATAAAAATCAACTTGGATTCTGCAAATGGCGATATCGCTAAACTTTGCTCACTCTGTTCCTCCATCAGATCCACAACACAGTAGACTTCAGCATTTAGGTTGATGCCCTTATCCTCAACTTCTGGAAGGCATTTGATACGGTACTGCACTGCCATTTACTGGAAGGGGGGGGGGGGGGGGGGAACACACAATCTTGTTGAGTATAGAACCAGATTTGAGACTTTGCTGTTAACAGAACAAACTCAAAAGATCTAAAGGCAAGAAAAAACTCAAAAGACATAAAGGTAATTTCAGGAAAATCTCAGGGATGTATGATAAGACAATCACTGTTTACAGTATATGCAAATGATGTAGTAGAAAATGTCGGTAGCTCTGAAAGGCTGTTCCCAGATGATGCAATTGTCGGTGAGAAGGTAGCAGCACCAGAAGACATTAGCGATATATAGGAGGGCCTGCACAGGAATGATGAATGCAGGGACACACTGTTGACCCTAAACATAAATAAATGTAACTAATTGTACAACTACACTATTCATGACACGTTTCTGGAAACAGTATCTACTGTAAAATACCTAGGAGCAACAATCCAGAATGACATTAGGTGGAATGACCACATAAAACAAATAGTAGGGAAAGCAGATGTCAGACTGAGATTCTAACACTACCACTGACCACCTTAAATGGAAATCGATGCTAACGTTATACCTCTGCGAGGAATTTTTGAATAGTTGACCGTGAGATAACCCAATGGAAACAGAACAATCAGACTGAGAATCGTTTCAGAAACACTCCAGCAGAGTATAAACAATAGTAAACGGTGGGTCAAGAACAGACATTCTCCCAGCACAAAAGCAACCATTAGACGCTTTCCTTATATCTGTTCACAATAACCTAACTTTGCAGATAAATGTGCTACTGACTAGTAAGTCAGATAAACAGATGACCAATGAGACAGTAAACATCAACATGCCTCTCAACAACACGTACCTTAAATGAACTAGATGCAACAGTTTACAAAGCCAATTACCAACACACATGAAACTTGTAGCAATACTGTACAGGAAAAAGCATGAAATGATTCTGAATTTAAATCAGGGGCTCTGTTAATGATCATACTCCGTTACTTCACTGCTTAGTACAGGGTATCTATGCCTGTGTATTAACCAACTTGCATTAGAATTGAAAACACAGTAAATTGTTATTTCTTAAACTTGCATTGAAGCAACTAAACAGAATGAAAATCTAACTACACTGGCTGTGAAGGAGCCTTTGCATTGCTTCATTAACTAACTAGCCTAACACATAAGCACCTTTGAACTTTCGTGGTTTGAAGAACCATGCTCATTAACAAAACTACACCAGTATGCTCAGCCCAGGCTCCTTACCTGTCACATAGGATGAGGAAGCTACTTGTGTGCCAGCGACACCTTTTCCACTCTGTGAGGCTTCTTTCATAACTGTGCAGCTTCCCCACATCTTTTACATTTAACCCTACATTCCCTAATTATGGACCAAGTCATTTATAGTACATTATATAACAATAATTTCATTAGTTATTTAAATCCACAAGCATAATTTAAACAACATCATTCAAAAGTTTCACATAACTGAAACATGTACACATAGTGAAAGAATTTCCATAACAGATGCAAAATTATACATAAGCAATATGACAATTGACAAAGAAATATTGATACAGATACAAAATAGGTCAAAATTAGGCGTTACAAGATCCATAGGAAGAATCTTAAGGAAATAGCATCCATGAAAGAAGTGACTTACAAAACATGTTTGTCTGACTCTTGAGTGTTGCTCTTCAGTCAGGGACTTGTACCATGTAGAATTAATAGAAGAGATAGAAAAGACCAGTGAACAGTGGCAAGTTTCATCACGGGCTCACTTATTCAGCATGAGAGTGTTACAGAGATGCTCAACAAAATCCAGTGACAGATGCTATGAGAGAAGTGTTGTGCATCGTGGAGAGGTTTACTCTTGAAATTCCCAGAGAGTACATTCCAGGAGAGTCAGGCAACATATAGCTTCCTCCCAAATACCCACATAAAAAAAAAGTTTTGCGTCACCTCGGTTCTGAGAGTTCCAGAGCCTGTACAGAAAATTGGAAAGAGATCAACATAAACATCATTTCCACTCTTTTTTATTGCTCATGAAAACCACACATTGCATGTTGTACCACCGTACAGAGAGACCTTCAGAGTTGGTGGTCCAGATTGCTGTACACACTAGTACCTCTAATACCCAGTAGCACGTCCTCTTGCATTGATGCATGCCTGAATTTGGCGTGACATACTATCCATAAGTTCATCAACGCACTGTTGGTCCAGATTGACCCACTCCTCACTCGTGCTTCAGTGTAGGTCCCTCAGAGTGGTTGGTGGGTCACGTCGTCCATAAACAGCACTTTTAAATTTATCCCAGGCATTTTCGATAGGGTTCATATCTGGAAAACATGCTGTCCACTCGAGTCGAGCAATGTCATTATCCTGAAGGATGTCATTCATGAGATGTGCACAATGGGGGCGTGAATAGTCATCCATGGAGATGAATGCCTGGCCAATATGCTGCCGATATGGTTGCACTATTGGTCGGAGGATGGCATTCAGGTATTGTACAGCCATTATGCCGCCTTCCAGGACCACCAGCGGCGTACATTGGCCCCACATAATGCGACCCCAAAACAGTAGGGAACCTCCACCTTGCTGCACTCACTGGACAGTGTGTGTAAGGCGTTTAGCCTGACATGGTTGCTTCCAAACATGTCTCCGACGATTGTCTGGTTTAAGGCATATGTGACACTCATCAGTGAAGAGAATGTGATGCCAATCCTGAGCAGTCCATTCGACATGTTGTTGGGCCCATCTGTACACGCTGCATGGTATCGTGGTTGCAAAGATGGACCTCACCAGGGACGTCGGGAGTGAAGTTGCGCATCATGCAGCCTATTGCGCACAGTTTGAGTCGTAACACGACGTCCTGTGGCTGCATGAAAAGCACTATTCAACATTGTGGCATTGCTGTCAGGGTTCATCCAAGCCATAATCCATAGGTAGCGGTCATCCACAGCAGTAGTAGCCCTTGGGTGGCCTGAGCGAGGCATGTCATCAACAGTTCTCTGTATCTCCTACTTTTCTGAACATCATCACTTTTTAACTCTTAGATGCCTGGACACTTCCATTGTTGAGAGCCCTTCCTGGCACAAAGTAACAATGCAGACACATTTTAACTGTGGTATTGACGGTCTAGACATGGTTGAATTACCAATAACACAAGCTGTGTACCTCCTTCCTGGTGGAATGGCTGGAACTGATCGGCTGGTGGACCCTTCCATCTAGTAGGCACTGCTCGTGCATGGTTGTTTACATATTTGGGCAGGTTTAGTGACATCTCTGAATAGTCAAAGGGACTGTGTGTGTGATACAATATCCACATTCAACGTCTATCTTCAGGAGTTCTGGTAACCAGGGTGATGCAAAACTTTTTTTGATGTGTGTATGTCTTGCGAACTGACCACAGTGAGAAAATTTGAGAAGTTGGAGTCAATACAGAGGTTTTCCAACAAATATTCTTCTCATGTGCAATTTGTAAGTGGAAAAGGGAGGATGGGATCAGTTACCAGTTCCAGAAGTTCCTGCTCTGTCAGATGGTTGCTGGGTGTTGACGTAGGTTAAAAACCATTGTTGTTATGGTATCATTATCATTAATCCCTATCTCTGTATTTACATTACTGATAAGGGCAGACCTGTTTGTATATGATATGTCTAAAATATTTCCACTGCATATGGGTTGTTGAACTAGCTGTTAAAACAGTTTTCGGAAAAATGTGTTCAAAAATACTTCGAGACTGTCTGCCTGTACCACCTGCAATCAATCCATAAACTTCCCAGTCTATACTCGTAATGTTAGTCACCCACAACTAGTATTGCATGATTGGAGTACTTTCTTTGAATGATTCTACAACTGTTACAGTTGAACTGGGTGGATTATAACATCATCTGAGTGTCATCTTGAGTTCACCTGGGCTGGTTAGTCACGTCCAGATAACTTCACAGACTGACTCAATTTCTATCTTGATAGATATAATATTTTTGTCGATGGCAGTGAACACTCCCCCTCTTATAGTGTAATCTGTCTTTTTTCACATGCATTCCACACATCATTAAATGTTTTGAAGCTTTCTATTTTGGGTTTCATTCATCTCTTATTTCCGAATACAATTTGAGCACCACAGTTTCCACAGAGGTTATTAAATTCAGGGCTTTATTGTGAAGGCTTTGGCACTGCACTGTTAAAATGTGCAGATTCAAAGTTTGTTTCCTTTTACGAGGATCTCAAACTATTGCCTAGACTAGAGAGAGAGAGAGAGAGAGAGAGAGAGAGGGGGGGGGGGGGCTGTGTTCTCTGTGTAGTTATGTATATTTTCATCAAAGCATCTGATTAGTATTATGTTTTAATAAACAGATCAGTTTGCGATGTGTTAGAGGTATTCTAGTCCATTGTGTGGAAAGGTGTCAGTTTGTGAAAGGAAGGTGAGGGTTGGTTTACTGGTGGTGTGTTAGAAACTTTTAATATTTCTCATTGCAGTGTTCATATTTTTAGTTGCAATTTGAGTTTTAACTAACAGCATTGTATAAAAAACACTATCTTGTGTTGTCTTTCATGCAGATTTAAATATGTAAGAGTTGGGTGTAAATACACTCCTGGAAATTGAAATAAGAACACCGTGAATTCATTGTCCCAGGAAGGGGAAACTTTGACACATTCCTGGGGTCAGATACATCACATGATCACACTGACAGAACCACAGGTACATAGACACAGGCAACAGAGCATGCACAATGTCGGCACTAGTACAGTGTATATCCACCTTTCGCAGCAATGCAGGCTGCTATTCTCCCATGGAGACGATCGTAGAGATGCTGGATGTAGTCCTGTGGAACAGCTTGCCATGCCATTTCCACCTGGCGCCTCAGTTGGACCAGCGTTCGTGCTGGACGTGCAGACCGCGTGAGACGACGCTTCATCCAGTCCCAAACATGCTCAATGGGGGACAGATCCGGAGATCTTGCTGGCCAGGGTAGTTGACTTACACCTTCTAGAGCACGTTGGGTGGCACGGGATACATGCGGACGTGCATTGTCCTGTTGGAACAGCAAGTTCCCTTGCCGGTCTAGGAATGGTAGAACGATGGGTTCGATGACGGTTTGGATGTACCGTGCACTATTCAGTGTCCCCTCGACGATCACCAGTGGTGTACGGCCAGTGTAGGAGATCGCTCCCCACGCCATGATGCCGGGTGTTGGCCCTGTGTGCCTCGGTCGTATGCAGTCCTGATTGTGGCGCTCACCTGCACGGCGCCAAACACGCATACGACCATCATTGGCACCAAGGCAGAAGCGACTCTCATTGCTGAAGACGACACGTCTCCATTCGTCCCTCCATTCACGCCTGTCGCGACACCACTGGAGGCGGGCTGCACGATGTTGGGGCGTGAGCGGAAGACGGCCTAATGGTGTGCGGGACCGTAGCCCAGCTTCATGGAGACGGTTGCGAATGGTCCTCGCCAATACCCCAGGAGCAACAGTGTCCCTAATTTGCTGGGAAGTGGCGGTGCGGTCCCCTACGGCACTGCGTGGGATCCTACGGTCTTGGCGTGCATCCGTGCGTCGCTGCTGTCCCGTCCCAGGTCGACGGGCACGTGCACCTTCCGCCGACCACTGGCGACAACATCGATGTACTGTGGAGACCTCACGCCCCACGTGTTGAGCAATTCGGCGGTACGTCCACCCGGCCTCCCGCATGCCCACTATACGCCCTCGCTCAAAGTCCGTCAACTGCACATACGGTTCACGTCCACGCTGTCGTGGCATGCTACCAGTGTTAAAGACTGCGATGGAGCTCCGTATGCCACGGCAAACTGGCTGACACTGACGGCGGCGGTGCACAAATGCTGCGCAGCTAGCGCCATTCAACGGCCAACACCGCGGTTCCTGGTGTGTCCGCTGTGCCGTGCGTGTGATCATTGCTTGTACAGCCCTCTCGCAGTGTCCGGAGCAAGTATGGTGGGTCTGACACACCGGTGTCAATGTGTTCTTTTTTCCATTTCCAGGAGTGTATTTGCAGAAATGTAAAACAATTATTAACATGAGTGTCACAAGATCACTGGACCTGAAGCTGTTCTTGATTCTTAGAAGCTTGCATATTTAATGCACGTCTGAATTTTTGCCTCGTTTTGGAGCAGTTGATCAAAGATCAGTGAAGCAAGTATTACTCATAAGCCAAAGCATTATGACCACTGCGCACCACAATGTTCGGTGCTACCTCGTGGTGTTGCATGCATGTGACACAATAACATGGTGGATCACCCTAGCAAAGATATGTGTTGCAAATAGGAAATCCATTGAGATCAGTGACTTTCACAAAGGACAGGTTATTGTTACGCAGGGCCTGTGAATCAGTATCTCAAAAACAGCGAAAGCTGGTTGAATGTTCATGTGCTACTGTCATGAGCATCTCTGAAAAGAGGTAGAAGGCAGTGAATCTACCACAAGACGCTAAATGGTTGGACGTCCATGACCCTACACAGAATGTGCAGTTTGGAAGCTTGTCTGCTCTGTAAACCAGGATGGATAGTGATTTGTCTTATTTCTGTCGAAAGAGTGCAGTGCTGGTGAATGCACAAGTGTTTTGGAGCACACCGTTCATCATAGTGTTGAATGTGGAGCTTTGCAGCTGACCACCACCGTATGTTCACGTTGACCCAACGACATCGTCAGTTACTATTGCAGTTGGCACAGGACCATTGGGATTCAGCCGTTGATCAATGGAAACCTGCCGGCTTTTTGGGGAATCACATTTTTGCTACACTAGGTTGATGGTAATCTCCACAAATGCCATAACTGAGGTGAACAGTGGATAGAAACGTGAAGTGTGTCATGGACACAGACTGGTGGGAACAATTCTATGCTATGGGAGACATTCTCCTGTGCTTAGGTGGGACCTGTGGTAGTAATCTAAGACACACTTACAGCTGTGAACCACCTGCATCTCATCATGCTTGGTGTCTCCCTTTATGACAGTGGCGGTAAAATTGTCCATGTCTCGGAGCCAGAACCGTGCAACAGTGGTTTGAGGAGCATTATAGTGAATGCTCATTAATGTCTTAGCAACCAAATTCACTTGATGTAAATTCTCTGGAACCCATATGGGGCACTACCAAGGACTGTCATCGCATACACAGTTCAGTGGCCCTTTATTTACGCGAATTACATGATCTGTGTGTAGACATTTAATGCCACATACCTCCACAAACCTACCAACAAACTTTCGGATCCCTGATGTGCAGAATCGGTGATGTATTTTGTTCCAAAGATGGACAAACAAGCTATTAGGCAGGTGGTCATAATGTTTTAGCTCATCAGTGTAGTATTGTGAAAATTATTTTGTTCCAAAGGTGGATGAACGAGCTATAAAGCATATGGTCATAATTTTTGGGCTCATTAGTGTAGTACCGAGCAAGGTGGCACAGTGGTTAGCACCCTGGACTCGCGTTTGGGAGGTTGACGGTTCAAACCCACGTCCGACCAACTTGATGTAGGTTTCCCTTGGTTTCCATAAATCGCGTGCAGAATATGCTGGAATGGTTTCTGTGAAAGAACACGGCCAACTTCCTTCCCCATACTTCCGAAATCTCATGGGACTGATGACCTCAGTGTTTGGTCCCTTCCCCCAAATCAATCAACCAGCCAACATCATCAGTGTAGTATTGTGAAGATAACATAAACAACACCTCTCACAGGCAAGTTTTGTAAAGATCATGACAGTAGAGTTAGGGAGAGCATTTCCTAAATTATTATGTTTTCGTACCAGCCATTAATGGCTTATACTGAATACAGGTACAAGTACATCAGGTATTCAGGTATTCTCCACTGTACACAGTACTGTATCCTTCAGAGTACAAATGAATTGTATTTTTTTGAGAAATTGTAATATGCTTTTTATGCTATAGTGTAAGCAATTTTTTAAAAAAAAGGAAAGAAATCGGGAAAATTTGTTGGACTTGGTAGCAGAATTTACAGTTCCAGGACTCTTTTGTAGTGGAGGAAAGCAGTGCCGTGGAAACCGAAGTATGTTTTTTTGTGGCCGATGATATGGCAATTAGATCTCTGGAGTGACACACAGTGTTGGTCTGTCACTTTAGTTTTTGACTATTATCCTTATTTATAGGGAGAATCTTCTCCATTCTGGCATTGCTACTACCTGTTGGAGGTTGAATGTGGAAGAAAATTACAAATAACAAGCTGAAGAATATTTCTTGCGTGAAAAAAAGAAAGCCTCTTCATAGTCACAAAACCTTTACGTAGAAGCTTCCTGACCTCATTTGGAAATAAACCATCTAAAACCAACTTGGTGATGACTGAAACTGATTTTTCATTCGTTTAATTCCAATTATGAACACTACTGTTCAGGTTTTGCAATTTGCTTTTAAAATCTCATTAGAAAATTTCTTCTGCCTATTTATACATTGTACTTTCATATAATGGCAAATAATACCCAAGCATAAGCCCTATATGCAAATGATGAATAGGTGCTAAAGTAATAATGGTGATTTCCAAGGTGGATTTTATCACTACTTTACTGTGCAGAGAATAGTTGTTGAATTGGTACTTCTTAGTGTTGTCTATTTTGTGGATTTGGATAATGAAGGTTAATTCATTAAATCAACTGGTTGCTGTTTTCTTGGTTAATTTGAGCTGATGATTCTCGGTCTATCACTCACAAAATATGCTGTTTGTAGACAACATGCGTTCACAAAGCAGCACTGGTAATCCAGTTAAATCACTATAACTCTGAAAACTCTGACTTTGCTAAGTTTTTTTCTTCTTACATTCTGATGCAGAGGTGTGGCCTACACAGTACGATTGTGCCAATTGACTAGATTGGGCATGTAGAAAGTCAGTGCGAGAATATCATCTATGTTCAGTAGAACTAGGCTGTTCTTGCACATCAATAGTTCAGTAATTTACACTCATGGTCATAAATTAAGGATAATTGCAGAATGTTGTGCCACATAACGTGACACTCACAAAACTGGCGCTAATAGCATAGGCACATAGGGAACACACACAACACAGATCTATAAGTCCACGGTATTGATGATAAGTTCAGAAAACCATCCCGAAGCACATGTGCTACAAAACACCACTGTTTCCTGTGCGTGTACCCCAACATCAATATGGGATATGACCACCATGTGCACGTACACAGGCCGCACAACGGGTGGCATACTCTGGATCAGGTGGTCGAGCAGCTGCTGGGGTGTAGCCTCCCATTCTTGCACCAGTGCATGTTGGAGACCCTGAAGTGTCATAGGGGTTTGAAGATGTGCAGTGATACGTCGACCCAGGGGTTTGAAGATGTGCAGCGATACGTCGACCGAGAGCATCCCAGACATGCTTGATGGGGTTTAGGTCTGAACAGGCAGGCCACTCAATTAGCCTGATACCTTCTGCTTCAAGGTACTCCTCCATCATGGCAGCTCTGTGGGGCCGTGTGTTATCATCCATCAGGAGGAAGGTGGGACCCATTGCATCCCTGAAAAGGCGGACGTATTTGTGCAAAATGATGTCCCGATACACCTGACCTGTTACAGTTCCTCTGTCTAAGACATGCAGGGGTGTACATGCACCAATCATAATCCCACCCCACACCATCAAACCACGACCTCCATACAGGTCCCTTTCAAGGACATTAAGGGGTTGATACCTGGTTCCTGTTTCACGCGAAATGAGAGCCCGGCGAGAATCACTGTTCAGACTATAACTGGACTCGTCCGTGAACATAACCTGGGACCACTGTTCCAGTGACCATGTACTGTGGCTTTATGTGCTCTCCTGTGACCACAGGTCAGTGGAACACACCTTGTAGGGCTCTGGGTGAATAAACCATGTCTGTTCAGTCGTCTGTAGACTGTGTGTCTGGAGACAACTGTTCCAGTGGCTGCGGTAAGGTCCCGAGCAAGGCTACCTGCAGTACTCTGTGGCCGTCTGCGGGCACTGATGGTGAGAAATTGGTCTCCTTGTGGTGTTGTACACTGTGGACACCCCGTACTGTAGCACCCGGACCCGTTTCCTGTCTGTTGGAATTGATGCCATAATCTTGAGATGACACTTTGTGGCACACGGAGGGCCCGTGCTACGACTTGCTGTGTTTGACCAGCCTCCAGTCGCTCTAGTATTCTACCCCTCATAACATCATCAATATGCGTTCATTGAGCCATTTTCAACACACAAGCCTGTCTGAAAACGTCTGCACACTTACTCACTGCACCGTACTCTGACATGCACCACCACACCTCTCCATATGTGGACTGCTGTCAGCGCCACCGTGCGATGACTGCAGGTCAAATGCACCGCATGGTCATACCCTGAGGTGATTTAAACCCACAAACTGCCCACCAGAGTGTTGTTTCACCATGTATCAGTATTATCCTTAATTTATGAGCGTGAGTGTATATAACAAACTGTTTGTTGCTATGAAATTTTTCATGTTTCAAAGAATTTATCCATAGGTTTTATCTGTAATCTGTGCTTTTGGCTGTTGCCACCTTTTTTAAAATATAAAAGTAATTGTGTAAAGCTTTGACACCTACACATAGGTGCCTCTCTCTACTTGTTCCAACTTGTGGCTTAGTGTCCATACAGGATTTAGCGTCTCCACCCCTCAGGTCAGAAACTGTAGTGGCAGTGTGAACATTGTATGCAGTAGTGTGCCACTGTGAGAACTGTCGGAGCCCCTACTAATATGCAGCCATGCTTGCAATCTCTTAATAAAATTCATATCACTATTTTGAATTAAGCATTCAATGAAAATTTAACAGAGCTTGAAAACTGACGTGAATGTAAATGTCCAATTTAATTTGTGATACCTAATGTACTTTCCAACTCATCAGTGGAAAAGTTACCAACCTTACAATGTTGTTGCTTGAATTGTGGAAAGATGAAGCTTTCTGCTGCTCAGTTTTTACATCTCCTGTTGGTGGGTGTGTAAGAACTGACAATACGTTGTCACATGACAGAATGATTGATATGTTTCGGTATGTTGCTATAATGAAACTAGAGAGATCCCGTCGTGAGGAGTTAGATGTAAATCTCACATCATGCCAGTATTAGTTTTACTGATGGAACAGTCAGCAGGTTTTAACAACCAATGTACCAGTCAAAATGTTTTTTCTGTTTCAGTTGGGTTTTTAAACAACTGTCTGACACTAGTCTCTGACAGATCAGTTATGTGTATGTTTTCACTCAGTCTCCATGTTTGAGTAGTTTCATTTACGTACTAGTTCAGCCTTTTCAACTATATATGAACTATAACCAGGGTTGCCAACTTTTTTAGAGACAAATGACATATGTCATTTCAAGAAAATGTAAATAAAAGTACGTTTCTAAAAGTCAAGTATTTTCAAAATGTATGTATTTATGTATTTAAATACAAATTTTTTGTAGTTCTGATATTATATATCAATTTTCGTCTGGCTATATAACTTTACTAACTGGCACTACATCATACATCTATGTTTAAGTAAATGAACAGCTACTTTTTAAATTTAAATTTGTTGTTGCTCTGTCTTGCTTTTAAAGCATATAGTATACAATTTTTTAAAAATTGTTGGTGACTTAATCACTGGATATTGAAGCACATACTGTCACTTGTCGGAAGTATTTTTTCTCAAAAAATGTTCGTTATCTGTCGTTAATTTTCTTCAAATTTCATTAAGTAATCTAGTTTCAGAATATGAATCATCCTTTAAGATACTGTATATAAATTGAATTTATTTCGAACATCACTTTTTATCCCGACATATGATTTCTCCTATTCCCACACTACTTGAGTGTTTTGACAGTTTTATCCAGACAGAAAGCTCACTGTAAACAAACACACTATTCAGAAATGTGGACAAAAAAGTGAACTAAAAGCTAGTTATTGGCACAAGATAAAAAGCAAATATCTGAATGACAATAACAGTGACAATAAGCGATAATAGAGGGCAATGAATGACACCAAAACAATCAATTTTCCACTCAGAATTGAATGCACCTGGGGTCAGGCGAGTCGAATTGTTGCCCCTAGGATTCCTGAGGGGTGCCAGTTTTGTTGCGGACTGTTTATATTAAACAGTGTTTGTTAGAGACCAAATGAATTGTGAAACTGAAATACCAATATGTGCAAGCTTACTTTTTCATACCTGTGAATTACTATACCAGCCACTTTTCACAGGCTGTGAAATGTAAACACGTTTGTATGCTTGTGTGTAATTTGTGCTTACATAGTCAGTGACATAATTTTCTGTACAAAATATTTGCCTCCCAAACAAATGAGTGAGGGAATGAGTGTTTAAGGGCTATATTAAAATGATTTTTAATTTATGGAGACCATTTTCAGTAAAATGAAATGTAAACTGTCACTAAAATTTGGCAGTGTTACTTTCTTCTTCATGTGCCCTTAAGGGAACTTTCTCACTCGACCTTGTATCCCAATTATACATCAGGTAGATTAGTTGTGTGTTATCTGCATCTGAAGCAAGTTAATCAAGTCACATGTTAATAAGGACTGAGCTATTGAATCAGTGTGCAAAACTGCAATGGATGGTATCAGTTATTTTCATTCAGTTGTTCCCATAGACTGGTTTTGCTCAAAACAATGAATGAATAATTCAATGAATATGTAAAATTGCAACTGAGTGAGTTGGTTGTTCCCATCAATGACCAGTTCATATTTTCTGTGGTTTTCCCAAATAATTGCGAGTGATTTTTTAACAGAGTACAGAAAATTCCTACCCCATCCTTGTTTGACTGGGATAGGGCTTAGTGTATAATATCCTCAGTATTAAATTATAAACAGACTAACTAAATCACTTACATACTTCCTTCATAATACTATTGTGGTAATTTTTATTGCAAAGTGCACAGCTTTCATAGTGAACCACAGGAGCTTGTTATTGGTTTTTACTTTTTTTAAATGCTGTATCTTGTGTCATCTCTTGCAATTAAGTACAGATATTCTCTCTTTCTTTTAAGTGACAAGCTTAAATGCCTGTTCTTGACGGCTGAGAGAAATTCCAGTAAGATTATGGTTAATATTTTTCTTCAGAGAGATCTCTGTACCATTGAAAGAAAATGAGAAAACACGCCACGAGATATGCGCAAAGAAATGACAATGGCAACAACAAAATAACTACTACAATCATAATCGTGTAACTTAAGAATTTGTGTAATTTTGCCTTAATAATGGAAGAAAGAAAAGAAGTTGTGGCTGTGTTACTGGTGGGAACTAGCATGGCATTTACATAAAATTATCTGGGGGGAAAATTCCAAATCATAATGGCTGGATCAATTACATAAAATACACTTTTATCCTTTTTACATTAACAGTCTCTCATACTTCATGATTCCTTATAGTGAGTTATAATCACCATGACTTAATCGTGCAGACATGAAGTCCTCATATGTGGACAGTATATTCTACTGTTGTATTATTTTCAGTTGATGATGTTCCCGTAATGTGAATATGGAGGTATGAAGCATTCCTGCAGAGAATTAGAATCTGTTGAAAGAAAATTCTACAACTTGTATTTAATAGTGCATAATGTCAACAACAGCATTCAGTTCTTAAAGCTTTGTGCATTATAAGTGCCACATTTGTTGAGTTCTGGCAAAAAGAAAATGCGAAGTCACATCTCTTGTAAATGTTTGGACCGTTGTACAGGGTGTGAAACTGAATTTTTGCACTGATTTATTTTCTGTTAATGAGACATCGATCTTCCACATCACATTAGAAATACACCAGCTGTAAAATAAATGATGGCAGTCAGCTACCCTGTGCCAAAAACTAGGAAGATGATTTCGTGTGTCAAAAAAATGGCTAGTGTTTTCTGAAATGCAAAAGAGATTGGCAGAGAGAAGGGTGCAACAGTAACTGTGGAATACCCACAAAGTCTTCTACAACAACTGAATGAAAAAAATATGAGAGAAAGGATCAATGAAAAAATATGTGAGAGGTGGCCCAAGTTGTGAAAGGGGGAAAAAACACTGTTTCTTCAGAAAGATACATCTCTCGGCATAGGTATTCCAGCAATTTCCTACTAAGATTTGAAGAACAAATTTTTATTACGTCCACTGTATTTGCCACATTTCTGGATGTAAAGAAATTAGTGAGTTTGAAAGCAATTTTAGTACAATAAAATACACTGCTGGCAATTAAAATAACACGGAGAAGACAGCATGCAATAAATGTCAAATTAGTATGAAACATGCTAAATAGCATGATCGGATATGCAAGTGATGATCATTTCAGTGTAACTGCTCAGAATAGCTAGGAGTATTGCCATTTATGTTGTGGATATAAGCAAAGATTACTCAGTGGGTTTCTAATTCAAAAGTCACATTTGAATGTTGTTTGTTTGTGAGGAGATTATGTTAGGCCTTGTGTGATAAGCAGGAAATATCTACCAGTGTGTGTCAGAATTTGACAGCAGTTGGATCCTGGCCTGTCAAAACTCTGGTTTATCATTCCTTGATTGTGCTGCTCACATTGGTTGGGATCCCATGAGTGTCATGCAGATATGGAAACAATGGGTGCAGGAGCCTGGAATAAGCCGGTTCGAATCCTGGTGGTGGAAAAAAATTTTCAGTGGCAGTAATTGGTCAGCAAGGGAGGGGAGGTGGTGGTGTAAGGTTTCTGATCACCGGACTTTCTGCCAATGTCCTGATTTAAATACCAAACCTCACCACAGTGTCTCATGGAGTGAGGGCATGGACACTGTTGATGGTGATCCGTATGTTGGATGGGAACTTTAAGCTTGGCAGTTCCCTTGGTGCTATTCACAAGGAGTAGGCAGTGGGTCTCTCTCTCTCTCTCTCTCTCTCTCTCTCTCTCTCTCTCTCTCTCTCTCTCTCTCTCCCTCCCCCCCCTCCCTCTCCCTCCCTCTCCCTCTCCCTTTCTCTCCCTCTCTCTCCCTCTCCTATCATCATCATCATCATCATCATCATCATCATCATCAAACACAAAGCTCACACACACACAGGACGTACATTTAGTATTACAAATACTGTAATGGGGCATGTTGTAAATAAATACACAAAAATGGGTTCAGGAGTGCCATACTCCATTCCATGTGGGCTCTTACAAGGGTACCTCCCCATCACACCCCCCTCAGATTTAGTTATAAGTTGGCACAGTGGATAGGCCTTGAAAAACTGAACACAGATCAATGGAGAAAACAGGAAGAAGTTGTGTGGAACTATGAAAAAAATAAGCAAAACATACAAACTGAGTAGTCCATGTGCAAGATAGGCAACATCAAGGACAATATGAGCTCAGGGGCGCTGTGGTCCCGTGGTTAGTGTGAGCAGCTGTGAAACAAGAGGTCCTTGGTTCAAGTCTTCCCTCAAGTGAAAAGTTTTATTTTTGATTTTCAGACAGTTATCAAAGTTCAGGCACTCACACATAATCAACTTTGCTCTCAAAAATTCCAGTACATTTTCAGATTTGCTTGGACATATGCAGGATTTGACGGTCTACACACGGAAAAATTTGAAAACATTAAAAACATATGTTTTGACAGAGCACAGGGAAAAAATGTGCGATTGTGAAACTGTTGCATTCATTTGTTGCAGTTTATGTGACAAACTCTTATGTTTTCATCACTTTTTTGCGAGTGATTATCACATCCACAAGAAAACCTAAATTGGGCAAGGTAGAAGAATCTTTTTACCCATTTGGCAAGTGTACAAGTTAGGTGGGTCGACAACATACTCCTGTAATGTGACGCACATCCCGTCACCAGTGTCGTATAGAATATATCAGACGGGTTTTCCTGTGGAGGAATTGGTTGACCTATGACCTTGCGAGCAAATGTTTTTGGTTCCCATTGGAGAGGCACGTCCTTCCGTCTATTAATCGCACGGTTTTGTGGTGCGGTCGCAAAACACACACACTAAACTTATTACAGCGAAAATAAAGAAAGTAAACTTTTCACTCGAGGGAAGACTTGAACCAAGGACCTCTCGTTCCACAGCTGCTCATATTAACCATGGGAACAAGGCGCTCCTGAGCTCACATTGTCCTTAATGTTGCCTATCTTGCCCATGGACTACTCAGTTTGTTTATTTTGCTTATTTTTTTTCGCAGTTGCATGCAACTTTTTCCTGTTTTCTCGATTGATCTGTGTTCAGTTTTTCAAGGCCTATCCACTGTGCCAACTTATAACTAAATCTGAGGGGGGTGCGATGGGGAGGTTCCCCTGTTAGTACCCAGCAGGACTAGTGACAATGCAGGCAACATATTGTTTGCTATTGTGACAAAATAAAACACCTACAGCCGTCCTTATGATTTTATTTTATTTCGTTGTAACCAGTTTCAACACTTCAGTGTGTTATCTTCAGGCTGTTGTTGATGCAGTACGGGTTGGTATGATTACTATATACATCACATCAGTTGCCAGCATTACTGGATACACAGATAATGTCTCAGCACTCCAACCATCAACTGCCAACTGCCAGTTGGGTGTTAATAGTTGGAGTGCTGACACATTATGTGCGTATCCAGTAACACGTTGGTGACTGATATATATAAAATATAATATAAACACATTGAAGCATTGAAACTGGTTGCAACAAAATAAAATAAAATCACAAGAAAAATATCCTGTTCTTGCAGGATATTTTTCCGGTTGCAGCAATGTCAGAGATTCGATGTTTTATCAGATTCCTGATATTTATGGTACACTCGTGAAATGGTCATATGGGAAAATCCCCACATCATCACTGCCTCGGAGATGCTGTGTCCCATAGCTCGTGTGCTGACTACAACACCACGTTCAAACTGACTTAAATCTTGATAACCTGCCATTGTAGCAGCAGTAACCTATCTAACAACAATGCCAGACACTTGTCTTATATAGGTGTTGCTGATTGCAGCACCAGCTGCCTGTTTACATATCTCTGTACATGAATATGCATGCATATACCATTTTCTTTGGCACTTCAATGTAAATATGTAACACATTGCCAATCAGGATGCTAAGAAATTGGTGTGTGTGTGTTTTTGGTCAGGGTAGTGTGGCTATGTTGCTGGTAACAGAGAAGCTTGCGTGGTGTATGGGTGTCACAGCATGAGTCCATATAACTGGTGCAGTCAGTGCTGTTGGAGGTTACAATGATTGATTATCTCATATGCTGTTCCTGCATTACTCTGCCTAAGGAATGGGTCTTAGTTTCTTGTTGCATTTCTTTGCAAAGGCTAGATGCTGGTTTACACAACAGTGGAGTGTGTTAGTGCCTCCTAGAATTACGTGTTAGTTTCTTATCCTACATATCTGGTTTGGTCTCATTTATTGGTCAGAGTTCCACTGAGTTTCCTAGTTAAAAATATACCAGTTCGTTATTTCAAGCACCTGGACTAGGAG
The DNA here is from genome assembly GCF_021461385.2 of Schistocerca piceifrons. Lineage (NCBI taxonomy): Eukaryota > Metazoa > Arthropoda > Insecta > Orthoptera > Acrididae > Schistocerca > Schistocerca piceifrons. The sequence continues at coordinate 388,325,955 of NC_060149.1, read as the reverse complement.
TTCGAGAGGCCTACTTCCTAACTGGGAATTAGTGTCTGTCAGCTCTATCCCTGATCTGCTTGCGGGGTGCTGTGGACGTGATAATTTGGCCTAAATTTGTGACCAGACTCAGTGTACCCAGTATTATTTCTTATCAACATCAAGGATTGAAAGTAGGCAAAGTTGAAAAGTATTGTGGGTGTTATTATGAACAATATTGTAATCATTAAGCATCTGCAAGAAATGGTGAATATATGCCTTCCATGAGAGATTCCCATCCAACTTCAGTCTAAGTTGCCTTCTGCTTCACTAATTGGTCTAAAATTTTCAAATAGAATTATTATTATAAAAGTAAAAGTAAAAGTAAGTGTGTGTGTGTGTGTGTGTGTGTGTGTGTGTGTGTGTGTGAGAGAGAGAGAGAGAGAGAGAGAGAGAGAGAGAGAGAGAGAGACTTGCTTCTTTTCTCTGAGCATGATTTGCTATATTATTCAGTTGTAGATTTGATTTTGTAAATTTAAACCATAGACATATATATTCTTCAAATACTTAGCAGTTTCCTACAGTAAAGCAATATCATTTGCTGTGTTGGGGTACTGAAGATAGCTTTTGATTGTGCTGTATGCCTTAGCAGAATCATACTTTATTGTATGTGAGATGTGAGATTTTGATGCCTTATGCTATCCACATTAGTTCACTGTCAGTAATGGGATCATGTTTCTTGTACCTGATTGGAAAACAGGTTTTGTAAGATGTAATAACTTTATTTGAATACATTGTATATGTTGCTCAATCCTTGTGCATCATGCTTCTCTTATCACCTGTTGTTCAGCAAAAGTTGAATAAATATTTCTACTTCAAGTGAGTTACTGATTATAAATTTTCTGCATTATGCATACTCCTTAGATCTGTCTTAATACCACGCAACATCAAGACCAGTTTCTCGGTGTCTGATATCCCATTAGGAAGTGCTCTCTAACAATTCTGTCCCCTAATGAGACATCAATGAAAGACTTCTAATCACACGTAGAAAACATATTGCAATAATTTTTGGTTCCTTTTAATTTTTCTAGTTGGGGGGGGGGGGGGGGGGGGGACAACACTGATAATGTAACACTGTTTATTGCAAATTTTTTAGTCTGTCTGCCCTTCAGATAAATGTTTACAGTCGGTGGTCTTTGTTGAAGTTTACTCAGGTCTGGTTAATATCTGGGTGAAATTTGTTGATCAGCAGTCTGCTGTTGAACTACAACAAGCATTGTTACATGTGTTTTGAGATTCTACTGTAAGTAAACTGGAAAGATTAGATATGTTCAGTCCCACAGTGACAAGTCTTCATTGGCCTCACTAATAACTGTGTGAATGACAGCAGATCTGTCTGATTTATGAAGATATAGAGTATCAGGAAAATGTCAGTATGTGGTGAGGTGACATGTGAATAATTTTAGCTTGTGCTACATGATAATGGCAAGTTTTCTGTAATTTTTGCTCAGATTACATCTGGGAGCCAGGGTAATTTTACAAAGACCTTGGCAATTTCCTTACCTAGTGTTCTCTTATGTAAGTGATCTATTTGTAATGCATCAGTAAAGAGCATAGATACATAAACCTTAGGGAGGTGGAAGGTATGATTAGATTCAGTGCCGATGACAGTGAAATGACAGTAGTTTATTACAACAGCTGTAAGTTGTTTTACACATGTTGTGTGTAGCATAGCTATTTTTTTTTTTTTTTTCAGCATCATTGGATAGAAATGTCTCGTCAGTGATAAATTTCCACTTGTTGAATGGCTTCATTTAAATGTGAAACCATGTTACAGAAACGTATTGTATCATTTCACTATGTCTTCAATGGGAGTTTTTAAAACATCAGTGCTTCATGGTGTAGTATTAAAGATTGATGAATAATCGTTCCATAAAGGATGACGACATGAGAGTTGCAACTGATGATGTTACTTGTACAGGGTGCACAAATAAAAGTGGCCTGGACAAGAGTTCAAGGTTACAAAGAAACACAGCAGAAGAAAGGAAATACAGTACTATCCTGACCATAGTAGATGTTGAAAGTGACAACATTCATCACTTTGCACTTTTGGGCTCTTGTCAGCAAGTTGCTGAAGGCAGATCGAAGCTGGAATTGCTGCAGTCTCATCTGAAATGTTCTGCTGCAGTTCTTGAAGAGTGTGACTGTTGTTGCAATTCACCTTAGACTTGAAGGCTTCCCACACAAAGTAATTGCACACTGATAGATCAGATGACCTGGGTGTCCTGCTAGGACTGCGACCAGACTGACATCTGCTAACAAACCTATTAGACGTGAAGACTGTGTAAATGTCCTCCAAAGTTCAGCTGGCTGTATGGGCAGTTGCTCCATCCTCTTGGAAGTAACTGTAGGTCTTATCTTCTTTCATTAATGCTACCACCAGTGGTTTCAGAATGTTGGCAGTGTAATGCACAGAAGTCAGTGTCTGATGCAAGAAGGTGGGACCAATAATGCGGTGTGCCTTTGCTGCACACCAAACTCCAAACTTCTGATCATGCAATGGTGTTTCGTGGAAGTTATGCAGATTCTCTGCTGCCCAGAAACTGTGATTCAGTGATTTGACATAATCACTCAGGTGAAACCAGGCTTCATCAGACACAAAGAACAGATCTATGTCCAAGCCATTCATTGTTATCTCAGTGAACATCCACTCAAAAAACTGGAAGTGCTGAGGAGCATCTGCTGGGTTTAATTGAACAACAGATACATCATAGGGTGCATGTGCAGGTCCAGGTGAAGTATTCATCTGCATGATCGATGTGATATTGCGGTCTCTTGCGACAGGCGTCGGGTTGATTTGGTAGGACTCTGACACATTTTGTGGTGAACTGCAGCCACATTTTCTGGTGTGTGGGCACAGTTCCGAATGTTTTTTTGACTTGTTCAAAACAGATCCTGCCTGATGCCATTTTTGGACTAAATATTGCGTAGCACTCTTTGCTGGCACTTTGACACCATTAAACTTCCCAGCAAACAAATGACCACATAACTTTCCACAACAAACACCTGCTTCTCTGCTGTGAGTACCATCGTCCCCTTTGCACTGCTCCACTCACACAGACACAGCCCCCACTAAGCTCTGAATCAGTGTGGATTACTTGGCGGATGTACATGTGGTATGTCCTTCAAGGGGTGTGGTTATATGAATACATTCACATCCAATCATATCCACTCATTGAGGCCAGCATTAAAAAATTTTGTCTCATTACTCCAGATTGATGACAAATTAGTGGAAGTGTTCTTGCAATTTTCAGTACTTCAGATGGTGAAACTTACTAAAGCTACATGGTAATGTTCCAAACTAGTCTCATTTATTAAAGGCAACTACTTAGAGGCAGGAAGAGAAAGCTGACTTCAACCAGAAGTGAATAGCAGGGAAATATAAAGTCTAGATCAGAATATTTATCACAAGGGTATGCTAGTGACAAATGGTGGTGCCATATTTATTGCTATAAAGAACCCTATAATATCTAGTGATATTCCAAATAAGAGAGATTCTGGGTGATGGTAAGCATCAGTGGTGAGTCCAGCTTGATAATCTGATGTTGTTTTTAGACTGTCTGCTTCATGAGCTGTAGTGGAAGAACACTTCACATAAAACTTAAAAGAATAACACTTGTGAATTACCTACTCATGCTGTTGTAATAAGGCAAGATATCGTCTTATCAGCTAGAGAGAGAGAGAGAGAGAGAGAGAGAGAGAGAGAGAGAGAGAGAGTGTGTCGCACGATTAAAAAAGGTGCGAGGAACAGTGATGTGCGAAAGATTTCGTGAACATCTTTTCTGAGAGATACTTCAAGTAGTTAGGGAGCTGACTCATTAGGGCATCATATGATATCCTAGTAACAGTTCAAAAATTTTAAAATCAGTTAATGCAGAAAAGGGAATTGGTGACCATAATCAATAATCACACCAGTGACTACAAGTATTGAAAGGAATACTAAGAGTGATAGGAAAAATTATTGCTTAGTAAGTGTGGCAGGAAGCTCATTTCAGGTTGTTTGAAGAGTCAACACCATTCATCGCTCGATAGGTTATTCAAAAATTTTGTACAACATGCTTTAGAAATCTGTATACTGGGAAAGATTGAAAGATTGTGAGGGTTGGAGGAGACTCACTGTTGTCCATTAGCTGTATTAGAAAGTTGCTACAGAAGAAGGGGGAACTTGATCACATATTTAAGTGAAGTCAAACCTTCATCAACAAACAAAAGCTCAGATAAGTCGAAATGAACTTAAGAAGCATTAAGTGATTTCAAAAATAAAACTTTGTTAACAGCTGTTGCAAACAACCCAAGAATGATTTTGTCATACATGTTGTTGTTGTTGTTGTTGTTGTTGTTGTCTTCGGTCCAGAGACTGGTTTGATGCAGCTCTCCATGCTGCTCTATCCTGTGCAAGCTTCTTCATCTCCCAGTACCTACTGCAACCTACATCCTTCTGAATCTGCTTAGTGAATTCATCTCTTGGTCTCCCTCTATGATTTTTACTCTCCACCCTGCCCTCCAATGCTAAATTTGTGATCCCTTGAGGCCTCTGAACATGTCCTACCAATCGGTCCCTTCTTCTTGTCAAGTTGTGCCATAAACTCCTCTTCTCCCCAATCCTATTCAGTACCTCCTCATTAGTTATGTGATCTACCCATGTAATCTTCAGCATTCTTCTGTAGCATCACATTTCGAAAGCTTCTATTTTCTTCTTGTCCAAACTATTTATCGTCCATGTTTCACTTCCATACATGGCTACGCTCCATACAAATACTTTCAGAAACGACTTCCTGACACTTAAATCTATACTCGATGTTAACAAATTTCTCTTCTTTAGGAACGCTTTCCTTGCCATTGCCAGTCTACATTTTATATCATCTCTACTGTGACCATCATCAGTTATTTTGCACCCCAAATAGCAAAACTCCTTTACTACTTTAAGTGTCCCATTTCCTAATCTAATTCCCTCAGCATCACCTTATTTAATTAGACTACATTCCATTATCCTTGTTTTACTTTTGTTGATGTTCATCTTATACCCTCCTTTCAAGACACTGTCCATTCCATTCAACTGCTCTCCCAAGTCCTTTGCTGTCTCTGACAGAATTATGTCATCAGCAAACCTCAAAGTTTTTATTTCTTTGCCATGGATTTTAATTCCTACTTCGAATTTTTCTTTTGTTTCCTTTACGGCTTGCTCAATATACAGGTAGAATAACCTCGGGGATAGGCTACAACCATGTCTCACTCCCTTCCCAACTGCTGTTTCCCTTTCATGCCCCTCGACTCTTATAACTGCCATCTGGCTTCTGTACAAATTGTAAATAGCCTTTCACTCCCTGTATTTTACCCCTACCACCTTCAGAATTTGAAAGAGAGTATTCCAGTCAGCAATGTTAAACGCTTTCTCTAAGTCTACAAATGCTAGAAACATAGGTTTGCCTTTTCTTAATCTAAGATAAGTCGCAGGCTCAGCATTGCTTCACGTGTTCCATCATTTCTACAGAATCCAAACTGATCTTCCCCAAGGTCGGCTTCTACCAGTTTTTTCATCCATCTGTAAAGAATTCGTGTCGGTATTTTGTAGCCGAGACTTATTAAACTGATAGTTCAGTAGTTTTTACATCTGTCAACACCTGCTTTCTTTGGGATTGGAATTATATTCTTCTTGAAATCTGAGGGTATTTCGCCTGTCTCATACATCTTGTTCACCAGATGGTAGAGTTTTATCAGGGCTGGCTCTCCCAAGGCTATCAGTTGTTCTAATGGAATGTTGTCTACTCCTGGGGTCTTGTTTCAACTTAGGTCTTTCAGCGCTCTGTCAAACTCTTCACGCAGTATCATATCTCCCATTTCATCTTCATCTACGTCCTCTTCCATTTCCATTTTATTGTCCTCAAGTACATCACCCTTGTATAGACCCTCCATATACTCCTTCCACTTTTCTGCTTTCCCTTCTTTGCTTAGAACTGGGTTTCCATCCATCTGAGCTCTTGATATTCATGCAAGTGGTTCTCTTTTCTCCAGAGGTCTCTTTAATTTTCCTGCAGGCAGTATCTATCTTACCCCTAGTGAGATAAGCCTCTACATCCTTACATTTGTCCTCTAGCCATCCCTGCTTAGCCATTTTGGGTTTTCTGTTGATCTAATTTTTGAGACATTTGTATTCCTTTTTGCCTGCTTCATTTACTGCATTTTTTTGTATTTTCTCCTTTCATCAATTAAATTCAATATTTCGTCTGTTACCAAGGGTTTCTACCAGCCCTCGTCTTTTTACCTCCTTGATCCTCTACTGCCTTCACTATTTCATCTCTCAAAGCTACCCATTTTTCTTCTACTGTATTTCTTTGCCCCATTCTTGTCAGTCGTTCCCGAATGCTCTCTCAGAGACACTCTACAACCTCTGGTTCTTTCAGTTTATCCAGCTCCCATCTTCTTAAATTCCCACTCGTTTTGTAGTTTCTTCAGTTTTAATCTACAGTTCATAACCAATAGACTGTGGTCAGAGGCCATATCTACCTCTGGAAATGTCTTAAGATTTAAAACCTGGTTCCTAAATCGCTGTCTTACTATTATATAATATGTCTGAAACCTTCCAGTGTCTACAGACCTCTTCCATGTCATACATAGAGTTCATTAATCAATGAAAATCATCACATCAGTCACTCAGTGAACTTACTGTCTTGGAAATGGAAGATGTCAGACATTGTTGAGATAGTTAGTTCGATTCTCCAAAACACGTGAAGATCATCATTCAGGTCCTCCACTCAGTGATTGCATGAACATGAAAGTGACTGATATTGAGATGACTGTTTACGGAATAGAGAAGTACTTAAAACTACACAACAGAAGAAAGGAAATAGGATCTGGAAGGATGTTTGTGTGATTCTAAGCAGAATGTAGGAAATAACGTGCTGTCTTTCTAGCAGCAGTTCATTGTAGGTCACTGAAGTAACAAGTGTTCCAAGAAAATGGAAAAAGGTGCAAGTCATTCCTATTGCAAAAAAGTATTGTCAATCTCATTTTCATAGTTGTGGACAAATGTTGCTGATATCATTGTGTTATGGAATTATGGAACACATTGCAGGCTTGCTTATTATGACCTTTTTGGAAAATGAAAATCTCCTCTGTACAAATCACTAAGGATTCTGCAAACAGAGATACTGTGAAGTTCCACAAGGTAGTAGACAATGGCACCAGGTGTGTGAAACAAGGTTTATTGTTCAGTTTCACACCCTGGTTCTTTGACACTCTCTCTTCAGGACTTGATAAGCCAAACATTTTCTGTCCTTTGATCTTCAACACTTCGTACTGGAAGATTAGGTGTGGTGCAGTTTATCACCCTCACCACACAGCCTACACTTAGGGGCTTCTTTATTTATACCCTCTGTGCTTAGGTGTTCCTTGAAGTTCCCAGGGCCTGTCATCAGTCCTACCTTGGGTTTAGTCTGTCTCCTGTTTGAGTGCAGGGTTACAGAACTTCTCTGAAAACATGGCTTTGGAATCGTTAGCTTTTCATGTTTTTGTTTTTGGGTCATAGTCCATTATCCTTAGAGATGGTTAGGACAGGTTCCAGTCCAATAAATGGAGTGATCACACCTGTCCTAGCCATCGTATCAACTTGTTCATTGCCACTACTTCCTTAGTGATCAGGGACCCACAGCAGGTTTACCCTGTTGTTGTCCCCTAGTCTCACAAAGGCTTTATGGCATTTTGCAATGCTCATTGATTTCATTGCAGAGGCTAATAGAGATTTCAGAGCTGCTTGATTGTAGGAGTATATGTAGATGCTACCCTCTTTGTAGCACCTGCGCAAATTCTCCTCAGCACACAGCTTGATGGTGGATATTTTGACCTGGAATACTGTGGCCAGCTTCCGTAGCAAGACTGCTCTCTTTGGTCTAGGTTGTACACCATAAATCCCAACCCCAGCACCTTCATTTATTTTCAACCCATCTGTAACCCAGACTACATCTCCTGCTCCGTGTCATGATTCATTCTTCCATTGCTCCCTACTTCAGATTGTTATGCTGAAAGATTTATTGAAGCTGCTGGAATGATCATAATGCATTTTCTCAACTATTCCTGTATTTATCACACCATTGTTCCCAGTTTTTAGTCTGTATGCACCTGCCGCTGCCTTCATTATAACTCAAAAGTGTAATGGGAGCATGTCCAGCATGGTCTCCAACCCAGCAGTGGATGTGCTGCTAATTCTGTCTGTTAGGGCTAATCAGGGCAGTCTCTACACCTTGCCAAGCTCCTTAGCAGCCATCTTCTGTCCTACTTTGTTCCACCATGCTGTCAGACCATGAATTACCATAGATCTTACTTCAGTGGTGTAGATCCAGTACATACTTCTGGGATTTAGACATCACTTTTTTCCACAGGCTATTATAGTGCTCATAAGAGTACCTTTCATCTTGGGACATATATTCCTTATGTGACAGGTCCATGATAGTTTTGCATCCAGGGTTATCCCTAGGTTCTTCACTACCCCCTCTACAGGTAGAGTTTCATCAAGAAGCTTAAGACTCCAGTAACTGTACTGAATGTGCTTCCTTGAGAATGGCATTGTAATAGTTTTTGTGAGACTGACCCTTAGATGTTAGTTCCTGCACCAGTTTTGCAGTAGAGTTTGGTGCACATTGTGCCATTGTTCTAAGAGTACTAGCAAATTTGTCAAGTATTACTATGACCAAGTCATTTGTTTATCCTTGGCAAAAGTAGCCTCCAATATTTAGCTCTTCAATAAGTTCATTTACCACTAGGTTCCAAAGCAGTAGGGACAAAACCCCTCCTTGCAGACACCCTCTGGTGGTGGTGTTGATCATCACTGTTTATTCATCATGGTTGCTTCTACCTGTCTTCTGCTGAATGTGGTCTCAATCCACATACAGACAAAGGTCTCAGTACCATGTTCTTTTGCATCTCTAATCATGGATTCAAAGATCACATTGCTAAACGCCAATTGGATACCCAGGAAGATGCAGAGAGCACTTTCTTTAAATTGTAGTGCTTCTTCCACTTTCCCAGTAAGTTGGTGGAATGCTGTTTCAAATGATTCGCTTGGTTGATATGCATGTTAGTTTACATGTAGAGAAACCTCTGTTAACCTCCTTTTCTGAATATGCATATTAACGTGTTTTTCTGATGTCTTTAAAAGGAAGGAGGACAGACTGATCAGTCTCTGTGGCTTTGGAATGAAAACAACCCTCATTGTCCTACTAGAATTAGGAATAATTCTTGCTACTAGGGTAACCCTAATCAGCGTGTATAGGAGCCTAATTAAACTCTCTCCAGCTTGTTGCAGCAGAGCTGGAAAAATTCTCCCTGGGTCTGGTGACTTAAATGGTTGAAATGCATCACACCTTGGGATGGGTATCTGGGGAATTGGGGAAAGACTATGGGATTGGATATGGGAGAGACAATGCATTGTGGGGCACTCTTTGTCTGGTTCATCCACTGAGGCCCTTGTGGCATGGGAGACCCTGCCAGTAGCTGTGCTATTGCTGGTTTAGCCCTCAGCGTCCTGGGGAGACACAAGCCTCTCCACCAACACAGACAGTGCTTCTACGACATGGTGTCCCCTGGAGAGGTCCATACTGTCGCTTAGTGAAGAAAATAAGAGCTTACAGAATATCAGACTAGCTTTGAGATTGAATTCTAACTACCTAGCAAATAGAAACCAGGATGTTTTTCTTAATGGGGTGAATTGTCAGATAAAAAAATAACTTCAGGGTGTGATATCGGTCCATTATTGTTCAGTGAATGTTCGAAGAAGAGTTAGGCAACGTGTTTCTTCCTCCCACATATGAGAGGTAGTCATTAAGCTTCAATTTTCACATAAAAATAGTTTTATTATTATTATTATTATTATTATTATTATTGTATTTGCAGGTACAGGTGTTTAGTTTTTGGTACATATTGAAATTCTCAGTCCACAGTGCCAGAGAGGAACTAACTAATCTGTAATCAGACTATAGAAAACTAAAGTGAGGTGTAATTCTTATTTTGAATGAGTATTATTAGAATTAGGCAAGTATTTGACATCTGAGAACATAAAAATGGGAAGTTGGACTGCCAATAAAATCAGTTTCTCTTGTATTCTATTTCGTGCAAAGTGACTGCTTGGATAAATAATATTTTTGAGTAAGTGTCAGTAAAATTTGAAAATGAGGTATATTAATGTTCATGAGTCATTCCACATAATTATGTGATATCAACTGGTTTACAAAAGTGATACACTTTCTTAATGAAAACAAAACCACATACATACATACATGCAATGTAGCACAACTTCGTTGCAGGTGTATAAGCACTGACATGGAGGTGTCTTTCCAACATGTATGTGGTAAATGCAGAAATGTGAACTATGACAACGTTATTCGGGCAAGATGTCTGTCAAAAACAGCCATTGCGGATGGTGAACCAAGGACTGCTGCTGCTGCTGCTGCTGCTGCTGCTGCTGCTTCATAACAATGCACATCCCCATATTGCAAATGTCATAATGCAGAAGCTATGCCAACTCTAGTGGGAGACACTCAGGCACCCACCCTATAGTTCTGATCTCTCCCCATGGTGGCTGTTGTGCCTTCAGTCCCTTATAAAAGACCTTGAAGGGTCAATGATTCCTGTTGTATGGGTATGTGCAGCATGCAGTTACGGCCTTCTTCACACAGCGAGATACAGTGTTTTACCAGATGGGTATTTTTAACCTGGTGTGTTGTTAGGGTGACTGCTTCAGTGCTCACAATGATTTTGCCCAATTGACATATCGATTCTGGACTTTATGGCCTTCGAACATAAATTTTTTGATCACACCTTGCAGTAATAATTTTCTACCAAAGCTTTGAGAACTTTTTTGAGTATATTTGTTTACGTCTCTCAAGTTTGAAGAAAGTTTTTCTAGGACATTTAGTCCTGCATGTGATGCCTTTGATCTTTATTTCATGGGCTCGTGGAAGATGTTCCGCTTTTTGTGTTATGGTTGTATTGTGTCTTGTTATCTTGAGTATCAGGAGCCTATTTGAATTTTGGCCCGCATAAGAGTTGGTATAGACATACGCTGGGTACTGTTAGTATTTTAAGAGCCTTAAATGCTGGCCTACTTGATTATCATTCTTATTGCTCTCTCTCTCTCTCTCTCTCTCTCTCTCTCTCTCTCTCTCTCTTTGGAGGTGTCTCCCCACAAAACTGTGCCATAACATAGTGTCAGGTGGATTAGTGCTTAGCACGTATATCATTTTCATAATAATTGTGTCTTTTAGGTAGCTGAGTCTGTGCAGTACATATAGGCTTGAGCTGAGTTTCCCATTTAGGTGTTCTGTGTGATTATCCCAATTTAAAATTTCATCGGTTCTTATTCCAAGGAATTGTGTGTGTTTTGAGTATTCTACTATGAACTCATCTAGACAGATCTTGATATCTTCATTGTGTTGGTTTTTTTGTTTTAAATTTAGACAAAGTGTTTAGGGAGGATTACCATATTGTGCTCAAATCACATTGAAACTCCTTCACATCTGCACTTTCCATCTGAGAACCCGTAATGGAATCTGTGCAATATTCTGTGTCATTTCCGCCTTTGGTCCAAAACTAGTAGGAGCCAGACTAGGGTATTACCATGCCATGCGTAGGCTGTTGTTAACACTACAACACAAATGGCTGTGTTTGGAGTGGTTCTCTGACTGGAAAACATGGACTGCTGATGAATGGTGTCACATTATGTTCAGTGAGGAATCACGGTTCTGCATTAACCAGGATGACCATCGTGAGCAAGATTTTGGGGACGTAGGAGAGATCCGATAATTACGTTGTATAGGAGAGGTACAGCGGTGTTACTCCTGGTGCCATAGGGTGAAGTGCCTCAGGTCATAGCTGGTAATGATAGAGGAAACTCTTACAACACAGCAATAAGTCACGAATATCCTGCATCCTCATGAGTTATCTCTCTGGTGACAGGAAAATGGTGCCATTTTTCAACAGGATAAAGCTTGTCCACACATGACACTGTGTTTATGAACTGTTTGTGTGGTATTGAGCTTCTCCTGAGGCCAGCAAGCTCCCCAGATCTATATCCAACATGTGTGGGACAAGTTCTGACATCAACTCCATCCCATTGTCAGTATCTGGGATATTAAGAACCGATTACAACAGTTGTGGGCCAACTTGCCTCTGGAAAAGAATACAGCCACTTTGACACCCTTCCCAAATGAAACAAGGTGTTCATCGAGGTCAGAGAGGGTGCAATGCTATATTGATAAGTGGGCTCATGTTGCCAAATTCTTTGTAAATGTGACTCAGTTTTGTAATTACTGAAATAACATCACATACTCTCTCAAGCTGTGAAATTTCATTTTGTTCCCTCCTCCCCTTCTGGGTCATTCAAGTGAATGAAAAGGTGAGAAAACATTTTGAATTATTTCTAATTTGGCAGTTCTTATGACCAAACTAATTACTAATATACATGTACTCTAAGACCACTCAGTGAGTTGGCAGATGACATTAATCAAATTGATGGAACTCTTAAATACATTGAAGTATTGATAGCTTTCTGATCACTGCCAGTGATAATTAGCAGACAGCACTGTCTTCTCTGCAACACATGGAATTGACAATTGCTAAAATGTTTAGTGTAATCAAGTTGGAAATCATCTTATTTATTGACATGTTAGAAACCTTAAATTCTTCCTCTTATTAAATTTTTAGTTTATTACACAGCAATTTGACTACAACTATTAATTTATGTAGTAATATTGCATGACATTTCTGAAGCATCCTTTTTTCTGTTTCAGTCTTATAGGTGGCTCAGATTATAAGCTGATATACCGACATTATGCGACGTTGTATTTTGTATTTTGTGTAGATTCATCTGAGTCAGAGCTTGGGATTTTAGATCTGATCCAAGTCTTTGTGGAAACACTGGATAAGTGTTTTGAAAATGTTTGTGAACTTGATCTTATTTTTCATGTTGATAAGGTAAGTACAGTTTATGTTAATTCTTTGTTGTGGTTTTGAAATAGACCTCCATGTAATTCTGAAATTGCCTTCTTTTTTATCTAGGTTCATTACATATTGAATGAACTTGTTATGGGCGGCATGGTATTAGAGACCAATATGACTGAAATTTTAACGAGGATTGAGGAGCAGAACAAACTAGAAAAACAGGAGGTGGGTATTCATTTTTACTTGATGCATTGACTGAAAACAGTAATCAATGTAATTTTACTTTCTTAGAAAATACAGGGGAGATAAGTCATGTGAAGTTTATGAAATTAGGACTGCATGCAAAATGAGGTAAATATTTCAAGTGTACGTTATAATTGCTGGGTGTCCCAATCCTGTATTTGTACTGTTTGTAATAAAGAGAAAATTTTCCACATGACAAGGAACTAATCACGCATGGATGAGCTGCTCTGAAATATTGTTGGTTTTGTTGAATGTGGCTTGTATATTTTAAGGAAAGCAGACATCGGTAATTTGCATAAGTGAAAGTTATTCTATTCTTGTAGTGTAATGCTGCTTTACTTCAGTTACTGTCTGCACAGCCTTCTGTCAGATTATATATTTGTCACAGAACCCAGGATTTATTTTTAGTGACCTACTTTTTAGTGCATGTAAAGGAGACCACTCACTGGACAGTAGAAGTGTTGTCATATACAATCACATAAAAAAAGTGAAAACTTTGCAAGCTTTTGGACAAAATCTTTAATTACCTAGAGAACACACACACACACACACACACACACACACACACACACATGTAAGTTGTTACATTGCACCGGCTGTCCACATGCCCCTCTACCTTCCCTGTCCCCTCCCCTCCCCATTTTAATCATGTTGATTATTTGTCACGTTTCATTACAGTTTTCAGTGTTTTGTTAGACACTAGTAGAAGAACAATAAATAAGATAACTTTGGTCATAATTTTCGTCATAGTTTTTAGTAAGTGAGATGGTCTAGTAATTGTCTTCATTACTGCCATTCGGGGGGGGGGGGGGGTTTAAAAATTAGATTGTGTATTATTTTCATAATTGATAAATTAGATTGACGTGTCCTGGTTTAGAAAGTACTCCTTGAACCATCAAACATGTGGATAAACAATAACTTGTTAATAGTTCTTCCTTTGGAGGCTGTAATGAGGTAGTTAAACAACAGTGAAAATAACTCGATAGCAGATCATGTTTTCAAAACATAATCATTAGTACCTTTTGTATGTCTCAGACATGTTTGAACCCAATTGTGTGAGCCACTTCATTTAAATATGTGACATTTTATTAAAAAAAAAAAAAAAAAAAAAAAAAAAAAGTAGAAATTGGACACATTATAGCATAAGGTTAAACAATATTTTCCATGACACACATTTCATTGAGATGTATAATAGTTTAAAAGTACTCGGTTGGGAGGACCATCTCCCTTCTCTCCCCCCCCCCTTTTCTTTTGGTATTACAGCATATTGCTTGCAAATTTAATTTCTTGCTTTTTTTTTGAAAATTTGCCAAAACTTCCATTTTGTGTTTGTAATTAAAATTTGAATCTATGTAAGGGAAGAGATAGCTCAGACGAAAGATCATTGGTAGCTGTTTTGAGAGGCAGCTGATGGTTACTTCCTTATGTACGTGGTTTGTAAAAGGCTGTGGTGTTACAAAATGTAAACATTTTATTTTTGCCATTGGTTGTTCTCCAGATTATTTTATGATGACATGAAACTTGTGTTTTTTCATCACATACTTGGAGGTTTTGTGGAGAAAAATCTTCGAATTATTTCAGTGTTTTTACATTCCAAAAGAGTGTTTGAACTGTGAGACTGGTCTTAAGTCTCGTTTCATTGATAGCTGTCTACTCCCCCCCATCCGTTTGTTATTAATGAAATGTTCCCAAGGGGCTCTCATTAGAATTTTATGTACTGTCATCTGTAATTGCCTGCTTGCAATGGTATGTGGTCGTTAAAAATTTTAAAAAGATATTTATGTGATTGTGTTGAATTCATGTGTGTAACATTACCACCTGAAAATGTGTTTATGTAATGTCTGAAACTTGAATATTTGTGTGTTAATGTCCTTGGGTTTTCTGTATGATGGTCATCTTTCACTCAAAACAACAATTGAAGAACCTGAGTCTGAGGTGTTTCACTTTCTGCTATGATTCCAAATTTTTGTTGCAAATATGAAATAAAAGTTAGGGTAAACTGTTTGTAAAATTGGTGGCAGCAAATCGTTCTGGTTGTAGATGACCTGTAATCTCAGAGTCATTGGACAATCAGAATTGAGTGTCTGAAAAATTGAGAAAAATAAAAAAAGGTCTTAAACTATACTTACTATACTGTGTGTGTTCTGGTCTTTGAAATCATTTTTGAAATATAATTTTGGAATGGGAAAGAACAACACTTTAATGGGTGACACAATTGCTTATAAACACATTTGAAATGCAAACAGAAGTACTAATAACGTTTTATAAATACTGACGTCTGAAACTGTATTCTTATCCAGCAAACATTGAATCTCCTTAATGAATTAATATCATCTATAAATATAATAAAATTGTAACTGCCAGATATCTGTACATAGGAAATATGTAAGAAAAATTAATATGAGGGGTCCTCATAACAGTAATAGAAACCAAAACAATTATTTAAAAAATTGTTGTCTGTCGGTCTGTCCGTCTGTCCATACATCTGTCCATATGGTTGTATGTGTTGTGTCGGTAGCTGGGCCGACACCGTGAAGTTGATGGCTGAAAATGCTAGACTAACGCTGTAGCCGATAGTGCACGCACGGCATAAAGCAGACGGGCGTGAAGTCTGGAACATGAGAACTTATAAATGAATAAGAAGAAAAGTATGTAGATGCTTAGTACTTATCTTTTATTGAGGCCTTGGAATACATCTCTCTTGAATACTTGTAAGCTATAGGCACTGATACAACTGGCGCCTTGCTAGTTCGTTGCCATTAACTTAGCTGATGGCTATTCTGACTCTCGGCTAATGAGAGAGAAAGGCTTCATACAACTGGGCGATAGCTAGGTTCGCGTACAACTGGGCGATAGCTAGGTTCGCGTACAACTGGGGCGAGTCCACTCTCGTATCACGAGACCTGCCTTGGTGGTGGCGCTAGGTCTGCGATCACAGTGGCGACACGCGGGTCCGACATGTACTACATGGACCGCGGCCGATTTAAGCTACCACCTAGCAAGTGTGGTGTCTGGCGGTGACACCACATTCCTCCCCCGCAAATCGGCGAACGGTCGTGACATAAGGCTTCCGCCCGCTGTGGGGAGGACCACATGTTGACGTATGCGATGAGGTGGGGAGCCTAACAACAGGCGAGGCTGTGCCACCCGCACCCGGCCATCCGGTCCGAGGGGAGCTAGGAAACGCCTGCAAAACTAGTCCAGGGTGCACGTCAACATGCGGTGTATGCGCCCGTAAAGAGACAGGAGGGACCGAAGGGTCGATTTCCATGGCGTCGGGTTTGCCGACGCGCGATGACGTCATGTGGTCCGGAGCGGGCGGGAGTTCCATGGCGGAGGACAGCTGGTCACGGGAAGCGATCGGCGGCGCGTGACCCTGGGAGGCGCCTGGCGGCTGCAACGAAGCGTCGAATGCGGTCGGCGCCGGCGGGAGAACAAGCGGCGTCGGCGGCGGCGGCTGCTGCTGCTGCTGCGGCGACGGCGCGTCGCCATCGGGCAAAATGGAAGGCATCGTCGGTAACACCTGGGGATGAGGCGAGCCAGTAGATGGGTCCCCAGGGCGCTGACCGGACGGCACCGTCGCTGAAAGCAGACGGGGAGCGGCAGAACCCGAGCGACGACAGAGGCGCAGCTGATTGAGATGCCGACGCACCTCACCAGAGGCCCCCAAAACCAAATACATCGCGCGGCCGAGGCAGCGAAGAATGCGCCCTGCGAGCCAACGCCGTGAACCGCGATAGTTGCGATAAAATACAACGTCGCCTGGAGCAAAAGCAGGAGTCTGCCGCTGCACAGGAAACTGATGCGGCGGATGCAGCAAAGACATCAAGGTGCGATGAGGACGACCGTGGAGCAACTCAGCCGGCGAGCGACCATCTCGGGACTGAGAGCGATACGAAGACAAAAAGAGCAACAATGCGTCCTCCCGAGAATGCGACTCTTTCAATTTCAACAACTGTGACTTGAAAGTCCGGACCAATCGTTCAGCGGTACCATTGGACTGAGGCGAAAACGGCGCGGATGTCAGATGTTGAATACCATTGGCCTGGCAGAATGACTGAAATTCTGCGGACATGAATTGTGGGCCATTGTCGGAAACAATAGTCTGCGGAAGACCTTCAATGCAAAAGATAGCAGACAACGCTTGGATGGTGGCGGAGGACGTCGTGGAAGACATCCGGACAACAAAAGGAAAATTACTGAAGGCGTCGACCAGAACCAACCATCGAGCATTCCAGAATGGACCAGCAAAATCAATGTGCAAGCGTTGCCAAGGGGAAGTGGCTTTCGGCCATGCAAAGACTTTCCGCGGCGGTGCGGATTGTTGTTCGGCACACGCCGGGCACGAAGAACACATATTCGTAATCGCAGCATCGATTCCGAACCAAGTACAGTGCTGACGAGCTAGTTGTTTCGTTCGCACTATACCCCAATGTCCTTGGTGAAGAAGCCGTAAAACAGAGGACTGTAACGAACGTGGGACCACGACTCGGGACTGATCATTATCAGAACGCAACAACAAAACACCACGTCGAACAAAAAGTCTCCTTGTGAGCAAAAAATCGGCGAACCAACGGATCCTCGATCCGAGACTTTGACAAAGGCCATTGCGTAGCAACAAAACGTAAAACAGTAGCAAGGACAGGGTCAGCAGCTGTGGCTGTAGCGACACGACGAAAATCAATCGGAAACGATTCGACCACTTCATCGGTTTCCGAATCAATGAACATGCAAGCAAGTTCGGAAGAATCGAATGCTTTATCCTCAGCAACAGGCAAACGGGACAACGCATCGGCGTTGCCGTGCTTAGCAGTGGACCGATACAAGATATCGTAGCGGTACTGCGAGAGGAAAATAGACCAGCGAATGAATTTCTGCGCTGTACGTGGAGGTACAGGCTTGGTCGGATGAAAAAGCGATGTCAAAGGTTTGTGGTCTGTGATGATGGTAAAGTGACGACCATACAAGAAATCATGGAACTTAGTAACACCAAACACGAGAGCCAAAGCTTCTTTCTCTATCTGTGAATAATTTCTTTGCGCAGACGAGAGCAATTTGGACGCAAAGGCAATAGGGCGATCATGGGAGCCAACTTTGTGCGCAAGTACAGCACCGATCCCGAAATCCGATGCATCTACCATCAACAAAAGGGGTTTCTGGGGATCGAATGGCGTAAGGCAAGTATTAGAAAGCAACGCCGATTTCAACTGGCGAAAGGCGCGTTCACATTCCGTCGTCCAGACGAATGGAACACCTTTACGGCGTAAGCGATGAAGCGGAGCTGAAATGGAAGAGGCATTGCGCACATATTTATGATAATAGTTAATTTTACCCAACACACTCTGTAGCTGTTTCAGATTTTGAGGGGAAGGCAAATCGTGTATGGCACGGAGGTGCTCTGGACTTGGATGTATGCCTTGGGCATTAATGACATGTCCCAGGTATGGTAAGTCACGAGCAAAAAACACACATTTGTCCTTCCTCAAGCGAAGACCATTTTGCCGCAAGACCTGAAAGAATGTTCGTAAATTCGCAAGATGATCTTCTTCTGTCTGTCCGGAGATCACTATATCGTCCAGATAGTTTGCTGCAGTAGGGACCGACGCACAAATAGTTTGTAAATATTGCTGAAACAAGGCAGGGGCGGATGCACACCCGAAAGGCAGTCTTTTGAAGCGGTACAATCCAAGATGCGTGTTAACCACCAATACGCGCTGGGATTCGTCGTCCACCGGTATTTGCAAGTACGCATCGGCTAGGTCCAACTTTGAAAAATATTTTCCCGGGCACAGTTTAGCAAAAAGATCTTCCGGGCGGGGCAAAGGAAAAGTAGCAGTCACTAGCTGTGGATTCACTGTGGCCTTGAAGTCCACGCAAAGTCTCAATTTTCCGGAAGGTTTTGGCAAAATGACTAAGGGTGAGGCCCAGAGAGAAGCTTGCACACGGTCAATTACACCCTGTGATTTGAGATCGTGTAACGTTCTTGCGACCTCATCACGCAATGCGTGGGGAACATTGCGCGCCCTGAAAAATTTCGGTTGCGCGTTTACCTTCAGTTCTAAATGTGCTTCATAGTTTTTAGCGCAACCTAAGCCCGGTGCAAAAACGTCTGCAAATTCGTCACACAGCCGAGAAACACTGTCTGTAGGCACAGTCTGATTCACTGATAGGACCTGATTTACAATAGACATGTTAAACAACTGAAATAAATCTAGACCAAACAAGTTCACTGGCGTAGAAGAACGAAGAACGTAAAATGACACAAGTTTTGTTTGTCCCTTGTATGTTGCAAGAAGGCTGCACTGTCCTAACACAGGAATGGTCTGTCCGGAATATGTAGTTAGCTTAACATTTGCGGCACGCAACGGAGGTGCGCCCAGTTGTTTGTACGTGTCGTGATTGAGCAATGAAACTGCAGCTCCGGTATCGAGCTGGAATGGTATCACTTTGCCTTCAAATTCTAAGTCCACAAAAAGTTTATTGTTCTGCTGACGACAAGAGCGACTGTTTTGTGCAATTGGAACAGACACTGGTACAGAATCACTTGCTAAGTGACGTGATTTCCGGCGACGTCGACGCACAGTTTTTGTGGGACGAGCACTGTTACTGTTAGAGAAAGTGTCACTGGACGAAGCGGAATTAACGACATGAATGTCCATAGGCGAAGGTCCACGAGCCTGAGTGTCCTTGGTTCGATTCCGGCGCGAAGCAAAGGGCCTGGAATGATTGTGATTGTCTGATCTGAGCTTTTTATGGCAAACACTTTGAACATGTCCTTTCTTATTGCAGAAAAAGCAAATAGCTTGGCGTGATGGGCAATGTTCACGCGAATGTTTAGTAGCACACCGCGGGCATGATTTCACTGCATTTGTGGGCTGGCGCGGCACACCTGGGTTAGCACGCGGCGGTCGCTGTGTCGCCGTGCGCAAGGCCCGGTTACCGGGCCGCGCAGCGCGTCCAGCGGGCCGGTTAATGTTAGACATGGCTGGCGAAGTTTCAAAAGATTCCTGAGCACAGTCAAGTGTGTCCTGTCTATCCAATATGTCTATTACTTGTTGAAGGGAGGGATTAACTAGTTTCAAAATTTGCTCCCGTATTCGAACATCAGAAACGTTCTGTGCAATTGCATCACGCACCATGGTATCGGAATAAGAAAGACCACAGTCACATTCAAAGGCACAGTCCCTAGTAAGTCCTTGCAATGTTGCTACCCACTCCCTATTAGTTTGACCGGCCGTACGTTTTGTACGAAAGAACGTATATCGTTTTGCAACCACATTAACTGTTTCTTTGAAATAGGCATCTAATGCAGACAAAATTTCCTCGTAGGACAGAGTTGCTACGTCTCGTCGGGGAAACAATTTCACTATCACACGGTATGTGGACACACCGACACAAGAAAGCAAAAACGGCTGCCGCTCATTACCTTGAATTCTGTAGGCAGCGAGGTGGAAGGCAAACTGGCGGGACCACTCTTGCCAGGTCTCTTGGGTCGGGTCGTAGTGCCTAAAAGGCGGTGCAACGGCAGGTTGTGGCTGCGGTAGCGGTGAAGCGGCTGCGGCCGCATCGGTGTGCAGCGCACGTTGACCCTGGACGAGCTGTCCAAGGGCATCCAGTAACGCCTGCGTCTGCTGATTCTGCAAGCGATAAAATTCGGACAGTACATCTGGAGAATGTGGCGAAGCCATGACACAATTAAATGTAAACAATCAGAAAAAGTTCACTTATCCCATCTTCGTCGCCAATAAATGTTGTGTCGGTAGCTGGGCCGACACCGTGAAGTTGATGGCTGAAAATGCTAGACTAACGCTGTAGCCGATAGTGCACGCACGGCATAAAGCAGACGGGCGTGAAGTCTGGAACATGAGAACTTATAAATGAATAAGAAGAAAAGTATGTAGATGCTTAGTACTTATCTTTTATTGAGGCCTTGGAATACATCTCTCTTGAATACTTGTAAGCTATAGGCACTGATACAACTGGCGCCTTGCTAGTTCGTTGCCATTAACTTAGCTGATGGCTATTCTGACTCTCGGCTAATGAGAGAGAAAGGCTTCATACAACTGGGCGATAGCTAGGTTCACGTACAACTGGGCGATAGCTAGGTTCGCGTACAACTGGGGCGAGTCCACTCTCGTATCACGAGACCTGCCTTGGTGGTGGCGCTAGGTCTGCGATCACAGTGGCGACACGCGGGTCCGACATGTACTACATGGACCGCGGCCGATTTAAGCTACCACCTAGCAAGTGTGGTGTCTGGCGGTGACACCACAGTATGTGCATCACGCAAAAACTACCACACGAAATTGTATGCGGTTATCACAGTTGTATTGTTGGAGGTCTAACTTAAAATTTGGTATGTGTTTTACCTTGATACCGGCCTGGAGACCAAGTTATGTATATGTATAGTGTGTTTACTTTAGCCTAATTGGTCAGTATGGGGAAATACGAATCCATAGGAGGTGCAGGGAAACTGTCTTAGGAACCTTTAATTGCTTTTTTTGTGAAAACAGTTGTACCACAATCAGATTATTGGTCAACTGTGAGTTGTCCATGAAAATGAGTAAAATTAGCTTTTTAAATATTGATCAACTTAGTTTTGTGTAAGGATCATTTGATTATATTGGAAGAAAGAAATTGGGACAGCAGTAGTTCTATAAAACTAAACTGAATAAACCAGGATAGAAATGATAGACTCTGCAAAAAGTAATACTTTCGAACATCTTATCGTAATAATAATAATGTTAACAGTTTAATTCCATTATCTATAGACATTCTTGAATTGGTGTACTATTATTATTGATAAGTTTGTCAAGTTGACACTACTGTTGTCGATCATAAGTTCGTCGAGCTGACTTTAAAAATCAGTTTTCTACGTCTCTTAGGAGGTTTTTTCATCGTGTCTTATCAATATAAGTGATATAATTGTTGAGATTTTGTGTTAATGTCTTCATTTGTTTAACTTCTTTCTTTCTTGAATTCATTCATTAAATGGTGAAACTATTATCGTTGACAAGTTTGTTGTTTCATCCACTTGAATGGTGAACCATCATGAAGTTCGAAAAATCCTGAAGCTTATTATCAGTGAGAAAAACTGATATAAAAACTGAACCTGATGCTGTCCAAAGGGCACAGCAGTAAAGAATTGGTGTGTTTGTAAGCACAGATTCTTCAGTTTTTGTAATTTCGTTAAATACAACACTAGGCTTTTCCCTGTTGTTATTTTATGCTTTACATATCTTTATATGTGCTCACAAATGCATGAATTCTTTACGGTTGTGGCCTTTGGACAGCTTCACCTTCAGTTTTTTATATCTGTTTTTCTCACTGATAATAAGCTTTAGGATTCTTCAAAATTCATGCATTTTCGTCATCCGAAGCAGATGAAATTGCAGGATAAAGCTAGATGCTTAATAATAATAATAATAAAAACACGCTGTTAAGAGAAGAATCGGAAAAAAATTCTCACAGGATATAAAATTTTGCCACACTTCAACCTCTGACCTTAAAATTGTACCATCATTTTAATTCAAGCTTAATTTTTGTATTTGAAGAAATCGTACTAGAGAAATGTTGTTGCCACCACTAATTGTTTGTTACATAATAATCTTTTAATATATGGCATAATAGAAATTGTTACTAGCTCAAATGTTACTGAAGTCGGTTTTGGCTATATATGCATGAACATGGGTGAAGAAGTGGACCTCCAAAATAAATGCACAGCTAGATAGTTGCAGGAAAACCAGTCATAAAATGGACTAAATATCAGAGGTCTCTGCATCTGTCAAAATAGAATTAAGATTGGGAGGAAACACGATAATTTAGTGATTAATTAGTAAAGTTATCCATGATCTCTGGTCATGGGGAAGAGAATGGAATGGAAAAAGACAATCACCAATGAAATTTTGAAATATCATACTAGATTTTAATACTGATGTTTAGTAGTCATAAAATAATTTTTTATTGGCTTCATACATAATTTTATGTTAAAATTATTGTTCATTTTGTTTAGCCGTACACATCTACAATTATTTGATTTATTTCATTGTAGGCTGTAGTGTACCTTTGTTCCCAAATTTGCACATCCACAGAAGCTGCAGTTATTTCTTAATTTTAAATTAGTTATAATAGTACATAATGCTATTCAAAGCAGTGTATTGGTGTGAGATGGAGAGTGAAATAAGCAAAAACCAAAAACATTTTCCTATAGGATCTTATTTCAGATAGCAGGCATCACTTCTGGTTGATAATGCATAAAAACAACTTGGAAATAAATGACCTAACTGTTTTCTCATTAAATGAACAAAACTGCTGTACATTTTGAAAAACTGGAATTAAAAGGCTGTGTGGTGGTGGTGAGGCGATTATAACCTAGAAGAACTACAGTGAGTGAGTTTCCTTGGTATGCTCATAGGCTTCTCCAAATATGGAGACTGGCAAAATGATGATACATCAAAAATTTTGAGAAATGTCAAATGCTCTGTGAAATAATTTGTCTAAAACTACGAAATAAATTACATTAAGGAAATATTTCACATTCCTTTGAATGACACTCAGAATCGTGTTCAACAGATGAGATGCATCAAATGTTTGAGATGCATCAAATGTTTCTCTAAATTTATTTTATTTATTACTTTTAGACAAATCATTTCACAAAACATTGGACTTGTCTTTTTCCAGAACACATGAAGTATTATATATAGAAATATCGATTGGTATTCTCTTGTTATTAAGAATTCTGATGCTCCTGGAAGTTAGGAATTAGAATGTTTTAATTGATAAATCTTATGATGGAAGAAACCTGACCTGACTCCATGCCTAGACTCAATTTATCATTTAATTTGGTAATTATATTACTTTTTCAATTTGAATAAAAATTCACAATTTCTACTCCAGTATAACATTTATGCACAAAATGGTTAGGCCTTGAAAAGATGAATGTTTTGACATTTCATTTACATAACTAACAGAGTGACTTCGTGAAATGTGTAAATTTTCCCTCAGATCATGAATTAAGGTTTTCTTAGTTACTCTCTTTACTTTGAAGCGATTAAATCTTTCTTTGCAAAATTAGACCTCAAGCTAGTCAATTTGTTATCCTCTTTGTCCATTTCCTGCTCTTTGTTTTGTTATGAAAATTCTGACAAAAATGCATTGTGTAATTTCTAGGGAGTCTTGTTTTCATTCTGCTAAAACATTTGACCAAAAAATTGTAATACAGCAGTAAGAAATAAAGATAATGCCTTGGCACTGTATTTTGATCCAAGTGATGTTTTCTAAATTTAAAGAGAATACATGCAAATATACTTTAAAATTATAGATTGGTCTCTTCATAGGTAGAACACAGCTCTAAATAATCCAAATATTTGAACTGTTGACCACGCTAAGCCACAGTGCAAACAGAATGCTGCAGTTGGATAAAAACACAATTTCCACGTTTTCGATGGTACGTCAGAAAGAAATAACTTTACAGCCTCTGTGAGCGAAGGATTCTGATGCTCCTGGAAGTTAGGAATTAGAATGTTTTAATTGATAAATCTTATGATGGAAGAAACCTGACCTGACTCCATGCCTAGAGCCTAAGAGAATATCTAGAATGCCACCCAGTCCTAGGAGTAGGTGGGAAAATGTGAACATTTATTACCCACCTCATAGACTCCTTTCCTTACTGAATGCAGATTGTTATTTAAGTTGAATGCCTTAGCACAGTATATTAACTGATAAGGAAACCACATGATCTGTCCTCCTCAAGACCTATAAATTTTTGATAGGAACTTTAATCACTTCACTTTAGTCTCTTCACTTTAATTCTGTGCAGATACAACATAGTAAGAAAACCATTGAGGGGATTGAACTGCATGTGATAACACATAGATGTGTTCCACCATTTCAACAGACCCACTAAGCTGTTTACACATTACACAGGTTTTGCTAATAGTAAGGCATTTCTTACCACAGTTATTCATTTGTTTGACTGCATCTTGCCACAGTAATTTTTTCCCAGATCTGGAACACTAGGAATTATTCTGTGGGGGTTTCCTTGTTTGTTTTTGGAGTGTTTCTCCTGATGCTATGAAGTCACGTTATATACTTACGTTGTCACACATGCTTTTATGTGATTGACTTCTCTGTAACTTTGTGAGAAGCTCATATTTTGGCCCCATCCATTATTTATGATGTCAGCTGTACAAAGTGTAGCATAAATCCACAGATCGGCTATTATATGGAACACACTTGCCTACTGGAAAGACAGTGAATAAAGCCTTTAAATAGTCACCTAAGTGATAGATTGTTTTAGGACGTCTCCTGAAATTCTAAAAATTTTTGATGATTTGGTAAAGTTAGCAGACTTAAAAATTAGTCTACATGACTTATTTTCAAGAGAAAACCAAAATACATGATGATAGAGTGAAAGCTGAAATTCTCGATTCTGTCTTATGGTATTTATTCACAGCGAAAAATGGGGCAATTTTGCCACCACTCAGTTGCTGTATGGTTACAGAGATGAGTGACATTGTAAATAATATTAGTGCCATTGGAAAGTAGCTGAAATTGCAACAATTCAGGGAGACCATTAAAATTCCTGTCAGGATGTATACAGAATAGTCAAGTGAATTACCTCCACTTTTGACTATAATTTACTGCAGATCCCTTGAACAGAGAACTGGTCCCCCTGACTGGAAGACAAATATATCATACACAACAACAACAACAACAACAACAACAACGCCGCCGCCATATATGACCCACATACCTGCTATTATGTCGTTCACCTCTTTCTGTCACACAATTATTGAGCATATTCTCTCTCATTCATTAATGGTGTTCCGTAGATACCTTCCTTTCAGGAATGTGAAATGAGTCAAGTTATGCACCAAGAGAATCAGCTGCAATAAATTGTGTTAACTACTGTTAAACTGCATTAATAATTAAGTATTTCTCAACTTCTACACTTTATATGTGGTTACGCAAGCTAAATTTAACACAGTATATGTAACACAAATGCTGCAGTCATTTGTATTAAATTGCAACTATTTATCTTCTGCTGCTGGTTTAATATCAACAGGATCACACCAAATTGATAATAAGAGGCCTATTTACAGTGGACTCTGCTGATTATAGTGCAGCTAAGAGGGCTGTTGAATCATTGCATGTAGATAATCAGGTAATAAATTAGAGGAATTGTTAACTATGATGTGTTTAATTTTATTTTGCTTTAAAAGTAGTCTCCATTTCTTGCTTTATGTTTCATAGGAGCACAATTTAGAACTTTGAACCAGAATACAGAATCCCGGTCAGAAAACTAACAGTTGAAGTGTACATAACAATTAGTATTGCATTCATGGAAAATCCAGTATGCAAAATATGTGTAGGATGAATCATTCTTTCCCATTTCGTCTTATTCTTGATCACAATCTCAAATCCCCAACATATTCTCCAGGTAACGGCCATGCTCACAGATATTTGTTTCTCCCTTAATTTGGTTCTTAATTTCTCCTGTGGTTAACTTGTTTCCCCTCTGGCACCCAACTTTCATCCTGGACCTGCAGGTACCCAATAAATTTCACCCAAATGGCGCATAGATCCTTAATCACACACGATCCCCACTCTCAATATTTGTTCTGATGAGCCGTTTTGTGGCTGTGTTAGCACACATAACTCTGTGTTCTGTTCGCAGTGCTTCAGAGGAAGAGTCAGTACTTTCAAAAACTCCAGCCAACTACTCTGATTGTTGTGATCTGTTCAGTGCTCTCTGCTTAATGTATGAGATGAAATGGTGTTTTAACTTATTTTATGCCATATGGAAAACTGTGTCAAGAGGTAATACCTATATTTTGTAGTGATATTGATGTGGAATAACAGGCTGACCTCAAAGATTTAACTCATTGAATGTTATAATATTTTAAACGTAAAAACAGTCAACTTGTATTGTCTGGATTTGCTATGTGTGATTTGAGAGTAATGTTATGTCATTACATGTAAGAATAAGTGTGCAGCAAGTTTTTGTGTCCCCAGTGTGAATGCAATTGTGTTTGAGCTTGTTATGAACTATGCACTGTCATGGCTCATGAAACCATTTACTAGGTCAGTGTTAGTTAACCACATGTAACACTTCCATAAAGTTACCTTTTTTCAGAGGCGTGTTTGTAAACTGATAAAATAAATGCAGTGTTAAAACACAAGATCCATAATTTAGAAGAATCAGATTCAAAACTTTCTATTTTCTGTGGTTTCAGTACACTATTTCAATGTAATGAAAGGATAATTCATTAGCTAAGCCTTAGACAGATTTCACCATTCACCTTTTGTTAAAAATTAACTTGCATTTACGTTCTGAAGGCATCACTGATGCTGTTGCTTTACTAAAAAAAAGCTTTGACAATAAAGCAGGTATTTTCTTCAAAAATTGCTGAGTGGGTACCGTTTCTTTATTGGCTGTGGTGTTTTGTCTAAGAAACTGGCCTCCTGTCATGTACCTTACATCATTCTCATCATTAATAGCAGTGCGTGAATTGTCAAAATGACTGGTTGGTTGGTTGGTTGGTGGGCTGGTTTGAGTTATACATATCCCATAGATCATAAATGAGTTACCCAAAATGTTACACCAAATGACATGAGTGAATGAAAATATCCAAAGCATGTTAGCTTAGTGATTTCAATGTTCCTTATGTTGACAGTTGTTGTTGTTAGTGAAAATGTATCTGGACCTAATTTTTTTTAGCCTGTGTGTGGTTTTTTCAATTTATTTTTTGTCTGTATGCACACCCAAAAACTTAGAACTTTCTGCAGTGTTCATTATTTCTTTTTTTATACTGTCAATTATTTGGAAGTAGGCTGTGTTTTTGACAATTCAAAATTGGGCAAGCTGTGATTTTTCAAAATTTAAGAAACTCCGTTTGTACTGAATTGGTGAATAAGTTTCACATAAACATTATTACTATTTCCTGTCACAATGCTACTTGACTTGACTTTACAGTAATAACTGTATTGTCTGAAAAAGACTAATTTTGCCTCCTAATAAAATAAACTGGTAGATCATTAACATAGTCCAAGAACAGAAATGACCAATGATTGAATCATATGTAGCACGAAATGTTATTTCTCCCCATACAGAAGAAGATAGTATCTCCTGTGAATTGTTTGAACAACTTTTCTGCACTTCATTTTTCAAATAGGAAGTAAACCAGGCACACACTAAAATGTATTCGATGCAATTAATCGTATTAGAAAGTTCTCCCTCAGGGTACTGTTCATTGTAAACACACAGTTTTGTTGGGTATAAAATACGTCCTGCAAGGGCACCAAGATGTTATGATAATTTATGCAACTGTTTTGGACAAAGTTGGTGTGCAGTATGAACTAAATAAAACATTAATTAATTATGAAGGTATCTGAGAAACATTTTCATACTATGTTAATCACACTTGATACATAATACGTATGTATGTGTGTGTCCTTGCATAGACAGTAATAATTTCACAGCTGCACAGCAAAAGCAAAACAAAATGTTGAAGTGATATGTATTGTCATTCCACACATTTTGCTCTTCACCTTATTTTCTCCAGTTTCTGCAGAAAACAACTTAATGTAGAACACTTCACAACTTTTACCAACTTCTTGAGCGATGGGTTTTTAATTCTAAAAGCAGAGGAAATATGGAAAGATATGTGTCCGTAGTTTCAGAAATAAAAACAGTCAGATGGCAAAAACCCTGTTGAAACTACTGGGGGAAAACAAAGCATTTTGCATAATAACAGAGCCACAAATTCTGCATAATCTGTACTGCTTTTCGTAGCAAAACAATACATTCGGACATAAGGTCACAATGAAAAATATGCCTTCTGTCTGTCAGTGTTGGTTTATTGTGATAAATGTGCATATTACTATAGTAGGGCTTCATTTTTGGGATTTCATAAGATTTGCAGAATTCTGTTATGTCCTAGTAAAGCAGTCTGATTTGAGAGGTATTAAGTTTAATCAATGAGTGTAACTGATACACAAAAAGTAATGTAGTACTAACAAAAGTATTCCTATTTACTAAATGCCTTTTACGAAAGTCTACAGCAGAATTCCTTTATCATTCTCCAGTTGGAATTTGATTACATACACTCTGACAAATGATAATGTGGGTAATGTTGTCTTTCTTCAAATAGTGTTGCACAATGTGAATAATTATGTAGTGTAGTTTAGTGCAGTAATGTTACCAATATATGAAGTGGAGTACTATATTCATGGGCAACCACAGAAAAATCAGTGCCAATTTCAAGCCAGCTGAGAGATTTCAACATCAGTTAGTGTTGGAATGTATCTGTGTGTAATTACTGTTAGGGGACCCGAACTCACTTAGCAAAGTCAGCTCCTGTGTCTTTAGGCCATGAATCTAGGCAACCATCAAGTTAGAAGTGATTCTTTGTTGTGCAATATTGTTATGTACAGAATCAGTCCTACAGAGACCGGCTATAACGTGTTATCTGACAGATTTCGATAACTGAAATGCAACTGAATGGCATGAGATAAGTCAGTGTCACCACCAGTGTAAGTGTGATGTCAGGATTGGTGTTTGCATATTGTGATGTGGGAGTCACATATTGTGATGTGGGAGTCACATAGTGTATTGGGGTAATTGATGGCAGAAAACCAGTTCTGCTATTCCTGTACAAATGGCTTTATATGTTTCAACCATCTGCTCAGCTAGTGTGTTCTTCACTCAAAGCTTCAACCTGCATAAGTCTCCCCCCCCCCCCCCATTCACTTTATATTTTGTAGAAGTTTTGTGGAATTAGCACTTCTGGAAATTTGGGTGCATTGAAT
Organism: Schistocerca piceifrons; assembly: GCF_021461385.2. Taxonomy (NCBI): domain Eukaryota; kingdom Metazoa; phylum Arthropoda; class Insecta; order Orthoptera; family Acrididae; genus Schistocerca; species Schistocerca piceifrons. The sequence goes on along the minus strand of NC_060149.1, from coordinate 388,295,952 downwards.
TCTCATCTTCAGTTTTTCAGTGTATGCTATGTTGATTATATGACAGTCCACAATTTTTAGCCAGGTGTCTGGGCTCAAGTCCTGATCTGGCACTCAGTTTCTTGTTGCTATACACTATGTGATCAAAAGTACCTGTACACCCCCAAAAACGTAAGTTTCTTATATTAGGTGAATTGTATTGCCACCTACTGCCAGCTACTCCATGTCAGCAACCTCAATAGTCATTAGTCATTGTGAGAGAGCAGAATGGGGCACTCTGCAGTACTCACGGACTTCGAATGTGGTCAGGTGATTGGGTTTCACTTGTCTCATACGTCTGTACGCAAGATTTCCACACTCCTAAACATTCCCAGGTCCACTGTTTCCAATGTGACAGTGAAGTGGAAACTTGAAGGTACACGTAGAGCACAAAAGTGCACAGGCCAACATCATCTGTTGACTGACAGAGTCTGCCAACAGTTGAAGAGGGTTGTAATGTGTAGTAGGCAGACATCTATCCAGACCATCACACAGGAATTCCAAACTGCATCAGGATCCACTACAGGTAATATGACAGTTAGGCGGGAGGTGAGAAAACTTGGATTTAATGCTCAAGCTGCTGCTCATAAGACACACATCATTCCAGTAAATGCCAAACGACGCCTCGCTTGGTGTAAGGAGCATAAACATTGGACGACTGAACACTGGAAAAGCATTGTGTGCAGCGACAAATCACGGTACAGAGTGTGGCGATCCGATGGCAGGGTGTGGGTATGGCGAATGCCCTGCGGTTGTGTTTTTCATGGAGGGGGCTTGCACCCCTTTTTGTTTTGCATGGCACTATCACAGCACAGGCCTACATTGATGTTTTAAGCACCTTCTTACTTCCCACTGTTGAAGAGCAATTCGGGGATGGCAGCTGCATCTTTCAACACAATTGAGCAGTTGTTCATAATGCACGGCCTGTGGCCGAGTGGTTACACAACAGTAACATCCCTGTAATGTGTTGGTCTGGACAGAGACCTGACCTGAATCCTATAGAACACCTTAGGGATGTTTTGGATCACCGACTTCATACCTCTCCTCAGTGCAACACCCCATGAAGACGGGCTGCCATTCCCCAAGAAACCTTCCAGCATCTGATTGAATTTATGCCTGTGAGAGTGAAAGCTATCAAGACTAAGGGTGGGCCAACACCAAATTTACCGATGGTGGGTGCCATGAACTTTTAAGTCATTTTCAGCCAGGTGTCCAGATACTTTTGATCACTTAGTGTATATAATCTTCTCATGCTTTTTTCCTTCAATAGGTTAAATTTTTATTAATTCTGTATATATCTTTGTATTCTTCTGGGTACTAAAAAACTCTAATCAAATTCAGGATAAGATGCAAGCTGCAACTCAACTCAGTCTTTCATCTTCCCTGCAGTAATTTGTCAAATCAGTCAGTTTTTAATGCTTACTTTCTAAAGCAATTGTTAGCATACGCCCCCCCCCCCCCCCCCAGGTGAATAGGTAAAATCCAATTTATGATGTCGCCTTTGTGAATAAAATCCTATTGTGTAGATACAAAGCTTAACTGCTTAGAAATCTTCTTGAATCAGTAAAATTATTGGAACAATCTGTTGATAGATTTCAGATATAAGGATAAGTAATTTTAAGAATACAAGTAATAAAAACCTTTTTGATATGTGCATTTGCAGTTGATTTTCTAACAATGAAAGAACTTTCGCTCAGTATTTTAAATTTCTGCTTCAATTTTAGTGATGTTAGTAGTTACTCGTGATACTTTTTTCATACTTGAAAAGGCCTGTATCACAGGTTTAGCAACAGTTTTGATGTTAGGATCCTTTCTTAGGGTTCTGTACATCAGTCTGTAAAAATGGAAGCCTTGTTGGATCACTTTATTGTCTGTACATCTGACTGTTAAGAATAACTTTTTGTCAGGAATGATTAGAGATACCAAGTTCAGATTTATGTCAAATATGAAGTTGTAATGTTCCTTGGTGGTGTAAACAATTTAGGAACCATAGACCTTAGTCTCTGACCCAAAAGTCAGCTTGTTGATACCTCTACCTGTCCTGAGGAAAAGGGTCTTGACAGACAGACAGCTAGACAACAGAGTGATCATATAGCGGTTCTGTTTTTACCAACTGAGGTGCAGAACTATAAAAGGTGAATTATGTTTTCTTCAGTACACTTTGAGAGACGTCATGTGATGTCTGCTCAGAGCTGATCTCACCAAAGAGAAAATACCATAAAAAAAGGAAGGGGGTGGTGGTAAAGCACATTCCAGCAAACTGAGAGGTTGCATGATTGAATCTTGGTTGTACCATGGATTTTTCAGTTGTTGTTTTAACTTAGCCTTCTCTTCCCAATGAAGTGAGGAGTCGCCAGAAACAACTTGTTCAGATTCCACGTGAAACTGGAGGCCCCCATTCCCCGGTTGGATAACTGCAATAGGTTAGGGACATGTAAGTTACTAAGGTGATGTACAATAGGAAGACTTGCACCAGGCCGTTGAGCCACTTGAAACAACAACAACAGTAATAATAATAATAATGTTTTTCTGTTACTTTTTTACACTTGTCTTGTAGTAAACTGTTCTTAGATAGTGAACCTCTCAACTATAATTTAAAATGTGGACAAAAATATCCAGTTTGTCAATTAGGGCGATCCACTATACACTCGATAAAAAAAATGCAACCACTGATTAAATGTATAATTTTCAGAATGATATCTAATTATACACACATTATTGCCTAATTGTATCAAGAATAATAAGTGGTTGTAAGAATGAATGCAAGAAATGAAGTAGACGTAGTGAGATACCTCACCAAGGATAAGTGGCAAATTTTATCAAAATACAGATACAGGTGTCTGCATTGTGTTAATAAAGGCTGAAGTTAAATATGCTTGACTGTTAGATCATAATAAGTAGAATACTTGCTCCATTGTAGAAGGCTGAGGTAAGTAATCTGTTTGTCTGTATGGAAGAAGTATTCCACCAATCTCCAGCAGTGAGTTAGAGAAACTGTGGATAATCTAAATTAGTATTGTAAAACAGGAATTTCAGTGCTGCTTATTGTGTACGAGTCCAGCATCTTAACTGCTGTATTTTGTAGCAGCCCTACAGCAATGTTTGCATACCAATACTTGAAACTAAGTATAAATTTATAGTTAAAATAATGGTATACTAAAAAATAATACCAGCAGTACTAAAATTATAGGAACAAATAAGAATGGAGCTAAACCTTAAGCATTCTGTTCCCAGTGTGTGTTGTGAAATCCTCTTGGATTGCAACCCACATCCGTTTAAATAAAATTCTCGAGATTTCAATAGTTGTCACACCTCTCTGCAGAATGTAAATTACTAACTGTTGGGAGTAGCATATTGTCCTCTGTAAATGGTCTGTGAAATAGTCCATAACATTCCAGAGGTGGGACAAAATTATATACACAAGAGGAGGAGCAGCATCAAGCAGTGCACTGTAAATCTGACTCACTGTGACAGTGAGAGTTGATAAAGTGAGAGGATGTGGCACCATCTCTGAAATTATTACCCTCACCCTATAATGCTCGAGCATAGTTGTTTTTTTCCAGGTGTTCCGAGCTGGTCCATGCCTTACTAGTAAATACTGTTGATCTAAATTGTTGCACTGTAATTGAATTTCAGCTGTTATTTATAACTGAACCCCAAGACATTGTTGCATGGGCCAAGCTTCTCATTTTTCTGAATTATAGTTTCTGCCTATTTTTTTAGGTATTGTTTCAACATCAGTGATTTGCCTAGATCCCTTTGTTTTGTAGGTGAATGTATTCACACTGTTAATTGTTTGTCCCTCATAGATACCGCCACATGCACAAGTAGTACGGTACACAGCTGGCACTTTAATACCTATGTTGTCATTAACTGATTGTAACATTTCCTGAATCTTCAAAATTGTTGGGAACATCAGACTTAAGACATACTTCTGGTGTGGTTGTCGTATTTTGTTAGGTGTTGCACGATAATATAGAGGAAATGCTAGTGGCTTTATCTCTTCCCCTGAACCATGATGTGACCGTCATTTATTGCATCTGAAAGCCTCAACAATATAATTCATGATATAACTGTTTTCCTTGAGCATGAGTCACAAATGCATTAGTTCACACTGGAGATGATCAATGTCAAAAATCACTTATTCCCTATATGTTAATATGTTTAAAATAGGTTTCTTGGCTTTCATGAACCATTTAGAGTGAATTGCCTGAATTGTGTAAGTACACACACGTTACCTAAGTATTAAAAATGTAAGTTCAGGAGGATAGTGATCAAACACAGAGCTGGAGACTAAAATGTATTTTGTTTTTACATTCTGTAGATATTGATTCTAGTAAGTGCATAAGTAAATGTAGTTTAAGTGAATAGTCTTTGATGCCATGCATAGTGCAAAGTTTGAAAACAATATAGGAGCATTGATTTTGATGGATCATCTGACACCAACATAAAGCATATTATTCTGAATTTCAAGCTTTGTATATTTTCTCATCAGTAGTGGGAAGGATATATGAGATATTAATGCAGGTAGAAAAGTTAGCTCTGAAAAAAAAAAAGCATAAGTTATGAGGATTCCTTTGATTAGAAAGCACAGGGCAGATATTTGTCCAGTTAAGGATGACCATCTTGTTTCAGAAGGCTTTACATGCATTGACAACTTTGATACAAGTTTTTGTCAATTAAAAATCACGTTCTAAATTTTGTGTTATTCACAATGATTTTATCTACTGCTGTTTATTGATTTATCTTTCAACTTCCCTAGTGAGATTTTATATGAAAACCATGTTCTTCTTAATAAGTAATGTAATTTTGTGTTTATTGTAGGTAGGTGCACTATTTAGCAGAACCCTGAAAAATCCTGCTATATGAAGTATTCTTTCAAAAATTTATTATGGTATTAGAAGCTTAAAAAGTCATTACAAATGCTTTAATGACACATATTTTGAAATCTGTAATTTCATTGCGGGATCTCTGGCGCAGAGTCTGGTTTATAGTACAAATTCAGTCACGTGTAAATTACTAGCATAATCACAATAAAAATAAAATAAAATGTACAAAAAATCTGTAGTGGTTGTTTTCATTGCTAAATGAGATGACAATATCTTGAAATTCGAGGCTTTTGTGTCTTTCGGAAAACTGTAAATTTAATATTGATTATCCCAGTTATGGATAAACAGCACCCTTAAATTATCCCAACTGATGTAGTTAGTTCAATGAGGCTATTGTAGATTCTGTCTTCAAACATACGAAAGTCTTTCAGCACTAATGATCACTTCTGTCAACATAATAGTTCATTGAAATTAGTTACATGGTCAAGCAGGCCTCAGAAGGTGTAGCTCATAATGTGGCTCTACTGATTTGTCCCTTGTGTCTCTCTAGATCCAGACATTGTTTCCCATCCTTAAAAGAATGGAAATGGAATGACGAGAAAGCAACGAACCATTTTATACGCTCATTCATAGTAATTTACTGATTCATACTCCACTATTAATGAGGTAATATGGCCTATCCCAGGTGGCTATATAACAAAACAACATTGACATGTTTGGATGCTGTAGAGAATTGCCTAGTTTGAGATAGTGGCAGGTGAGACTATTTTCTTAAAATTGTCAAGTAGGACTGTTTTGGAACTATGTATTACTCTCGCTGTTAATCTAGCATTTGCCTTGAACAAATTATGCCGAGCACATATACTTTAATTCAGGCCATCTGCAGTGCACCATAGTGATGAAATAGCAGCTGTTGGCTTTGTTTTTACACCTTGAGGAGCTTAGTAGTGAGCAATTTATCACTTACACTGACATTGTGTCCTTGTCATTTTTGTAACTTTTTCTGTACAGCAACACAACTGTGCTTCTGGATGTTATTCATGCAAAGTTTGATGCTTCTTTTCTTCACGTGGCTCACAATTCAAGGTTACCATTCAGAAAAACAGAGAAATGGCAGTAGCCATTTTTGGCGCGCGCACACACACACACACACACACACACACACACACACACACACTGCTATCTTGTAAATTTGGATTCCTAAGGACTATCTTTTTATCTGAAGCATTTTCTGTGTCCCATGTGCTATTTCACACACAATTCAGTGTAAATTATGTTTTCCAAGTTTGTAAAATACCTTGCCTCCGTGAGTGGTTTCCTTGTTTATATACTCCCAGTTCATGTTGCTGAAGTGAATCATCAAGCCAGGATGAGTGAATGGTCTAAGCTCCAAAATATGTTTCAGCCACTACATTTCAGAGTTTCTGTAAATGAGGTAAAGGCAGAAAATCTTTCAATAGTAATTTTTAATTGAAACTTATCATCAAAATGAAGTAATAACATTCCTTTGAGAGTAAACTGTATGGATTACCTACAAACCTACAAACAGTAAAATTTGATAGGCTCTTCATTGCTCCTTTCTGTTTATCTTCTTTCATTTATTTCATTGTGTACATAAATGTTTCATTTTGCTTTCTTCGCTAGAAGTGGGTACTGTATTTGTGAACCTGTGAAATGGTTGTGTAAAAACTCATTCAGTAGGCACTTTAACAGGCCATTTTAACTTTGTTAAGAATGAGAAACATCTCTCTTTATATTCTTGGAAACCTTTTTTTTGAGTAGGCACTTAACAGTGCTTTCCTTATGTTTCTTCAGCATTTAGGTAACACTCAGTGGAATGCTATTGCTTCAATATTACACTTGCTTGTAAAGTTTTGTCATTTATTTATTGAATTTCTGGGTACTTCCTTTCACAAGTGTAAAGTTTTACAAATTTATCACCCAGTAAAGTCATACTTTGTATTAACAAACTAATACTGTCAGGTTTCTTCAGAATTTCCCATATGCATGGTACTTCAGCACATTTTTTTACAAACATACGAATGGAATGACTGATTTTGTTGCTTCTCTACATAATATCATTTCAATATCTACATATTCGTGTGAGGGAATATTAGCAGTATTTGTGATGTGCTCGACCATATTGAAATAATTTTATTGAGTTGAAAGACCTGCTGTAGACTGTCGCACATCCCTGCAAAGTAGTGTACACCAATCTTTAATATTGATCCACTTTGTGTGTGTGAACCTATGATATTTACTTTAAAAAAGGTAGATTTTAATTATTGTAGAAAAGTCTGGCATCTCAATGAAAACTTAACAAATTTCCAGTTCGCTATTTTAATTATTTGAGTTTTCTTCAGACTATTAGTACCCACATTCCTTCCATTCTTGTTGTTTGTGCTAACTTATTTGTAGTAATGTATTGTTTTTTTTTTTTGTATTTGAAACAGATGCTATTATTGTATGTGGCACACTTGTCCATCATAGTGATAGTACAATAGAATTTACCAAAACAGGAAGTATCTTGTTACTCAGGTTACCCAGACAAGCTACTAGGCAGATCCCATGACCCTTTTAGTGAAAGTGGTCATAAAGTTAACTGTAATGATAATCCCTTGCAAGCCCATTCAGGACATCAAATTTCTATAAAGTACGCATTTCTCTGTTATAAGAGGAGTACCTTAATTAAATGTTTCCCTACAAATTTCCCAATTTGACTAAAACATGTCAAATGATATAGCCTTATAACACTTATCTTGAGTGCCAGTGTTCTGGCACATTTATGTTAAAAGGAGGTTTACTAAACTCTTCTTCTCATGTGACTGGATTTTCCCCCACCTCTACTTGAAAGAAGAGTATCACATTTAAAGTCTAAAACAAAGTGAAGAGGGTTCTTCAGTCAATTTATTTAATGATTTAGATTTTGGCTTTGAAAGTTATCATTTGTTATTGAGGATGTTATTGATATAAACTATTGCTTTTATGCGTAGGTTATATCCTAATACTGTATCAGGTCTGCTTAGTTGTAGGTAAAGCAGATGAGTTGCTTAAATTCATGAAGCTTTTCTGCAAAAGAAATTGCATATAAACTCATATTCATATTATATTAAAATGCTGTTCATGTATGTGGGATTCATATCATGTTGGACCAACAGAAGATATTGAACATGTGTGAAGTAAGGTGGTGCTAATTATCACAGGCTAGTTTGATGGGCAAGAGGGAGTAACAGAAATATTGAAAATCTTAAATGCAGCCACTCATAAAAAAAGAAAAAAAAAGACACTAAATCATGTGAAAACCTGCTTAGAAAATAAAAAGAAGTGTATTTTAGGGTGAAGTTGGAATATGCACAAGCCCCATGTGAATAACCACTCAGAGATCCTGAAAATAATATCAGGTAACAGCTTGCATAGAGATGCACAATCATATTGCCCTCACTCTGTTCCTGAATTGAACAGGAAGAAACAAAAAGATACTGTACAATAAAAAGTGCCCACTGCTATATATTTTGTTGTAATTTTCTGAGTATGAATATCTTAATTTAACAAAAGTATTTGGTTATGTGAATCATTGCAGGAGCAAATACAAGGGGACTTAAAAAATAAATTACACATGTCATCCTATGCTAAGACAATTGTGCAACAAGAGGAACATATTATCAGAAGAGAGTGCACGTTCTGGGATTCCTACAGACACATTTCTACTGCAACATGCTTGACAGTGCATCACAATATAGAAGTAAAATGGTGTGACATCTGGAGAAGTACTCCATAAGTTGAAGTACATGGTAAATACAATTCAAAACATCTAAATTGCACACAGATTCACTATAAAGTTCTGGCAGTATATGGGTAAAATGTAGTGTCACATTCAGCTGTAGTGAAACGGTGCCAAATGTTTAACCAAGGCTACACAGATGTGGGTGATGCCATTCAGGAAGGAAAACCATCGACATCAGCCACAGATGATGATGTCCATATGATTGAGGAACTGATACGCTGCAATTGCATATTTCCCAGTGATGAGGATGTACATGCAGTGGTCCTCTAAAGGCCCTGGTAGCAAGTAGCAGATTTCTGTGATTGAGGAACTAAACGATTGGTACATCTTTCTGGCTGCTGTTTTTGAAAACTGGTGTCATATATCTGTGTCACATTTAGGTGTAGCACAACATTCAATAAATGTTAATTGGTCTGCCATTATAATGTGTAACAACTTGCTTTTTGAAATCCCCTCATGGTTAGTTTTATATTTAACAAATAGGAAACAAAGAGTCTTTCTGTAACTTAATCAAAATGAGCAGATTTGAATCTAAGGGGAGTGTAAATTGGAGACACCATAGTCTTCTTGTCATGGCCCAATGCTTTTGTTAATATACATAACCCACCACTAAACATCACAAAGTCTGTTTTTTGCTTCACAAGATGTAATTGTGAAAGACACAGAATGATTAGCAAATTCGGGTAGGGAACATAATCAACTTGTGGAGTACTGAAAACTGATTGTCACTTAACTGTAACAAAACGTAGCTCATATAGTTTCTGCTGAGGAACACTTGTAAATGTAAACATTAGTTAAGTTAAAAATTTTAAGATCTCTGGACTACAGAGGGTGTAAAATTTTCTTGGATATATTACATTCAGAATCTGTTGCTAATGCTGAAGCTTCTGTCACCACTATTAGAATAATTACCATTGGCACTCGAAAATGTTGCCTTCTTTATGTGACTTCTTCCAGTATTGTCTCCCACAATATCATATTTTGGAAGAACTGTGTGCTGCCACAAAGAATATTTCTAGCCCACAAGAGGGTGATCAGAGTGCCTGTTCTCAGATACTGAAAACCACATTCATCATTGTCAGAATGCCTCAAAATTCTAGTTCTTTTATTATTATGGGATTTGTAATTATTGATGAAAATACATTCAAAAGGAACTGTGGTGGTCATTTGGTTAACATACAACAGAAATCCAATATGCTCTTGAAGAACACCTCCTTAACCACTTTGGAAGAAAGTTACACTATGCTGCAGGCTCTGTTTCCAACAGACTTTCTGCAGAAATGAAAAAATTTGAAAGATAAGCACCATATATTGAAATATAATTTGAAAGGCTTCCTTGAGGAACATCCTTTTGTTGTGCAAAGGATTTCCTTGCTCTAATTTAAAGGCATTAGCTGTAATACGTTGTTTGTTTGTATCACTATTGTCAATTAAACTTTCAAATTCATGTCAGTATTATGTGAATTATGTTGTGACTTGTTCCATGACCATTTACCTTTGGCTTATGTGGTCCCACAGAAGCTGAGATAAATAAAATGAAAGTATATATTTCATTTTTTGTGGAAGTTACTGGCTATGGGAATAAATATCCTTCCTTTCATTAGGGAAATAAGAGGTCTGTTCACAGTGCAGACAAAGTAAATGATTCTGTGGTACAAAATGTCTCTAATAGTTAACCACAGTTATACAGTTTCATTGTTGGATATTGAAATATCTTTGTAACTTTTAGTTTGATAGCTGCTTCAGTAAGTGCTTCAACTAAGTTCATGAAATAGTTAAAAATTGAAATTTTAGTTCTCCTGGTTACCTGGAAAATAGTCTCCTTCGATATAAAATATTCCCAGTAAGATTCCTGTTGATCGTGCATTTTTGAAATCCTCATTTTGTAGTCTTTCAACACTTCTCTTGTTTTCTCTTCTTCTTAATGTGTCCTCCTTCATCTACATTTCAAGTAAAGGGAATGTTTCATGCTTAAGTACAGTGAATAGAAATGATGTGCAGCAGTACAGTGACATGTTGTGCATCACAGAGAGGTTTCCTATTGAAATTTCAATAGTACATTTCGAGAAGAGCAGCACAACATATTATTTCTTCCCACATACATTTTATGAAATGACCGTGATGAAAAAATTCGAGAAATTGCAGCTCATACAGGGGCTTGCTGCTAATAGTTCTTCCCATGAACAATTCATGAGTGGAACACAGAAAGGGGGACTGGTTAATGCTACCAGAAACACCCTCCACCACATAGTGCCAGGTGGCTTGCAGAGTATTGATGTAGATGTACAGTCATTATCAGCAATGTATTATCAGCAATAACATCTTTGTGTAAGACTTTTTGAACAACAGAACATTATTTGATATTGTATGTTTCCAGTTCAGTGACACTTAACAATAGATAGTAAGACAGCCGAATAATACAGTAGATGACAGTACTACAGTGTGGTCTTTCTTCATGCATATGTCTTACATTCAGAAATGTTGTGAGTGACATTTTGTGAATAAGTAGTTTCATTCAATAATGTGTTTTCAACATGCATTGAGAGATATATTCAGATGTGAATCAGATTTGCATGTTATTCTTAAGGAGTATAAGGTGTAAAGGAAGTGTGTGTGTGTGTGTGTGGTGTGTGTGTGTGTGTGTGTGTGTGTGAGAGAGAGAGAGAGAGAGAGAGAGAGAGAGAGAGAGAGAGAGAGAGAGAAAGAGAGAGAGAGAGAGAGAGAGAGAGAGAATTTTGTGGTGGTTGAATTTATGTTGTATTGCTATTTGTCACTAAAACATTTTCTCGCAATGTTCAGGCTGGGTTGGCTGCTGCACCAGCGCGAGCAGTTTCTGCTGTGAAGAACATGAACATTCCACAGCAAATCAAAGACATTAAGTTACCAGATTTGCCTCAAGCGATAAAGGATCTCAAGTTTTGACTAGAAGAAATAGTGCGAAACATTTTGTTACCAGCTATTTTTATATAATATGTGTGAAAAGACAAAAAAAAGTAATGAAGTTATCAATAATGGCCCCTTATTTCTGTTTCTGAGCACTATCAAAAAGTTTTTACCTGTGAACTTCACATGCTGTTTTGTTTCAAATGACATGTATTTGTACAAAGTGCCATGGAAAGTCTTTGTCCAAAATGACTGTTACTATTGTTTTGTTCTTTTTTTACAGCAAAAGTTAGTTCTCGAACTTACATATACATGGAGAAAGTGACTAACCAGTATGGATTGTAATTTTTAGTACAAAACTGTTAAAATTTCCAGTTCCTGTAAAATTCCATAACTATTTTTATTCTAATTTGTCCAAACTTCAGCTGTATGAACAACAAGTGTGTGTGTGTGTGTGTGTGTGTGTGTGTGTGCACACAATTAAATGTTACAAATGTTTCATATATGATATTGTAACTCTTTTTGCAAATTCATTAAAAGGGATTTTTATACTTTGTTGGAGTAAAAAGTTGTGAAATTTCTTTTGCAATAAAGAAATAGTACACAGCAGTGAACTTGTAAAAATATTAATATACATTTCTTGAACTTGACTCAGAGGTTCACTGGATCTGAGATCTTAGGTCATGTGTCATATTGTGTGAGAAATATAATTTTTATGAGCAGTGATAGTTCAATTGGGACTGTTATGAACAGTCAGAATACAAGTGCTGATGCATATTACTTACATACAGACCTGATAAATATGTTTGTTCCATTACATTCTGACATGTGCAGTATGACTGAGATGGATGAAGTACATTGCAATGTCTGGAATCAGCTTCTTGTGTTGTTATTGTCTTGAGTGTCTCAACTACTGTTCTATCAGTAATTTCCTACAGGCTAATAATTTATATTTGTTTCCATGTCCCTTTTGTTTCAGACACTGTTTAAATTGTTATTTGTTGTTATATCTCCGAGGGGCTGCATTTCTGTTGGATAACTCTTTACTTACTGTAATCTCTTGTGTTGGCTACCATTTGGTACTAAAAAATAACTGTTGTAGTGAAAATATTATGGATCATGTGTATTCCACTTACAGTTACTAAACAGGAAAAAAATGAAACTGTAGGCTTTGGCAAAATTATGAGGCCACTGGGTAGTCTGTGCAGTCCAAGCTGATGTCTAAACTTGACAGAAACTTGACATCTCTCACAGTTCTGTGACCAGAAACCAGTGAAAGGGAGCATGACAGTTTTGTAGAGGAAGTTTTCTCTCCCTCTCAAGCTTTCCTTTTCAGAATGTGCTTGTGGTTTAGTGTTAAGTGGGTTGCAGTATAAACACAAGGTCCATCAGTCAAGGAGGCCAGACATAATGTGTGTTTATACAATATTTTGTCACTATCCCTAAAGTAAGTGTCTAATAGAAGCACAAACACAATTCATTTCACTACCTGACAGGAGAGTTCAAAAATATTTCCACTTTTGAGTTGTAGGCTGGCCGTTTATCTTGAAACATTTTGTGCACAAGTGTTTGCCCTTGAAACAGCAACTGCCCAGGTCTTCCCTGCCCACTGCAGCAAGCATCAATGTTATAAGGTGCCCACTACTGGTTTCGCTTTGACAAGCAGAAACTTATTTATTGTTGCATGTGTTTCCAGTCTGTTTTACACTGAGAATATGGCACAGTGCCCATCGATTTAAATGGCTACAGATTTTGGTGTAAATGAATGGAGTGGTGAAGAACAGATGGGAAATAGTACAATTTTTATTCATCTGTAGCCTATCCAAAGCTGTGTACTTTTGGAGCCGCATTGTGCAGAAGGATCCAAAAACTCAGCAGTTGCTAATGTTGATGACTCGTGTGGCACCTCTCAGGCAGCATGTGACATAAGGAATATTGAAATATATAACCTACTATTACAGTTAAAGTTTACCTGATGCGAATGAATTGCACATTTATCATTATTAAATTATGTCGGAAGACTATTTTAACCCTGCGACAGCCGGCAGGATCTGAGAGACCCACTGGTTTTTGTTTCACTGAATCTGTATTTTTATAGTTGGTGATTTGACTTGAGTGCTCTGCTAGCTTCCTGAAACATCCGAGGGAAACTGTTCGTGTTGTGAATGAGGCTTTGCTTTGTTTAATCATCGTTTGGCAGTCTTCCAAAAAGCGCATGGGTCTGTCAGACCCAGCCTGACCTTTTACATAACTAATTTCTGGCAGTGCGATCTCATTTTTATTTCCGTGTAGGCCTATAATTGAGTTACTTTGTAAACCAATTGTGATGTCTTACTACCGAATTCTCACTGTCAGTAGTCTGCAATATAAAATGGCAAGAGAAAGTCTTTCATATGGTGAAATTTACAGAATTCTTTATGATGATGAGAGTGAAGTAGATGATTCTGACGTGGACACAGACTTCAAAATAAACAGTAATCATGACAGTAATAGTGGAAAAAAAAAAAAAAAAAAAAGATGTTGAGCCTTCTGTCAGCACTGATGCACCTACTGTTATTGATTCAAGTACAACTTCTGTAACTGACTCAGGTACTCACCCTAAGTGCTTTTATGAAGGAAGGAGTAGAGCAACTAAATGGACGAAAACTTGTTTCCCACAAAGCATTCAAATAACATGTCACAACATAGTAACCATGCATTTGTCGGGAAGTATTCAAGCTGCGACTGATGTAAATTCACTGTTGGAATCACGGCAGTTATTTTTTAGCAATCCATTGATTCATTTACTTCTTGAATCAACCAATATCTATTTTGATTCAGTTTGAGACAAATATATAAGTGACCCAAATATAGCTAGGCCTACAAGTTTTGATGAACTGAAGGCATATTTTGGCCTACTTTACTTAATGGGACATTGCATGGTGGTAAATGAATCTGAAGACTTTTGGAATACATATGGGATCAGAATAGAAACCTCTCGACTTTGTATGTCAGTGAAATGGTTTACATTTTTTACTCATTGCATCAGGTTTGACATCATTCATACAAATAAAGAAAGAAAAGCACTAGATAATCCTGGTGCCATGCATATTTTGCTCCCTCAAAAAAACTTTTACTTTGTGCGAAATGCTTGTTCCCTACAGAGGCAGGTGCAGGTTCAGGATGTATATACCAAATAAACCTGCCAAGTATGGGATCAAGGTTTTCATCCTGGCTTGTTCTAAAATGTACTGTTTGAAACATTTGCAAGACTATGCAGTTGCACAACCACAAGGACCATACAAAGTCAGTAATAAGGTATATTATGGTGATTTGCATCTTGTAGACCCAGTAGAAGGGTTTGGGAGAAATCTGACAATAGACAATTGGTTTACTTCTTATCCATTCATCAAAAAAGTAGTACAAGAAAAGAACATTACTATTGGTAAGTTAAAAAATAAGCCTTAAATTCCAATTGAGTTTTCACCCAAAAAAATCTAAAAAAGGCTACTCAAGTATGTTTGGATTTCAAGAAGACTACATATTTGCCAAAACGGCACAAATCAGTACTGCTTATTTTGTCAGTGCATCAAGATGATGAAGTTGACAGTGACAGCTGCAAAAAGAGAGAACCAAGTGTTATTATGTACTACTACGAAAAAAGTGTGTGTGTGTGTGTGTGTGTGTGTGTGTGTGTGTGTGTGTGTGTGTGTGTGTGTGTGTGTGTGGGGGGGGGGGGGGGCAGCATGGATGTCATTGATGCTGTGTGTGGTGAATATACTGTTACTAGAGGGACAAGATGATGGCCCCTCTCTCATTGTATTCAAAGCAAACAAGTGTCTCAGTTAAAAGAGAATACCTCAGAACACTAGGAAAGTCCCTCACATCACCATATTTGACAATGCGAGCAACCAGGCCATATCATGGGTGAGAAATCCGTAGGCTTGCCTGTAACCTCTCCTGCACGCAAGAGGAAAGATCCACAACCAGGGAAAAGGGGAAGATGCTACAAATGCAAGGACAGCAAAACTAAATACTTTTGTCAAGTTTGCAAAATGTGCTTATGCTTGGCACATGCTGAAATGTTTGCGGTGACTGTTTTGAAAAATGATGATTTTAGAGGATGATATCTCTCAAACTATACATTATATTCACAATTTCTATTTATATAATGTAAATTCAACATTTTTGTTTCTTAGTTCTACAACTTACTCTCATTTATATACATCTTTCGATCAAATTTACTTGTATTTCCAGTTTAATTACATTCACTTCTACAAAGAAATCTATTTTTTTTCTCAATTATTGTATAATTCAAAAAGTTGAAATAATGTCACGATAGCATTTAGTTCTACCTGAACAAAATAAAAATTCGTCATTTGATGTAAATATAGTTTTTGTCACTTGTTTGTTATAAGTGTGTTATTTATTGGGTCCTACAGATGCAGCCCGACCATTTTTGAAACTAGTTTTTGCCCAACAGTTATAGGCTTAATGAAAATAAAACTGCAATACAAGCTTATTCAGAATCTCTCTCTCTCTCTCTCTCTCTCTCTCTCTCTCTCTCTCTCTCTCTCTGTGCGCATGTGCGTGTGCCCGTGTATGTGAATGTGTGTGTGTGAGAGAGAGGGGGGAGGGGAGGAGGGCAGGGAATTCTGATATAGCTTCTTTAACCAATTTTAATACTACATCTACACCACAAATTTTCTAACTGATTCATTATCTCATAAGAGAATAGTGCAAAAATATTTGAATTTTATTTTATTTACACGTCAAGTTCCATAGGACCAAATTGAGGATCAAATCTCCAAGATCATGGAACATGTCAGTACAGGAAATTACAATCTAAAAGTAACAACAGATAAAAATTAAATGTTTATGTACCCGAAAAAAGTCAGTCCATAAGTTTAAGTAAACGCAATCACAACACAATAAGAATCAGCTTAATTTTTCAAGGAGCTCCTCGTCAGAAGGAGTGACTCCCGAGGAAACTGCTCAGTTTTTATTTGAAAGTGCATGGATTACTGCTAAGATATTTTAATTCGAGTGGTAGCTTGTTGAAAATGGATGCAGCAGTATTCTGCACACCTTTATGCACAAGAGTTAAGGAAGTCCGATCCAAATGCAGGTTTGATTTCTGTCAAGTATTAACTCATTGAAAGCTGCTTAAGGAACATAAAACCACCCGTTTCTGAGCCAAAAATATCCTTTTAGAATGGGAAGAGTTACCCCAAAATGTAATACCTTATGACATAAGCGAATAAAAATAAGCAAAGTAGACTTAATTTTCATGTCGAACAATCACTCACTTCAGATACAGTTTGAATAGTGAAAATGGCAGCAGTAAGTCTTTGAACAAGGCACTGAGCGTGGGCTTTCCATGACAGTTCACTATCTTTCTGAACACCTGTAAATTTGAACTGTTCAGTTCCACTAATCATATGCCCATTCTGTGAAATTAAAACGTCAGGTTTTGTTGAATTGTGTGTTAGAAACTGTGATTTAGCATTTGTTATATGCGATTGCTGTCTATTCGGGGTATTCCACTGATGAATTCTTCTCGGGTTATCAGCCGAGTGGTGGTGTCTTATTGTCGCAGCATTTCAATGAGTGTTGTACTCATCATTTTCTGACTTCGCCAGAAGATGATTGGTACGAAACTCATTGAAACATTGCGACAAGACGACGCCACCACTCGGCTGATAACCCGAGAAGAATTCATCATTAGCATTAGTTTATTTTCTACAAGCCATAAATTTATGTCATGAACTGCACTATTTGAAACTGAGCCAATGTTGCTCAAAACATCCTTTACTACCAACCTAGTGTCATCAGCAAACAGAAATATTTTAGAGTTACCCATAATGCCAGAGGGCATAGCATTTATAGGAATAAGGAACAGGAGTGGCCCCAACACTGATTGCTGGGGCACCCCCGACTTGACCGAAAAGAGAATATAGCATTTTCAGTTGTTAAGTGACTTCTAAAGCTGAACTGTATATATGATAGCAAATCGTGGGATATAAAATGTTCAATTATCCTTACATACACATCCTTTTCAATAACTTTCGGAAATATTGATGGCATAGAAATAGGTCTAAAATTATCTACATTATCCCTTTCTCCCTTTTATAAAGGGGTTTTACTACTGAGTACTTTAATCGTTCAAGAAACTGACCGTTCCTAAAGGAAAAATTATAAATATGGCTAAATACAGGGATAACATGTGCAGCAAAGTACTTTAATATTCTGCTAGGCACTCCATCATATCCTTGAGAGTCGTTAGTTTTCAGTGATTTAATTATTAACTCAATCTTCCTGTTGTCGGTATCACCAAGGAGTATCACCAGCTGTGACATATTCACGTATATGAACAGTGATCTAATACTGTCAAATGTTTTTTACCCAAGTCTTTGATCACAATATCAGTTCTTACGACAATGACCGGTTTCAGTCAGTATTGACCATCCTCAGATCTAAAATATAAAAATAACAACACTCTGAAACTCCGTGTAAAACATAGTTTGAGTGATGATTCTAATAAATTTGACAGTTCTGGTGTTTACAAGAACGTTTGTGTGGTTGTGACCAATTTTATATCGGTCAAACTGGCTGTTCTTTTAAAATAAGGTTCATGCAGCATTTGCTGCAGGCACATAACAAAACTGCATTTGGAATGCATTTGGCAGAAACCGGACTCACTGTAGGCAGTATTGAGAGTTGTATGTGTATTCTACACAGGGCAGAGAAAGGTCGCGTTCTCGTCTTATTGGAGGAGTTGGAGATTTACAAGGCCAAAAAGCATGAGCCCACTAGGTTACTCAATGGATAAAGCGATTTTGTGCCCAATGCCTGTGTTGCTTTGTTTGATAACTTACTACAATAATCAAATAATGCCTCCCGTATTTGTACCTAGCATTGCTATATGATTTATGTTGAGAACAGTAGGTATTTGCCTTACTTCCACACATTCGTCGCTCTAATCCTGTAATGGATTATGTCCTACCTATTCATGGATTATATGGTTGGACTAGATAATTTTATTTATTGACTGTTAATATGTTGTTTAAATGTTTTCTGTGGGAGACATATCACAATGTATGTAAAGCGCTCAAGTGATTAAGTTCTCCCAATCGGTGCGCGCCTACGTAACGTCCTGGTGACTGACCCAACACAGTGCGCTGATCATTGATCTGTCTTTTCTTCAGCTGTCATATAGACATTTTATCTTTCATAAGTAATTTATAGGTTGTTACAGGCAATGTATTACATATAGTAATTTTTGACTAAATTCATCATAAAAGTGTTAGTTCTATTATCTTTACATATTTCCTTTTAATAATTTTATATGGGTAGCTGTATTCGTATTTTACTGTATCACAATTGGTTTCTATAATAGTTATCAATATTTAAAAGTCTGCTACATGTATTTTACCTAATGTGTTTTTATCTGATTATGTTTCTTACGTAAATGATTACTACACCCAAGCCCACAGTAGCGACATGTAGGTAGGATGTAGGCAAACATATTTCTGGTAGCTACTGTACTTCAGTAAGCAGTTGCAAAAATGACTGCGTGGACGATGTGGCCTATTGTACACCTATTTTAGATCTATGTGATGATGGTGTGCTGAGTATATTTATATCATTTGGCGACACCATTATGGTCTTATCACTTTAGGACATGGTGTAGCAAAGTTACATTTACTGTATTTTATCTGTACATTTCCCGGTTGTATGATAGTATATTGTGATACATAATGCTGTATTGTGTTGAAAGACACACTGCTCACTAGGTGTATATATTTTTATATTTTAGATCTGAGGATGGTCATCACTGACTGAAACCCATCATCGTAAAAAGAATTGATATTGTGGTCAAAGGCTGGAGTAAAAAACATTTGACAGAGGAGTATTTCAGACATCAATCTCGGAAATGCATTTGCCAAGAAAGTTATATGATTCCCTGTAGAAACTAAATTTTTAGTTAATTCACCAGCAATGCTCAGAAAATGTTTTTTAAATACTATACATATATCTGATTTATCAGTAACAGAAATATTTTTACTACGAACAGACTTTATATTGTCGACCTTATGCTGCTGACCAGACACTTCCTTCCCAACTGACCATATAGTTTTAATTTTATCCTGTGAATTAGCTATTCTATTTGCATACCACATTCTCTTTGCCTTCCTAATAACATTTTTAAGCGCCTTCAATACTGTTTGTAATGGGCTATTGTAGCTTGATTGTGACTACTTCTAACACTTTGCCGGCCAGGATGGCCGAGCGGTTCTAGGCGCTACAGTCTGGAACCGCGTGACCGCTACGCTCACAGGTTCGAATCCTGCCTCGGGCATGGACATGTGTGATGTCCTTAGGTTAGTTAGGTTTAAGTAGTTCTAAGTTCTAGGGGACTGATGACCTCAGAAGTTAAGTCCCCTAGTGCTCAGAGCCATTTTCTTGTTCCTTGACAAGGTTTAAAAATCTCTCTACAGCTGTTGGATTAACTTTCCTACATAGCTTATAATTATATGTGACATTTGTTTGAGTACAAAAGCCTTTTAGTGTTAAAATTTGTGCATCATGGTCTGAAAGGCCATTTACCCTTTTACTAACAGAATGCCCATCTAGGAAGAATGAATTAAAATATTGTCTATGGCTGTGCTACTGTTTCCCTGCACCCTAGTACATAGCCACACAGTCTGCATCAGATCATATGAATTTAGGAGATCTACCAGCATCCTTTTTCTTACACCATCATATTCAAAATTTATATTGAAGTCACCAAATATAACTTAGATTAGATTAGTATTTGTTCCATAGATCATTAGTACAACACTTCGCAATGATGTGGAAAGTGTTAAGTTAATAAAAGGTGTCTATACAAGATATTACATTATACAAAATATTACATGACACTTATATATATTTTAGTGGGGATTGGGGAAATTACCCACTTATTATATCCAAAACTTCATCTAATGAGTCGAAGGAGTTGCCATTAAGAAATTCTTTTTAATTTCCTTTTAAATGCTATATGGCTATCTGTCAGACTTCTGATGCTACTAGGTAAGTGACCAAAGACTTTTGTGGCAGCATAATTTACCCCCTTCTGAACCAAAGTTAGATTTAACCTTGAGTAGTGAAGATCCTCCTTTCTCCTAGTGTTGTAGCCATGTACACTGCTATTACTTTTGAATTCGTTTGGATTGCTAGTAACAAATTTCATAAGTGAATATATATTGTGAGGCTACAGTGAAGATCTCTAGTTCTTTAAATAAGTGTCTGCAGGATGATCTTGGATGAGCTCCAGCTATTATTCTGATTACACGCTTTTGTGCAATGAACACACTTTTACTCAATGATGATTTACCCCAGAATATGATGCCATATGAAAGCAGAGAATGAAAATAGGCTTGGTAAGCTAATTTACTGAGATGTATATTGCCAAAATTTGCAATGACCCTAATAGCATAAGTAGCTGAACTCAAATGTTTCAGCAGATCTTCAGCGTGTTTTTTTCCAGTTCAACCCCACATCAATGCATGCACCTAGAAATTTTGAATATTCTACCTTAGCTACCAATTTCTGATCGAAGTCTATATTTATTAATGGTGTCATTCCATTTACTGTGTGGAACTGTATGTACTGTGTGTTGTCAAAGTTTAATGAGAGCCCATTTGCAGAGAACCACTTAATGATTTTCTGAAAATCATCATTTACAATTTCACCAGTTAATTCTTGTCTGTTGGGTGTATCATCGGCAAAAAGTACCAGCTTTTTATCTTTGTGAACATATAGAATGGCAAGTCATTAATATATATTAAGAACAGTAGAGGACCCAAGACCGAATCTTGCGGCACCCCATTCTTGATTGTTCCCCAGTTTGAGAAATCGCCAGTTTTTTGCATATTATGTGAACTGCTTATTTAAACTTTCTGCACTCTTCCAGTTAGGTATGATTCAAACCATTTCAGTGCTGTCCCATTCATACCACAGTACTTAGGGCTTATCTAGAAGTATTCCATGATTTACACAATCAAAAGCCTTTGAGAGATCACAAAAAATCCCAACGGGTGACTTCCGGTTACTCAGAGCATTTAATATTTCATTAGTGAAAGTATGTATAGCATTTTCCATTGATAAACCTTTCTGGAAATCAAACTGACATTTTGTTAAAACTTTATTTTTACAAAGGTGTGAAGCTACTCTACAATACATTACTTTTTCAAGAATGTTGGATAAGGCAGTCAGAAGAGAGACTGGTGGTAGTTGTTGACATCAGATGTGTCCCCTTTTTTATGCAGTGGTTTAACAATGGCATACTACAGTCAGTCTGGGAAAATACCCTGCTCCAGAGAGCTATTACGTATGTGGCTAAGAATCCCACTTATCTCTTGGGAACAAGCTTTTATTATCCTGCTGGAAATGCCATCAATTCCATGTGAGCTTTTATTCTTGAGAGAGTTTATTATCTTCCTAATTTCAGAAGGAGAGGTGGGTGGAATTTCAATTGTATCAGATGGTGTGGGTAAGGCCTCTTCCATTAACTGCCTTTGCTTTTTCTAATGAATATTTAGATCCTATTTTCTCTGCAACATTTAAAAAATGATTATTCAAAATGTTTTCGACTTCCAGCTTGTTTTTGTCAAGTTTCCATTCATTTTGATGGCAATGCCGTCATCCTGTACTCTTGGTTGCCCTGTCTCCCTTGTAATAATATTCAAAATTGTTTTGATTTTGTTATTAGAGGTATTGATCTCAGACATGATGCACATGCTTCTGGACTTTTTAATAGCCTTTCTTAATGTAGCACAGTAGTTTTTATAATATTCGGCTGTTTCTGGGTCATTGCTCTTTCTTGTTGTTAGATGCAGTTCCTTTTTGTGGTTGCAAGATATTTTTATTTCTTTAGTAAGCCAAGGTTTTTTCCATGGTTTCTTATAATTAGATTTAACTACTTTCTTGGGAAAACAGTTTTCAAATTCTCTTACAGGTGTATCATGAAATAAGTTATATTTCAAATTAGCATTGGGTTCCTTGTACTCCTCATCCCAGTCTAACTGCTGAAGATTTTCTCTGAAATTTCTAATTGTTGAGTCATTAATTGAACGCCCAACTTTGGAGGGTAGTTTAGAATTACTGAATGGAGCTATGTCATATACTGTAACTAGCTGAGCACCATGATCAGAAAGGCCATTCTCAACAGGACAAGAATTTATTTTTTTAAACTTATCTTGGTCTATAAAAGTGTTATCTATCAATGTGCTGCTGTCCTTTACTACACGAGTAGGAAAATTAATGACAGATGTAAAATTGAAAGAACCAAGCAAGACTTCCAGGTCATTCTTCCTATTACACTCTTTCAGTGAATCAACATTGAAGTCCCCACAAATAATAATTTGCCTTCCCCTATCTGACAGATAGCATAACAAGGCATCCAAGTTTTCCAGGAGTAAATGGAAGTTTCCTGAAGGGGACCTATAAACTGTTACAATTATAAAAGAGCCCTCCTTCAGTTTAAGTTGACAGGCACATGCTTCTATATGTTGCTCTAGACAAAACTTTTTTGTATCTAAGCTTTTTATACAGTGATAACTTTTGACTCACCTTATTGTCTCTAGTCATATGTGCAGCTAGTTTATATCCACCGATATTTACCTTTTCCATATCAGACACAATGTGATGCTCAGACAGGCATAGTATATCTATTACATTATCAGATTCAATGTCATCTAAACAAACCAGGAGCTCATCTACTGTATTCTTCAATCTCGGAATATTTTGGTGAAAAATGGTAACATTATTTTTTAATGTACTTTTGTGAGAATCTACCTTTTTTCTTTAATCCACAAATATTTTAGTTAAATACGGTAACATTATTATTTACTCTCTTGTTGTGAGAATCTTGTGAGTTTTGGACCTCTTTAGCACCTGCGTGCCTGAACTTCTCATTGGACACTGATATTAGTCTAAAAAAGATACATCCATGAGTACTAGTGTCCCCCCTTATGGATTTTGCTAACAACCCTGCCAGTTTACCCTTCCTTTTCCTATTGAGGTGTAGGCCATGCCTTGTGAAATCCCCCTATCAATAGCCTCGACAGGAACCAGTCCAATGTCTGACAGAGTGGCCGGCCTATGCAACTGATACAACTCCGTATTTACCCTCCTGACAGAGCGGTTCAACTGGGGCTGATCATGCCACATGAAAGCAGGCACCAGCCCAACATTGGTATGGGTCGTTGCAGAGGCTATTTTCAGCAGGTCACACTCAATACTGTAGCCCTGATCCCTATCAATACTGTTTCCCACTCCACTCACTATCGTCACATGATCCTGCTTTGAGAAACCCTTGCACAAGGAAACTATATCCTCTACCACCTGGCTAAGACATGCACTTGGCTTGAAAAAGTGAAAAAGTTTGTGACCTGGTACCTGTCACCTAATTTTTCCTTCAAAATCTGGACAACACCTCTTCCATGGCTGCTACCTAGCAACAGAACTTTCTTCTTACTTTCTCCTTTTTTTTTTTTTTGAACAGTTGGTTTCCTAGTGAGATTCTGATACATCTTAACTACATCTACTTCTACTGGAGCCTCTTCCTTACTTAACTGTGGTAGCAAGGCAAATCTATTGGTTGTGCCAATTGGGAAACTGTCACACACTGTCCTCTTTCTGTGGCCCCTGTTCCCAGCTACCACTTCCCACTGCTGCTTACCCTCCTTCCAGCATAACCTCTTCAGTTCCTCCCCCACTCTGTCCAAATCAGCCTGAAGGGCTCTAATTTTCTCCTCCTGTTCAGCTATAATCCTATCTCTTGAGCAAACCCTGCAAAAGAATGGAAGAGTCTGGTTTGCTTCCCCAATTCCCATGCCGCTACAATTTCCCCAATGAAACCACCTGTCACAACAGCTGCACAAAACCCGTGAACTAACTTTCCTACGGCAGCTCACACACTTAGTATCCATGGTAGTTTGGAAATTAGTTAAGAGATTTACTAAGTGATAACAATAATATATTAAATACAGAAGCAAAAGGACACTAAATATGTTTTGGAAACTAATATGTAAGTAAACTATTACCAAATGCATTTCAATTTGTGGTATAACACTAAATATGCATGATCAAAAATTAGGCCTAAACAGCCGAATGTAACCAGAACGAACTTTTTGCAGTTACTGAAAGAATACACAAACAAAAGAAAAACCTTCAATGGCAAGCTTGAAGAGCACACTAATGAACGTATTTAATTGCGGTATAACGCAAAAAATATGCACACTCGGAAAGTAAGGCAAAGCCGCGAAATATAAACAAAACGAACTTTTCGCGATTACTGGAACGAAACGCAAATAGAAAAACCTTTAATGGTGATCTTGAAAAGCACCCTAATGAACGTATTAATCAGTTAAACTATGGCAAATGCACTTAAAATTGCAACATAACGCTAAATATGCACACTCGAAAAATTTGGCGTAAGCAGCAGTAAGTAAACAAATGAACTTTTCGTGATTACTAGAACACTTCGCAAATAAACTAATTTCTGGTACTTCCTGCAAAGTGATTAAGGAACCCTCTCTAGCTTGAGCAGAAATGCTCTGAAGTCAGAGTTTGGGGACCTATAAACAACAACAATTAGATGTTTAGTTTCACTAAATTCAACTGACCCTGCACAACATTCAAATATCTGTTCAGTGCAGTGCAGTGCAATGGACTCAAATGGAATACTGTTTTTTATGTACATAGCCACTCCCTCACCCTGCAAGGAACTTCTAGAAGCCAGCTAATCTGTATCCTGGTAAAGGAAGCCTCTGAATGGTCAAATTATTTAAGTGGTGTTCTGACATACCAGTAATTTCAGAGTCAACATCTATAAGCAGTTCACTAAATTTATCTCAAATACCTCTTATATTTTGATGAAATATACTAATTTGTTCTCTACTTGGAAACATGACATCATCTGAAGGTGCACCCTCGGTTAGAGCAACTTCCTTTAAGCAAGTATACCTATGAGCAGACTTCAGTCCAAAAAAAGGTGCAGCTCCAACACCAACTACTACAGAAATTTTTCCATGAGTGACCCCACCACCACCACCACCCACTACACTGTTACGAATAAGCTTTGCCAGCCTCCCCTCATGACATCTATTGAGGTGCAAGCCATGCCTAGTGAAACTCGATGTACTGATAGACTCAACTGGCACCACTGAAATGTGACCCATGCCCTCTGACTTCAGTGCACTCTCCAGCCCCATGTTAATGCATCTAACAGCCACATTAAGATGAGGCTGATCATGACGCTGAAACAGTTACACGTAATGCGCCTTAAGAACTGTCAATCACATGCATTTGATATTTTAAATCATTTAGGTATTATTCAGCATGGGGAAATGTATGGAGGGTATGGAGAGAGAAATGAGTTCCTTTGTCTGTTATAGATCTAGAGGTACAACATACGAAATTAAAGAATTTCTTATTTATTCATCCCTATTCATGCTACATCAGCCTCCATGATTTTCAGTTTTCTTAATACTAATTTGATTGAATAATGTGTGATATCAAACAATTTAATTCAATTTGTTTATGTCTTATCCTACCTTCCATATTTTCATTGTATTCTTGTAGTGCTACTTGTGTACATAATTGTACTTCCAGTGGGCAAATACTTTTAGCATCCAGATGAAGTGCTACAAAGAAAATTGCAGTGAGTGAATTCTAATACTTGACTTAGAACATATAGTGCAAGCCTTTTTACTAAGTGATGTGGGCCAGTGGTATGACACTGAAATTGTATTCAGGAGGACCAAAGTTCAAATATTTTGTCAATCATTTGGATTTAGATGCTCTCTCACTTCTTTAAATCGTTTAACATCAGTCTCAGAATTGGTCCTTTGAGAAGGACACAGTTAATTTCCTATCACATCTTTGTATGGTATGAGCTTGTGCCCCATCTCTAACGATCTTCAGTACATTAAACCCTAATCTTTTGTGCAAATTATTTGTCACTAGATGATGAGCACGCACCAAAGAGGACAGCTTGAGTGGAAGAGAGCACTTCCCTTACAGATTGTAACAACATGCTTTATCACCAGCTTTTGCAGTGCTGGACTTAGATCTCTCTGGTTGGGCATGGTTACAACCACCGAATGAGGTGGTGCTTTTGTGAAGACACTGACCTCATAATTTGGGAGTATGGCATTTGCTCTGTCCTGCCATCCTGATTTAGGTTTTCCGAAATCTTTTGAGACAAATGCCATTATGGTTTCTTCACCAAAGCAATGGCTGACTACCTGCCCTGTTGTCATAGAAGTATACTTACATGTTCTGTATATATGTATAGTTCTGAGCTACTTATGTTCATTGTATTATGATGATAAATCCTATGGTATTCCGAGATGACCCCTGAATGGACATAGTCACTGTGATGGATCCCTAACAGCGAAGTTTTTGTAAAATACTATACCTTTTATCATTATAATCTTGCCAGGTGGGGTTTTAAAGCATCAGAACAGCAAACTGTTCCTTAATGATCCAGAACCATGTAAATAATGGCAATCCTTAAATATGAGCCTCCACAAGACAGTCGTCCACTTTAACACAGACCGAGCTCATGTATGTATTATTTGAACAGAATTTAACATAAAAACTTAGCAAAGAAGAGAGTAAGTGCAAAGATAACATGTACAGAATGGCGCTGTGCGACAAAGAAAATGTGCACTGTGAAATAAGTGATCAGCCTTTGCATAAGGAAGTATCTACTTTGCATCAAGAGTATGTTGGTTTCCGAGCAGTTCCATTAAAAGACTACCGGGTGGTTTCCAAACATTCCAACTGTGAGAATCTGATACAGGAAAGGAAGTAAGTGCAATATATGCATGCTTTGGATAGCCCTATTGTCAAAAGAAAAACTGTCTGAAATCAAATCAGCCAGTAAAATGCAACGTGTGAAACCAGACAGAATGCCTTAAAAAAGCTGGGAAAAGAATGCTCTACCTCCTAAATGCTGTTGAGAGAAATAGACTAAACTGGTTATAGGTAGTAAGGAACTCAGACAAAGCAAACAGCAGAAAATGCTCATGAATGATCAACAAACATAGATTGAAGAAACAAGCAATATTACAAGAAATAATCCTCTCAAACTGGAGGGGGTTATTGCATGGATGAAAATGTTAACCCAGCATTTAGCAACCAATATTTACATTATATTGTGACAATGAACATCACTGTAGAGAATGCATCACATGAAAGAGTGTCTCATTATTTTCACCATTGCATCCATGACGTTATCAAGAAACTTTGTAAAATACTGTTGTGTGAAGATATAATTGTCACAATTGAACGGAACATCAGCGGACTCAGAGCCATGTTGTGACTTTACTACTGTTACTTCATGTACTGTTTCTGCCACAGGTCTGGCATGCACTGTTGCATGAAGGTACAATAGATACATTTTCTGATTCCACATCATATTGTAGAATAACTAGTAAACAGCTCCTTGGAAAGCTGTTCATCATATATTCAGTATCATCTCCACTATTGTCAACCAGAATATTAATCTGAATCACTGTCACTGTGATGATAAGATATATAATGGACTTCTCGGGGTGAAACAATATGAACACGTTCCTTTTCCGATGTAATCTATGTGGAAGGAACATTGAGTTTAATAAATTGGGTACAGCAAATGTTGCGACAACCTGCAGGTTCCTTCTATCATCCATAAAGAAGCCTAGTAACTGAACGAGATCCTGCAGAGATATACAGAAGATTTGACATGAAACTAACCTTACTTTAAGAAATTACTATTTGCTCATTACCTTGAGACATGCAATACTGGCGCAACTGAAGTTGAGGATATTAGTTCTTCCAATACTAGAGGTAGCCAACTGTGTACAACCTCATTTTAATGAATTACTAGCAGGTGTCAGATAACTGTGATAAGCTGAGAAGAATGTTCACACATCTGGAAGATCTAATCATGGTGGAAGACCATTGTAATTTACGAAAATGTTCTGATAGGGTGGGAGGGTAATGATTCAGACCTGCATCCTGTTGTCCAGATTTAGGTTTTCACGATTTGCGTAAATCACTTGAGGCAAATGCCAGTATGGCTCCTTCGAAAGGGCATGACCGATTTCTTTCTCTAATCTGGACTTGTGCTCTGTCTCTAATGACCTTGACTCAACAGTTCTTCAAACACTCATCTCCTCCCTGTGATAGGGTTTTTTTTATTTATCCTCATTGCAATGTGTGGATGAAGCAGCCTTGATGAAAGGTAAGTCAGTTAAGTTGGTACAAATGATGGTTGCCATTGCTGTTATGAAAAGGAAGTTCAGAAAATGGCTGATGCAATTAACGGTACTTGGAGGACCCTGCTTGTTTTTGATGCCATTGGAAAATCTGTGCTGTAACATAGTGGAGAGACAGACCTATGGCTGGCTGAACGAGTAAGCCTAATACAGTTAAGCTTGAACATAGTTAAATATAGATGTACACGCCTACATTCTAGCATGGCTGTTTTCATTGAAGTGTTCTACAATAGTTATGTTGTGTGAAACTGAGTGCAGAATCTGCAAGCTATCATTGGTTTTCCTTCTTCACATACAAATGGTAAACTACTGTTGTGATTCTGTTGTGCATCCTGAGGAATGTGGATGGACGAGTGGCACATATACTGCTGCACATTTATTTGTTGGGAATCAGCAATGGAATCCATAGGACTATGTTAGGCCAAACTGCAACAACAAATATGCATAATTTCCCATGAACAGAGTGACAACCGAGCGAGGTGGCGCAGTGGTTAGCACACTGGACTCGCATTCGGAAGGACGACGGTTCAATCCTGCATCCGGCCATCCTGATTTAGGTTTTCCGTGATTTCCCTAAATCTCTTCAGGCAAATGCCGGGATGATTCCTTTGAAAAGTGCACGGCAGGCTTCCTTCCCTAATCCGATGAGACCGATGACCTCGCAGTTTGGTCTCCTCCCCCAACACAACCCAACCAACAGAGTGACAAATACGAAAACCCAATAATACAGTGATTGCTAAAGCTGCAGTATTTGTTGTCGTGGTTGGCAATATTAAATCTGCAGTCACGTACAATGACTGCTAGAAATTCTAGAGAATTATGTAATGAATAAAAAGTCACTGTCCAGATTCCAGGAGGGGCGGACACCTATTAGTATTTAGTGTGTTATCTCAGATGGAAAGTTGTCAACAGATTTAGAAATAGCTTCAGATGCATCTGGGAAGGAGCATTTTGGCCACTTGCTGTTTGTGTTCTGTATCAGTGACATGGCAGAGAGTATTAGTAGCAACCTCAGATGTTTTTAAGATGATTTATTTATCTAAAGTTAAGTACTATCTGAGAAAAAACCTCATAAATATTCAGTAAAATTTTAGTATGATTTCAATGTGATTTAAACTTGTTTTAAATATTCAGAGATGTAAAATTGTGCACTTTAAAAAATTCAGAAACACAGTATCCTACGGCTAAAATACCAATGAGACATTTAGAATCAATCAACTCACACAAATACCTGGGTGTAACAGTTTGTAGAGATTTAAAATGAAATGATCACATACGCTCAGTTACAGGTAAAACAGGTGGTTGAGTTTGGTTCATTGATAGAATTCTTGGAAAATCTAGTCACTGAGTCTATAAAGCAAATTTCTCACAAAACACATATTCGGTCTATTTTGCGATATCTCTCAAGTGTGTGGGTCCGATTCTAAACAGAACAAACAGGGGATAGTAACACGTTGACTGTCAAATGCTTAGTGATGGATCTTTCACTGCCAAGCAAGGCCAGGCCCACAGTGTTAGGCATAGGCCTCTGCTGTGGCCACCAGTGTCCACAAACTGCCAGGCATGCAGTTCTGTTGTGGCTGCCGGCAGCCACACAGCAGTCAATGTGTTAATCCTAAACACATTGGTCAAAAAAGAAATGACTATATTCTGCACTAGAAGGGAGGAAAAAGGTATGAAATTTTATGAAGGAGAGAAATGTGATCTCCAGTGTTAGGAACTTTTCAAGGTCTATGGGTGCGACACAGCAGTACAAACAGTCACAAAGCTATGAATTCCAGTTTGCATGATGAATAGCAATGTGATAAAACTGGACAGGTGAAAATTAACTTGGTGCTGTCCTAGGCTGCTAAAAGCTGATACTACCACCTAATTTGAGGGTGGTTTTGAGAAGTTTCTCACATTCATCTAGTCGTATATTGGCTGTGGGCTACATTTTACCTAACCAACCCAAATAACAGTACCTTTCAAAGCATGTTTTGTTCAACTTCAATTATGCCATTCAGTGCTGAAAAACAGAAATCATGAAAGTAGTGCAATAAATTCATTGCCATGAACAAATAAGAAATTCTAGAAGCAAACAAAGAGTTACAGATGACATCAAAATAGAATAAACTGTTTTAAAAGTTTACTTCATGTTTGTCCACCACTTGCGGTAGTGTTCTTGCTTCCCGAGCATGGGGTCCTGGGTTTGATTCCCAGCAGGGTCAGGGATTTTCACCTGCCCTAAGATGACTGGGTGTCGTAGTGTCGTCTTCATCATCATAATTCATCCGCATTACGACTGGAGGTAGGCAACAGCAAACCACCTCCATTAGGACCTTGCCTAGTATAGTGGTGCAGGTCTCCCGCATCATTCCCATATGCTCTATCAAGAAGCTTGCAACTTCGTTTCCATTTCCATTCCATGTTTCTTCACTTCAGTGGGTTTTAATGTGGCATTTTTGTTGATATTCTGCAAGATTTTCTGTCATCCTTTCAAAATTTTTAATTTTCAGTTTCAACCTAACGTCATGGGAGTGTGAGTAAACTACATTTTTGAATATGTTGTAGCTGTACTTCGTAACTCATTGGATACCCTTGATTTAATCATCCGAGGGTACAATTTCAGGTCACTGCATCAAAAATGTGTGATCCGTATTCACATTAATAACATTAAAAATGTACTTTGCATATACTATTGAAAAATGTCTATCTGTAGGTACCAAAAAATTGACCCTAAAGATACTAAGCAGATAATTGACAATTTCTTGAGATAGAATACATTTCGTGTATTTCCTGTAAAAGTTAGTTCCGGGGTACAGCACATTTTCTAAATCACCAAGTCAGTTATTTCTAAACTAGCAAGTTTTGAATCTTGCCCCCTCTTGGAAAAATATCTGTGGATGCCCATGTATGTACTCCCTACCAAGAAATGCTTAATCCAATTATAAATTGCATTTGATATCCCAGATGATCATACTGTTGTTAATATGTGTTGGTTTGCTTCTAAGTCAAATGATTTTTTGAACTCAAGAAATGTTGCATCTACCTGACTGTCTTGGTCTGTGACTTTCAGAACGTCATGTAAGAAAAGTGAGTGTTCGCTTTTGGTTGACCGATGTTTTGAGTTTCCATGCTGGTTGACAGGTCATTCTGCTCCTGATATTTCATTAAGTTTGAGCACAAAATATATTATGAGATGGTCAGCAGGTAGATGTCAAAGATATTGGAATAGTTTTGTGGCTCACTAGTGCTATCCTTTATGTAGATGGATGTGATCCATGCTTTGCTTGCTTCCAGTTACTTGGGCTAGGCATCTAATGTTATACTTTGGTTAAAAAAAAGAGCCTAAAAGGGGGAAATTCGGTTTAGAATCCGATAGGGATTCTATCAGACCCTTGAGATTTGTTCAGTTTTAGTGATTTCAGCTGTTTCCCAGTGCCACTGAAAGTAATATCTGTAGCTCTCACCTTTGTAGTATTGTGAGAATTAAACTGGGGCAGTATTTATGGAGTTTCTTATATAAAGGAATGTGTGAAAATGGGCTACAGCATTTCAGCTTTTGCTTTGGTGCCATCAATTTCAGTTCGTGTGTTATCCATGAAAGTTTGCGCACTAACTTCAGTGCCACTGATGTCCATTTCATATGACCAGAATTTCTTTGGGTTTTGTGAAAGGTCCTCCAATAAGATTCTGCTGCGGGTAGTCACTGACAGCTTAATGAACTGATATTTTGGCAGTCAAAAGTGTTGTCTCTAGCATCTCTCTGCTATATCCCCATGCTTTGTTTTGCACCTATTGTGCAGTAATTTTTATCTCTTTACAGAGACTGCCTGCCATGGAGAATCCCTCCCAATGTCAACCGTGTTACTAGATACATATCTATCCAGTGTATGCCACTTTCTATATGCTTCTGGTCACAGTTAAATGTTTCAAGAACCTCTTTGAGATAAGACATTACTGTACTGTTACCTAGTTTACTGGACATATAGACCATTGTACTTGTTTTAGTCACTCTTTGTACTTTGGCAATCATTGTTGCTACAAATGCATCATGGTCACTGACATCAGTTTCAACGTGAACATCCACAAACAAGTCATGTCTACTTGTTGCCATTATATTTAATATGTTTTACGTCTACATCTATACTCTACAAACCACTGCGAAGTGTGTGACAGAGGGTACATCCCATTGTACCAGTTATTAGGGATTAGGGTTTCTTCCCGTTCCATTCATATAATGAGTGCAAGAAGAATTATTATTTAAATGCCTCTGGGCATGCCATAATTAATCCAATCTTGTCCTCACAATATCCATATGAGTGATGAGTAGGGGGTTCTAGTATATTCCTAGAATCATCACTTAAAGCCGGTTCTTGGATCTTTCTAAGTATCGAATTGCAGTTGATGGCACCCCAACTCGCCTGACCAGTGTATATTTGGCTTCTATGGACGTCTGTAAAGCAGACATAATTGGCCCAAGTACACCCTGTGACTTCATCTTAACTAGAAAACTTTAAAAGCATCATTTAATACAATGTGATTGGATGAGTGCAATAATATTTCTGTACTACCATCCACTTCACTGTGATGTTCACTGGAAATTTATTGACAGGTCCTAGTTTAGGATGATAGAGGGAGGCCAGAAAAATAACCGTGTTTGGCAGTATGTGGTTGCAGGTCGTATTTTGAAATCATACTCTGTAAAAGCATCAGTAGGAATAAAATCTCACATCATCTTTGTTAACTGAAGATATATCGAACACTTGTGTGAAATTACAACATGATATTTAGGTGGTGAGTGTGCTGCACAGTAGAATGGCTCGATTTGCTAATCCTAGCATTTCCCAGCTGCCTTGTTGCAACACATTAGTGTGTTGCGAATACATGTTAGGTGTGTCATGAGATTTTTAATGCCTTCTAAACTTCCACAAATAAAATATCTAGAATATCAAAAAATTATTGCATGTATTATGTTTATCTTTGTATGTTCCTATTCAAGACACTTATGGAACAAAGTTTGTAAAATTTGTTTCACATAGTCAGTCGATAGTAAAAAAAATGTACTGTATGTACATTATGTGTTTGCTTTTTTTGCATCTCGGGAAAAAATCACATGTTGGAGCATTGTGAAAGTCTGATATGTACTTGGAGTTGCCCCAGAGGAAAAAGGTTAAGGAATGGGGGCTTATCCTACTTATGATAAGAAACCCAGAAGCAGAACCTCAAATAGGTGATATTTTTCTAAGTTGATCGATACAGGTAAGTGCCCATGTCGACTTGAAACTGTATTGAAGTATCTTGCATAAACGTAATTATATGTGGGGACTCTGGGTATGTCACAGAGGGTACTTCTTGTATTGCTGTGATTTACACTCTTTCCTGTTCCACTAGTAACTAATGCATAAGAACAACTGTCACTGAATCTCTGTATGAGCTAGAATTTGTCTGATGTTCGCCTTACACTCATTTTGTGTGGTCTATGTAGCAGGAAGTATTATCTTGCCTGACTCTTATTGTGCCCTATAACATCACTACTGGGGGCTCGGTGACACTAAATGATAGGAAATTAATCGCCAGTTGTCAATTTGTTGCTACCCAACCACAATAGATTCGCATATAGCTCATTTGTGCGAGAGCATTTCCGTCACTTACTGTTGCTTTAAGCCTAGCAGTACCAATGCAATTTCCATAATACACTTTACCAAGGTGGGGAACAGATACGACATGTGTTGTTGACACTTTTTCCTTTTGGCTTTACGTGGTGTGAAGTCCCTGATCACCAATCTTCACACAAACCCTCTGGATTAAATTCCAGACCTCTCTTCAGTATCTCATTAAGAGACTGTTGATGGTGATCCATCTGCCAGATGGGGACGTTAAGCTCAGTGGGACCCTTGGTGCTCTTCAAGAGAAGTAGGTTATGTGCCAGCAGTGGGTTTCACCCTTTCCCTTCTCTCATCATCTCCAACATGAACATGACACTACACTACACCATTAAAGTCATCTACACTTATCAGTTATGCTCACACACATAGCTCTCATACTTTATGAAGGAAAGGCGCGTGCAGATGCGGAGTATAGGAGAAACTTTCTAATTAGGTGCCTCAATGTGTCCTTTAGGGTCTCAGCCATTCATGCCATATGACTTTACTTTTTCACTTTGGCAAAAATTCAGTTGCTGATAACTGTACTAGTCCCAAATTGGTAAACACCAAAATGTTCCTAAGCCCCAAATATGTGCATATTGAAATAATTATAAGTTCCAACCAATACTTAAGACCATGCAGCTCACTGACCATGCAGACCATACCAAACAACGTTACCAACGAAGACACATATATCAAAACACCATGAAAACCTCTCTGCCAACCTGTTTAAAATCTTGGTCATGTGACACACTCCTATATCTGATGGAACTGCTTACAACTGGATCACCATTCTTATGATTATAAATATTACATCTTCTAAATATTTCAAATATCATTACACATACTTTCATTTAATTTGCAGTCTGATATGACATTTTTAAATGCTAAATGCTGCTCAATGGTCAACTTTTATTTAACCTTTACCCATCACAAATGAGATGATGAAAAACTGGTCAAGTTCATATCTTCATTCAGCTTGCCGCCCCAGTGCTATGTTACTGAGTAAGGTGGCACAGTGGTCAGCACTCTGGACTCGCATTTGGGAGGATGATGGTTCAAACCCATGTCTGGCCATCCAGATTTAGACCTTTTGTGACTTCTTTAAATTGCTCCAAGCAAATGCCTGAATAGTTCTTTTTCACTATTGAATAATTTGTCCAATTTTGTAAGATTCACAAAAAGTATTTGGGAAACTGTTTAAATACCTTGTCAAGTACTGTACACATTTAGAATTCCCTATATTTATTTTCCAAAGTCTAGGTTATTCCTGGTTTTTTAAATATTTTTTTTAGGTAATTACCATTATAGCCTGCCATTCCTTTTCCAGGAGTATATCTCATTCCATTGATTAAATGATGTCATTGTTGCAAATATATCCATTAGGTATTTCAGTAAATTTTTAACTAGGGATTCCCCTTTTATGATCATCGTTAAAATGTTAAACATTTTAAATACTTATGTCATATTATTCAGCTTCACTGATGTTTTACTTCTTGTATTTATAAATTACATTTTTTCATAGTGATATTTCCTTATAAATTAATTCCTCACTACCTGTATATGATACTGTATTTTTAATTTAAAGTTACATTAACCCTTTTCAAGACACACACAGTTTTCCATTAAGTTCAACATAATCACTGTTATATTTTATTTTAGAATGAACAAATAGATTTAAATATAATTTCAAAATTTTAAATCAACTACTTTACTTGCAAGACGTAGTTAGAGGCTATCTGCCTGCTTCCATTCTGCTATGGCAGCTCAATCCAAACTGCATCACATTTCTTCTATCTATGGCTGCTGCTGATAATGTAGCCAACATCCAATTAATTAGTATTTCTTCTATGATTATTTATGATTCAATGTGAACAAGGTTTCTAATTCAAAATCACTGTTACTCAAACATTACTTTCATTTGTAGCTTCAATCACTAGAAGTGGTATAGACTTGGAATCAATGATATCGACTGCCTCTGTTCACTGGACATTTAATTAATACTGAATTTCCTGTAAAATGCCAGACATGTTAGGATACTCAAACTTCATGTAGCTTTTCATTACTTGTTATTCATCTTATTAATTTAATCTAATATGAAAGAAATTTTTTTACATTTTTCTATTACTTCTGACAATTTTTGGATGATGATGAATCATCGGTATCTGCACAGAACAAATTTTTTCCACTTAATTATATGATTATATTGAATGAATTCGAAAGACAAGTCTTAATTTTGATATGATAGTTGGAACCAAAGGAGTTTTTCTAATGTTGCTCTTTCCACCAAATGCATTTACTGCATATGCACTTATTCCTACAATTTGTCCATTTGACCATTCAGTTGTGTGAATATCTGGTTAATCTTCAGTTTTAAATTTTGGTTTATTCAGTTTACATCTTTTTCTTTCATGATTTAGTTTTGTTTTGGAAACAGCATTTTTATATGGGTCTTTTTTTTGAGATAATATTTAAGAATATTTATGGTAGGTATGCTTGGCTAACTGATAAAGTGCAATAATTGAAGTCAAACAAAACAGCAGACATGCATTCTGGTGCCCTGACACTGCTGTAAAGGTCTTTACATAAAATATGAAGCTTAATGATAAATCTGTAACTTTGAAATGTTCATTTTCATAGTAAAACGCCATAAAAGACAGTAGACAGATTGTAAAACTTAGGTTTTCATACATAAATATTTAATATAAGTAACTTTATAGTTAATATTTATGTTGAATGATCAATTTATGAATGTTTTTATGATTCATGGCTTATTATTTTAACCAAAATTAACGATTATGGTTAATTTTTAAAATTGCTAAATGACACTAGGTAAATTATATTGTCAAATATTAATTAATAATGTTAATATTTATGTGCTGATTAATATCAAATATTGAATCTTATTTTGTTTTATAACTAAATTAGACTTTTGGTCATATCTAGTGTTAAGAAACTAACAAATTCATTCTAACATTTACCTCCAATATCTACAAGTATTTCAGTATTTGTATCTCCATCAACAAATGAATAATAGATAGGAGTAAATTTTACATCACATTTTTTTACAAAAATCAGGAAATTTAAATTATGTCCTTTATGTTTTTTTGCCATCTAATAATAAAACATTCTGAAAAAGTATTTCAGAGATTGCAATACAAAATCATGATATACCAGCAACAAATCATCTTTACATACATAAATAAAACCATATCTTGATCACAAAAATAGCCATTTTATTATGGAATATATTTTAAATTTCATTACATATTTTAAAATTTTGGTACTTACTGTTCTTTGACATTTCTGTGTATTTTATCTCAGTATAATCATTCCAATATTAAGCTATAATTGCCACTGATGTTCTTGAATTTAGTATTACTTTGCAAAGTTTCTACTGTAATTTCCTAAAATCTAATCTTTGTTTGACAGTGACCATCATCCATTTTACTAATAGTAAAATGAAACTAACTCTATTCATTGAATATTACAAAACTTATAATATTTCTAAAAATAATGATAATGTTCACAGAGTAATGAAAATTGATATTTGTCTTTAAATAATGTCGAATTTGGACAGCGTCTATTTATGAAGCATTGTATACTAAATTTATTTATATTCCTTGACAATTAGTAATCAGTATATGACAGATAATGCTAGTCTAGTAGTTGTGTTGAATTCAAATGTATTTATTTTCTGGTCTTTTCAACACTGAATGAAACTACTGTATTGTAAATAAACTGTCAGAAATTAATTATTGTTGATAGTAGATAATTGTTAACATTGACTGTGAGTATCGAACTAGTTTGTCTACATATTAAGCTGAAGCTAATGCAAAGCTGATGCTTCATTAAGCTTGATAAATGTGAGGCATTGTAATAATTCAGAAAGGAATAATATCACACAAAGATAGTGGTATTCTATCAGTATATTAAATTCGTTAGTGACTTCTTTTCAAGATAATATAGGTGAGGAAAGTTATGATGTATAACTATATAAAAGACTGATGAAGTTGTGTGTCTATTCACATTGTAGCTGATTATTAAATATCCGTATGAAACAAAGAGGCAACATGATATTGTAACATTCTTCTTATGGTTGAAAACAGCATTAGCACATTGTGTAAGTTTATGCCTAGCATGAGTCATACCACAAAAAGTAAGGGAAATAATTGTGACAAATTTGAAAATTTTTGTTCTCATTCTTAAATATGATCCTGCTTATGAACCAAATCTATGGTGTGTTAGTATTAGTCTGTCATAGGAAAGGGAAATTTCGTTAAAAATTCAGTAAAGGTGCAATTGAGCAATAAAGTCTGGAGCCACTGGCAGTGTGTGGTAATAGTCAGCTGCCAGTAGAGCAGGCAGAGTAAACATGGCGCAGAGCTGTAGTGGCATATTGCACATACGATTTGTTTGAAATGAAGCAGCAGCAAGGCAGGGAACTGCAGCGTTGCTTTAAGTTATTGCGATGTATGAGGTGAGGCAGTAAGCCAGAGTCGAGAGTGGCGATGTGTAAGTGGCTGATATATGGGAGTTTACCTTTGCCATAGTTTCTGTCTCATTTTGACGCTACGTCAGAAGCGAGGGGAAAATCAGTATAAATAGTCAGGCACTTTTAGCTTGAGGGGTGCCAGGTTAGTCGAGAGTCGGGTCGGATCTCTGCTGGTCTACACTTATAGGGGGCAGTCTGGCAGCAATGTTGCAAATATTCTGTGTAACCTGTTCTTTGTTTCTATGTACTTGTTCGGGCTGTATTCCACCTCCAGGGACACAACACCGGGGTGGGATGGAATGGCAGCTGGGTACTTGGAGATTGCACGGTCTGCCTGAAGGAGGGGCAGTGCCAGTGGTTTGCAGCAGGTCCAGGATGGGCCACGTTCGCTTCCCACCTGGTGTACCAGGGTCCGGGCAAGGCATACGCTGCAGGAGGCGTAGCAGCACTGCAGCAGCACTGGAGACAGCAGCGGGTGTTGCCATCTGGCAAGCACCACTAGCAGCAAGTTGTGGTACCGCATCCAGGAGGACGCAGGTTTGAGTCCGATCTTATCCTGGGAGCAGCAGTGGCTGAGGGCCATGGGTGACCAGTTTCACCACCTTCGTCCCATGGTCAGACAGAGCCGGCCAAACGGGGTGGAGCGTGGCGGGGATCAGGGACTGTAACAGCCTCAGGAATCGCGGGCAGCTACGCAACACAAGACGGGATGCCTCGGCGGGCGGCGTCTGGGGAGAGTGCGGCCGGCTTCCAGCTGAGTGGCCTTGTTGATGGCAGCAGCGGTGTTGGCATACCAGGAGGTACTGAGCCGACTGGACACATGGGACAATGCTGTGGGTGGCATGCCGACACTTCACTGCACCCATCGTAGTACTGTAAATTATGTGAATAAAGCAATGCTGCCAAATACCACTTTATCACTCCGCACTGCCCCTTGACGCTATTGAACTTGCTCGGCGCAGAGGGCCCCAGCTTCAGCTCGACCATCTGGAGTGCTGGGTTCAAACATCAACTAACTGAACAACAACTAATTGAATTTAAGCATAAGAAATTCTAAAATTTTCACATTACAATGGATACTCCATATGTATTTGTGAAGACGCATTTCAAATTATGTGTCACAAATTATTAAATATCTAAAAAATATGATGAGTTATATTTCATAATTCTTGTATTCCAAATAAATCCCAAGTATAATGACATATTGCTGTTTGATCACTTAACATTGCCAAATATTTATACAGAAAGATGTAAAATAAAATTTTTCTTTAATGATCATTGAATTTAGATCCATTGAACAGTTATTTAAAGGCTTATGATCATTTCATGACTATGAGCATTTTGAAGATTATATTCATGTTACACCTTTAGATTTAATAGTAAATAAATCTGTTTATGCAATAAACATGACATATTCAGTGAATATTGTTTTGATACAAGTGAAATACAGTGAAAGCAAATGTATATTTTAAGGGGAGCTGGAGGTGCCTATGCTGCCCATGTTAAAATCACTAAGTTTGAGGAACATTTATGAATAAACTACCAAATAGAAAAATTTGAATTTTTTTTACATATAAAGTGGTTTAGTATTGCAGTTATGACAGAGGGATTTTGGAGTATCTTTTCTAGTTTCCTTACAATTATTTTTTTTATTAATGATCCAAATTTTTTTACGAATAATTGCTTTATAATTAAACTGAAGTGAAACTACTTTACATATTGCCAAATGGCTGTGTTACAATGTAAGTTTGACCACTAGGAGTGCTGTATAAAAATTTCATCTCTCTAGCTTGAGTGGATTTTGAGAAAAAGTTCCTTATATTCGAAAAATTCTAATTTACGGGAAATGGCTATCAAAGTTTCTCAATACAGTCCTGCACTATAGGATGGATTATCAGGGTCTTCTTCTTCATCCTCCAAAAGCTTCCTCTTCGGTCTTCTTTTCTGGCCTGTTGTTCCATCATACTTCATATGCCTTTCTCTTCTTTCTGCTCCTCTTATCCTTTCTCTGTCAATATTTCTTAGTGCTTGTACAGTGTTCACCCCAGCTGTAAATCCTAATGCCTTCAGAACTTCACACTTCACACTGTTCCCTCGGTTGTAGGTTGCTGTTGAATCATAAATGCCAAAGTGCAGTGTTTTTATGCTTACAAACACCCTTTTAGGACTCACTTTCCAAATCAAATTGTTTACGCTCTCATTAGGATTCTGCGTCTTTCCGTGTAGACATTTGTGTAACAATTCTGGCTGTGCAAAGTCATGAAAAATTGGTTTTATTGGATTTATCACAGCTGCTGGCAAACCATGTTTGTGATCATAGTCCTTTTTTGCATTATATTTGCACCAGGAATCTTTTGGGCACAGGCTGTGTTAAGGATATTCATTGGAAGAGGCAGTATGAGGGAACAATGCCCACACTGCTTTCCTCATGTTACTAACATTACTAGTATTTTGCCTTATAGCATACCCATGTTCAATCACCTCATCAGTAAGTCTGCCTATCCCTCCTATTGTCTTTCCATCACTGAGCTTACTTGAACCCAAAGTTTGTTTGAGCCTTCGAAGCCGTGCACCCATACGCTTTTGCACGTGCCCAATGCATTCCAACTTTTCAACTACAAATTCATTTCCATATGGTTTCAGTTCCTCTATAGTCTTGAAACCTTTGGAGTCATCATCCCCAAGGTAGTATTTTGTACCTAACATTGTATCTGGGAACTGGACGTTCAAAAATTTGTTTCACTCCATCACTTTGATTTTATTTTTGCATCTACAATGTTTTGATAATATTGCAACATCTATCACTTTTGCACTATCACCACAAGTAGCAGTTACAACCCCATTCAGGGATTTATGACCCTTCTTTTGCCAGGAACCATCTAATGCTACTACCAAATCCCTAGAACCACCGTTCATTTCTACAGATTCCTCCACTGCTTCCTTCATGGTTTTCAAAGCCACATCTTCAACAGAGAATCCTACCAGTTCACAGTAGTACCCAAATTTGCTTGGAGGCGACGGCAAGTTCATAATACCACAAAACAGTTTACCAGCAGCAGACCCTTTTCCAATGGATCGAAGACCATACACAAGTCGAACATTCACATCAAACACTCTAGATCGTCCATTTTCACCAAAGAGACTGGCATGTGAATTGTAGAAAGTCACTTGAAACTTGCAACATGCACAGATTATCTTCATCTCACAAGCTAAACCAAAGTGCTTTGTTATCTCTAGTCCCACACCTACACTTGAACACATTTTGCACAGAACACTTTCTTTCAGCACAGAAGATAATAATCCAATATTCAGTACTTCGTTAATATCATCACTGTCACTAACATATTCACGAAATCTGTCACTTCCACCAGTCAGCTGCTTGCTAGAAGATGTCACAGGGCTATGGCCGGCCATGTGTTGCTTAGCAGAACAACGCACTGTTTCAGTAATTGTAGTATCGCAACTTGGTATTAGTGTTAATTTTCTTTTCCCTACGTTCTTCCTCTTCTTATATACACGGTTACTAAAACGTGGCATCGTAACCAGAACAGCGCTTTACACAAGAAATATAATACTACCAACAACAGGCGCAACACTGAACTAATTCGAAACGGTAAACAGCAAAGAGACGATGTTCCGCGCTCTTAGCGCTTCATTTGTCACAGAAAACAGTGTAGCCAACCCTTGCACACTCGCTGTATGCGTAACATAAGGCGCTGTATGCGTAACAGGCCGAGAAAATCCCAAGCAGTTCGCCAGGAAGTCTCGAGAGGGTGTTAGATGCATTCAGCGGCCGCACATTTCCTCTGCAGGCGTGGGGGAAAATGGTAATAACTCCACTTCTAGGGCGAGTAGAACAATAATTCAAAGTTTACATTAAAGAGGAATGTTCCAATTAATTTTCGGTAGAAAAAAATTTTTTTTGGATTTGACCACCTCCGGCTCCCCTTAACGAACAAAAACATCATAGAAATTATTTATATAACTTATAGCTGAAAGAAAAGCTTTATGTATGGCATTTGTCATAAATTATAGATACTTGTAGAAAATTTTAAACAGAGTACATAAACAAGAAGTTATGACATTTAATTAGTCATAGACATCTGCATTTACATACGTCCTCCACAAGTCACCATATGGTGTATGGTGAAGTGGAATTGTGTACCAGTGTTAGTCTTCTCCTTTCCTAATCCACTCACAAATGGAGCTAGTGAGAGACGACTGTCTGTATGCTTGCATACGAGCCCTACTTTCTCTTATCTTACCTTTGCTATCCTTACACGAGATGTGTGTTTGTGGCAGTAGATTTGTTCTGCAATCTATCACTGATGGTGGTTCCCTAAATTTCCTCACTATCGTCTCCCAAAAAGAACTCCAGGAACTCCCATTTGAAATCTTGGAGCATTTCTGTGTAATACTCATGTGCTAATTGAACAAACCAGTAACAAGTCTAACAGCACACCTCTAAATTGTTTCAATGTCTTCCATTAACTTGATTTGGTGGGGTTCCCAGACACTCAACTATTACAGCAAAAGTGTAAAATCCCACCTTCTATTAATAAATCCATTGCTGTGCTCCCACTATGAAAAACAAAAAGAAAAAGAAAATTCTGACAGTTTCTTTCATCTTACAATGTCCTAATGGCTTATACCACTGATATGTCATTAAGTGACATTTAATTATGACGAATCGACCAAGAGTGATGTGTCTGTGGTAAATCATCAATGCACCAATGCCTTGAAATGCCATTAACACACCTCCAAAGCTCTTCATTTGTCAACTGCTATCGAGTTTTGCGCTCAAATCGAGTTTTGTAGAAGAAACGTTATTTTGATGTCACTTCCCAACAAGAATCGGGTGAAGGTAGCATTTCCTTCGAGAAGAGGATCGTCAGGGCATCACACACTGATAAATTACACAGACAATTGGCTATAGAACTGCAGAATGAGGATGCTGACATGGATTCAGGACAAATGCAGGACAGCAGTGTAGCAAGAAAAGTTGGGGCGGCTGCACTATGAAATGCTGCGAGGTGCAGTTGCTCGACTTGCTATAATTCTATTCCTTAAATAATTATTTTTTATGTTTCCAGAATGAGATTTTCACTCTGCAGCGGAGTGTGCACTGATACGAAACTTCCTGGCAGATTAAAACTGTGTGCCCGACCAAGACTCGAACTTGGGACCTTTGCCTTTCGCGGGCAAGTTTTAATCTGCCAGGAAGTTTCATATCAGCGCACACTCCGCTGCAGAGTGAAAATCTCATTCTGGAAACATCCCCCAGGCTGTGGCTAAGC
Organism: Schistocerca piceifrons; assembly: GCF_021461385.2. NCBI lineage: Eukaryota > Metazoa > Arthropoda > Insecta > Orthoptera > Acrididae > Schistocerca > Schistocerca piceifrons. The sequence goes on along the minus strand of NC_060149.1, from coordinate 388,251,722 downwards.
CATGTCTCCGCAATATCCTTTCTTTCAGGAGTGCTACTTCTGCAAGGTTCGCAGGAGAGCTTCTGTAAAGTTTGGAAGGTAGGAGACGAGGTACTGGCAGAAGTAAAGCTGTGAGTACCAGGCGTGAGTCGTGCTTCGGTAGCTCAGTTGGTAGAGCACTTGCCCGCGAAAGGCAAAGGTCCCGAGTTCGAGTCTCGGTCGGGCACACAGTTTTAATATGCCAGGAAGTTTCATTTTTTATGTTTTCTATTCTATCCAGAAACATGTATCCCGAATGTATGAAATCTCCAGATTCTTTCTTAAGCTGTTTTTCACTAAACTTCGTTATTCAAGCTACAGTTTTCGACTACTAATGATAATGGTATAATTAGTTTTTGAGGAAACAATTTATTTAAAAACATATTCACAATTTAGGGGTCCTGTAAACCACCAGTACTTCAGATTTTGATCCTGATAATAATTGTTGTTTGACGGCTGCCATCATCAGCACTACCTGATGATGGGGGAACGGTTATTCGCTAAATTATCTGGGCATTCGACGGTCGTATCCGGCTGGACAGCCAAGAACCCTTCAAACAGCATATACTCTGGCCTCAGATCACATACTGATAATAATGGTTTATTTTAGGTTTGACCTTCCTTGTTTAAAATCGGTCATTCCTATCTTTCTGTAGAACATATATATTTTCTATTCAAAAGTTATTCCTATTCAGAACTATCACATTCCAGAAAGTTCGAATCTTAAAATGTAATCCTGTCAAAATTCCAGTGCTAGGTTGGTGCACAAGTTGGTAGCGTTTTCATTTTGCATGTTGGTATTCCGGTTGCTATGGTTTTATTTATCGATTGGCATGTTTTATTTGTAGTTCACTGTTGCTATCTAACTTTACATATTGTCATTTTGTCATTTCGAGCTGTGGACGCTATAAAATGGAGTGCCAGGTGGATAAATCGGAACATTTCTGACATGTCTACATGTACATCTACATATACATCCATACTCCGCAAGCCACCTGACAGTGTGTGGTGGAGGGTACCTTGAGAACCTCTATCGGTTCTCCCTTCTATTCCAGTCTCGTACAGTTTGTGGAAAGAAAGATTGTAGGTATGCCTCTGTGTGGGCTCTAATCTCTCTGATTTTATCCTCATGGTCTCTTCGCGAGATATACGTAGGAGGGAGCAATATACTGCTTGACTCCTCGGTGAAGGTATGCTCTCAAAACTTCTACAAAAGCCCGTACCGAGCTACTGAGCGTCTCTCTTGCAGAGTCTTCCACTGGAGTTTATGTATCATCTCCGCAACCCTTTTGCGATTACTAAATGATCCTGTAACGAAGCGCGCTGCTCTCCATTGGATCTTCTCTACCTCTTCTATCAACACTATCTGGTACGGATCCAACACCGACGAGCAGTATTCAAGCAGTGGGCGAACAAGTGTACTGTAACCTACTTCCTTTGTTTTCAGACTGCATTTCCTTAGGATTCTTCCAATGAATCTCAGTCTGGCATCTGCATTATCGAGGATTAATTTTATATGGTCATTCCATTTGAAATCATTCCTAATGCCTACTCCCAGATAATTTATGGAATTAACTGCTTCCAGTTGCTGACCAGCTATATAGTAGCTAAATGATAAAGGATCTTTCTTTCTATGTATTCACAGCACATTAAACTTGTCTACATTGAGATCCAATTGCCATTCCCTGCACCATGCGTCAATTCGTTGCAGATCCTCCTGCATTTCAGTAAAAGTTTCCATTGTTACAACCTCTCGATGTACCCCAGCATCTTCCGCAAAAAGCCTCAGTGAACTTCCGATGTTATCCACAAGGTCATTTATTTATATTGTGAATAGCAACGGTCCTACGACAGTCCCCTACGGCACACCTGAAATCACTCTTACTTCGGAAGACTTTTCTCCATTGAGAATGACATGCTGCGTTCTGTTATCTAGGAACTCTTCAATCCAATCACACAATTGGTCTGATAGTCCATATGCTCTTACTTTGTTCATTAAACGACTGTGGGGAACTGTATCAAACGCCTTTCGGAAGTCAAGAAACACATTATCTACCTGGGAACCCGTGTCTATGGCCCTCTGAGTCTCGTGGACGAACAGCGTGAGCTGGGCTTCACACGATCTTCTTTTTAGAAACCCATGTTGATGCCTACAGAGTAGATTCCTAGTTTCCAGAAAAGTCATTATACTCGAACATAATACGTATTCCAAAATTCTACAACTGATTGACGTAAGAGATTTAGGTCTATAGTTCTGCACATCTGTTCGACGTTCCTTCTTGAAAGCGGGGATGACCTGTGCCCTTTTCCAATCTTTTGGAACACTACGCTCATCTAGATACCTACGGTACACCGCTGCAAGAAGGGGGGCAAGTTCCTTCGCGTTCTCTGTGTAAAATCGAACTGATATCCCATCAGGCCCAGCGGCCTTTCCTCTTTTGAGCGATTTTAGTTGTTTTTCTAACCCTCTGTCATCTATTTCGATATCTACCATTTTGTCATCTGTGTGACAATCTAGAGAAGGAACTATAGTGCAGTCTTCTTCTGTCGGAGTTCAGTAGAGAGGTGACAACAGCAGAGGAAGCCAGAAACATTTGCAGCGTGTGTGGGGATAATGTCGCTGGGCAGAGCATGACAAGAAAATGGTTTCCTCTATTCAAGGAGGATTGTTTTGATATTAATGACTCTCCACGTTCAGGAAGATGATGAACTGTAATCATTCCACCATTGTGTGACATTTGCATGCAGTGGTGAATGTTCAAAAATCGGGTGTATGGGTACCACATGCTCTAAGCCAAAATCACAAAGATCAGCAGGTGCCCATCTGTGCATCTCTGCTTGCTCATCATCAGCTGGCTCATGAACAATACCGGCCATCCCTATACTGTATCATTACTGGTGACGAGAAGTTTGTCTTTGGTTGAGCCCAAACAAAGCAGCAACTCCCTGAGCAAAGACCTGTACACATCCACAAAAGATAATGTTACGCGTGTGGTTGAAGAGCGGCAGTCTGGTGTACTTTGAACTGCTTTCCAGAGGTGTAACCATCACTGCTGACATTTATTGTCAACAACTGAGACATCTTTAGACGGAATCCAAGAACAAGGATGAGGAAGACTGTGTGAAGTGAAGTTACTGCACGGTAACACCAACCTGCATTCTGCTAGACTGACAAAAAACACTATACAGGAGTTGCAGTGGGAAGTAATTCCACATCCACCTTATTCACCTGGTCTTGGCCCTCAGTTCTTAATCTTTTCCGCTCTCTATCGAACAAGCTTCAAGGAACTTCGTTTCTGGATGAAAATGCGCTCTGAACAGGGCTTGAAGAGTTTTTCGATTCAAAACTACACGATTTCTACAGCTGCGGAGTCGAAAAGTTACCCAGCTTTGGCAGACTGTTGTAAATAGTGAAGCAGAATATATTGTTGATGGCTAAATTCTCTGTTATATGTATCAGTTGTCTTTACTACACTCATGGAGAAAAGGCTATGAACATGTGCACCAACTTAATATTTCAAATCTTTTTGATTCTCCCTCAGTATTTAAATTCATCATTATTTGTAATGTGAAGTTCAAACTAAAATTACAGCTAAAATTCACTCTGTCTTTTTAGTAATACCTTCACTTGATGTTAACACTAAGTTTTTAGTATACAGTTCCACTGGCTCTGACAGACAGATAACAACAGCTGAAAGGTTACAGGTAGAGTGTCACCATGACCTGTGGGGATCAGGTTACTGGAAGTTGGGTCGAGATCTCTAGTTGCTATGCATCTTTTACCGCTGACACCATGCCACAGACAAAAGTTTGTGATGGTCGGATCGAGACGACCTGGTGAAATTCTTCAGATGCATATTCCCCCAACTCCTTGTATCATGATGTGAGGAACTTTTCGAAATGACAACAGGTAATTTGATAATTATTGGAGGAAGGCTGTATGCTCGCCAGTACATGGCAAGAATGATAGACCCTGGTGTCATAACCTTCTTGACCTCGGCATCAAATGGCATATACAAGCGGGATAAATCAAGAAACCACACTGCAGTTCAAACCAAAAGCGCTTTGAGGAATGTGCAGATCCCCATGTGGCCTGCCCAGTCCCTTGATTTATTGCCCATAGAGCATATTACCAGCCTTCAGCCAGCAGTCCTCATGAAATAACTCAGCGTGTATTTAAGATAAAATAGAAAATTCCTCATCATGATATCTGGAGGCTGTTTGCTCCCATTCCACAATGAATTCAACAGTGTATTCGTGCCCATTGAGGCTACATCTCATTCTAATTCTGCCAATAAAAATCAATTCTGAACGGAATGAAATTTTAATAGTTTGATACCTGATCTGTGGGGCCTATCTCCACAAAGATTTTAGCGTCTCCACTATTTTTTGGACGTTTCTGCAGACACTATCAACTCAGCTACAGCAGTTGAAGGAGCCATAAGCAGCTGGCAGGCACTAAGGTGCACGCTACTTGCAGTAACAGGGCTGTTTATACACTGCAAGGCTGGACAGGCCAAACATGACAACCCTGCCAACATAGTTCTCTCGCAGGATGGGCCATGCACTTTTACATCACCAGGTCACAGCTTTGTCGTTCTGAATGTGACTGTATGCAGGACATCGGCACAACAAGTGAGCTCATAACCTACGAAAATAACTAAATTTTAGCAGAGGTATCAGCTGTCCAGCGGTGCCTACTATGACTAGAGAGCTACACCAAGTGCCAGAGTGCTATGCGATAGTAACAATCACTGTGACTTTGGGCCTCCACCGCCACATCATCGTCTAGCACCAAGTCCTTCTTCTTAAACTTGCTGCCTCTTCACTGGTGGGTCACCTCCAGGCTCAGTCCAACAGCAGCCACGCTCCTGCCTGGAGACCGTGATGGTAAAGGCACTCACCCTTCTGTACCATGCACCATCGCTTGCAGGAATGAGCTCCATCAACGGAGACTGTCATCCCCAGAAAGTATTCTGGCAGTCACTCACACTGCTGGCACCTCTCGTGAGCATCTGTGTAGCATCTGACTGGGATGTGCTGTTAAGTGAGCTCTTGGCATCAGCATTGCTGGGATCAGACGTCATGGCCTACAGCGGCCATGCAACATGTGGTGAGCTCAAGATGCTGTGGGTATAATTGCATAAAATTCAATAAAAAATAAGATTTTCGGTGTTGTTTATCTGAGCTGGCACTGGCTTGCACCCTCGCCACGACCTACCACCGCTACCTAACCATATGCTGCAGTGGCACTTCACCAGGGGTCCACTTCAGTTGATGTCAGAGGGACCTTAACACAGCGTACATCACAGTTGCAGCTCGCTGTGTCATCATACAGTAGGGTGAGTGAAACACCTGTTTGATTCTACTTTCGTGTGCAGAGGAGATGGGGTCAAGGTGGGAGAGTCACCTGAATTTGAAGTTCATGTTAGTAAAGCCCTTAGAACTGGCTAACATGTGGCATTTATAGATAATACCTGAGAGCAATATTTTCAATCCATAGGGTATCCCCAATGCAGTCTACCTAGACACGCTGCACTGTGTGCTGAATCAGTGGCAGTAGTGTGTTTTACTTGTCACCAGTATGGCCATATGGCTAATCAATGCATGGAGTCAAGATGGGTCATAATGAAACGTAGGGTGTAAGTTATCTTGTAATTGCGAAAATGTGGACTAATATTGACTGATACTGTTACACTTCCTTGTGTATTAAGGACAGAGGTTCCACTATTCCACAATGACAGAGTCCAGACCACAACGGCATAGCACAGTTGAGAGCAGGTAAGATGGAGTTACTCTGGCAGACTGTGACTCAAGATAAGGAGTTAGCATTATCTGAATATCCTGCTCAGATAGATCTACCCGCTACTAACTTAATTATTTCCGGTTTCTAGTAAATCAGCTGAGGATGTAATGTCTTTTTGGATGACCCCATATCACTGGCAAAGATTGGAGTTTGGCCAGATGATCAGTTATTGAAGGTGACGAAATTACAGTTTGTTGTGGAGGTGGAAACGTTTGTTCAGTGCATGGAGGAGCTGATGAATGCACACTAATTTAATGAGTCGAAGGAAGGCTTCCTACAGCAGTATAAAAAGCGAAATAGAACGAGAAATGAAGAAGCGTGACGAAGATGCGTAGTGAAACAGTAGAATGTTTCACAGTTAGGATTTGAAAGATTGATGCACAAATATATGAGCTGGGGGAGAGTAAGATTATACTACAAGAAGCCGAACATAGGGCACTACTCGCCTTCCTGAGGGGCGTGTCACCCAATATGTCTAGAAGAGTTTGGACAAGTGCCCTGTAAGACTTGTACACTGCTGTCAGATTGGCTACAGAGTTTAAAAAAGCGATATAGCATGAGGAGTGCTTGACAAACAAGGGATGTTTTCCACTAATCTGAAATGTTATGGATGTGGATGACTGGGGCATGTTCAGAGCCACTGTAGGTAGCTACAGTGAGCTAGAAATGATTTTGGGTGGATACCAACGACAGGATTGTAGAAGCAATGGTAAGGCTAGACAAGGGGGAATTGGGCAGGTGTTAAACGAAAGAGGGAACCCCAAGTCCGCCGAGAGGCGTTCTCATTAAATTTTAATGCGACAGTTGCACATGTAGAAGTGGAATGTGGTATAGTGGAAATTAGGAGAGGCAGGAAACATAAGATTTTGTTAGACACAGAGGCACGTGTGCCATTGACACATTGGGACCTCTTTGATTGGAAGGAATTGAACCCACCATGTTATTGGTTGTGTGTGCTGAGAGACAATGACTTGAAGTCATTAGGGTCAGTGGTATTAAATTTTCAGATTGGGGCAGTTCAGTTTCAACAATGTGTGGATTCAAATGGCTCTGAGCACTATGGGACTCAACTGCTGAGGTCATTAGTCCCCTAGAACTTAGAACTAGTTAAACGTAATTAACCTAAGGACATCACAAACATCCATGCCCGAGGCAGGATTCGAACCTGCGACCGTAGCGGTCTTGCGGTTCCAGACTGCAGCGCCTTTAACCGCACGGCCAGTTCGGCCGGCAACAATGTGTGGAAATTGTGCCTCATGTAGACGAATGTTACTGTATGATCCTGGGGTTAGACATTCTGTTAGAATGTAGTGCTAAAACTGACAATCAGCAGTGTATGGTGGAACTTGGAGGGATGACATTCCAGCTAGCAGAAGCTGTCACTAGTAAAGTACTGTCGCAAAGCTCATCTAACTTAGAGGATAAATCAATTAAAACGTGTACAAAAACACTAAGGCTTCATTCGCATGATACTGTGACACAGAGCACCATAATGTTACTCTGGGTGAGTGTAGAACCTCAGTTGCCTGTTGATATGTTGTGTGAAACAGAGCCACTAGCGGAGAACGATATATTGGACACATCAAGCCGTTTTGTGAGAAAAAATCTTTGCATGTGTACAAGAGAGATATGGCTGGAAAGTGGTACCTGTGAAATTAGACAATTTTGGTACTGATGAAATGAATTTGAGATAAAGAGACTACTAGTTGCGAATTTAGGCACCCTAGAGGAGAATAAATGGGACAGGTCAGATTTGAACTAGGGTCAATTGCAGTTCACCACTAAAACTGCATTATGTAAGAAAGTAGAGGATGTGGAAGAAACAGAAAAGATAGAGATGGAGAATCTGTTATAGGAATTCGAGGGGTTGTTTAGCCCCCAAGATCCGTTGCCAGTGATGCCCATGATGCAACATCAAATTCCAACAGGATGTGAATCACTAGCTTACATGTTGACACTGCGGCGCGGTATTAGCCGAGCGGTGTAAGGCACTGCAGTCATGGACTGTGCGGCTGGTCCCGGCGGAGGTTCGATTCCCCCTCGGGCATGGGTGTGTGTGTATGTCCTTAGGATAATTTAGGGACTGATGACTTTAGCAGTTAAGTCCCATAAGATTTCACACACCTGAACATCATCATGTTAACACTAGTACTGGGCTACCCCCTTTTGAGGTGGAGTATGGGAGGAAGACACCATCACCATTTGATATGGTCAGACTAACAATCTGTAAGGATGGAGATCTGGTTTACAATTTTGTCAAGACTCTAAGGGAGGTATGGGGGTATGTGCAGAGAGCAAATACCAAAACACAGTACTGAAAAGATGTAGTGGGGAAATGCAAAGGGAAATCACAAATTACTGCAGGGTAGGTCAGTGAATAAAGTTATCAAGCCTTTACACCTCAAAGGGTAAAACAAAAAAGTTTGTGACAAGGTACCAGTAACTATACCAAACAATAGAGACAATGTCACCAGTCAGCCTCGAACTTCAGTGGCCAACTAGAACAACAATAATTCATATAAGACACAGAGGTTGAAAATACCGCTTCATTTGTAAATTTCTTTATTTTCACACGACCGGTTTCGGACTGTTACAAGCCGATCTTCAGGTATCGTAGCTGTGCTGTGGCCCCCGAGCGCTGCGTGTACCAGGCGTGGTGTGCTGCTTATGAGCGCAGAACAGGGAGTGATCGAAATGGCAAAAAGGAACAAGGCAGTAGTGCACTGGCATATCACGCAATCGGAAAGTTTGAAGCATGAGCTGTTGAAAAATAAGTGCGAGTTACAGAAATTGACGACTGAGGTAGTGGAGTATGTGAACTCGTCAGTTGGTACCGTGAAATGGATTCTAGGAATTATGCCCACTGGGGTGTATAGCCAGTATAGCCACTCACGCTTCTGTGGTGGTACGGGCACGTTGGTGTCATATGCGATCACTCGCATGGGTGAGATCCATCACTGGAGGCTGTCATCCCCAGCAAGTATTCCAGCAGTCTCCCACACAACTGGCGCCCCTAATGAGCAGCATCTTACTCGGACACAGTACAGAACGAGCTCCTGGCATCGGCATTGCTGGATGCAGACGTCATGGCCAACTGGCCGACAGCGGGCCATGCACCATGTGCCGCCCTTACTACTTACTGATAGGCAACGCGGCCGTCCCACCACGACACTACGAGTGTAGCTATAGGTAACGAATTCAGACTGATTCCCCGTTTCTTAATTTCAGGAATGCATTTGACAACGTACCACAATGCAGTTAAGTTAAAAAAAATACGAGCTTTCCGAATATCGGACCAGATTTACGACTACATTCAAGACTTCCTTGCAAATAGAACTCAACACGTCACTCTTAACGGAACTAAAGCGACAGACGTAAATGTAATTTTTGGAGTACCTCAAGGAAGTGTGATAGGACCGTTACTGTTTACAATGTATATTAATGATGGAGTAGAAAGCGTCGGATGCTCTTTAAGGGGGGCAGGACGTCAAACGGGCCGACTTGGAGCAGGTGAGGTCCAACAGGACATTTTAATTTCCACTGTCTATACTTTTACAACTAAATTCATAAAACTTTGTCAGGGTCACCGGAAAGGATTCAGGATTCACACTCATACCAGTGGAAGTTCAAAAACATAACAAAATTCATTTTCTTGCCTGTGAAGTTTCATCATTTTTTCACTTACTATTGGCTGCATTTGTTGCTATAGATACACTTTTGTTCATAAGTTAGAGAGATACTTTGATGAATTTTGCACAACATACAAACCATACTTACAGGTGTATGAAACTCTATAATTTTCCAAATGTATTAAAAACTGTGGTAAAAATTGAGATAATTATCTATAAAATTTGAGTTTTTTTCTAAACATGAAGTTTGAAATGCAATAGCTCATTTATTTTTTCATAAATTAAATAAATTCTACAGTTTCGTACAACTGTAAGTATGGTTTGGATGCTGTGCAAAATTCATTGAAGAATCTCTCTTACTTATGAAGCAAAGTGTACCTATAGCAACAAATGCAGCTAATAGCAAGTGAATAAATTATGAAGAATCACATGTAAAAAAATTTATTTTGTTATGTTTTTGAACTTCCACAGCTAAGAGTGTCAATTCCGAATCCTTCCTGGTCATTCTGACGAAGTTGTATGAATTTATTTGTAAAAGTATAGACAGTAGCAATTAAAATGTCCTATGGTGCCTCTCCTAATCCAAGTCGGCCCGTTTGCCGTCCTCCCCCCTTAAGATGTTTGCAGATGATGCGGTTGTCTATAAGGAAGTAGCAATGCCAGAAGACAGTATCGATTTACAGAATGGACTACAGAGGAATGATGAATAGTGTAGGCTCTGGCAGTTGACCCTGAATGTAAATAAATCTAATAATACAATGCACATACATAGAAAAAGAAATCCGTTACTGTACAAGTAAGCTGTTGATGACAAATTGCTGAAACCAGTATCTGCTGTAATATATTTAGGAGTAACTATCCAGAGCAACCACAAGTGAAATGACCACATAAACCAAATACAGTAGTAGGAAAAGTCCACCAGAGTGAGATTCATAACAAGAATCTTAACGAAATGTAACTCATCCACGAAAGAAGTGGCTTGCATGGTGCTTGTTCGACCGATTCTTGAGTATTGTTCATCAATCTGGGACCTTACCAGGTAGGGCTGATAGAAGAGATAGAGAAGATCTAACGAATATTTGCGCATTTCGTCACGGGATCGTTTAGTTAGCGCGAGAGCGGTATAGAGATGCTCTACAAATTCCAATGGCAGATGCTGCAAGAGAGGCGTTGTGCCTCATGGAGGGGTTTACTACTGAAATTTCGAGAGAGTCCTTCCCAGGGAGAGTTGGACAACGTATTGATTCCCCCCCCCACATACATCTCGCAAAATGACCATGATGAGGAAATTCGAGCTAATGCATATAAAGGAACTTAATATTTTTTTCTTATTCATAAATGTATAGATAATTATTCGGTTCTAATACCAAAGATTACTTTTAAAAGTATTTAACACTGACGGATAAAAGAAGATTTACGCTCTTCGTTTATTAGTTTTAGTAATTGTTATCTTTCGTTGTTCTCATGTCCTGGTGATAACATTTGGACATTTGTGGTAATGACTATGGGAACAAACTACTGAGCTCATCGGTCCCTAGGCTTACGCACTACTTACTCTAACTTAAACTAACTTACACTAAGGGCAACACACACACACCCATGTCCGAGGGTGGACTCGAACCTCCGACAGGGGGAGCCGCGCGAACCGTGCAAGACGCGAGAGACCTCACGGCTTCCTCGCGCGGCCCTGGTGATAAGACGTGCTGTATAATTACTAGTGAAATTGTGCTAAATAATGAAAGCAACTGCCGAAGCAAAGCAACTTACTTATTTACGATACCATGGATCCCAGCTCCTGTAACTCTGGAAGATTATTATTATTTTAATTTTGTATGGAGAATTTAGATGGAGGCGACGATCTTCACGAAGGCACTGCTCAACAACAGAGGTACGTGAATATGTTCATCTCTTTCCCTTCGTGGCCGCCAGTGACAATTTCAATATTTAGGTCATATTTGCCGTGACATTCAGAACCTGCAATCTTTCTTTTCATTTAATTACGAAGTCCGATTATTTTCTTTCTTAGATGAATAAATGCATTTTAACTACAATTATTTTTACCCAGGCCACGGGGAGTGATAGACTTAGCCCGTATGTGCCTCTACCCCGATCGCACGTTCGCATACAACTGAGTGTTACCGACGTAACTATACTTATGACTCATTTCCTTTACAGTATTAATTCTTATTTTGAACCACTCATCAGCGAATGTACGTGCCCTCTTATTTTGTGTAGTCAAGTGGGTGTGTTCTTTAACAACGTTGCTTATAATATTCAGTGGCTTAGTTTCCACAATATTTATTACGCGACATTCGTACAAACTCTCATTTCAAAATTACGACACCGACTGACTAAGTTTCTAACAATTTAAACAGGGCCGTTACAATGGCGACCGAGTACCATGACCTTTGTTTCAGAAAAAATTAGCACATATTTTAAGCTGAAATATTTAAGTAATTTTTTCCATCCATTATTGTGACTACTATAACCAATTGTTTCTGTTAAATGTTACACCAACTGCGCACCAGATAAGAAAATTATTACCGAAATCAATCCACAAAATTCACAAATATTTATCCTAAAAATTTAGAAAAGAAGAAAGTTTTGGAACGTTAAACGTTAAACCTACTACCAAGAAAACTGACTGGTAAAATAAATACCTAAGATACGAGCAACAGTTCTACTATGCTTTTGGTTGATCGTAAATGTGGTACAGAAGTGCATTTTTGCGACACCCATTGCGTAGCACGCATTTTTTTTGCAAAATTTCTTTTTCAGTTGGTTTTGTAGATATTTGTAAATACACTCCTGGAAATGAAAAAAAGAACACATTGACACCGGTGTGTCAGACCCACCATACTTGCTCCGGACACTGCGAGAGGGCTGTACAAGCAATGATCACACGCACGGCACAGCGGACACACCAGGAACCGCGGTGTTGGCCGTCGAATGGCGCTAGCTGCGCAGCATTTGTGCACCGCCGCCGTCAGTGTCAGCCAGTTTGCCGTGGCATACGGAGCTCCATCGCAGTCTTTAACACTGGTAGCATGCCGCGACAGCGTGGACGTGAACCGTATGTGCAGTTGACGGACTTTGAGCGAGGGCGTATAGTGGGCATGCGGGAGGCCTGGTGGACGTACCGCCGAATTGCTCAACACGTGGGGCGTGAGGTCTCCACAGTACATCGATGTTGTCGCCAGTGGTCGGCGGAAGGTGCACGTGCCCGTCGACCTGGGACCGGACCGCAGCGACGCACGGATGCACGCCAAGACCGTAGGATCCTACGCAGTGCCGTAGGGGACCGCACCGCCACTTCCCAGCAAATTAGGGACACTGTTGCTCCTGGGGTATCGGCGAGGACCATTCGCAACCGTCTCCATGAAGCTGGGCTACGGTCCCGCACACCGTTAGGCCGTCTTCTGCTCACGCCCCAACATCGTGCAGCCCGCCTCCAGTGGTGTCGCGACAAGCGTGAATGGAGGGACGAATGGAGACGTGTCGTCTTCAGCAATGAGAGTCGCTTCTGCCTTGGTGCCAATGATGGTCGTATGCGTGTTTGGCGCCGTGCAGGTGAGCGCCACAATCAGGACTGCATACGACCGAGGCACACAGGGCCAACACCCGGCATCATGGTGTGGGGAGCGATCTCCTACACTGGCCGTACACCACTGGTGATCGTCGAGGGGACACTGAATAGTGCACGGTACATCCAAACCGTCATCGAACCCATCGTTCTACCATTCCTAGACCGGCAAGGGAACTTGCTGTTCCAACAGGACAATGCACGTCCGCATGTATCCCGTGCCACCCAACGTGCTCTAGAAGGTGTAAGTCATCTACCCTGGCCAGCAAGATCTCCGGATCTGTCCCCCATTGAGCATGTTTGGGACTGGATGAAGCGTCGTCTCACGCGGTCTGCACGTCCAGCACGAACGCTGGTCCAACTGAGGCGCCAGGTGGAAATGGCATGGCAAGCCGTTCCACAGGACCACATCCAGCATCTCTACGATCGTCTCCACGGGAGAATAGCAGCCTGCATTGCTGCGAAAGGTGGATATACACTGTACTAGTGCCGACATTGTGCATGCTCTGTTGCCTGTGTCTATGTGCCTGTGGTTCTGTCAGTGTGATCATGTGATGTATCTGACCCCAGAAATGTGTCAATAAAGTTTCCCCTTCCTGGGACAATGAATTCACGGTGTTCTTATTTCAATTTCCAGGAGTGTATATTATACGTGAATGTATCACAAGATGGAGGATCATTTTCATTGATTGCGCGAGTACAAGTCATATATCAGCCTTCTGTTTCACCACATACACTGAGCGAGGTGGCACAGTGGCTAGCACACTGGACTCGCATTCGGAAGGATGACGGTTCAATCCTGGGCCCAGCCATCCTGATGTAGGTTTTCGCTCCAGGCACGGTCGACTTCCTTCCTCGTCCTTCCCTAATTCGATGAGACCTATGACCTCGTAGTTTGGTCTCTTCTCCCAAACAACCCAAACCCATCACCAAAGACATATTTTACTGCATTGAATATCACGAACGAGCGCGGCTTCATCTGTGATTTGTTTACGTGTAGTACGAGCCGGAATAGTAGTGAAGTTCGGTTGCACGGTGATTTATGGATATATTCAGCTATGATGAAATTAAGATCACAAACCAAAACGATTCATGCGATGAGGAATCAGTTGCTCAACCTGTGCCTAACACAGAAGTAGAAAACACTGCAGGTACTGGTAACGCAGTCGCAGCGACTAGTAGTGCTCAGTCGCAAGCGACAGACGATAATATGTCAACTCTCGAAACTGTTCCAGATTCCGCAAATGCACAGGGTCCAGTAGAGCCAGACATTATGCAGATGTTTAGAATAATACAGTCAAATTTTATGTCACAATTTGTAGCTCAGATAACAGCCAAAATTAATACACACATAGCGAATGTAAGAGCCCAAATGATGTACACAGATAGGAAATGTCACAACACAGATAGGGAATGTAACAGCCCAAATGAATACACAGACAGAAAAAGTCACAGCACAGATAAGCAATGTCACTACACAGGTAGACAATGCCACAACACGGATAGGGAATGTAACAGGCCAACTGAAGACACAGACAGGAAATGTCACAGCACAGATAGGCAATGTCACTACACAGGTAGACAATGTCACAACACAGATAAGGAATGTAACAGCCCAAATGAATACACAGACAAGAAATATCACAGCACAGATAAGCAATATCACTAGACAGATAGACAATGTCACAACCCAGATAGGGAATGTAACAACTCAGATAAGCAATGTCACTACACAGGGAGACAATGTCACAACACAGATAGGGAATGTAACAGCCCAAATGAATACACAGACAGGAAAAGTCACAGCACAGATAGGGAATGTAACAGGCCAAATGAATACACAGACAGGAAAAGTCACAGCACAGATAAGCAATGTCACTACACAGGTAGACAATGCCACAACACAGATAGGGAATGTAACATGCCAACTGAAGACACAGACAGGAAATGTCACAGCACAGATAGGCAATGTCACTACACAGGTAGACAATGTCACAACACAGATAGGGAGTGTAACCACTCAAATGAACAAGCCAGACAGTGATGTAAAAAACCTTAGTGATATGCACAATAGCCTGACATCACAACTAAAAAGAGAGGTAGCGGATCAGGTAATAGAAGTGATACGTGAAAATTTAAATTCCATGACTCCGGATATTGATAAATTGAAAACCACAGTTAAGGATGTGCCAGATCAGATACGTAAGCTAACTGAAAATTTCAATGCCATGAGTGTACAGCAAACCGAGCTCAATACAAAAATGCAGGAAGCTGTAAATCAAGTTGAGGACATGACAAAACAGCAAAAACAGCAGTTATAGGGCTCTCTAGAAGGAAAAGACGCACACATAAACCACACTCTATGAACGGAGTAACACAGTGGAACAAGTATACACTACACAAAACACATCTGTAGTTAAAGTGCAAAATAACATAGGCCAGATACAGAAAACTTTGACTCAGGACTTACCAGGCTTGCAGAATCAGATAGTCGAGCAACTTAACAGGAAACTTAGTACATTGAAAGAACTACATCAGGACGCAGAAGAAGAACCTGACAACATACCCACAGGTAAGAGCGATGGTGCAGCTAGTGGCCATCCTGAAACCGAATGTAGATGTGTGTTCACCAAATTATGAGCTGTACAGTAACCAACGACACCGTGATGAAAGAAAGGAACAGCAGATAGCTAAACCCACTTTGTCATCAGTTTTATTAGAAAAGAGTCTTATAAAACACCGGCAGTTTCAAAGTTTTTATCCCTGAAAAGAAGTCTGTGCATCCGGTAATTTTTATAAAGTCATTCAAAAATGTATTGCCTAAAACTCGGTCGGAACAGCGAAAGGTGCAATATGTTACGGGCTACATCCAAGGCGATGGAACGTTATGGGCAATGAAAAGGTCAGAAACTTGTCAGACATTAGAACAGTTTGAAAACGCGTTTCTTTCAAAGTACTGGTCACATGGCGTTCAAGTGAGATTAAGAAAAGCCCTATTCAACCATGAACAATATAATCCAAAATTTGGTTCATTGCGAAAGTATTTTGAGAAATATTTAAATAAGACGAGGTTCTGGGACGAGCCAGTAATACACACCGACGTCCTACGCATTCTGAAAGCTAAACTACCGCTTAATATTTGGGAAAAGCTAGTCCAAGTACCAGAAAGCAATTTGGAGTATTTTATGTCTGCCTTGGACTCTATTGACTTAGTTAATGAAGATACAATAGAGAGCCACACCAACCAAAATAATTTCCGTAGCAGTGGTGGAAACCGCCCTCCGCAGCGCCAGCCGCAGTACAGCGTCAACAATATAGCGTGCATAGCTGAGTCACTACCGGCTTTTGTCGATCCCACCGCAGCAGCGCGTATGCCAGGCCCGAGTTCGGGAGGCACGTTTAGTAATAACTATAGCCAAAATTTTAACCCAAGGTATAAAAGGAGAAGAAGGAATGGTGACAGAAACTACTCTGGCTATTCCCGCAACCAGAAATGAAATTGGAATAGAAACTATAACAGGAATCAGTGGGGTAACGCTTACAGTAAGTTTCAGCCTCAATTTAGCAACAACTTCACAGCTGACGCACGAAATGTGCAGTGGCAGTACCCGACTAGCAATCAACCTATCAGTCCCAAGCGCAAAGTTACATTACGCCTATAAACTCAGGGCAGAATCGTGGTCAGAATGCCCAACAGAGTGACAAACGAAACACCTACAAACAGTGATAATGGGGCATTAAACTAAACATGGCCTCATTATGCTCACCAATGTTGGCCATGGATGGTCGTGGGGGCGATTCATGATACCATGGTAGTAATTTGCTAAGGTATCAAGACGTAGCCTCTCATCTGTTCCAAGACAACCTGTAGATTTAAATGAAAAGGTAAGACAGGTGTTGGTCTCTATTACAGAACAAGCTCAACGCCGTAAGAAACACTTTGACATCTACATGGTGTTACTAGATTTGTGTTTACAGAAAAAGTATTCCTTAAGACCCATGTGAAATCTTCTCTGTTAGCCAAGAAAAACGCTAAGTGGCAAATAAGGTATACTGGTCCGTACATTATTGTACATTCCGCATGACAGATGTTATTTACTTGTGCATCCTCACAATGGTAAAATTAAAGGACTCTATGCACACTGAGACTTGAGGAAATTCCACCATGTGTAAGTATCACACTTCACATTTATCTATGGACACGAGTGAAATAAGTAACCTATGGTAAAAGGAAGGAATACGATAAGGGTAAAGTAAGTATGTTTTATGCAGCTACGTGAATCAGAGCACTTCACTACCTTTGGTTACATTTGTCAGTGACTGTGGACACAATACACAAGCAAGCTGGGACGTACACATAAGTTGACGAGTAGCAATGTTAACACAGGGTGTACTTGAAAGGTTTGACTGATTAGTTTATGATCACAGTGATATTTTAGTTTTAAGTTTATGTACGAAGAATTCTGAAGTGAATAATTAGCACAGACCTCGGAACAAAGTAACTGTAAGTTTTATTTTTTGTTCCACTTGTGTATCAAGATTGTATGGTACAGGATAATATACAGAAAATATTGGACTCCCTCAGGTACTGCTTAAGTATATGGTCACGCAAGTACATGTCATGTTGCAGAGAGAGTATTTTTTACTTTTTCTGGCGTATCCACCCCACTAGGCATTATCTGTGAATACATCGAGCAAATCGGTATTAATTTTTTTGTATGCTGCAATGATGAAATGATTTCTGGCTGCTAATGAAAGTTTAGGGTGCTATATATCATATGCACAACAACCTAATCTCAGTAAAGTACATCTAAAGATACAACCTATGAATAAAAGCTAGTGTGATCTTACTGAAATACAAATAATTTTTCAACTTTATACATTGCTGAGGTACGATTTGTAAACGTTATCTGAGGCAAACTTAACACCATTTCTTATAAAAAGAAAAAAAGGAAATGTGTATGAGGTAAGTTACAGGAAACTGACTCGCTAAGAAATTAGCTAATGCCGAAACAGACATAACTCTTTACAGCTGGCGTTCATCGAGAAGCCACGAGATTTCAGCCGATGACAAGCAGCTAAGTTACCCTAATGTCACTACGATTTACGATCGACGTTATAAAATATTACCATGATCACTGAGAAGTACACTACTTGACGCTCAGTAACACCAGAGATTTTTAATAATTTGTCATTGCTTCGGCATGAAAGTACTAAGAATCTATGTTGACTTTAGGGGAATACATACACTGATTTTCTCTTATGGTTATAATATTGTATCCAATCTGAGCTGAAGATATTTGGTGGAAGAAGTAAAGTAAGGAGTGACTAAGGTCATGTTCGGAAAAAAAATAGTGCACATACCAGTGATACAATAATGAACATACAAACTTGAAAACATGTACAAACACTGACACAGACTTAGAAAGCAGTATAGCATACAGCAGCCAAACTTCATTATCAGGCTGTTTGTATTACCTAGCACTTTAATTTTCTATGTGTGTGTGAATTTAAATATAGTGATTTGTTTATTTGTGTGTTTTTGTTCATTCTACTTGTTTCTGGTGTGTATCACACTTTGTTACAATGTTGGGTGACGTAACTATGAAATTCCCCCCCACAGTAACTCGCGGGTAGTTAATGTACAGATTTTGCCTCATTTGGAGACAATTTCTATAAGCACTTTAGGTGCATTCATTTTTAGTATATGAGGTGCGACAATATATTAATGAGACTGATTTTCTTTGCAAGATATGGCAACCCTGCAGGCTTGCATAGGCACAATATCTTTGACCTTGTTCTATAAGCTGCTTCTAGTCCAAGCGGCACATAGATGGAACTGCTCAGTCGTGAGTTGTGCTGTAATAAGTTAAAACGTGTTTGTCTCTTTCGTCACGGAAATGGAACCGTATAATATTGCGCAATAGTATGCCAATTCTTTTTGCGTTAAATTGGGTGAAAACGCGACAACAACTTACGGTAAGCTTCAGAACACTTTTAGAGGGGAGCTTATGTCAAGAGCTCAAGTTTTTCCTTGGCATGAAATGTTTAGTGAAGGCAGAACGAATGTTGAAGAAAAAGTGAAATGTATGCTTGTGTGCTTCTTTGATTCAAAGGGAATTGTTCATAAAGAGTGGGTGCCTCCTGGATAAACAGTTAACCAATATTACTACTAAGAAATTTTAGGAACACTTCGTAAAAGAGTTCTTGATGTCTGTGCCAACACTGTTGATTATTAGATTCTGCATCACGATAATCGGCCATTCCATACTGCTCTGTCAGTACAGCAATTTTTAACTTCAAAACAAATTTCAGTACTACGGCAGCTACCTTTTTCACCAGATATCGCTCCGTGTAACCTTTTTCTATTTCCAAGAGTCAAAACGGCTGTCAAGGGACACAATTTTCAAACAACACAAGATGTCCAAAAAGCTGTGACGAGGGTCTTGGAGGATTTTACAGAAGATGATTTCTAGAAATGTTATCATCAATGGCAGAAACGCTGGAAAAAGTGTGTGCAATAAGAAGGGAACTACTTTGAAGGACACAACACTAAATTTGACTAAAACGGTAGCAACATTTTTTTTCACGTAAGTCTCATTACTTTATTGTCGCATCTCGTAGTTGTTTCGACGTATAAGTGCATTTGCAGCAGGATCCTAAGTTAGAAAAGTGTTGTTATTCTAGAAAACCTGTTCTCTTATGCCCTGTGTGATGTAAGATAGTATCGCGATCGCCAACTGTAGTACTAGAGGCACTTGTTTTCAGAGAACACATTCACCTACCAACTTGTGTAATGAAATATTTTGAGCAATATCTACACTGATAATGTTTTGAAAGAGAATACAGGAACAAATAACGAACGTGGCCACAAACTACAAAAACCTAGCAAGTGGTGTTATGAGCTACAATTTTTTGAACAGTAAAATTGAACGGAATGGTGTATAGTTACCCAGTGACAGTGATTTATTCAATGGTATGTGAGTTATGCACATAGAGGCAAGCGAGAATAAGTTTTGTAGCATGAGCCTTCTACTTCGAAATAATTGAGACCTTGTGAAGCCAGTACGGTACGAGTGTTTGTGCACTACGACAATGTGCTGTTGGCAAGCTAAACAATAAAGTGCAGTTCTTACCTTCCTGCAGTTAACGTGGGAGGTGCCCTGTGGTCCTTTCTCACAACCAAGGTGGACGACGAGTTGAAGCAGGTGCAGTAGTTTCGCATCTGCGAACGCTGCACAAATACACTTAAACAGATGCATTGACCGGCTGTATCACTACCCGGCGGTGGGTGCATGGCTACTGGACTCCAAACGGTGTTTAGCATGCTGCCACTATTTGTTGCATGTGTGGTTACTTGTTAACTGACGCATTGTTCACTCATGGTGTGATGCAGAAGAACAATTTGAATGGAGAGCAAAATCTACCTTCAAATGGACACTCACCATAGTGCAAAGAGATGTAGAGGCACGATTTCCTGACCCACTAAATAAAGTCTTACCACTACAGCTCATGATTTACGTCGCACGTTACGAAATAAAAACGATACTCATGTTCATTGAAGAGCACCTGTGGTTATGTATATGTTAGTGTTAAGATGGACTAAGTATTAACTCTGTGAATTTTATTTGTTAAATGTTTATTTTGCCCATGATGAGACAACTATAAAACCCAGATGGGACATATACTAGATCGTTCTCAAATATATCCTGGTACAAAGGAGGGAGGCAGTGGAGAGTATAAGCAACTATAAGGAAGGATTTCGCACTTACCACCCCAGATACCCTTGCTAACCCTAGAGCCTGGATCGACACAGCAAAACATAGGACATCTTTGTGAAATTTTTTATTTTCAGGAAAAATGTAACAGTAGAATCATAGAAAAGACTTGTGAAATGTAATTTTATTGTCAACGTGCTACTGAAAATGTTATTTGTACGCAGGAACAATGATGCTACAAACCAATCATAAAGAACTGAACTATAGACTTCTATGAAATGTAATGTACTAATCACGTATTTGATGTAAAGGACGATGCAGTAATTTTTGTGTGCAGTATGTAAGTTAATATATATTTTGTGTATCCTAGTGTATATATTTTGTTTTCATTGTTAAAAAACCATGAATGTACAGCATACGAAAGAAACGAATGTTACAAGTGATTAGCCAAGTGCCAGTGCCAGCCTCAGAAATTTGTAAGCAAAGTGATGATGAAAAATCCGTTAAATGACAGACACGAACAGTGTAATTCAAATACGTGTGTAAAAGAGTGACAGAACTACCAGTGTGTAAAGTGGTTGGGTTCATTTCTTTGGACAGTTCACCCAAGGGAATACATATAAAGTAACATGCACAGAAAATCGGGTACAATTTCTTATTCAACATTTTGAAATTTGTTTCTGGTGACTTTTCACACCATCGAGAGATATACAGGACTGAACTGAGTGGAGCATGTGGCTACAGGTGGGCACAGGCGCGTCAGGTGTTAACCTCTGCTGTGTCTGCCAGCAGCCTCGTGGCAATGAACATGTTAACTACCTGACTAAAAAAGGATATATTGTCAGAGGCATAGCTTATGTTTCGGAAGGGTTCCAGTATTGAGAAAGCTATTTACCCACATGGTGAGAATGTACTTTATTTGTTACATAACAAATTACAGAATATCAGTATATTCTGTAATGTGTCAAATTTATTTTATTGTGTAAATCCTAATGTGTTTTTAAGTAAACTGGAATATAAAGTCGCAACAGGAATTGTTCGAATAGTATCTCTCTGACAAGAAACACAGGATGTGAACAGGAACGAGTTTCTTATTATGCTATCAGTCGTCGTCCAACAGGGAGGTAATTACATGTGGTGTCCCACAAAGTTCAGTCTTAGTGTCCCTGCTTTTTCTTGTGTATATTAATAACCTTTCATCAGTCACGTTACCATATAGAGCAAATCACAGAACTGTTGAAGTGGCTAACAAATCTTTATTAGTAACGCAGTTGTGCAGACATTGGTAATATGAAAATAAAAAAGCTAGATTACGAGTCTTACTTTAATTTCTCCATGCTGTAGGGTATCTTGAGGTAATTCACTAAACCAAGGTAAAGTTTGCCAAGCCAAAAGTGTATAATACAAATTATACTTATAAAGAAACTGGTATAGGCATGCGTATTCAAATAAAGATATATGAAAACTGGCAGAAGATGGCGGTGCGGCTGGCAACACCTATACACGACCACAGGTGTCTGGCGCAGTTGTCAGATCGGTTACTGCTGCTACAATGGCTAGTTTACGTCAAGATTTAAGTGAGTTTGAACGTGGTGTTATAGTCGGCCCACGAGTGATGGGACAGAGCATCTCTGAGGTTGCGATGAAGTGGAGACTTTCACGTGAGACCATTTCACGAGTATACCGTGACTATCAGGAATCTGGTAAAACATCAAATCTCCAACATCTCTGTGGCTGGAAAAAGATCCTGCGAGAACGGGACCAATGACGACTGAAGAGAATCGTTCAACATGGCAGAAGTGCAACCCTTCCCCAAATTGCTGCAGATTTCAGTGTTGGGCCATCAACAAGTGTCAGCATGTGAACCATTCAACGAAACATCATCGATATGGGCTTTTGGAGCCCAAGCCCCTCTCATCTACTTTTGATGACTGCATCACACAAAGCTTTGTGCCTCGCCTGGGCCCATCAACACTGACATTGGACTGTTGATGACTGGATACATGTTGCCTGGTTGTACGAGTTTCGTTTCAAATTGTATCGAGCAGATGGACATGTACAGGTCTGGAGACAATGTGATGAATCCATGGACCCTGCATGTTAGCAGGGGACGACTGTTCTAGCTGGTGGAGACCCTGTAAAGGTGTGGGGCGTGTGCAGCTGGAGTGATGTGTGGTCCTTGACACTTCTCAATACGACTCTGACAGGTGACAGGTACGTAAGCATCCTGTCTGATCACCTGCATGCATTGTGCATTCCGACGGATTTAGGAAATTTTAGGAGGACAATGCGACGCCTCACACATCCAGAGTGGCTCCAGCACACTCTTCTGAGTTTAAACATTTCCGCTGGCTACCAGACTCCCCAGACATGAACATTTATTAATAATATCAGTTAAAGTGTTGCATAAAAACTGACTTCTGCACATCTTAGAATAGAACAGAATAAAAAATGCTTCAAATGGCTCTGAGCAGTATGGGACTTAACTTCTGAGGTCATCAGTCCCCTAGAACTTAGAACTACTTAAACCTAACTAACCTAAGGACATCACACATATCCATGCCCGAGGCAGGATTCAAACCTGCGACCATAGCGGTCGCTCGGTTCCAGACTGTAGCGCCTAGAACCGCTCGGCCACTCCGGCCGGCGAACAGAATAAAAGAGAGTAGAATATTTATTCATTTTTGAACATTCAAACACGCAATCGGTGTCGTCACATAAAATTGATATCCACTTATAGTTACAACTTTACAGTGATTTTACATTGATCCTTACCTAATTATGTTACAAGGAGGTTTTTATATGAGTAACTACTTTAGGAAAGTACATAGGTGTAGAAACTGATCACTTTTTGCAAACCTAATTCAGTATGACACAATGAATCGACATATCATGTTAATATCTTTGTACTTCTGTAATATGTAAATAATTATAATAATCATAAACTTTATCTTTGTATTGCCTTACACAATATGGCACAGTAGTGCATTGGTAGTTTCATATAATATTACAGTCTGTAATTTTGTGTACTTCCATCTCAAAACTCTGCATCATCTATCGTATTTTTATCAAATTCCTTCATTGTATAGAAGGCTTTGCTTTTTACTCACTTTGTGATTACGCTTTTTTAATATATTCAGGGGCACTTGGTGGGCATTTTAGGTAGTTTGTTGAAATTTGAGGGACCAAAATATTTATAGTTGTTGTGGACCTTTACTGGTCTAACATGTGGCTTGTCAGTTTCGTGTCTATGTCTGGTGTTATGACAATGTACTGACATCTTTAGGTTAAAATTATTCATGTTTTCTTTGGTGTATACTAAGCAACTATAAATATGTAAATTAGATACAGATATAATGTTCATTTCCTTGAAGTAGGTGTCTACAAGATTCTCATGGTGTGAGTTGCAATGCATCTGATAGCCCTTTTTTACCATTTAAATACAGTCTTAGGTACAGGTGAATTTCTCTATAGCAAAATACCATATGCTAGATGGGAACTGAAAAGTATGCATACAGCAGCAGAGTTTTACTTACCTAGCCTCTCAGCTTGTATGGCAGATAAATCACACCTGTGAGTCAGGAGGATAACTTATCCATATGAATATCCCAGCTTAGACTTTGAGCGATATGGAATTAGAGGAATTTATTTTCATTATTGAGGGCATTCAGATTAAAGACAATGTTTTCTGTTTTATTACTATTTATGTGTAACGTATTAGCCTCAAACCAGAATGTACATCTATCCATTGCTACAACAGATTCAGTTATGTCTCATTCCTGTTGGTTTATGACCAGTTAATGTGGTGGTGTCTGCACATAGTACAGTGTCACAGGGCAATATGGAAGGCACCCCTTTGTTAATAGATGAAGGATCTGATTTTTGGATATTCACAACACAGTAATTATTTTCTATTGCATAGGTATGACTCCAGTAGGAAGAGGGCTTTCTCCTGTATTCCATAGTACTGTAGTTTTCTTATTGGTATACTGTGGGACATTCTACCAAAGGTTTTCCTTAAATCCAGTAGCGTTGTACAACTTACTGACTTATTCTCAAAGCAGTCATATACTTTTGTTATGATCCTTTCAACTGCTTTTTAAATGGTGGAGAGGATAGAGCTAAAGTCATACTGTGCAGGACAGATTAGGTTATTACATTCAAAATGTTAATTCATCTGGTAGTGTATACAGTGCTCTGTTATTTTAGAGAAAATTGGGACTAGTGAAATGGGTTTGTAATTGTCAGGTGATGTTGTTATACCTTTCTTATGGACCAGCTTACTTAAGGATATTGTTAGGCATTATGGGTACACTCCTTCTGTCAATATTTTGTTTGTTATTTTTGTTAAGGGGTTATTATTTATTTTCTTATTTGTGAATAAGAAAATTAAAAAAGCTATAGTAATCTTCCGTTCAGGAATTACTGAGTTTAGCTATTGCTTCACTGACATGTTGGCAGGTTACATGACTCCATTCAGAACATTAAGATGCTTTATTGGGTAATGGTGGCAGTATTGCATCTGTCTAGTTCTCGTCATCCTTGACTTTGGTTTTTGATATAAAATTGGCAACGTATTTATTTAGTGTACCAGGAGAAACTGGAATATAGCAATCTTTCTTTTGACAATTTATTTCAGTTTTGATAGCTTCCTATACTGTTGATAATTTATTTAAAGAGTTAAAAATGTATTCGTCATTGGCCTTGCATTTTGCTGCCTTGATTACAGATTCGTAGTGCTCTTTTATGAGCTGCCGGCCGGTGTGGCCGTGCGGTTCTAAGCACGTCAGTTTGGAACCGCGTGACCACTACGGTCGCAGGTTCGAATCCTGCTTCGGGCATGGATGTGTGTGATGTCTTTAGGTTAGTTAGGTTTAAGTAGTTCTAAGTTCTAGGGGACTGATGACCTCAGTAGTTAAGTCCCATAGTGCTCAGAGCCATTTTATGAGCTTGTTTTTATCCCTATCTACTTTACTGTGTTGTGGCCTGTCATAATACAGGAGCATCAAGATTCTTAACTTATTTAGCTGTGGTGTGAACCAATGTCTTAAAGTCATTTGTTTATAATGGAGATTATGCTTGTGATGTTTCTTATAATATCTAGAGCATATATCTTGAAAGAGTCCAGTTACCACTTCTAAAAATCTTTTGGTTAACTCATTAGTATCCATATCATGTCTAAGTAGTTCATTCCACTCAGTTATGTTAATATAGATTTTATTTTGTTTAGCTTCTGTTAATTTATGGGCCTGATTATTCATTCCTGACAAGTATCTGTTTGATCCAGGAGAATTCTAAGCCATAGCCCTTCATGGTCAGAAATACCTAATCTGATTGTATTAAACTGACATCTGTTCATGTGAAAATTACAGATAATGTTATGGAGACATGCACTAAGTCTGGTGGGCTTGTCATTTATACAGTTAAGATTTAGTGAACTTCATAAATTGAGTAAACTGCTTACAATGCTACTTATAAATCTAATGTCTATATTAATGTCACCGAATGTTAAAACTCTGCAATTTTTATGCCTGAAAAGCAAGACTATAAGTTTCTGTAGACTTTCTATAAGCAAATATTCATTAGAATTGGGAGGATGGTATGAAGACACTGCTATAATTTCGAGTCTCGGCAACACTACTGCAACAACTTTGAAGTTAGATTGTATACAAAGTACACTTACATCTGTGATTTCATGATTTAGTTTTAATGTTTCATTGATGTAGAGAGACACGCCACCATGTTTCATATTTGTTGTGCAGTAACCTCTAACCAATTCATAGCCATTTGCTACACCTAGCTCTAATTCACTTCATGATAATGAGCGTTCATTTACCATAAGTATACTACAGTTAAACGTTTTCAGCCAGTACTGGAAGTCTAGAACTGTCCTTTTTAAGGACTGCACATTTACATGAAGAAACATTGGGCTCTTCTCATTGCAAGCTGTTGTTAACAAGTCTACTTCAGAATTATCAAGTTCACTTACTCTACTTGTCAGTTCTAGTTGATCTGCACTATTGTCTTTTAACATGGATGCATTCATATTTGCATATGTTACCTTATCATTTATTGTAATTATTGTGGATGAGGCACTGCTGTAATGTTTCGTTTCTGTAGAAAGCTTCAAGGTGATAACGTCAGGCGATTGGTTCCTTCTGAATAGGGGACTGAGATTTAGTTCACTAACCTTAATTTCCCTTTCATGTCTGTGTGAAGTCCGTGCTGTGTGTGTGTTCATCTTGGTCCAGGTTGCCACCATCTACTAAGTGTACATAGCAAAATATTTTGCATATTTTCTGTAACACTGAATTGTGAGCCGCTATTCCCCTATTAACACAAGACCACTCTCGGAGGTCGTACCATACTGGTACCTTTGCTATGACAACATTGGTGTGGTGCAATAGTGGCAATAACTTCCGTAACTTTGCAATGCTGATTTGCTTCAGTTATAGCTTATGCCATTGGCGCCTCCTATGGTCAAAATACAGTCTTCACTGTTCAACTTTTTTGTTTCTATGGTTAAGTTTTCTACCATAGAACTAAATATAGCATCAGGTTTGACCATAGCAAACACAGAATAATCTGAGTTCGTATTTTCGTGAAGTGAGAGTCTTTTTCCATGGCTAACAGCACAAATTAGAAGTTTTTGCTTTTTTTGACGTTTGAACATTTCGGTTTAGAGGTTTACTGGTCATCCTGACAGATTTTTCGCCACCTAGATCTTGGGGTGGACGGTTAAGAAACACAGGTGAAGGAACGAGACCCACTTGTTCTGCTTGCTTGTGCGATGTCTTCAGTAAACTGCACTTCTGCTGCGATGAACGAACGCTTTTAGAAACTTCCTGGCAGTTTAAAACTGTGTGTGGGCCTTTACCTTATGTGGGCAAGTGCTCTAACGACTGAGCTACCCAAGCACGACTGACGAGCCGTCCTTACAGATTTGCTTCCGGCAGTACCTCGCCTCCTACCTTCCAAACTTCACAGAAGCTCTCCTGGAAGAAAGGATATAGTGGAGTCATGGCTTAGCCACAGCCTGGGGGATGTTTCCAAAATGAAATTTTCACTCTCCAGCGGAGTGTGCGCTGATGTGAAACTTCCTGGAAGATTTTTTAATCCGCCGCTTACTGCACAACCACATCTTCAACTTGGTTCTCATTAACATAGCTATAACGGTATATTGTGTTGCATTTTACGCACATGATACCTTTCGTCGCACGTTTTTCGCAGCAGCAGATATCTGTGCTCACTTTTCACGGACAGTCAAATGGTTCAAATGGCTCTGAGCACTATGGGACTTAACATCTGTGGTCATCAATCCCCTAGAACTTAGAACTACTTAAACCTAACTAACCTAAGGACAGCACACAACACCCAGTCATCACGAGGCAGAGAAAATCCCTGACCCCGCCGGGAATCGAACCCCGGAACGCGGGCGTGGGAAGCGAGAACGCTACCGCACGACCACGAGCTGCGGACCACGGACAGTCATGAGATGATGTAGTCACTTCACATGAGAATTCTTTTTTTTCCGACTGTTATTTGTGTCTATTTTGTTATTATATTACACGAAATACACTCAGTTTCACTGTATAAACATAACCTTTCACATTTCAGACACTTTTATTAATTACTAATATTATTTGGGGACCTACTAAACTCACAACTTCCACCTGGCGCCATCTCGGCAGAGTGATGCGATCGTTGTAAATCAGTGTTGTTAACTGGTTTCCTGTTTAATGATGTATTACCACAGTAGTCTAAGAACAGTTATATAGGCATCAGTATATTGTAGAGTTACACATTTTGTGAAAGTTTGTCAGTTCTTCTGAGATGAGAGATTCACATCCACGAGGCCCGTTTAACTTGGTAGCTGTGGTACAAACAGTAATATATCTCTTTTTAAAGTAAATATGTATTATGCATTCTAGTTATAACATTTTTCACATCCATTGAGGATTTTCGCATTATGTATATATGGAACAGAAGCATATTTAATCAAATCTGATCTAAATGTTGTGTTATGCAAACGTGCACTCTAATTGTCACCAATTTTTTTTATGAATTACCACAAGTAAATAAAATAAACCCCTTTTCCCTGATATGTTAGCAACTCTCAGTAATTTATGAGTAGGTAATAGAAACTAGTTTGGCTCCTTCTACTAAGTAACCATCTAATCAAAGTCCTGTGATCCATTTTGAATTCTGTATGAAACTCATGGCGAGCACCAA
Organism: Schistocerca piceifrons; assembly: GCF_021461385.2. NCBI lineage: Eukaryota > Metazoa > Arthropoda > Insecta > Orthoptera > Acrididae > Schistocerca > Schistocerca piceifrons. Next base: position 388,222,736 of record NC_060149.1, on the reverse strand, counting down.
TCAAGAGAAAGTGAAACTAAAGTAGTACGTTACTAAGAGAGAAGGAAATCGACGACTTCCAGTCGATAGTACTGAACTAAAGGGATAAATTACTCCAGGAGTAAATGTTTCATTTATTTCTGAAGTAAGTTTATTTACTCCATTACTGATGGAGGGCACCACTGAAGAGTACACTACTACGTTAGTAACTTACAGAGGTAATAAGGCCAAAATTTTCTCCTAGGCAGTAGTACGAGTAAAATAAGAGAGTAAGGTGCGATCTTTGAGTTCTGTGTTTAAGTGTCAAATTCTATGGATTAACTGGGCTACGAATAATATATTGGAGATGGAGGAAGTGAACACCCCAAGAATTAGGGTTTTAATGGAGAGAAGAGACGCATTTGTGACGTATAGCGACAGTGATTTCAAAGATCGGTTTGGGCTTCGTAAGGAATCTTTTGAGCTGCTGTTTGGTATGCTGGAGCTGTTACCCCAGCATAATTCTGATAAGAACCGTGCTTTGTCTCCTAGGCTGCAACTTATTTGTGGACTGCGAATCTTTCACACAGGTACTTTTCAAATTGTAGCAGAGGATCTCATTAATGTCCATTGTACTACAGCTGGAAGAGCTTTTAACAGTGTGATAAACAGTTTAACTGGCTTAAAGCCACTGTATTTGTCCGTGCCACAGAGCCAAGAAAATATATCAAAGAACAAAAGGGAATTCTATCGAACTGGTGGATTTCCAAATGTCATAGGGCCATAGATGGTGTACATATATTACTCGCGGAAACAAAGTTGACACTCGGCGCGGTGGCTGATGGGAACGACTGTAAATGGGAAATGCCTCTACTGTCGCTCCCATCAGCCACCGCGCCGTGTGTCATCTTTGTTTGCGCGTGTAATACCTATATTTTGGCCTACTGGAGCATAAGCAGAACTATACAGAAATCGCAAGAATTTCTATTCTACCATTACAAAAATCATCTGTGATGCCAATATGAAGATTTTGAATGTGGCAAGCCGTTGGCTGGGCTCCACACATTTGGCACTGTAGTAGAGTTGCTGCAGAATTTGAAAATGGACAATATGTTGGGTTGCTTGTTGGTGACAGTGGATACGCTCTCTCCAAACATCTTATGATGCCTGTGTTCCGAGCCCACATGGGAGCCAAACGGCACTACAATAGAGCCCATATCGCAATCAGATGTGTAATAGAGTGGGAGTTCGGTGTTTGGAAGAAGCGTTTCCAAATTCTCACTAAAGCAATGCGATTTAAACGAAACTAGTGTGGGAATGTTATTGTGACTGCTGCAGTTCTAAACAACTTTGGAATAGAAGTTAGAGATGTTTTTTACCCTGTTTCTGTGGAGATGAATGACACCGAACAATATGCATTTCACCCAGAAGCATACCAAGATGTCAGAAAGTCTATTGTGCTTAATTACTTTAATTAAAATTGTACCTAGTTTGCTAGTAAAATTAGAAGTTACTGTAAAGACTTTTCTTTCTTAAATGATTAAATAAGACACCAGATTGTCACTACTGCAGTGAAAAGTGACTCATTTTATTTATGTGTAATTTTATAGTTATGCTCTTTTTTTTTTTTTTTTTTTTGCTTGCGGGTGAACATTCTCATTGTTTCGATTATTTCGATTATTTATAAAAGAAAAACTTCTTTTATAACACTGCAAATTCAGATAAATATTAGAATCTGGTACTGACAAAAATTAGTACTGATGCTGAAATGATAAACACAAATATTATGCCATACAAGAAACACAAACATATTAACCACTTGAAAAAATACCAAGGAAATAAAAGATATTTTACACATATGAATATTTTCTTATTCATTCACAAAAACCCCAATTTCTTGATCACATTGGCTGAAGAACTGGAACCTGAAATTTGCTCCATTACGTTCTTGAACTTATTCATAATTCCTATTTTAAGGTTATGCTCTTCTTCCATTGTTTCTCTTTGTCTTTCTATTAATAACATTTTTGCATTGTATTCCTCTCATATTAAACGCATTTTTAAGGAATGAAATCGTCTGCTTTTATCAACAACTCTCGGTTCTTCATTACAAGCAGGTGCTCTCTCCCTCTTTTGCTGGGCACATCTTCTGATAAGCTGTCACCAGAGAATGCTGGCCAATGTTCATGACTATGGGCTAAAGTTCCACCTTCAGCAGTTTCATTGCCACCTTCAGAGCAGTTATCATCACCGAAGTTGCTTGAAAGTATCACATTATCTTCAGATGTGTCATTGTCGTTAACTGCAGCTATCCCCTGGAAAACTTGCGGGATCATATCAACAACCATTTGGCTTATATCGTCTAGCTTCGTCTCACCTATTCCACCATAGTTTGAAATTGTTCTTGATTACATTTAGCTTTCAATTTCTTTGCTTTCGCTTTCATGTCCTTCCAAATCACTTTAAGCTGCTCTTATGATCTTTGTGTAAGAGATTTTGCGTTGTATTCAACGTGTATTTTTTCCCAAGCATCCTTCTTTCCTTTTTAGCATGTTGACATCATGCGTTAGCCGGCCGAAGTGGGCGTGCGGTTCTAGACGTTGCAGTCTGGAACCGCGTGACCACTACGGTCACAGGTTCGAATCCTGCCTTGGGCATGGATGTGTGTGATGTCCTTAGGTTAATTAGGTTTAACTAGTTCTAAGTTCTAGGGGACTAATGACCTCAGAAGTTGAGTCCCATAGTGCTCAGAGCCATTTGAACCATTTGAACATCACGCGTTTTAGATTCAAAAGTAGTTATGAACTATTCATTATTTGAGCAAACCGCTCGTTTTAATTTTCTGGTATGTGTTTTCAGCGCTTCTTGGCGACCTACATGTTGTTGCTAGCTTGTATCTCAAACTGCACTTAAACTAATACATGTCGCCAACCAACAATGGACGTTGGTAATAAAAAAGTCGTATGGCATTTATTGGCTGGGATATCCCCTACGGAGTTGGGCCACTGTATTACAAGTCTTCTTAGTTGACGCCATTTCGGCGGCTTGCGTGTCGATGATGAAAATGATGACGAAGGTCACACGACACCCAGTCCACTGCCAGGAATTGAACCTGGTCCCCGCTGCGTGGTAGGCAGTAACGCTACCGCCATGCGCTGTGCTTCGGAGGCGGACATGGACATTTGTAGCTGTAGATGGTGGGGTTAACAATAGATTCAGTCATTAATAGCATGTTTCTTTTTCATAATACACAGATGAATCATTAATTTGTACAATAGCATTTAGATTTTCCAATGTAATAATCCTTTCTACCTTCTAAAATTATAGCAATGAATATAAATTACACAAAAGATGATGCAATAATGTCTGCTGACAATCAATATTTTCCATAGATGGTGGGGTTAACAATAGATTCAGTCATTAATAGCATGTTTCTTTTTCATAATACACAGATCTATCATTAATTTGTACAATAGCATTTAGATTTTCCAATGTAATAATCCTTTCCACCTTCTAAAATTATAGCAATGAATATAAATTACACAAAAGATGATGCAATAATGTCTGCTGACAATCAATATTTTCCATGAGGGAACATAATGCATGTGCCACCAGTGCGCAGAAATGGCTTACATACTTAGTAAAAAGGCATTACTACTTTAGTTACAACTAAAGAAGTAAATAGAAATTGAGCTGCCCAACAGTTACTAAAATGGTATAATACTACAGAAGTAATTTACTAAAGTGGTCCAGACCAAAGAAGTAAGAGTTACTACAAGAGTAATTTATACTAGTCTGGTGCTCGCCACCCATAGTGTATATATGGAGCAACAGATGTTAGGTAAAGTGCTTTTATTTTATAATAGTTTATTCAGTTCTGTCAGAGCAGATCTTCATGCTATTACCAGTAAATGCAAGTTTTATTTGTCTAATATATTACTGAGATTGTCTTTATATGAAGATCACAATCTCCTGAAAATTAATTTCTTGTTCATTGGTAGTAGCAACTGAGAATACAATGTACCAAGTGTTCTGCAACACATCACTCTTTCTATGACAGACTTGAAATGTCTTCTAGGGAGTAGTATTCTTCTGTGTACTAGAGATCACATAATCTCTGATGAAAATGTAAATTTTTGTCAAATTGGTCTACAAATAAAAGTACATTTAAGTGCTTATTTATTACTTATATCACTTTCACATATGTGAACATTATGTACCAAGATCAATACAAAATTACTCTTTATGAGGGGATTGCACTCATTGTTAAGTGTGTGCTACACATAAAAAATAATACTTTACCGTTAAAATAAAATTTAGGCTGTGTGAAAGTCACGTTTTTGATACATTGGTTAGAGAGATGATGAGTGGGTCACGCTAACCACACTTCTCATGTTTGTATGATGTTTTTGTTTCCTGGATTCCAAAATGCAATCCTATTAGACTGAACATCAGTACTGTCATTTTCATCATTCCAGTCCTACTTGATAATTTTGTTTCTGTCAGTTTGCTTCTTATGTTCACATTTTTTTTACATATGAGGAAGTGAATGATCAAATGTGTCAAAAAAGAAAACGTGATGTTTACATTTGCGGTAAGGGTGATGGGAAATATATTATATTTTACTGAAAACTAAAATGAGAAAAATAGGCATCCATATGTTGAGTGGCTTCATAATGCCAGAGCCAGGGAGAAGAAAACTTAATACCAGTATCACAAAGTGTAGACTCCTAACCTCACTCCTCTTGTGAAGTGAACTATTTCCATATAGTGTTCTGTATATGGTAAACCTAAGTATAATTACACAGGGTATTTTCTATGTCATACATCCAATGAAGAGTCAAACCTACTCTAATACTAAGTATTTTAATGTATTTATTACTTGATGACATTATAACAATAATGTCTATTCACTTATATAGTAAATAATTGTTTAAATGAAGCAACACAGTGATGGTGGAGCTGTTCAGTCAACACAGTCAGTCATCACACAGAACTGTATCAAGGGCTTACTTAGTATATTATAAATCGAATGCTACTGTAACTCTGCAAGCAGCAAGCATAGTAATACTTCAGGTTTGTATTACCCAGGTATTAGTATTTAATGTGTTTGAACATTCATCAAAGAATAACTAAAGAACTAAAAGATATAAGTTTAATTTATTGACATAGTATGTATATACATATACATTTACATTTGTGCAGTGTATAGCTTAAGTAAGGAGACTTCCATGTTTGAATTTGAAATTCAGCAATAATTCTGGAATTTACAGTTTGGTATACTTTCTACATGCAATATCACACCTGAAATTCTGAGTTTTGATTTTGATTCATACACAAAATAGTAACTGAATTTCCATCCAAAATAAAGTTTCTTGCAGATAAAATATAACATTTTCAGTTGTCCTCTATGAAATGTCCTTGTTCATCCTGAAAAAGATCAAAATAAAAATTAAAAGTATATTTTAAATTTATTATTGTTAGTTTCTTATTTTATACTTTGTAAATGAGATGAGAAGTACAAATGGAAAGCAACAGACACTTTTGAAGTGACAGGTGACTATTTACTTTGTATGTGATATTGACTGCAGCACTACACTGAAGGCTTAAGATAATTTGTGCTTCACAATCGAAAAATTGATGCAAACTCCAAAAATATGTTCCTAATTTGGTAATGTTTATTGTCCATAATTATGAAAGTTTCTTATGTTAAGTTAGTAAATGGAAAAGAGGATATCCACAACATGTAATAAATGTTTTAGAGAATCTGTATAAGTAAATCTATAAGTTTAGATATAAGTAGTGCCTTAACACAGTCTATAATAAAAAAAAAAATGAATTCGACAAGGATGCAGCATTTCACCCACAATTTTTAACATTTATTTATATAACACAATCTGGAAATGGAAAGAGATCTTTAACAGGGAAATTGAGATTAACAAAACTTTCCACTTGAATTGATTTTCATATGCAGGCATCATGCTGCTGATGGAAAATGAAAATGACCTGCTAAGGAGAATACGTATGTTATATAAGACTTGTGTAGAGTACAATATGAATTTTTCAGAAAATAAGACAAAGGCAATGGCTTTTAAAAGAAAACACCCTGTAGGAAAAAACGTTTTGGTTAACAGCAGAATAAACAGACAGCTCAAATTTTTTAGCTACTTTGGGTGCAGTTCAAAAAATGGCTCTGAGCACTATGGGACTTAACTTCTGAGGTCATCAGTCCCCTAAAACTTAGAACTACTTGAACCTAACTAACCTGAGGACATCACACATATCCATGCCCGTGGCAGGATTCGAACCTGCGACCATAGCAGTTGCGCAGTTCCAGACTGTAGCGCCTATAGCCACTCAGCCACTCTGGCCGGCTTGGGTGCAGTGTCACATATTAGTGTGAAAAAGACGTAGAGAAGATATTAGCAAATTTTGAGAATATATGTAGAATAAGGAAGAGCTTTCTAAAAATAAAACAAGTAAATAAATAAGACTGAAATTTAATAAGATAATGGCTGTTCCTAGGCTTTTTTAGATACATGAATTGTGGGTTATAAATAAATGCCAAGAAGTTCCACACAAGCGACAGAGATAAGATTTCTAAGACAAGTACAGGGATGTACAAAACATGAGAGTTTTTGAAATATGGAATTTAGGAAATAACTAAATACATGTAATATCCTCAATAAAGTACTACTGGAATAAGCATTTCAAAATAATAAGTGGAGAGACATTACCTCTCCAGGTAAGAAATTTTAACACATTTGGTAGATGTAGTCCAGGAAGACTGAGGTAGCAATGGGTACCATAGAAGATAAAACAACAATACATAATGCTTCAAATGAATATGACGATGATGATGATAATCAAATTATGTAGAAACATCAGGAAACCCAACAGAATGCAACAAACTCTTTTGAAATGGCAGTGAAATATTTGCTTTATATGTGATATTACCTACAAGAAATAAGAAATAACTGAGAAATCACTCACCAGTCTTTTTTTTTAAGTATAGAGTAGAACTGTATGATTTTATGGACTGACAGAACTGATTTATTTCTATACTTCTCGAATTATACCTACAAGGTTTTAGAAAACCAGCCAGTAGATGCATATTCTGAAGACTGGTCATTTTTCTGAAAGGGCAGCTGCTGAGAACTGTGTTTCTATTAATGGTTTTCACACAAATTTTGGAAATTTCTAAGTGGAATGTCGATATGCCATTAACTTTCACTATTTTTCTCTATCTTGTGTGTGTGTGTGTGTGTGTGTGTGTGTGTGTGTGTGTGTGTGTGTGTGTGTGTGTGTGTGTGTGTTACTTAAAAATATACATTTAAATATTGATTATAACATACAAGTTCTGAATGAAACAACTATGTATATGAGTTTCTTACTCTTGGAGTTCATTTTTCAAAATATAAGGCAGTTTAATTCTTTATAAATAATCGTTTAACTGATTAATTATAACTAGCTCCTCATACATATTTGAGAGTTCGTTGTTTACAGTACTTTATAAGTTCTTACCTTGCTGGTTTTGTTTCCATATTTTGACCAGAATGTAACTTTGCATTGTGTCCTTTTTCCAGTTCTCTGATTAAATACAGAACATGTGTCAAATGGAGGACAATAGAGGTGAAGACTAACAGCTGGCTCTGTGTGGCTTGGATTTTCAACTCGATGAAGACCCAGTGAATCTGAAATATTACAAATGACTTAAAACTTATTGTGTAAACTATGCTTGAGAAAGTAAATTATGTCTCACAAACCATATACTCATAGTACCTATTGTAGCAGTTTGTCATTATTTCAGTAGTAACTGAATTAACAAGGAGTGGTAAAATGACATGTAAATAGATACATGAAGTTTTGGTACTAGATGTATCTACATGAAAGTTTATTGGAATAAATATTTTAGTGCTCTGCAATGGAACCAATTAGTGCTCAAGAGTTTTGGTATTCAGAATGTCTATTTGCATTGAAAGCAGGAATTATTATTTAAAAATAATTATCAGCCTCTAGGGTTGTGCTGGATAATATTAGTTCCTGCCAATGTAAATATAATTGATGTATTTCTTCATATGTCTGGCTAAATGTTGAGGGATTCCACAATTCTGGAAGCTCACTGAATCCTGTGTGGTCAGTGCAATGTATTTCCCAGGAAATGCGAGTAATTGTGTGCTGATATTTACACGTTAAAAGACAAAAGCTTTGATCATACACACTAATTGACTTGTGAAACAAGTGTTGTTCTGTGACTATCAGTGATCATCACATGTTGTTTATTCCAACCCATGTAAATATGTTTGCATTAGTAAAGACTGTAAATAAAATCATCTCATGATCTGTGGTAAATCATTGCCAAATAACATCAAGTTGAGCAGCACTGCCTCCATTGCGAAGATGTTGCACACATTGTAGGTGAAGTGGGGATATATGCATTACAGAAGCCATTGTCTACTAGATGCAGAACTGTGCTGAATGTTGTTCATAATGTGTTGCTGTCCCTGGGCATTATCCTGAGCTTCTTATTAAGATTTAACATGAACTGGGAAACGTACCCCTTCTGTACCATATGATGAAAGTTGATTGCAGAAAAATTAAGGGGGGACACTGTCACAAGTGGTAAAATACCAGTGGTCACAGGTGTCAGAGGGATGTCTTTTTTGGATAGGGAAGGGGGAAAGAAAACGAGTTTTAAGAGAGATTGGCAGACACACTCAGTTTGAGAAAACAGATGAACAGGAGTGAGATTTTAGCATACAGCCTCCATTTAAACAATGGTGAACAGAAAGTAATCAGTAACTGCCAGTTCATCTCCGCCAAAGCAGTTATAATCCCATTAGTATGCAGTATCAGTTATCTTTATTACACCAGAACATTCCGGGACTCAGAAGTAAAGTTGATGAACTACTCATTTGTATCGATGAAATGAATTCATCTAACCAAATTGATATAATCTGCCTCTCTGAACATCAAGTGACCACTGGTATAGATATTTTAGACATTTCAGGATTTAAGCTAGCTTCCTACTTCTGCAGAGTAGATATGGATGGAGGAGGAGTTGCCACATTTATTAAAAACTGCCATAAATTCAAGAAGATTGACATAAATAAATTCTGTTTAGAGCAGCATCTAGAAGCATGTGCAACAGAAGTAGAGTTCCATAACAGATCCTATATAATAGTAACTATTTACTGAGCACCTGCAGGAAATTATAATCTATTCATAAATCATCTAGAAGCTCTTTTGGGTTATTTAACAGGAAGAAACAAAGAAATTTTGATTGCTGGTGACCTTAATACAGATTTACTAATGCAATCTTCCAGTAAACATTTACTGCAGTTAGTAATGTCGTCTTTTGATCTAACTCATACTGTAAACTTTCCAACTAGGATCACTAAATCCTCAAGGACAGCTATAGATAACATTTTTATAAACAAATCAAAAGAACAAAATCATATCATAAAACCTGTTATGAATGGACTATCAGATCATTACATGCAGCTCCTTGTTTTAAATGTAAATTCTAAGCAGATTATCAAGACTGCTAAATCTGAGTATGGGAGAGTAGTCAATCAACCAAAAATTGAGTGTTTTAGAAAACTGCTCAAATATATGAACTGGAAAGATGTTTATAGTGCTCATGACATGAATGAAAAATGTAACACATTCATGAAAAATGTCAGTACCATGTTTGAAAACTGTGTTCCTCTAAAAGTTACTCAAATTAAACAGAAGACTACAATAAATCATGGATTACACAAGGAATAAAGATTTCCTGTAAGACAAAAAGGAAAATGTATCTGTCGACCAAGAATAGCTCCAACGCTGATGATTTAGCTAAATACAAGGAATACTCTAAAATATTAAAAAAAGTAATTCAGACATCTAAAGAAATGCACTACGAGAAGATAGCAATGTCAGGGAGAGGAGACTGGTAGAACCAGAAAGGAACAGGAGCAAATATCACTAAGGGTAGATGTCACATAAGTAACCGAAGGGCATAGTGTGGCAAATCTATTTAACAAGTACTTTATATCCGTTATTGATAGATTGGGATTGTCAAAATCAGTAAATAATGCCCTTGAATATCTGAAACTAGCCTTTACAAATAGCTTCAGGTAAATGAATATGTCACTCACTTCACCAAAAGAAATAACTTCCATACTAAAATCTTTAAACAGAAAGCATTCTAGTGGCTATGATGAAATGTCAACAAAGTTAATTAAGGCATGTTCTTGTGAGTTTAGTACAATTCTGTGTTACTTGTGTAACCAGTCAATTATAACTGGGACATTTCCTGACTGGCTAAAATATGCAGATGTTAAGCCTCTATTCAAGAAAGGGGATAAAGAGATACCATCAAACTACAGACCGTTTCACTTTTACCAGCATTCTCAAAAATTTTAGAAAAAGTAATGTACAGGCAGCTCCTCAACCATCTGACCACAAATAACATATTATGAAGAACACAGTTTGGATTTCTGAAGGGTTCTGATATCGAGAAGGCTATTTACACCTACAGTGAAAATGTACTTAATTCATTAAATAACAAGTTACAAGCAGCAGGTATTTTCTGTGATTTGTCGAAGGCATTCGATTGTGTGAACCACAACATTCTTTTTAATAAATTACAATTCTATGGTGTCACGGGCAGTGCTGCAAAACGGTTCAAGTTATACCTTGCTAACAGGAAACAGAGGGTGTCAGTGCAAGGGGCTAGTGAATTAAGTCATCAGTCATCATCAGAATGGGAAGAAATTACATGCGATGTCCCACAAGGATCCATCTTAGGGCCATTGCTTTTTCTTGTGTACATTAATCATCTCTCATCAGTTACACTACCAGAAGCAGAGTTCGTTTGCAGATGACACAAGTATTGCAATAAATAGTATGTCGAGTGTAGTTCTAGAGAGATCTGCTAATGATGTTTTCATTGATGTTAATAAATGGTTTAAAGCCAACTCACTGACATTAAACTTCGAAAAGACTCACTATATGCAATTCAGAACCTGTAAGAGGTTTCCACCCAGCATATGCATAAAGTATGAAGAAGAACAGATAGAAGAGGTTCACAGTCTTAAATTCCTGGGATTACAACTTGATAATAAATTCAGTTGGGAGGAGCACACCACAGAACTGAAGAAAAGCCATAACAAATCGGTATTTGCAATTCGAGTGTTAGCAGACATAGGTGACATAAAAATGAAAAAGCTTGCATACTTTGCCTACTTTCATTCCATAATGTCATATGGTATAATATTTTAGGGTAACTCTTCAAGTAAAAAAAAAAGTTTTCAGAGTCCAAAAGCGTGTAATACGTACTATTTGTGGAGTAAACTCATGGATGTCCTGTAGAAACCTCTTCAAAGAACTGGGTATACTAACTACTGCTTCTCAGTATATTTACTCCTTAATGAAATTTGTCCTAAATAACATATCTCTTTTTCCAACAAACAGCTCAATTCATGCATACAATACCAGGAACAAATATGGTCTGCACAAGGACTTAAATGCAATTACTTTAGTTCAAAAAGGGGTCCACTACTAAGGAACACTCATCTTCAATAATTTGCCAGCAAACATAAAAAATTTAGTTACAAATAAATATCAGTTTAAAAGGAGCCTGAAAGACTTACTAGTGGCCAATTCCTTCTATTCCATTGACAAATTTTTTAATAGAAGCAAATGATGTATTGTATATATTCATACTATTAGTATTGTTATTTCAGCTTCAAAAAAATTATAATTTGACGTGTTCCACATCCACAAGGATCTCCTCGGCACAGATCTATGGAACGAAAAACTAATCTAATCTAATCTAATCTAATCGAGGAAAAAACGTCATGTTCTGATGGTTGACCATTCAGAAAGTTGTAGTAGGTGAAATATCACCCCACAGGCTGTAAATATATTTGACATCTGCTCATTGTGTATTATTATTTTTAGCTACCACTTGTACAGTGAAACAGTTATCTTACTTTAATACTCCCATAGTTGCCAGTACTCATACAGTCACATGACTAACTGTAAATTCAATGATGCAGTAAATATATGCAGTACACACACAGAGGAAAGGTGGTAGATGGGCAAACAGAAACTGCGTTCAACAAAGGCAAGGAAACAATCTACATAAAATATACTCTATCTTGGAAAAAAGTCATTGTACGGAATATTTGTGTCAGTATCTTGCTAAAAATAACCATCTGTCACCTATAGGTGCATTGACCTTTTGTTAACAGAGTCCTTTCATCGCTTCAGTTATCTATATCCCTACCCCCACCACCAATTACTCTGAACTAAGTAGGTGGGAACAAGCTTTTCACCACACTTCTGCAGCATCCTGCATATCATAAATCTACTCACTTGAAGGCCTATGTTGAAACCATGACCAAATCATAGATCACAGTAAGGGTAATATTTAAACCAAGGAAGCTAAATGTTAACAGGAACTCTTTTACATTGCAATGTTATGTCTGTTGATTAGACCGAGTAACTTTCTGCAATTATGGCTCAGTCTTGTTTTCAGTACGGCTGCCGTACAGTAGCTGATAAGCATAAATGGTCAGAGTCAAAGAGTTCCGAGATAAAATTCTAGTGAGAAATAGTACATCAAACTTTTCTACAAAAGAAAAATCGCTAACACAGCCATTTTATCATCACAGTCATATATATCCTTACTCCTGCCACGAATTACTCTGAACTAAGTATGTGAAAACTAGCTTTTCATTACACTCCCTCTTTCCGGGCATCACCCAGCTGAAGTTTTAAAAATGCTACACCCTCTACTTCCTCTATTCCTATTTTCTTGACAGCTCTCTTTCTGTTTTACTCCAATTATTTTCCACTTTCCTGCTTTTTTAACACACTTGTCTCTTGTAGGTGTGTACACTGTCTGCATTTTTTTCACTCTGTGCCTTTGCCAATTTCTATTCCCCATTTCCAGTTCTCGTAGTTCCACTTGTTGTCTTATGTTTGCCTTACCCTTCCCAAAGCACTCCTTCTTCCTTATACAAAACTGTTAGTCTGTTCTGTGGATTATATAATCAAATAAGAAACTTGGACATTACTAACACCTAAAATATTTGTTTATTAGGTGCAATAAGAACTTCAAATTTTGAACCTTTGAGAATAGCACACAATGCTGTTAAACAATATCACTTTGGTAATCCATGTAGTGTTATTAAGAAAACTCAATGACAGCTACAAATTTGGGCAATGTTTAAGGTTTCATATATGGATAATGTTGGATCTATATAAGAGGAGTGTGTCCTGTTTTATTGCTGTATTATTTCTTTATATTCTAATAGGATTTTAGTCATATGATGTACTCAGTATAAATAACAAATTAACAGAAAAACTATGCTTACACTGCAGCTTTTACAGAAAGTAGACATAGTTTCATTCACAGGAGCTTTAATTAAAAATATGAGTGAACTATGGCACTGCATGCTGAGAAATTTGATTCTACCATATGGCACTGTTCATTACTGACACAAAAGTTATGTTATATCACTAAGCTGTTAAACTAGACAGAGATTTCAACATACTGTAGTAAATTTAGTTTTGATTGATGTATTCTTATCAGAAGCATATCTATAAAGTAGACAACAAGTAAGTATTTGTGATGTACTGTCAGATTTAAATCTATTCAATCTCTAATATATTTTTAGAAGACTAGTGTTAGAATATTGAGGTGACATGTTTCAGATTTAACACTTGATTGTGAAATGTATGCCCTTACACTTACTATTCTTCTTCTTAGCAAATAAAACAAAGACTTTGTATGCATCGTGTCTGTAGTTTCACCCTTATCGAATGGTTACATGCTGTATGGATCACAAACACAACTGTGTTCTGTGATGTGTGGAATGAATTATATGTTCATACAGGTTAAATTAGTTGCTATTTGCAACTTACCATTAATATAGCATACTTCATTCAGACCAAGCTCGGTTCTTGAAAGTTCTTTCAGTCCCCCATCTTCATCCATTATTTCATCACCTTCTTCAATGTTTTTTTCAGGCCATGCAAATCTTACTTCACTGAGGGTACCTTGTAACACTTTCATGAAACAATGTGCATCTGCATGATCATGAATGGCTGAGCCATGTCCTTCACCCCAACATAGGATCATCAAGTTAAATTTACCATTTCCTTCATCCACTAAGTTCCTTGTGTACCTGTAAAAAAATTATTTTTTCTCTTGTTTATTTGTCAATATAAATATGCTATGACATTTAAGATGTTGGTCATTACATCTATCTGCTCAAGATTGTGTAGAAATAGTTTTGCAGAAATTAGCATGCCACTGATATTTTTTAGACTAGCTAGGTCAGAAATAGATTTTATTCTGGTAAGTAACACATAGTATTACTATTGTTTCTTTTTTTGTTTTTGGTTTCTGAAAGCTGTCATATTCCAGTTAGCATTAGCATTTCTTGTAGATGTGGTGCTGTACATAAGCATAGGTACATAGGTACTTTGGCAATATATTACACTATTTCAGAATTTGTGTTGCTCAAAATGATTCCTTTCAATGTGATTAATTTAGAAATATATGAGAGATCCATTAAAGGTTTTCTTGAGTATGACTTTAAAGAAACTTAATTTCTGGAAAATTTTGAATACCTCTTTTATTCTGTTGCACCTACAAGTGTACAGATACTGTTTTTTGACAAAATATGCACACTCTTCTTCAGACACTGCCATATTCTTAGTTATCTTCCTTCAGGAAATAAACTGATATTGTCTGGATCACTGTGAGTTAACAGACACTGTTGTGAAGGTTAAATGTAAATCTTATTTTCTTTCATGACCTTTATTTCATTGCTTAAGGATGATTTTTCATATGTGATTCTATTCAGTCATTTGACTGAACTCTACCACAGCATTTGTGCTGCCTTAGGAGAACAGCATATCAACTACAGCTACTGCATTTGTCAGGTGTAAGGGCTGACACATTTATTTTCATTTCTCCACTTCATTTTAGACCCGATTTCTTAGGGTCAAAGTAGATGGTTTGGTTGAATACTGTTGCTTGAAGCCTATTGGTATCCATAAACAATAATATCTATATTAAGGAGTGTACTCAGTTATAACAATAAGACTTCCTTTATATTATATCGCACCGAAATCTTTTCGAGACTCACTGAATTTCTGGCCTTGAATATCTCCCATGCTTTCAATATACTGTTAATATTATGAATACGCTTACTTAAATTCGTAATTTGGTGCCTAATCTCGTTATTGGAAATCTACATACGTATCAATTTTACATATGCTAGTTACTACTGGCCTGATAAATTTGAAAATGGAAGGGGTACACAGTATACGATGAAAAGTATCCAGGCACATCTACGTAACAGGGAGGTTAGTGACCATGTCATCATAGCGACTACGGTTGCTAAACCTAATAAATCTGTCAAGAAGGCTTGGAGAGTATTTCCACTAGAGAGGGCAGATAAGCAGTTTTTATCATCCAACTTAGACAATGAATTAACATTATTTAGTTCCAGTATGATGGATATAGAGGAACTACGGGCAAAGTTTAAACTTCTCGTAAATCATGCTCTGAAGAAGTGTGTGCCGAGTAAGTGGATTAAGGACGGTAAAAACCAACCATGATTTATAAACGAAATTCCGAAAGTGCTGAGAAAGCAAAGGCTGTTGCACTTTCTGCTCAAAGGAGAACGCGCAAATGACGACAGGTAAAACTTAGTAGAAGTTGGCGCGGCTGCAAAAAGATCGATTCACAAAGTATACCACAATTACCACCCATCATACGTTACCAGAAGATCCTGCCCAGTACACAAGAAAATTCTGGTCCTAGGTAAAATCGCTAAGCGGATCTAAAGCCGTCGGCACACGGACAGTGATGTCGAACGTCTTGAGTGTGCAGAATTCAACGTGCTGGTGAACACTTACAAGGGAACCACCCCCCTCAGATTTAGTTATAAGTTGGCACAATGGATAGGCCTTGAAAAACTGAACACAGATCAATGGAGGAAACAGGAAGAAGTTGGTTGGAACTATGACAAAAATAAGCAAAATATACAAACTGAGTAGTCCATGTGGAAGATAGGCAATATCAAGGATAGTGTGAGATAAGAAGCGCCGTGGTCCCGTGGTTAGTGTGAGCAGTTGCGGAATGAGAGGTCCTTAGTTCAAGTCTCCCCTCGACTGAAAAGTTTACTTTTTTTTATTGTCGCAAAGTTATGATCTATCCGTTCGTTCATTGACGTCTCTGTTCACTGTAATAAGTTTAGTGTCTGTGTTTTGCGACCGCACCGCAAAACCGTGCGATTAGTAGACGAAAGGACGTGCCTCTCCAATGGGAACCGAAAACATTTGATCGCAAAGTCACAGGTCAACCGATTCCTCCACAGGAAAACACGTCTGATATATTCTATATGACACTGGTGACTGTGCGTCACATGACAGGAATATGTTGTCGACCCACCTAACTTGTACACTTGGCGAATGGGTAAAAAGATTCTTCTACCTTGCCCGATTTAGGTTTTCTTGTGGATGTGATAATCACTCCCAAAAATGTCATGAAAACATAAGAGTTTGTCAGATAATAAAAAATTAAATCTTTCAGTCGAGGGAGACTTGAACCAGAGACCCCCAGTTCCACAGCTGCTCACGCTAACCACGGGACCACGGCACTCCCGAGCGCATAGTGTCCTTGAAGTTGCCTATCTTGGACATGGACTACTCAGTTTGTATATTTTGCTTATTTTTTCATAGTTCCACACAACTTCTTCCTGTTCTCTCGATTGATCTGTGTTCAGTTTTTCAAGGCCTATCCATTGTGCCAACTTATAACTAAATCTGAGGGGGGTACGATGGGAAGGTTCCCCTGTTGTGAGAAACGATTCTAGATGTGCATACAGTGTACATGCCGTAACGTGATATACACGATCGAAGCGCACTCCAGCCGCGGTTCTCGGTTGTATCTGGCTCGCAAATCACACTGTTTACGAAATGGACGGGCGTAAAATTCCTACTTTAGTTATATTAAACCGCACACTTCCTCCATTATCAACATGCTAGTCATGTTGTTTTGTCTGTAGTATACATAAATAAAAACTGAAATATCCAGGGACATATTATATGGCAAAAAAGAGAGTAATATATCCATTCAATATGAACATTGGCTTATAAAATTTCCATTACAAATAGTGCGGAAAAAATTTCGATAGTTATAAGATAAAAATTATTTCATCATTCTCACTGTTCAGTAAAATCATAAGATCATTCTTACTTGATCACCGTTCCTATTCAGCAGCAGAAGCCTTACAATATGTAACAGACAAAATTTAAAACAAGAAAGTGCAAAATATCTTCCTGTGAGTAGTGCAACCTGTCTTGTAGATCAAGTCAATCGACCAAACTCATTCCTCAGAAAGAGAGCTTTTAAATTGACGTAACATCGACTATATCTATAGAACATACTTTTACTAAAGTAATAAGAAAGTATCACAACCTATCAAAAAACGAGAAGGATAGTAAAAAAAAAATTGCAGTTTGTTTTTCCTCGGCACGATGGCACTTACCATCAGGATAATGCAACGTGTCACACTGTTCGTAGCCTACATGCGTGGTTTGAAGAACACCAGGATGAGCTTACTCGTATACTCCTCTGCCTACCAAACTACCCGGATTTAAACCTAATCGAGAATCCGTGGGACCACCTCGATCGGGCTGTAAGCGCAATGTATCCTCAACCGGGAAATTTAGCGCAGCAGGCCACAGAATTGGAGTCAGCAAGGCTCCACATCTCCATCGATACCTTCCAGAAGCTCATCGACTCTCTTCCTGAACGTCTCGCAGCGGTCAGCAGTGCAAAAGGTGGTTATTCAGAGTTTTACCAGTGGTCACATTAAAGTGACCGGACAGGGTACTAGGATTGTATGGAAATACAGCATAAAATAAGTATGGTCTGTCTGGAATCTGAAGAGTGAGCGGCCGAGTCCTGACAATCCACCCACTACTTCACAAGCAGCAACTACAGGCTGTTTCACAATGCTATACAGACCCTTTTGTAGCGCACCTTGTAAGTCAGCAGTGAAGCAGAGAGCTGACACGCCCAGGGAGTGTTTATTTTCCACAGAATGTGTTAACAGCCTATGGAATACAGAAATAAGTAACTAATATAACTAACGCAAGAAACGCACACGAACGGTATCCATGTAAATCAAAGAACGCCGTGCTCTTCGAGAGGAAATAGAATCTTACTCATCCTATATGGCAGCTGCAGCGTTCTTCCAGTAAAGGCCACTTCCCAGCAACAAGCGCTACTCGCTCTACAGTTTACAAATAGACCGTACTACTAATAGAAGTGGACCTTCACATTTTCCGCTAAAAATATGGCTCTCCACAGGGATCGGTTCTCAGACTACTTCTGTTCATTACGCATGGCAGTTTTACAGGGTAAGTCAGGAGGAAAGGTACCTGCTTTGAGGGGTGATAGTATTTCTGAACAAAAAGTCATATGAACATACCTCCTATCATTAAAAGTTTCACATGAAACTAATGAAAACATTGGGGAACAGGACAAATGCCGGTGATAGTAAATGAAACATTGTGATCTAGTGTTTTATTTAACTGCGTAAATTTCCTCAAAAAATATGTTCAAAAATTCCACAGCCAAATGCAATGCATTTTGCAGCTTTTGTCGATAGTGCACGGTCCTATACTAGAGCACACGCATATGAAATACGAGGGAGAACGTACTCCTTTGTGTCCACTCTGCCCTTGTAGACTTCGGTCTTAAGCCAACCTCACAAACAGTAATCTAATGCAGTACGATTGGGTGACCTCGGTGGCCAAGAAATGACTCCATGGCAACCGATCCAACGTCCACGATACGTTTCGGTGAGGTACTGTGTCACTGGCCGTGCCGAATATGCAGGAACTCCATCATGCTGGAAGTACATACCGTTTCTTGTTGCCGAGGTATATCTTCCAAGTATTCTGGTAACACATTTTGAAGGAAATCAAGATACCGTACTCCATTAAGACGGCTATCTAAAACAACTGGACCGATGAGTTGGTCATCAACAATACTACACCACACGTTCACTGAGAATGGTCAATAAAGGCAAAACTACGTAGCATAATGTAGCCTTAGTTGTATCCACATGTGAGTGCTGGTGAAGGAGGACATGCGACTGACGCCTGTGATTTTCAAACGGTTGTATGTCGGATGCGGCTAAGAAGATGGCATATCACTAATAAAATGTGATTAACGTTGTCGACTTACATAACAAACTAAGGTTTTCACTTTAGGATTTTGTTTATGTAGTGGGACTTAGCTTTAAAAAATATACGACAATGTGTAATGAGTGTCACTCAGTGAGCAACATTTCTGAAGAGGGCTCGGTAATGACCCGAAGCCGATAATCACTAAAGAAAATTTGTAATCTTAACGTAGGATTTTTAGCCACACATGTTTTAGACCAACAGATCGCGTATCTCTCCCCACTGACAATGTGAAAGAGTGACACTAATGATGATTGTTTTTGAATGCCAATAAAGATATTTTCTTTGTAACTCTTTGTTTCCTTTATTGTCTGAGAGCACTCACCGAATTTGGAGACTCACACTGTACATTGTTTAAAACTAATTAATGTAACTAACACTAATTAGCTTCCAAAGCAGTATAGTGTAATGAATCAGTCGCAACATAAAATGGCTTCATAACGTGCACGTAACTAAAGATGACTACATTGTTTTCAAGTACACAGAGTTTATGAATATGCCATTCTAATTGCACATGATAATCATCAGAAAATCTTTGCTTTTAATTACAAAAGTAAAGTACTGAAGCTCACGGTTGCGTCAGCGAGAAATACTGCATCTTTTACCCACATGACATTACTCAGTGATGACAGTGCCTCTGCATTCATTTACATAGAACATGATGGTTTCTCCTCGAACTGCAAAGAACACGTCAAGTATTTTGCCTCTCTCAGGAGAGATATCACGCAGTTATGTCACTACATGCTGCTTCTCTGCCTTGTGAAAAATTTTAACTGACGCTGTGAGGCCGTGAAAAACTCGTCGCGCACCGTCAGGGCCGCAGGTTATAGGCTAATACTGTGGTGTGAGCCCTCTTACAATCGTAATCTCTGGGTTTATTCGATTGCATTTTTCAGCGATCATCTGATTATGAATTAAGTCAGCGTACAGCTATCAAAGACCGCGTTCCTCAAGTCATATCCGCAATGGTATTTGATTAAATGTGTGGCAGTTCAGTTAGCAAATAGCAAAGAGTTTTAAAGGAACAGTTAAGGGAGATTTGACAATTTCAAGTGAGTCCGATACCGGAAAAGCCAACTTCTTCCATACCTCACCTCATTCAAGCCAAAAATCCTAATATTTCACTTTCAGGCGCTGGACTCGGCTTCTGACCTCTTGAAGCTCGGGAAACTACACTGAAGCGCCAAAGAAACTGGTATAGGCACGCTTATTCAACTGCAGAGATATGTAAATAGGCAGAATACGGCGGTGCGGTCGGCAACGCCTATATAAGACAAGTGTCTGGCGCAGTTGTCGGATCCGTTACTGCTGCTACAACGGCAGGTTATCAAGATTTAAGTGAGTTTGAACGTGGCAGTATAGTCGGCACACGAGCGATGGGACACAGCATCTTCGAGGTAGCGATGAAGTGGGGATTTTCCTGTACGACCATTTCACAAGTGTGCCGTGAATGTCAGGAACCCGGTAAAACATCAAATCTCCGACATCCCTGCGGCCGGAAAAAAATCCTGCAAGAATTGGTCCACCGACGTCTGGAGAGAATCGTTCAACGTGACAGAAATGTAACCCTTGCGCAAATTGCTGCAGTTTTCAATACTGGGCCATCAAAAAGTGTTAGCGTACGAACCATTCAACGAAACAGCATCGATATGGGCTTTCGGCGCCGAAGGCCCACTCGTGTACCCTTGATGACTGCACGACATAAAGCTTTACGCCTCGCCTGGGCCCGTCAGCACCGAGATTGGACTGTTGATGGCTGGAAACATGTTGCCTGGTCGGACGAATCTCGTTTCAAATTGTATCAAGCGGATGGACATGTACGGGTATGGAGACAACCTCATGAATTAATGTACCCTGCATGTCAGCAGGAGACTGTTCAAGCTTGTGCAGGCTCCCTGATGGTGTGGGGCGTGTGCAGCTGGAGTGATGTGTAGCCCCTGACACGTTTAGATACGGCTCTAACAGGTGACGCGTACCTAAGAATCCAGTCTGATAACCTGGATCCATTCACGTCCGTGCATTCCAACGGACTTGGGCAATTCCAGCAGGTCAATGCGACACTCCACACGTCCAGAATTGCTACAGAGCGACTCCAGGAACACTCTTCTGAGGTTAGACACTACCGCTGGCCACTAAACTCCCCAGATATGAACATTATTGAGCATATCTGGGATGCCTTGCAACGTGCTATTCAGAAGAAATCTCCAGCCCCTCGTACTCTTACGGATTTATGGACAGCCCTGCAGGATTCATGGTGTCAATTCCCTCCAGCACTACTTCAGACATTAATCGAGTCCATGCCACGTCGTGTTGCGGCTCTTTTGCGTGCTCATAGGGGCCCTACACGATATTAGCCAGGTGTACCTGTTTCTTTGGCTCTTCAGTGTGTTGTCAGGTAACTTCATTCGTTAAAAAGATACTTCTTCAAAGCAGTGAAGCCTGATATTGTGTTTAAGTGGTTTAAGAAATAAAAATTACTAAGGTAAAAAAACTTTTAATGCCTAGACTGTAATTTTCCTGTCACAATTAATGTACGATAACTAGTTGCGGTTGCAGATCGTCCAAAACTTGTAAAAGACGTGAATATGCATTGGAAAGCATCATGAGATGTAGTCATGCAATAACATGTATTCTCAAATACGAAGACAATTACAGTACGTAGTTTAAAAACATCACCTTGAGCAACCCAGGTTGTAGACCGTAATCTCGCAGGATGACGGAAGTATAGGAAAATGTGCAGTTGCCTGAGTAAATGTTGCTTCGAATGCTCATTATTTGCAACGCAACAATACTGCAGGTATTATTGTGAGAACAGTGTATGATTAGGTTCCAGAAATGGTCAGCTGTTCCGTAGACTAGCTTATAAGAGGATGATCCTGTATGACGCATGAAGTAGTCATCTTTATAAAATTTGCGCAGATTGAAGAATAGTAGGAAAATAGCGAAAGTCCAACAGCCTGACAAGACACGTCAATACAAACTTAGTTTCGACGTGTATTGTCAGGCTGGTGGCTTTCTGAGGATGACACACCGATCAGTCGGTACCATTGGGCCTTCTGAGGCCTGTTCGGACGGAAAGAGAGAGTTACTTCATAACCTGTGTACTTCGACATTCCAAACGTTTATGAGTTTCATAACTTCTCGTAAAGTGATATCATATGACTTTTTCTTTTCACCACTATAGTGATAGTAATCGACCAGGAAAACCAATCCACAAAATAAATCAGCGGTATGCAGTGAAAGAAGAAAAAGGACAGTTCTGTCATTTTCCTCTCTCTCTTTTCGGTGGAGAAAGACCTCGCTGTATTTTAACAAATATACTAGCATAGCATAGAGGAGCATGGGTTACTATGAAATTTAATAATATCACTGGGGCACATTAATATTTCATAATGTTAAGCAACATATTTCAATTGCACTTAAATAAAATGTAAACCTTTTGTGGTGTCACCGCCAGACACCACACTTGCTAGGTGGTAGCCTTTAAATCGGCCGCGGTCCGCTAGTATACGACGGACCCGCGTAACGCCACTGTCAGTGATTGCAGACCGAGCGCCGCCACACGGCAGGTCTAGAGACACTTCCTAGCACTCGCCCCAGTTGTACAGCCGACTTTGCTAGCGATGGTTCACTGACAAATTACGCTCTCATTTGCCGAGACGATAGTTAGCATAGCCTTCAGCTACGTCATTTGCTACGACCTAGCAAGGCGCCATTATCATTTGCTATTTATCTTGTGATGCATGTACCATCAGACCGATGTTCACCAATTATGGATTAAAGTTAAGTATTCCAGAAGCTACGTACTTTTTTTACTAGACTCAACTCCTTTAACTGTTCCAGACCTCACGCCAGCCTGCGTGAGCTTAAACGCGTGCCTTTCGGCTTCCTCATAGTGGCTTGGCTGTCTTGCCAAGTCACAACACCTTTGCCTTCTTTACACTACTCAGAAACCCCTCTCCACTTGATCCATGGAATACGGCTAATATTACGCAACGTAACACTCTTTTCATTTATTTATCCGTAAGTATTTACTTATTGACATCATAAGCCGTGTAAAAGAATAGATACTTGCTACAGTTAGTAAAGTCTGTTAGGATGGATACACACCTAAGTTACTAAACTAAATTTATTTCAGTTTATTCCACGGGAAAGCTGAATCCAGAGGGCTCGATGAGAATTTGAACCCCGCTGTTCCTCTTATGCTTCTTTATAGGTTTAGTGATGCATTTTACTTTGCGATAACACTGTTTTAAGAGCAACGTTTTTGCGCATTTTCTTGAATCTGGTGGTACTTTCGCGCATGTAATCCGTCTTTACTATGTCAAGCTGGTGGAGTGAACGCCTTTTTGTTGGCAGGAATTCTAGTGAGAGATGTAGCATGGAGGTTAAGGCAATGGACTCGCATTCGAGAGGAGCGTGGTTCGAATCCCCGTCTGGCAACCGGCAATTAGGTTTACCATGGTTTATGGTTTCTCTAAATCAGTGAAGGTGATTGCCGTGATGGTTCCACTGAAAAGGACGCGACTCATATATTTCCTTGTCAATGTCCTAATTGAGTTTGTAATCTTCCTCAACGAGACGTTGTTGCTAATCTTTTTACCTTTTTTAATTATCGTGGTTTCCTAAGATTAGCCTTTATTGTTTTTTCTTTCTTCTCCTCGGTTTTACTTTTCTTTATACATAACGAACAGCTGAAGAACAGAGTGATAAATTTCTGAATGTATCTAGTCTCTGGAGTACGATAAGTGAGGCACGTAGATATCAAGAATCCACAGATGCCATTCTACGTAGCTCGCTCTGATTTCATATAAGCTAACTTGAGATAAACACAGAGGTTCTTTAAGCCGACATGGATCAAAAGATATTGATCCAGTTGTGTTTAAAATTCTCCGAAATAATTTGCTTCATTTTCTCATGTCATGTGTTACGTTGAATAGTTACTTTCAAGTATCAGACTAGAGTAACTGTGCTTCGGGAAGTCACGCTTAGTACTCTTCGCAACGTGGCTGAGCGGTTCTAGGCGCTTCCGTCCGGAACGCGCTGCTCCTATGGTCGCAGGTTCGAATCCTGCCTCGGGCGTGGATGTGTGTGATGTCCTTAGGTTAATTAGGTTTAAGTAGTTCTAAGTCTGGGGGACTGGTGACCTCAGATGTTAAGTCCCATAGTACTCAGAGCCATTTGAACCATTTTCTTCGCAACGCATAACAGGTGTGACTTGCTGTTGCCTTTCTCAGACCGTCGGCTGGTTCGTCGAGTCCTCGACGATTATTCAGTATCATTTCAGTCATGTTCACTCCTCGCAGCTAAAAATCTCAGTTACTGAGATGAAATACAGCCTGGCTGACCGAGACAGTGAGATACCACACACAGGAAGCGGCTATACGGGTAGCAGGGGCTGTGTAGAGGAGACTGGCTGTAGTTGTAGTGTTTCGGGAAACTACAGAAAGGGCGTCGGTCTAAAAGGGTGCAGGGCAAACACAGGAAGGTAGACCTAGCAATAATCATTATTGTAGTTGTAAATTGTCGTAGCTGTGTTAGGAAAGGACCAGAGCTCCAGCGCTAATAGAAAGCACTGAAGCTCAAATCGTTATAGGTATGGAAAGCTAGCTAAAGTCGGAAATAATTTTAGCTGAAATTTTTTCAAGGGACCTCACCGTATCGAGAAATTATGGATTATGTACAGTTGGCGGTAGAGTGTTTATTGCTGTCAGAATTAGTTTACCTTGTTGTGAAATTGAAGTAGATAGTTCCTGTGTTTTAGAATGGATAGAGGTTATACTTGACAGCCGGAATAAATTGATAATTTTTCGCTGCCTCGTGATGACTGGGTGTTGTGCGCTGTCCTTAGGTTAGTTAGGTTTAAGTAGTTCTAAGTTCTAGGGGACTGATGACCATAGATGTTAAGTCCCATAGTGCTCAGAGCCATTTGAACCCATTTAAATTGATAATTAATTAGTTTTACCTACCCCTTGACTCAGATGATACAGTTGCTGAGCATTTCAAAGAAAACTTGAGTCTTGTTTCAAATAGGTACCCTACTCATACAATTATAGGTGATGGTGATTCGACTTTACCCTCGATATGCTAACAAAAATACATGTTTAAACGTAAAGTTAGTTCAGGAGCCTACTAGAAGTGTAAATGGTTGCGAAAACATTCATGACCTCTTATCAACACGTAATCCTGAGCAAATTGGGAACATCACTTAACATACAGGCATTAATGATAACAAGGCATTTGTAGCGAGACTGAATACCGTAACATCCAAATCCACCAAAAATAAACGCAAAGTATATCTGTAAAAAAAAAGAAAAATTTCGTTCGACGTCTTTCTGACTATGTAAATGAATACCAGCTGCGGTTTGAATTCATAGAGATAGTATCGACGGCAATTGAGAGACATATGCTACATAAATTAATATGAGATGGTACTGATTCCATATGGTACACAAAATGGGTCAGAACATCGTTGCAGAAGCTACGAAAAAAGCATGCCAAATTTAAAGGAACGCAAAATCCCCAAGATTGGTGAAGTTTTACAAAAGCCCAAATTTAGCGCGAACTTCAATGTGAGATGCATTTAATAGTTTCCGTAACGAAGTTCTGTCTCGAAATCTGGCAGGAAACCCAAAGGTATTCTGATCATATGTAAAGTACACCAGCGGCAAGACGCAATCAGTACCTTACTGCGCAATAACAATGGTGATGTCACTGACGACAGTGCCGCTAAAGCAGAGTTACTAAACACTGTTCTCCGAAACTCCTTCACCAATGAAGTCTAAACAAATATTCCAGAAATCGAATATAGAACAACTGCCAACATGACTAACTTAGAAGTGGATATTCTCGTTATAGCAAAGCATCTTAGGTCACTTAATAAAGCCAAGGTCTCCAGTCGAGATTGTATACCAGTCAGGTTTCTCTCAGAATATGCTGATGCAATAACTCCATACTTAGCAATCACATACAACCGCTCGCTCTTCGAAAGATCAGTACCCAAAGACTGGGAAGCTGCACCAGTCAAACCAATACCCAAGAAAGGAAATAGGAGTAATTCACTGAATTACAGACCCATATCACTAAATTCGATTTGCAGTAGGATTTTGTAACATATACTATTTTCGAACATTATGAATCACCTCGAAGAAAATGATTTATTGACAAATAGTCAGCACGGATTCAGAAAATGTCGTTCTTATGAAACACAACTAAATCTTTAGTCTCACGAAGTAATGAGGGCTATCGAGAGGGGATGTCAAATGGATTCCATGTTTTTAGATTTCCAGAAGGAAAAGTCTTCCGCCGCGCGCGGTAGCTGCGCGGTCTGGGGCGTCTTGTCACGGTCCGTGCGGCTCCCTCCGTCTGAGGTTCGAGTCCTCCTCGGGCATGGCTATATGTGTTGTCCATAGCTTAAGTTAGTTTAAGTTAGATTAAGTGGTACATAAGTTTAGAGACCGATGACCTCAGCAGTTTGGTCCCATAAGGCCTTCCCACAAATTTCAAATTTTCAAACGTCTTCTGATTGAATTGCGTGCCTATGCCGCGTTGGCTCAGTTGTGTGATTGGATTCATGATTTCCTGTCAGAAATGTCACATTTCGCAGTAACTGACGGAAAGTCAGCGAGTAAAACAGAAGTAATATCTCGCGTCCCCCAAGGAAGAGTTATAAGCCCTCTGCTGTTCCATATGACGCTGTCATTTACCGCTTTCTAAAGTCATCAGATGGTCGAAAACAACTTCTAAATGATTTAGACAAGGTAACTGTATGGTGTGAACCGTGTCAACTAACTCTAAATAATGAAGAGTGTGAATGCATTCATATGAGTGCTAAAAGAAATCCGCTAAATTTCCATTACGACTAAATAACAAAAATCCAAAGGTTGTAAATTCAGCTACATACTTAAGGATTACAATTTCGAATAACTTAAATCGGAACGATCACATAGATAATGTTGTGTGTAAAGCAAACCAAAGACTGCGATTTATTGGCAGAGCACGTAGAAAGTGCAATAGGTCCACTAAGTAGACTGCTTACACCATGTTTGTCCGCCCTCTGTGCGGTGTGGCATTCACACCAGACGGGACTGTCGGAGGACACCGAAAAAGTTCAAAGAAGGGCAGCTCGTTTTATATTATCGCGAAATAGATGAAAGAGCAGCGCGGGATTAGCCGAGCAGTCATGGACTGTGCGGCTGGTCCCGGCGGAGGTTCGAGTCCTCCCTCGGGCATGGGTGTGTGTGTGTGTGTTTGTTCAAAATGGTTCAAATGGCTCTGAGCACTATGGGACTCAACTGCTGAGGTCATTAGTCACCTAGAACTTAGAACTAGTTAAACCTAACTAACCTAAGGACATCACAAACATCCATGCCCGAGGCAGGATTCGAACCTGCGACCGTAGCGGTCTCGCGGTTCCAGACTGCAGCGCCTTTAACCGCACGGCCGTGTGTTTGTCCTTAGGATAATTTAGGTTAAGTAGTGTGTAAACTTAGGGACTGATGACCTTAGCAGTTGAGTCCCATACGATTTCACACACATTTGAACATTTTTTTGATGAAAGAGTGCCACGTATATGAAACATGAGTTGGGGTGACAATCATTGAAACAAAGACGTTTCTCGTTGCGGCAGGATTTTATAGCGAAAATTCGGTCACCAATTCCTTATCAGATTGCGAAAATATTCTGTTGGCGCCCTGCTACGTAGGGAGAAATGATCATCAAAATAATAGAAATCAGAGCTCGCACAGAAGGATTTAAGTACTCCTTTTTCCCGCTCGCTGTACAAGAGTGGAACGATAGAGAGATAGCTTGAAGTTGGTTCGATGAACCTTCTTCCAGGACTTAATTGTGAATTGCAGGGTAGTCATGTTGACGTCGATGTAGCCAAGCATGCCACTGGATTTCTGCCGCCGGCTGGAGTGGCCGAGCGGTTCTAGGCGCTACAGTCTGGAACCGCGAGACCGCTACGGTCGCAGGTTCGAATCCTGCCTCGGGCATGGATGTGTGTGATGTCCTTAGGTTAGTTAGGTTTAAGTAGTTCTAAGTTCTAGGCGACTGATGATCACAGCAGTTAAGTCCCATAGTGCTCAGAGCCATTTGAATCATTTTTTGATATTCCGCCGAACATATAATTCAGTATTTATATATACTCGTATTAAAGGCTATTTTTGGCATGGATGTGTGTGATGTCCTTAGGTTAGTTAGGTTTAAGTAGTTCTAAGTTCTAGGGGACTGATGACCACAGCAGTTAAGTCCCATAGTGCTCAGAGCCATTAGAATCATTTTTTGATATTCCGCCGAACATATAATTCAGTATTTATATATACTCGTATTAAAGGCTATTTTTGGATTCGTGCGGAGGAAACCATAGTACCATAGCACATGGAGAACCCGTAGTACAATGTTGCGATGGTTCCTTAGCAAGGCCAGTTCAGATTTCCTTCTCTGTTCCTTCGCAGGATCACAAACTGGCAAGCAGTACACAAGAAAAAGATCGTACAAGTGCTTTGTAAGACACTTATGGCTCAAATGTTTGAGCGATGTGAAAACAAAACTTATAAATTACACAATGCATTTTTGTCCGCATTTTCACAGCCAAACGAAGTGTGGGAAATGGAAAAATGTGGTATTAAACTGATCACCATCACATCTAATCTTGCAGAACAAAATTTAACTGCTTGAAAGTAATTAGGGGGATTAAGAAAAGCCTAATTTCTTGACATGAAGGAAATTGAAATATTTCAGGAACAGCTGCTATTAGCTGTTGTTGTGGTCTCCACTCCGAAGACTGGTTTGATGCAGCTCTCCATGTTACTCTATTCTGCGCAAGCCTCTTCATCTGCGAATAACTATTGACCTACATCCTGCTGCATCTGTATTTATATCTTCTTCTCCTTCTAAGATTTAATCCCACACACTTCCCTCCAGTACTAAACTGACGATCCCTTGATGTCTCAGAATCTATCCTATCAATCGATCCCTTCTTCTAGGCAGGTTGTGCCACAAACAGATTTTCTCCCCATATTTATTCAGTACCTCCTCGTTAGTTACTTGACCTACCCAACTAACCTTCACCATTCTTCCGTAGCACCACATTTCAGAAGCTTCTGTTCTCTTCTTGCCTAAACTGTTTATCGTCCATGTTTCACTTACATATATACAGGGTGATTCAAAAATGTATGTAAATATTTCAAGGGTGTATTTGTGAGGTAAATATAAGACAAAAATGTTCTATACAATTTTTTCCATACTTGGCTTATTACAGAGTTATGAACAAAACAGGATAATACATTCAATACAACGTAAGGTATTTAATTCCCAGAGTTCACAGTTTAATTACAGTGCATTTGGACTAACAACGCAAACTGATAAATAAACGTGACGTAACAAACTGAAACAATTCCTCGCGAACACTGTATTAATTTAGGTCCTGTTGATTGAACTACAGCAATGCACAATAACTAAGGAAAATTGAAGCATTTTACAGACTGTACTGTACTGTACTGTATTTGCACAAATCTTAATGCAATGCATGTTCAAAATGCTGTCCCTGAACTTGCAGACAGACCCGTGCTCGTCGCATCAATTATCTCTGCACATTACACAGTCCGTTCAACTCTCCACGAATAATTTCACAACCACCTTCAATTCTTTGTTGTAGCACTTCTCTGTTCGGTACTGCAGAAGAATACACCAATGTCTTTAGTCGGCCCCATAAATAAAAGTCTAAAGGGTTCAGGTCAGGTGATCTGGCTGGCCAAGCAATTGGTCCTCCGCGACCTATCCATCGATGTGGATACGCAGAATTGAGGTACGCCCTTACGTTGCGGCTGTAATGGGCGGGAGCACCATCGTGCATAAACCACATGGTGGCTCGTGTTGCAAGAGGGACATCCTGTAACAATCCAGGCAATTCTCCCTCCAAAAATTCGCAGTACGCGTGCCCATTCAGCCTTGGAGGCAGAACATGAGGTCCGAGTAAGTAATTCCCCACAATACCACACCAAATGTTTATGGAGAATTGATGTTGATATCCACGCACAATTCTCGCGCCAGGATTCTCGACAGCCCACTGGTGCATATTATGCGAATTGATTACACCCGCACGAGTAAACATGGCCTCATCTGTGAATAATATCCGCCGAATGAACATTGGATCATTCAAATGACGCTCTTGTAACCACTGGCAGAATTGCTGACGGCGAGGATAGTCTTCAGGTGTCAATTCGTGCACTTTTTGCAGGTGAAATGGATGCAACTGTTGTCTCCGAAGCAGCCGCCATACAGTAGATTGTGGAAGTCGTACAGCTGCACTAATTTGTCTCGTACTGATAGATGGATCTTGGTCTACCAGGTCCAAAACATGTTCCTCGACGTTCACTGCATGCTCAAGTGGTCGACCTGAATGTGGCCCAGGACGAATGCCATACTCCCGCATACGTCTGTCCACAGATACAAACGTCTGATGACTTGGTAACCGTCTTCCTGGAAACAGCTCACTGTACCTTCGTCTTGCTGCAAGTGCATTTCCATCTGCTGCACCATACACAAGGTGCATATCAGCATACTCACTGTTTGAGTACATCATGTGCACGAAACCTTTAGCCTTCCGACGATGAATGAACGACAGGACGTACTTTTCCGTTACCAACAACATCAGCGCCATCTTCCGTACAGTAGGAGTAAACATCACGTGCAAACAAAAACAAACACTATTCATGCAGTTTCGAATCAACTGTTGGGAGATACGTATGTGAATTACGTACCAGAATATGGCATCCTGCTGCTTGCACTGCCGTCGTTTTGATACGGACATGACTTTCGTATTTAACGATAACTCTGGAATTAAACGTTTATGGAAAAACATTTATAGAACATTTTTGTCTTATATTTACCTCACAAATACACCCTTAAAATATTTACATGCATTTTTGAATCACCCTGTATACTTTCAGAAAAGACTTCCTGACACTTAAAACTATGTTCGATGTTGACAAATTTCCCTTCTTCAGAAACGTTTTTCTTGCCTTTGTCAGTCTACGTTTTATCTCCTCTCTACTTCAGCCATCGTCAGTTATTTTGCTGCCCAAATGGCAAATCTCGTGTATTACTTTCAGTGTCTCGTTCCCTCAGCATTACCTAATTTAATTCGAATACATTCCATTATCCTGCTCGCTATGTTAATGAAATGTCCAAAAATATCAAATCACAGCATAAATTGAAACTTCCCTTGTTTCTCGTAATAAATAATACAATAGCGATCTATGTTTAAATAGCCTACATTTCATACTTTCTTAACAAAGTTGAAAATAAGAGCCAAAGTTGGAAAATAACGGTCAAATGTTCTGTGATATGTCTAAACGTAAGAAATAAAACAGAGAAACATTCGATGCGTCCTTGAATAATGCTCGAAATCATGTACTGCAAATGAGGTGCCGATTAAGAATTTGAAGTTCAATGTTTAACTTACAAGGGAACCTCCCCATCGCACACCCCTCAGATTTAGTTATAAGTTGGCACAGTGGATAGGCCTTGAAAAACTGAACACAGATCAATCGAGAAAACAGGAAGAAGTTGTGTGGAACTATGAAAAAAATAAGCAAAATATACAAACTGAGTAGTCCATGTGCAAGATAGGCAACATCAAGGACAATCTCACTTCAGGAGTCCCGTGGTCTCGTGGTTAGCGTGTGCAGCTGCAAAATGAAAGGTCCTTGGTTTATATCTTCCCTC
This sequence comes from Schistocerca piceifrons, assembly GCF_021461385.2. Classification (NCBI taxonomy): domain Eukaryota; kingdom Metazoa; phylum Arthropoda; class Insecta; order Orthoptera; family Acrididae; genus Schistocerca; species Schistocerca piceifrons. The sequence continues at coordinate 388,190,777 of NC_060149.1, read as the reverse complement.
GAGTGAAAATTTTAATTTTTTATTTTCAGACAATTATGTGACGCACATGCCGTCACCAGTGTCGTATAGAATATATCAGACGTGTTTTCCTGTGGAGGAATCGGTTGACTTATGACCTTGCTATCAAATTTTATCGGTTCCCATTGGAGAGGCACGTCCTTTCGTCTACTAATCGCACGGTTTTGCGGTGCGGTCGCAAAACACACACACTAAACTTATTACAGTGAACAGAGACGTCAATGAACAGACAGACAGATCATAACTTTGCAAAAATAAAGAAAGTAAACTTTTCACTCGAGGGAAGACTTGAACCAAGTACCTCTCATTCCGCAGCTGCTCATGCTAACCACGGGACCATGGCGCTCCTGAGCTCACACTATCCTTGATGTTGCCTATCTTGCGCATGGACTACTCAGTTTGTATATTTTGCTTATTTTTTTCATAGTTCCACACAACTTCTTCCTGTTTTCTCGATTGATTTGTGTTCAGTTTTTCAAGGCCTATCCACTGTGCGCAACTTATAACTAAATCTGAGGGGGGTGCGATGGGGAGGTTCCCTTGTTAGAATCATAGAGTTTTGAAGAGTACAAGAGGTTAAATGTCTGGTGGAATTTCACTCTAGCTGCTGCACATGACTTCTATCATTATTCAAAGGTACGTAATTTCCCAAACATTTGACCGATCTTTTTCCAAAATTTTTTTCGTAGATGTATTCCATTTACTTGGATATATTCCATTGAATCTCAGCCTGACACATACTCTTCCTGCAACTAATTTTACGTGGTAGTTTCACTTTAGGTCGCTCCAGACGGACGAGCATAGTTATTTTACAGTGGTTGCTGTTTCCAGCAATTTATCCACAGTTGCACAATCGAACATCAACAGGTCTTTGCATCTATTTAGTCGCAATACTTCACATTTATTTAAGTTGAGACTTAAATGCCAGATCCTGCACTAACCGTCGATTCTCTGCAGTTCTTCCTGCTCTTCGCAATATGCGTTCCTACGCAGCAAACACCCACTGAGACAACAAAACACTAAGCTGTCTTTTCAACATCCAGGTAAATTAACCTGCGCAGGTGCTGCTAATACAGCTGCAAGGTTGCCAAAATATAATTGACCCGGAAAGTGTTTCTGACATTTCGTGATAACATTGTCTAAACAGCAAAAGCAATCGTCAGAAATCGGGAAAGCCGCAACCCACAATGAGAAGTGTGAAAAATGTGCGCTCTTCTGTAAAGAACAGTTTTACGTTCCATTAACTTAGAAATATTAAGGAGACCGCTTGTCATCTACGTATGAAGCAACTTAAGAATGCTTCAGTTTTAGGTAACACATTTTTCATCGCTATTTTGCGTTGTAAGAAGATAATCATTAACTCTGCATATGATTGTGCGACTATTTCTGTTTTAAATTATCTGCATTTACATCTTTACTCCGCTTGCCACCGTACGTTGTTCAACTGAGGATATATGGGGTACTCCCCTGTAATCGCGGATAGCACGAGCGATGACAGGCTGCCCCATGCCCCTCTGTAAAACTTTCAGATTTTCTAATTTTACCGTCGTGATCATTACGTGAGATATTTCCTTACCAAGTAATATGTTTCTTGGCTTATTTTGGACGTGCCCCTTGGAGATTTGTGAGGAATATTTTGTAATGATATACACAAACCTCCCTCGTGAATCAATGTGTCAGTGAGAACCGTATCCAAATTCCTACAGTAGCACCTAACATCAGTCTTCACATACAGACGCGGCAGGGTACTTTAATTATCAAAATCCTTATAACAGTTCGCGAGATTTGACACACCATACATGCAGAAAAACGCAACAGGTGACTTTAATTTATAAAATATATAGAAGATAGAAGATGAAATGACAACAACATTCAAGAATTCGTCGTAAAAAGGCTGTAAGCGTCCTCATTTATGATTAAATTACAGTTCCTTAGGATTCTTTAAATAATTCTGCGTCTAGCATCTGGCTACCCCCAGTGAAATTTTCGTGACCATTGCAGCACTCCGCACAGGAACTTGCAAGTTGTGACTGATTCCAGAGATTGATTGTCGATCGCACTGTCAATCGGCACTGGGAACTTCTGCCTATTTCAGTCTAATGTATTTCAGTGTCGGAATAACGGGACGGAGTGGCACGCTCCGAGCCCGTGGACCTGGAGGCCTACAAATCTCGAGGGTCTCGATTTTCGATTCTTGTCCTGACAAGACCATTTTTAATCAAGTTCCAAAAAGGCCTAAATATGTTCAGTAAATAAGGAGCAGTCTGGAGTGTGAGGTCTCATATGTACGCAAAATATAAACATAGGCACCTACCTAAAAAAAGCTGCATGAAACTTAAAACTGTGGTTGTCAGCTAGACGCAGTTATTCTACATGAAACGTCTTCTGATACCTACGCCATCTGCACAGGTGTACTATAACTACAGTTTGAAAAATACGGGCATAAATGCAGTGAAGAACTTACCAATGATTCATTAATTGTTCATTTTAAGTATTACATTCTAAAAATTACTTCCTCGGACGTTATATATAATTGTTATACAGATTACTTTATGACTATGAGAATCCACCTAAATGAACTAGAATGGAGTCATCTAGATCCAAGCAGTGGTTTTTACCAACTGTAGAAATAAAGATCAACACTACAGTCATCTAGACCTTATACGCCAGAATTATCAGTAAAAAAACCTTTTACAAGGTTTTTTGCCCTGATGAACACACCCAATATCGCATAAACTTTTATCTGGTTACAGTCAGCGCCTTAAAGGCAAGCACTCGCTTGCTGTGTGGAGACTTCGACGCGAAACTAAGAGATTCCAACAACAGAGAAATTAATGTTATGATTTCTGTCGTAAGAAGAACAACATACTTATTAAAGAATAGTGACGAGGGCAGCCAATTTGAACCTTATGTCGTAAAATTAACTTTCAACTTCTAACTTGTTAGCAAAACAAATGACGATAGCAGCCGATGCGTTACTTCCCTTAAACTTTCAACCGAAACTCTCGGGGAATACCCGTCACAACGAGGAAAATCCAAACATTCTTATTGTACATGAGCTCTACAATACATTGAGTTTTGTGATAACTACGTCTCATTTCATTCTTCATAAAGCTCGATTACAAATACTTTGTGACGTGTTGATGTGAGTTTAAACAGTGATTGTAATATCGTGTATCTGAGAAGAGCCCAAAAAGTAAGTATCTACAGTTCCAATTAGGTTATTATTATCTCTAAATTTCTAGTTCACACAATCGGGATCAGTTCTGTAACCCTTTGCAAACATTAGATTTTTTCTTTACACTATTTTTCAGCACATAACACTTTTATAATATCAAAATGCGTTACAAATTGCAGAAACACGATGTTTAATAAACAAATAATGAATTATTAAATGGCGAAATAAAAATAATCTCTTTATCCAACGAGACAATTATCTTTATTGTCAATTGGAATATAAACGTTATATGCGAAGTTAATTAGAAATGACCATGCATTTAAGGTCATGATAGTACGTACCTACTCCCTATTACAAGCCTTCAGGCTTCACGGAGAGAAAAAATTACTGTTGATGGACGTGAAAGCCATGATCTGCAATCGGAATACCCTCGCAAACTTTTTTTTTTTAGTGAAAATAATTCATCCAGTTGTCACTCAGAAAAGAAAGCTAAGAAAAACAAAGAGGGATGAGGCTAAATCCCTTTCTGGATCTTTATCCAAATACCTTTCCGATTATGGAAAAAATATAGATGGCGAAGGAAAGAGTAATCAAATGGTTGAATCTGTCTCCGGCATACAGAGATACTATCCGTGATTTTCGTGAGGATTATGACGTAAGTGACACTGAAAGAAAAGATGATAAAGATAGTAATGATGAGAAAATTACTGAGAATGAACATATTTCCGATACATCTAACTTCGACTCCCCTTCATCCAATGGTACTGCTCAATGGGCAGTATCTGTTCCAGAGTATATCAGAATTGTGATTACTGAAATGGGCGGTGAAGTATACCCAAACACAGAAGGAGCTTCTGAATCCACAGGAAAACCAGGTGAAAACACCAAGGGAGCACATCGTTGCTTAACTTCGTCCTGGTTTTGTCACATTTGAACGAGACTCAAGATATGGGTGCTATACTCACCATCAAAAAAGGCACTGTACAGTTTTTGCTGCCGATATTGTCCTCTGAGGGCGATAGAAAAAAAAATTCTGGCTTCTGTCAATGAAATTGAATAATTGAGTCCAAAGATATCAAAGCATAAGTCATCGCCTGAACAACTATCAAAGTTACAAACATGAAAAATATTCTGCATGGACTTGGAACTAAATAAAACAATTGACAAAGATAATCAGAAGATTGTTAGTGATGAAACCAAGAAACGGAGAAACATTTTACACCGCCTTTTAGATATTACACTATTTTTAGCGCAGCAAAACCGTACTCTTCACGGTAATTGTGAAAACATGCCAATGAAAAAATTATTGCAGATATCAAAATGCTAAACGTAATAGAATAATTTTTGACAACACTCCCGACGGAAGTAGAACTGACTCACTGAGTCAAATAATTCGATACGCCCGTAAAGAAGACGCATTATGGAAGTTCGAGAATCGTTCTTAGATTTTTTGTTGATGTCAGGAAAGAGTGCAGAGGATGTATTCGACAGCAGCTGGATAATGATGGGCTGGGTATTGCGTTGTTCACGACTAAAGGCACTGTACACATCAATGTCAGATGTACATGGAGGAAAGTAATGAAAAATTTTAGAAGAAAGTTCAGAAGCTCTGGTCACTCCCTGTGATAATCATTCATGGAGTATTTCTGGGATTCGCGCATTCCCATGTTTTCCCTCTAGCGTCACCTGTTTTGCAACTGCAAAACAGATTTATTCTTTTCGTCTTCTGTACTATTATTTCTTAGCACAACCTACCCTGCAACAGTCTTACAACCTTCACCGCCCCGCCGGCCGCGGTGGTCTAGCGGTTCTAGGCGCTCAGTCCGGAACCGCGCGACTGCTACGGTCGCAGGTTCGAATCCTGCCTCGGGCATGGGTGTGTGTGATGTCCTTAGGTTAGTTAGGTTTAAGTAGTTCTAAGTTCTAGGGGACTGATGACCATAGATGTTAAGTGCCATAGTGCTCAGAGCCATTTGAACCATTTGAACCTTCACCGCCCTGAACGTATTGTGAACAGCAGCTCCCGTATCACACTATCTTGAGGTATGGCTAGACGCTACTTCCGCTTTTGGAGATGCCTCTCCATTAAGAACGACATATTTAGTTTTGCTCGCAAGCAAGCATTCAAGCCATTTGCTTATCTATTCGGTTATTCCACATTCACTTATTTACGAAACGATATCGAAGGTTCTGGATCTCACGAACGAACATAAAAATATAGGTTTCAGATAACTGATATTATGGAAACCACGTTTGATTACTACAAAGGGGTTGTTCAGTCTCCAGAACAATGATGGTAGGGCGGCCAATCTATGTTCCTAATTATACGACAAATTAACGTCAGTGATATAGGTCTATAGTTCTGCGTCATTCTTGTGATTTTCCTGGTCACGTCTCATGTTCCTCTGATCCGGTGACTTGATCTTTTACTTGTTTACGGCACTAGGTACTTCACGCGCGAAAGTTATGGTTTTTTATTTTATGAAAATCGCGTATGTTTTCTAAATAATGAAGTGCATGTATTAAAATTCGGGTTCATAATATTCTTTCTAAGACATACCATCTACGCTGCCACATGCAGACAACGGGTAACTGAGTACTGCAACACCGCTGCATCTTCATCGGAGTGTTTATTTGTTTTTGCTTTATATGTCCTACGCTAATTGTAACTTGCTTTCAAGTGTAGAGGAAAACACGTAAGTGCCATCTACCGACAGGATGTAACCCATAATATTCACTTACACTGTAGATGTGACATTTTTTCACTTCAGCGAAAGTTGGTGAACATTGCGGTTACAGATGAAGATGTTAAGCTGAAGCAGATATAACATACACAAAACGTCAATGTAGCGCTTAAAAACGGAGTTGCAGCTCCGAAGCGCGTTTGACTAAAACGGAAAAATAAAGTTCTGTGACTGAAGACGGCGTCATACTAACAAAAATATTCGTCACCATTAAGCTATACTAACGTCTGTTAAGGGGACATTGTACATAAAATTCGTTGAAATTTGAGATTTTCTGTTTCCTACTCCATAATGTACGTTGGACGTTCCTAAACGTTTTGGTATGTAATACATTAAAATCAGACAATTGTGAGACATTCAAATAATATTTTGAATGTTGACGTGTGACTGTCAAATTTCGCGGCTACGCATATACTGCAACAGTTGAGCAGTCATATATTGGGACCTACTCAGTTTAGAAGGCTGTGACTTGCTTCGTTTTGTGTCTACTGCTACATCTCCGAAGTTGACATTACGAATAAACAAATCAGTCCTTTGTTTATGATACTAGTTTTCGTTGAAAGTAGTGTAATTATCGGCTATTTTTGCAGTAAGCTAAGTTCTCTTGCTTTTTATGCGTAAATAAAATGACTAAGCGTAAAAGTAACTTCAAGAAACTCAAATTTGCGGTTAACAGATATGCGAGACCTGCATTTTCTTCTGATGTACTATAAAACACGTGTGTTAGCGGTAAAGGAAACCACGATAATGTTTTTGAAGTGACCACGTCCCCTACTGCATCGAAAAGGAAAGTAACTTTAGAAACAGGTGACAGTGGTAAAAGTAACGATATTGCGGACAGCGTCACTATTGATCTGCAAATCCTTACACAAGTTTTTTCTGAAATTGTCTCTTGCTGTCTTTGTGGTGGTGAAGTTAAACTTTATGAGGATATTGGAGCTAGAATAGGTTTATCTAAATTAATTATGAAATGTCAGAAATGCAAAAAAGAAAGGCATTTCATACTTCATCAAAGCGTTCAGCTAATGAGTTGTATTAAACTAATGTGAGACTGTTCTATGGCCTTAGATGCATTGGTAAAGGTGCAAGGGCTGTTAATGTTCTCTGCACTGTGTTGAATTTGCCAAAACCACCTTCTATGTATATGAAGTATGTAACAGCAATTGGGGACTCTGTAAATGCTGTGGATGAAGATTCAATGGTTGCTGCTACATCAGAAGCTGTTGAACAAAATGAGGGTGACACAGACATCAGCATTGCTGTGGCTGGATCCTGGAAAAAGTGTGGGTTTAGTTCTAAAAATGGTTTTACATCTGCAATAAGTATTGACACTGGAAAAGTTTTGGATTTTGAAGTTCTCAGTAAGTACTGCCAAGGTTATACAGCGAACCAGAAGAACAGATTACTTCATAAGCAGCAGTGTATAAAAATTATGATGGCACAAGTAGAGGAATGGAAGTGAAAGGAGCAGTTAACATTTTCCAGTGTTCGCGTAAGGAGAGAGGTGTCAGATATGTGAATTACTTAGGTGATGGAGACAGCAAGGCTTTCATTACAGTACAAAACAGTACACCATGTGATGTTCCTATGCAAAAACTTGAGTGTGTAGGACATGTCAAGAAAAGGATGGGAACATGTCTGTGTAACCTAAAAATCGAGCTGGGTAACACAAAAATCTCTGACGGCAGGACAATAAAATGTGCTGGAAGACTAATGGAGAAAGTAATTGATGAATTACAGGAATATTATGGAAGGGCATTAGAGATAACTGTGATAATTTAGAGGTGATGAAAAGAGCTGTGTGGAGCACTTTCTTTCATCGACTATCAACTGATGAAAAGCTATGTCATGCTTTTTGTCCACCTCCACTAAACACTTGGTGTAAATATAGGCAAGCTGAATTTTCAGGCACCCTTCATGAATGTATACATAAACATTCTCTTCCTCTGGCAGTAATAGAGGCAATCAAGACTATTTACAGAGAATTGGCAAATCCTGAGCTACTAAAGAAGTGCTTGCATAGCAAGACCCAGAATGTGAATGAGTCCTCCAGTATTGTTGTGTGGTGCCATGTGCCTAAAAATGTATTTATTGGCCTTATGACTCTAAAGTTAGCAGTGTCTGAGGCTGTAATAACTTTTAATGGTGGGACCTATGAAAGACTTAAGGTTCTGGAGAAGTTAGGGGTAAGACTTGGACAGAACACAACTAAAGGACTGCGGGAACAGGATGAACTTCATGTATGTGAAGTGGAGTTAGCTGCTCAGCAGACGACAAAAGAAGCAAGAAAGAAAAGGAGAAGGCAAGCACTGGGCTATTGTGACACTGAAGAAGACACAGACTATGGGCCAGGTCAATTCTAGTGCATAAAAGACACAGAAATGTAAGTCTGTATAAGAATTTGTAATAAAAAACTTTTATACCTCAATATCTCTGAACTTAATTTTTTGCAAGAACTGACCCATTTTCTAAAAAAGTGCTGATGGTAGAGACATGAAATTTCCACAGCGTGTCAGTTGTGAGATTCAACACATATGGAACTAGAATATTTAAAATATCCTGAGTTGTTTTGTTTTTATGTTCATTTATTTACAAAATTCTGTCAGAAAGTTGAGTGTTTGAAAAAAAAAGATAGCATGTCCCATAATACAATTTTAGTAATAATTATAGTTCAGTATATCTGGAAAGGTGCATTCCATAATTATGGAAAATTGTAAGTTGGTGTCTTAAAACGTTTCCAAGATAATGGGTCACAAAATTCAATTTATTAACATTGGCGGCATAGGACATACAATGTCCCCTTAACGCAGCGTCAAACATGATGCCTTTAAGGTAAATGAATGGAGCTCTCTCCATTAGCGTCATAATAGCAACACAGCAGTATTGACTCAAGTTGTGCAATTCAATTGCTCTCTCACTTTGCAAATATTCCATCGTTCATTCTTAAAAGAACATGGTATTCATAGTTCAAACTTGCTCGACGTCATATAACACAAGAAATAAGAAAACGAACTGGAAATGGGTGTTAAGCTCCACATAAGCTAAGTTTTAACCCCTCCATATTGTGAAGATCGACTTTTATAACTGGCAGCTCTACATCACCAATGCTAGGCTGCTCCTGTTACGACCGTCAGATGGTCAGAGTCAATAATGCAATCGCCAAATTTAAAATTCATGAACCTTGCATGACAGTCAGAAATGGGACACCAAACCACAGCATCCTCAATATTTGGTTTACTCCAAGACAGATGAATTTCGATCATAAGGTGCGAGAAAAATAAACCATATGCAGTCATTTACTCATTAAATGATTGTTTGTATTCACGATATTAATCACTACTCTCTATTGGTTACTTATTTCTGATAATGAACCTATGAAACTTACGAGTGTCACAGGATTGCCAATTACGAACATTCTCAACACAAGAACTGAGTAATTATGTGGCGTTTGTGAACATGTTTATAACTTTGTAGTTGTCTAAATTGCAGGTAGCTGGATGTCATACAAATACGAACAATAGGAAAAATATATTTTGTGCACTGTCTGGCACTCAAGTCATACTAGTCATGCGATCAGGAGTAGTGTCTTTATCACATTGCATTAGTGGTATTCCATGGATCGCATGGAGAGTGATCTCTGGAATGTATTAAAGTGCTAGTACTAACTATAAAATAAGATAAAACATTAAATTTTATATTTTTGAGAGCATTTCTCGTGAAGAGCAGCTGTTTTTGTTGGTGTTTTAAAATGAACATAAACAGTCTCGACTGCAAGAAACATTTATTTTTGTGGTTACCGGTTTCGGTCAGTTTCTGACCATCTTCAGACCTCACGCCATGACAATAGGTGGTAGTAGTGAATAGAGCTGGCGTTACGAATTCCACGAATGTCAACCACTCAGTTGATTTTCGTGGAGTTCGTAACGCCTGCTCCGCTCACTGCCAGTGCCTTCCATCATTGTATGTGGTCTGAAGATGGTCATAAACTGACCGAAACCAGCAACCATAAAAATAAAGGTTTCTTGCGGTCGAGACTGTTTATGTTCATTTTAGTAAATTAAATTTAATAGATGATGACTAACTGACAACCTCAGCTGCCGACAGGTGTTGTTGATATACCTCGATGTGGACAGCTGAAAATGTGTGCTCCGACCGAGACTCGAACCCGGGATCTCCTGCTTACATGGCAGACGCTCTATCCATCTGAGCCACAGAGGAGCGTCTGCCATGTAAGCAGGAGATCCTGGGATCGAGTCTCGGTCGGAGCACACATTTTCAGCTGTCCACATCGAGGTATATCAACAACACCTGTCGGCAGCTGAGGTTGTCAGTTAGTCATCATTTATTCCTGGGAAAAGCTGCACGGTCATCAACAGTAACTGTTCTTTCGAGAACAAGTTACTGCCTTCGTATATAAATTTAATAGCTCCTGTGAAAATGTTCTTCAATTGAGTAGAAAGATTTACTCAACAGAAAGTTCGTTACTTCACACTTAGACTCCACCACATTATTTACACGACACTTAATGTGCCATGGCAGGTTGTTGAATACATGTGGACTGATGTATCTGAGTTCTTTCTGAACTAATGTTGACTCCTTGGAAGAGTTTGTTTATGGTCTTTGTGTTATATTCACGTATTTCACTATTTCCGAAAGAAGAGAAATATTGGTAATGACAAAGAGCGTTATTGAATGTAAATGTAGCTGTAGTGAAGCAGTTGTCAAAGTTTTTCGATCAAATATGATTCTTATAACGCACTTCAGTATACAGTTGTGTTTCCCTCAAAAAATGAGTCGATTAGTAAAAGTAAATATGTAGCATAAACTCGTTTCTTCTTTTTTAAAGCACCTCTTGCATTAAACACGCGTGCTGCAAATGTACAAGGGAATTTCATGAATAATGCACATTAATTATTTTTACTTACACGTTTATTTTTGTCACTAACTCTTTTCAGTATAGTTTCCCTGCTTCTCTGTGACGGAATCCCAATGTTTTGGAAGCTTTATTATTCCAATCGGGACACCACTTCTGTTTGTATGTCGAATGGCTCGGGTAACAGCGGTGGTGGAAAGCTCTTCCAGAGAAAGAAAACGATGTTCACGCATACGTTTTTTTCAACTTCGGGAAGAAGTCGAAGTCTGGTAGACTCAAGTACGCGCTGTAGGGAGGATGTGGCAACAGTCCCATCCGTATTCACGCAGTTTGTGGGCTACAACGTTGCCGATACGCGGGCGAGCATTGTCGTGGAGAATGAGTGGCCCAGCCTCTAGCAAGTGAGGTGTTTTTTTTTGCATTTTTCTGCGTTGGTCTTGCATGAAGTTACAATAATACACTGCTGTGACAATTGTTCCACAGGAGACTCTCTCCATCATATTTTGGAAGTGGGGAATTTGAAGCTTTCGACTCATTCCACTGTGATTTTTAACTCCAGTTCAAAGTCTCTAATACACGTTTCATCAACAGCGACAATTCGACACGAGAATCCTTGACCTTTATGAACGAATTGTTGTTTGTGCAAGGTTGCAGTGTCCAGTCGTTTCTACTTCTCTATAGCAGTCAAACAGTGTGGGACACATCTTGCAGAAGTTTTTCTCTTTTTCAAATCATTAGTCAGAATACGGAATACAGATGTAGAGGCAAGTACCATGGTTTCAAAGAGTTCCTCGTAAGTCGCAACTGCGATCTTCTTCAAGAACATCTGCCAATTGTCTCACACTTTGTTCATGTGTTGACGTTTTTGGCCTTTCAGATCTTGGATTATTGTCTATGCTCATACGACCACTACGAAAACGATTTACCCAACGTGAAACTGTACTATGGTCCACTGTAAATACATCACAAACTTCACTTAACGCACTGTGGGTTTCTGTCGGGTTTTTGCCGAGTAAAGATTCGATCTTGATGTACGACCTCTGGTCTTCAGCAGTACCGTAACAGTCCCTGAGACTCCTGCAGGGTCCAGTTCTACCCCCCGCCAGTTTTATGTTAGAGTACACAGCAAAAAATTAACCACTTACCTCAAGCTCCCAACTACATCTGACGTAATTTTCATTGTTGTTGCATCAAACAATCCACAGTGATACCAGCTTGCGCATTATTTGTGAAATGTACCTCACAATTGAATAAGGCGCTACATTAGTTCTATATAATGGGTTTCCCGAATGAGATTTTCACTCTGCAGCGGAGTGTGCGCTGATATGAAACTTCCTGGCAGATTAAAACTGTGTGCTGGACCGAGACTCGAACTCGGGACCTTTGCCTTTTGTGGGCAAGCGCTCTACCAACTGAGCTACCCAAGCACGACTCACGCCCTGTCCTCACAGCTTTACTTCTGCCAGTACCTCATCTCCTACCTTCCAAACTTAACAGAAGCTCTCCTGCGAACCTTGCAGAACTAGCACTCCTGAAAGAAAGAATACTGCGGAGACGTGGCTTAGCGCACACTCCGCTGCAGAGTGAAAATCTCACTCTGGAAACCTCCCCCAGACTGTGGCTAAGCCATGTCTCCGCACTCATGGAATTAATGCGAGAAATTAAAACTTGTAGTATATTACACACCATTACACAAAGATGGCAATATCAGTGGTATTATAGGTATGGAAGTTGTGAGTTCTAGGAGACTGCAAAGTGAGTAGAATGCTTTATCATAAAATTTAGTTACAATTTATTAATTTGACAACGTCAAGAAAGACCAAATAATATTTTCTTGTTGTCCACTTGTTCTGGCTACTTGTCTCGTTTATCATTGTACGTAATGAACGAGGAAGAGAAATTGCAGCAGTTAGCGCATAGCAGATCGTAGTTTTGGCCGGCCGTGGTGGCCGAGCGGTTCTATGCGCTACAGTCTGGAACCACGCCACCGCTACGGCCGCAGGTTCGAATCCTGCCTCGGGCATGGATGTGTATGATGTTCTTAGGTTAGTTAGGTTTAATTAGTTCTAAGTTCTAGGGGACTGATGACCTCCGATGTTAAGTCCCATAGTGCTCAGAGCCATTTGAACCATTCGTAGTTTTGATCCGAAGGGATTATAACAGAAGGGATTAAAACTGCGTATCCTCTAATGGACCCACGTGCTCTTGTAAATCAAATACTTTCTAATTGTACGATTAATATCGTTACTGATATCTCGCTTGTATACGCATAGAAGGATCCTTGTGTTCCATAATTAGGAATGCTCCAGTACCAGATTAGATACAATGTTTCATGTCGAAATCAACACCTAATATGGCATCAATACCTCGATAATATTGGGGCAAAGGTATCGAGAGGAATAGGTTGCTTTTTTATGTATTTTAAGCCTTTTTTAAGAAGCATAAGCACTTACTTCGAATACAACGCGAAATATGGAAATCATGATGAGTTTCCATGAATCAAAATGAGTATAAAAACAAATAATAACATAAGCAGAAAAGGTCAAATATTGCAAATACAAATAAAAATATGAGCCTCTACGTAAATAAATGACACATGCAGTACGCTCGTTACAAACAAACCTATTTTCTTAGAGAAAAGTCATATCAACTTTATCCATTCTGTTTGTCATAAGCAGCCTAAAAATTTTGCTTTTATCCTGAACTGCATGAATTTCACATAGATTTGAGTACTTTTCCAGGGTAGTAGGTATACTTCCTGACAAAAAAGTGAAGCACCCAGAAGACATAGCCGCATGCCAGCAGGTACGTAAATGGTTAGAGTTACATTACTCTGTGACAAGTAGAGCGGCCAACAGAGTGCATTAGTGTTCATGTTTAGTGTGTTACCAGGCCTGGTGGTGTATACAGGGTGAATCACCTAAAACTTGCTCCGCAAATATTACGGAAATGGAAACCGCTACTGATCTGTGGTTTCCACAGAACGTGTTGGTAGTCAGGAGCTCGTACTGTCAGCCAATCGACAGATTGTAATACTTAGAAAGCGTATTTTTTTTGCAAACATATCCTTTTTTTAAAAAATGGAATAACTCCTATTGATATTAACAAACTACAGGTAGAGTAAATTAGAAAGTCTGTGTTTGTTGTAGGATTCTAGTGCGAGTCGTTTACGAGATACAGTATTTTGGAAAATTTCCACGTCAACACTTAATAGTGCCATTCAACCTGCGTAGTTGCTAGGTACGATGTTCTTATGTTTGCTTACAGCGTGCTCGAGTGTTCCTTGAGTGCACTACGACTTGTAGTCAGTGTGTTGAAACGTCCCCTTAGAAAAATTGTGAATGACTGTGCTAGTAAACTTCTACGTTATTTGATACAAAGACACAAAGACAGTTGAGTAAAACAGAACGTACTGAGACAGTTCTCTCTTTACTTATTCTGATCATCACTAAACTGACACACAACATTTTTTTAGCGCAACGCAATCTGACTTTCAATAATCCCTGCAAAAGAATGGCCCTGGCTAACAATAACCTATACCTTTCAGGAATCACTTACCTCACAAAAATGTTCGTTACTCGAACTACTACAATAGAGCTAGCGCCAGTACTGTCAGCTAAATAAAAGAAGGCAGTAACTACTGAAGGCACTAACTACTGATAGGCATAGTTAGCAAATGAAAGATTTTGATGGAGAACAAACAATGTATTTACCTTAATAGCGTGCAAAAGTCATAATATATATATTATTGTTTAATTTGATGTCACAAAATTTTATATATATAATTTTGTGACATCAAATTAAACAAATTTCCTTTTTCTGAAGGACACACGTCCAGATCGTCCGCTCAAAACTGGCATCTCTCTCCACAGTCCACCACTGCTGGCGGCTCCCCTCCAACTGCGCAACGCTACGCGCTGTTCACATCCAACCGCCCAACACTACAATAGCGAATATTACAACAATGCCAACCAGCAACAGACTGCACACATCACAATCAGTGATTTTCATACAGAGCGCAACGTGGCGTTACCAACATAAAAACCTAAACAGCCTACTTACAGTGTGAAAGTCCAAACAGGAGGTCGTGAGTGGACGATGGGATTTACCAATGCGGAAAAAGTTGACATGCTCATGGTTTATGGAGAGTGTATGAAGAATGCAGTTCGTTCTTGTACGGTATATCCGGCAAGATATTCCAGAAGATGTCAACCACCTAGGCAATTATTTTTCAATCTCTTCAACCACTTACGTGAAAGTGGTAGCGTAACACCTAGACAACGTGACGGAAGGAAACAAGTGACGACAGAAGAGGGAGAAATCAATGATCTCACTGTTATTGTAGTTGATCCGCACTTTAGCTCCTGCACAATCGCACGACGAAGTGGAATGAGTCAGGCAAGTGTCTTACACATTCTCCATCGACATAGGTTTCATCCATATCACATCAGTCTCCATCAAGAGCTGCATGGAAACAATTATGAGAATCGTGTTAACTACTGTACATCGGCATTAGACAGGATACTCCAGAAGTGACATGTATCATGTTTATTGATGAAGCCACATTCAGCAGTCATGACCCCGCAAACCGCTGAAACATGAAACATGCTTCGCCAAGAGGAACGTCAGCGTCCAGGGAGTATAAACATGTGGTGTGGGATAGTGAGCCGTCATCTATAGGCCCATTTTTCAGAGACAGAACACTTTACATGCATAAGTATCGTCTCCTCCTAACAGACCATCTTCCACGGATGTTAGGAGATGTTACTCCGCAGACTAGGGGGAACCTGCGGTACCAACATGATGGCTGTCCAGCACATAGTGCACGAAGTACGACAACATGTCTTTACGAATTGTTTGCAAATCGTTGGATTGGACGCAAGGGGCCTGTACCTTACCCGCCCTTTACCTAGATGTGACGCCTATAGAATTTTTCTGTGGGGAAATCTGAAAGACGCTGTATACAAGGACATACGAACTACACCCGATGATACGCCACGATGTATTACTGCAACTTGCACGGACATCTGCGCTGAAATGCTAGCACTTGTGGTAGCAGTCGTTCAATACCAGAGTGGAAGCGTGTGTTGCCGCTGTCGATGGTCATTTTGAACACAACCTGAGATGGTGAGTTGCCTCTTTACTGGTCAGAATCCACATAATTAGTATATGCACTTGTGCTGTACTTCGTGTGTCCTACCACAGGTATTGCAAAAGTGTCGGTGCGGGAACTTTTCAAAATACGAAATCTAGCAAACCTCTAGCACTAAAATCCTGCAACAAGCATAACTGACATTCTAATTTACCCTACTTTTAGTTTGTTAATGTCAAAAGGCATTGTTCCATTTCAAAAAGCGTATCTTGGCACAAAAAATACACTTTCTAAGTATTATTACGTCTGTTGATTGGCTAACAATACGAGCCCCTGACTGCCAATCCATTCTACGAAAATCACACATCATAGCACTTTCCATTTACGAAATATCTGCGGTGTAAGTTTTAGGTGATTCACCCTGTACAAGAAGGGTGAACAGTGTCAGACGTCGAGCGATCACTGTGAAAGTACGGAGATGCCGCGGGCCGCATGGTACAGAAGCCAGATTTCTGGAGCATTCAAATGTAACGGTGACGCGATGTTTGACAACATGGGAACATAATCTACATCTACATTTACATCTACATGGATACTTCGCAAATCACACTTAAGTGCCTGGAAGATGTTCAGCGAAGCGCCGTCACAATAATTCTCTATTATCCCAATCTCGAAGAGCGTGTGGAAAAACGTACACCTATATTTTTCCGTGCGAGGTCTGATTACCCTTATTTTATTATGATGATCGTTTCTCCCTATCTAGGTCGGCGTGAACAAAATATTTTTGCATTCGGAGGAGAAAGTTAGTGATTGAAATTTCGTGAGAACATTCCGCCGCAACGAAAAATGTCTTTGTTTTAATGACAGCCACTCCAAATCCTATATCATTTCAGTGACACTCTTTCCCCTATTCCTCGATAATACGAAACGTGCTGCTCTTCTTTGAGCTTTCTCGATGTACTCCGTTAATCCACCGCACAGCAGTACTCCAAAAGAGGACGGACAAGCGTAGTATAGGCAGTCTCTTTAGTAGATCTGATGCATCGTCTAAGTGCCCTACCAACAAAACATAGTCTTTGGCTAGCCTTCCCCACAACATTATCTATGTGTTCTTTCCAATTTAAGTCGTTCGTAATTATAATTCCTAGGTACTTAGTTGAATTCACGGCCTTTAGTTTTGACTGACTTATCGTGTAACCGTAGCTTAACGGATTCTTGTAGCACACATATGGATGACCTCACACATTTCGTTATTTAGGGTCAATTGCCTATTTTCGCACCATACAGATATCTTTTTTAAATCGTTTTGCAATTTGTTTTGATCTTCTCATGACTCTACTAGGCAATAAACGACAGCATCATCTGCAGACAACTTAAGACGGCTGCTCATATTGTCACCTAAATCGTTTATATATATAAGAAACAGCGAAGGGCCTATAACACTACCTCGGGACACGGCGGGAATCAATTCTGTTTTACTCAATGACTTCCCGCCAATTATAACGAACTGTGACCTCTTAGACAGGAAATCACGAATCCATTCGCATAACTGAGACGATATTCCATTACCACGCAATCTGACTACAAACCGCTTGTGAGGTATAGTATCAAAAGCCTTCTGGAAATCTAGAAATACGGAATCAATTTGAAATCCCTTGTAAGTAGTACTCAACACTTCGGTGAGCAAATATCTAGTTGTGTTTCCCAAGAACGATGCTTTCTACATCCGTGTTGACTGTGTGCCAATAGACCGTTCTGTTTGAGGTAATTCATAATGTCCGAACACAATATACGTTCTAAAATCCTGCTGAATATCGACGTTAATGATATGGGATTGTAATTTAATGGATTACTCCTACTGCGTTTCTTGAACACTGGTGCGACCTGCGCAGCTTTCCAGTCTTCGGGTATGCATTTTTCTTCCAGCGAACGGTTGTATATGATTGCCAAGTGTGGAGCTATTGCATCAGCATACTCTGAAAGGAACCTAATTGGTATACAGTCTGGACCGGAAGACTTGCTTTTATTGACTGAAGTTCCTTCAATACCCCGAAGATATCTAATTCTACGTTAGTCATGTTGGTAGCTGCTCTTGATTCGGTTTCTGGGATATTTACTTCGTCTTCTTTGGTGAAGGAATTTCGTAAGACTGTGTTTAGTAGCCGGCCGCTGTGGCCGTGCGGTTCTAGGCGCTTCAGTCTGGAGCCGCGTGACCGCTACGGTCGCAGGTTCGAATCCTGCCTCGGGCATGGACGTGTGTGATGTCCTTAGGTTAGTTAGGTTTAAGTAGTTCTAAGTTATAGGGGACTGATGACCACAGATGTTAAGTCCCATAGTGCTCAGAGCCATTTGAACCATTTTTGTGTTTAGTAACTCCGCTTTGGCAGCACTGTCGTCGATAGTATTTCCATTGCTATTGGGCAGAGAAGGCATTGATTGAGTGTTGCTGCTTGCATACTTTACATACGACCAGAATCTCTTTGGATTGGATTTTCTGCCAGGTTTCGAGACAAAATGTGCGTATGTGTGTGAATTCCTAAGGGTGGTGAGGTCATCGGTCCTTAGACTTACACACCACTTAACTTAAACTAACTTAGGCTAAGGACAACACACACACCCGTGCCCGAGGGAGGACTCCAACCTCCGGCGGGAGCGGACGCGCAATTCGTGACATGGCGCCTCTAACCGCGCGGCCTCGAGACAAAGTTTCGTTGTAGAAGCTATTATAAGCATCTCTCATTGAAGTGCGACCTAAATTTCATGCTTCTGTAAAAGGTCGGCGATCTTAGAGATTTTTCTTTCATTTAAATTTCTCATGCTTTTTTTTTGTTCTGACGCCTCTGTGTACCAAGGGGAATCAACTCCGTCGTCTGCTAATTTATTTGGTATAAATCTGTTAACTGCCGTCGATACTATTTCTTTGAATTAGGGCCACATCTGGTCTACGCTTACATTGTTAATTTGGAAATAGTGGACATTGTCTCTCAGGAAGTCGTGAAGTGAATTTTTATCTGCTCTTTTGAATACGTATATTTGTCGTTTATTGTTGGAGGATTTGGGGGTTACAATGTTCAGTCGCTACGACAGCCCTGTGTTCACTGTTCGTTTTATACTCGCTATTAGCTCAGGATTATTTGGTGCTAAGGGGTCAAGTGTGTTTTCACAGCCATTTACTATTCGAGTGGGTTCATGAACTAACTGCTTGAAATAATTTTTAGAGAATGCGTTCATAATTTCGAACGATATTTCATGCGTACCTCCAGATTTAAACATGTATTTTCACCACCACATAGAAGGTAAAGTGAATTCATGACCAACTATAACTGTATAAGTCGGGTACGTGTCTGAAATTAGACTCAAGTTTTATTTGACCAGTACAGCAATTGTATCATCTGAGTTTGGAGGTCGGTAAAAGGATCCAGTTGTTATTTTATTCCGGTTGCCAAGAATGACCTCTACCTATACTAACTCACAGGAACTATCTACTTCAATTTCGCTACAAGATAAACTATTTCTAACAGCAAAAAACACACCACCGTCAACTGTGTTTAGATTATCCCTTCTGAACACCGTTAGCTGCTTCCCAAAAATTTCGGCTGAACTTATCTCCAGATTTAGCCAGCTTTCAGTGCCTGTATCGATTTGAGCGCTTCGACCTCTGGTACTTCGCCAAGACAGCTACGACGACTTACAACTGTTATACCGATGGTTCCTAGATCTATGTTCTTCCTGTGATCGACTTGCTCCCTTTGAGACTGAAGCCCTTTTTGTGTTTCCCGAGACCCTCCAACCTAAAAACCATCCAGTCCACGCCACACAACCCCTGCTACCCATGTAGCCGGCTTCTGCGTGTAGTGGACTCCTGACCTCTTTAGTGGAAACCGAAAGCCAACCACCCTATGGCTCAAGTCGAGGAATCTGCCGTCTACACGGTCGCAGAACCGTCTGAGCCTCTGATTCAGATCCTCCGCTCGCCTCTGTACCAGAGATCCGCTATCGGTCCCGTCGACTGTGCTGCAAATGGTGAGCTCTGCTTTCATCTCGCTAGCAAGATTGGCAGGCCTTACCACTTCTGGCACGTATGTTTGACGTCACGATTCCGGACGACCATGTTTGACCACAACGTGGGAGGATCGTCGTACTGTGCACCAAACACATCGTACCCCTTCACATCTACGCCTGACATCCCAGAGCAAGTAATGTATTCCCTGAAACACTGCGTGTCATCCCGCACCATTGGTCAGAGACTAGGGAACTGCCGTCTCATGCGTAGGCTGTCGTTACACAACAACACAAACGACTGCATTTATAATAGTGTCGTGACTGGGAAGCATGAGACTGCTGATGAATGGCGTCGCGATGTGTGCAACGATGAATCACGGTTCTGCACTACCTCGGATGACCATCATCGGCCAGACTGCGGGCGACCTGGGCCGAGCTCCCATTCTTCCACTGTTTTGGAGTGACATAGCACTGTGGTGTAGGGAGTCATTGGATATGACTTCGGGACACGGCTGGTAGTGACTGAGGGATCTCTGACAGGACAACGTTATGTCACGGGTATCTTGCGCCCTTATGTCTTACCTCTCATGTGACAATACCGTGATGTCTTTTTCAATAGGACAATGGTCGTCAGCACATAGTTCAAGTCTCTATGAACTGCCTGCGTGATGTTGAGGTAGTCTTATGGCCAGTAAGATTCACAGTTCTTTCTCCGATAGAACATGTGTGGGACCTGCTCAGAATTCAACTCCGTCCCATAGCCAGCGTTCAGGTTATTGAGGATGAGGTACGATAGTTGTGGGCCTGGTTGCCTCTGGACAGGATACAACAACTTTACGACACTCTTCCCAACCGAAACAATGCATACATGCAGGACAAAGGGAGTGCAACGCCATGTTGATAAGTGTGCTCATGCTGCGAAGTTCTTTCTAAATTTGACTTTATATTTTAAACACTGAAATAACATATGGGAACGAAGTTTTTCGCGGTGGCACTTATGTATAAAATATTCTCGGTATTCTTGGCGCGTCAGTTCTAGATAAAATCTCGAGCTTTTGACGATTACCTCCATCGTCATCGTCAGGAGCTGACTGTCTTCACTGCTGCTATGGTAGCCTCTATATAGCCCGAAGACGGCTTCTGATCGCCGACCAATCATAAGCCGCAGTCACAGACACCAAAAAACTATAGAAAAATCACACACACACGTTCACAGGGGAGTAAAAGCCGAAAGGCTACAAACTCCCCCTCACACTTCCCCAAAGAGGGGAAAGTAACAGATGTGAGCAGCAGCAGCAGTGGAGACAGTCAGCTCCTGACGATGACCATGGAGGTAATCGTCGAAAGTTCGAGATTTTATCTAGAACTGACGCGGCAAGAATATCGAGAATATTTTATACATTGAAATAACATCACATACCCTCTCAACCCGCGAAGTTTCATTTCGTCATCTCCTCCGTTTCTGAGTGATTCACTTTTTGGTCATGTTGTGTAAATACTTAAATTTACTGTTATCATTTACTGAAATTTGATATATTCATCACAGACTGCATTGTAGTATATAGTTATTACTACTGGACTTGTGTTTCTCGTATACAACGTAGATGTCCTCTATAGTCTTAATTCTTATTACAGTAATGACAGGTTATTATTTTCCCCACAAACATTTCATACTTCCGAAGCTGATCCACATCTGCATCTACGTGATTACTCTGCTATTCACAATAAAGTGCCTGGCAGAGTATTCAATGAACCACCTTCAAGCTGTCTCTCTACCGTTCCACTCTCGAACGGCGCGCGGGAAAAACGAGCACTTAAATTTTTCTGTGCGAGCCCTGATTTCTCTTATTTTATCGTGATGATCATTTTTTCCTATGTAGGTGGGTGCTAACAGAATGTTTTCGCAATCGGAGGAATAAACTGGTGATTTAAATCTCATGAGAAGATCTCGTCGCAACGAAAAACCACTTTATTTTAATGATTGCCACTCCAATGCACTTATCATGTCTGTGGCACTATCTCCCCTAGTTCGCGATAATGCAAAACGAGCTGTCCTTCTTTGAACTTTTTCGATGTCATCCGTCAGTCCCACCTGATGCGGATCCGACACCGCACAACAATACTCCAGGACAGGGTGAACGATCGTGGTGTAAGCCGTCTCTTTAGTAGACGTTGGTTTGCTCTACCCACAACGTTATCTAGGTGATCGTTCCAATTTAGGTTATTTGTAATTGTTATCTCTAAGTACTGAATTGAATTTACAGCCTTCACATTTGTGTGACTTACCGCGTAATGGAAATTCAGCAGACATCATTTAGTACTCATGTGAATAACTTCACACTTTTCTTTATTCAGGGTCAATTGCCACTTTTAGCATTACACAGATATCTTATCTAAATCATTTTGCAATTCGTTTCGGTCATCTGATGACTTTACAAGGTGGTAAATGACAGCATAATACGCAAACAATCTAAGAAGACTACTCAGATTGTCTCCTATGTCGTTAATATAGATAAGGAACATTGGAGAGCCTTTAACACTTCCATGGGGAATGCGGATATTACTTCTGTTTTACTCGATGACTTTCCGTCTATTACTACGAAAATTTCTGACTGGAAATAACGAATCCAGTCGCACAACTGAGGCGATATTCCATAGTTTGGTTAGAAGACGCTTATGAGGAACGGTATCGAAAGCCCTCTGCAAATCTAAAAATATGGAATAAATTTGACATTTCCTGTCGATGGCACTCATTACTTCATGAGTATAAAGAGCTAGATGTGTTTCACAAGAACGATATTTTCTGGATCCGTGCTGACTATGTGTCAATAAATCGTTTACTTCGAGGTAATTCATTATGTCCGAACACAGTTTATGTTCCAA
Source organism: Schistocerca piceifrons (assembly GCF_021461385.2). NCBI lineage: Eukaryota > Metazoa > Arthropoda > Insecta > Orthoptera > Acrididae > Schistocerca > Schistocerca piceifrons. The sequence continues at coordinate 388,167,987 of NC_060149.1, read as the reverse complement.
AACCCTACTGCAAATCGACGTTAGCGATATGGGCCTGTAATTCAGTGAATTACTCCTATTTCCCTTTTTGGGTATTGGTGTGACTTGAACAATTTCCCAGTCTTTAGGTACAGATCTTTCTATGAGCGAACGGTTGTATATAATTGATAAATATGACTACTGTGAAGGAAGGAAGGAAGGAAGTAGCAGGATTACGGTTTAATGTCCCATCGACGACGAAATGATAAGAGACGCAGCACAAGCGAGGATTGTGGAAAGATTGGAAGGAAAATCGGCCGTGCCCTTTTCAGGAATCATCTCGTCATTTGCCTTAAGCGATTTAAGGAGATCACGGGAAATCTTAATCTGAATAGCCGGGAGAAGGTTTGAGTAACTATCCTTCTCAATATGGGGTCAGTGTCTTACCACTGCGCCACCTTGGTCGGTCTTAGGATACTGTGACATTATCGAAAACACGTTATCGTTATCGGAAGTATCGATACTTATATATTAGCGATTTCGGAACGTCGCTATCTGTGACGTCTCGACATTGCTAATAATAATAATATTAATAACAAAAAGGTATCGATTTTCCGATATCGATAACTACTCATATTAGCGATATCGGGACGTCACTATCTGTTGAGAATACGTTGCACTTGCCAACGGGTGGGCGTTAAAATAGTCGATGAATGATAGACGGTATACATTAGCAGATGAGTAAGAGCTTACTGTTACGTTGGAGAGAGGCCTTCTGTCACCATGTCCAGTGGAGTGCGTGCAGAATAGCCGGGACGCCCAATACCAACGTATTTAATCGCGGCCAGATAACGGGTGTGTTACGCTTGGAACACTTCATCTCCGAGGTCGTGCAGGCACTTGACTTTTAAAATGCCACCGTGTCAATTATGAACGGCGAATATCTCAATTCGGGGAAATACGTCGCCGAAAAGGCAACTGACGCAGATAATCCCCCAGTAATCTGAAGTGGCAGCACAGAAGCGCTCTTGATATTGTGGCCAGAGCAATATTAAGCTGCATGCCAGCTACAGGATGCGACTTATTCTAGCTCCTTGTGTTCTCTACAGATGTTATATATTTGATGGCGTCATTTCCAAGGTTACTGAATTCAAAGCATGACTTCCGATTGCATTTATCGAGTTTAACCTTGGTTGTTTGAAAGGCGGAGAGGTTATCTGGAGATGGTGCGTTCTTGAACATTTTTAATGCCGCCCACATTTATCTAAATGCAGAGCTGCACTGGTCACACTGTAGGGAACTGGTCGAGCTGAAGGTTATGACCGGATGCGTAATTGGTGCCAGCGATGCCAACTAGCAAATCGCAGAAGCTACCTCGTTTTGCGAAGATTTCTGGCCAATTTTGGTGACTTATTTATATGTGATTGCGTTGTGGTGAAAAAAGAAAGGAACATTGTCACTTGACTTTAGTTCACAGTTAGAGGGAGTGGATACAAATACGAAAACGCGAAAAACACAACACATTATCTGCCAAATACGCTGTAGGAAAGCCATTGGCATTCAAAACAACTTCCAGTAGTTTCGGAGTAGATAAATATGAGTCCTGCGTGGCGATGAAGGCAATGACATGCCATTCTTCCTGCAAAACAGTGGTAAGTGTACGTACCGATGACGGAGGTGGACAGCGATCACGTACCCTTCTGTGCAAAGCAGGCCAAAAAGGCTAAATAATACTGAGATCTTCTGACCGCGGTGGCCAGGGCAGACGCGACAGTTCATTCTCGTGCTCATAAAACCTGTGCCAGACTATGCGAGCTGTGTAAAAAGGGGCCTTGTTGTCATGGAACATCGCATCACCATGGATAATCGCAGGTTCGAATCCTGCCTCGGGCATGGATGTGTGTGATGTCCTTAGGTTAGTTAGGTTTAAGTAGTTCTACGTTCTAGGGGACTGGTGAACTCAGCAGTAAAGTCCCATAGTGCTCAGAGCCATTTTGAACCATGAGTAACAAACATCTTATCATGGGACACACCTGATCCCTGTTCAGCCAAAATGGTCACGTAAGCCTTGGCAGTAATGCGACCTTGCAGAATAACCATGGACCCCATGAAGTACCACGATATGGCTGCCCAAATCATCACCAAACCAGCGCCATATTTCACTCTTGTGACGTAAACTCGATCAGAAAATGGAAACTGTGTGAAACAAGACTCATCCTATCAAATGACTTTCTTCCATTGCTCCATAGCCTAGGTTTTATGTCTTCGTCACCATGTTCTCCTGTTACGGGAATCTGCAGCACTGACGAGTGGTTTTGGAATTCCAGTTCGCCCGGAAAATCCCTGCTTTTGGAGCTCTCTTCGTGTCGTTTTTGTGCTGACAGGGTTCGCAAGTGCGACATTGAGCTCTGCAGTGACTTTGACATATGTCGATGTCTTATTTTTGGTCACAATCCCCTTTAAAGACCGTCCGTCTCGATCACTCAACACACACTTTCGTTCGCGTTGCGACTTAGGCGATGATGTTTTTCCGCTCTCCCTGTAAGCGGGACGGAACTTGGATACGGTGTCTCTTGAAACATGAAACACTTCTGGTGCGTTACTCACGGAAGCACCCACCATACGATCACCAATAGTTTGCCCACGTTCGAATTCCTTTATCTCCGACATAATGCACTCGCAACTACATAGAACACTGTTCTGACCACGACTGACACTTGCAACGTATTCAGGACATTGCACGGATGCCTTTCGTGCTTAAATACAACATCCTTACACTCCTGCGCACTTCAGTACGAGAGAACGAGACGATGAGTATGAAGCGACCGCAGCGTCATAGTTCTCACAAGAGATACTCCTCATCGCACCCCCTCTCCCCTCCACCCCCCCCCCCCCATTCAGAGATTTAGCAGTGCCAATGGATAGCTCGTCAAAAACTGAACATACACTACTGGCCATTAAAACTGCTACACTAAGAAGAAATGCAGATGATAAACGGGTATTTAGCGGACAAATATATTATACTAGAACTGACATGTGATTACATTTTCACGCAATTTGGGTGCATAGATCCTGAGAAATCAGTACCCAGAACAACCACCTCTGGCAGTAATAACGGCCTTTATACGCCTGGGCATTGAGTCAAACAGAGCTTGGATGGCTTGTACAGGTACAGCTGCCCACGCAGCTTCAACATGATACCACAGTTCATCAAGAGTAGTGACTGGCGTATTGTGACGAGGCAGTTGCTCGGCCACCACTGACCAGACGTTTTCAATAGGTGAGAGATCTGGAGAATGTGCTGGCCAGGGCAGCAGTCGAACATATTCTGTATCCAGAAAGGCCCGTAAGGGCCTGCAACATGCGGACGTGCATTATCCTGCTGAAATGCAGGGTTTCGCAGGGATCGAATGAAGGGTAGAGCCACGGGTCGTAACACATCTGAAATGTAACGTCCACTGTTCAAAGTGCCGTCAATGCGAACAAGAGGTGACCGAGACGTGTAACCAATGGCACCCCATACCATCACACCGGGTGATACGCCAGTATGGCTATGACGAATACACGCTTCCAATGTGCGTTCACCGCGATGTCACCAAACACGGATGCGACCGTCAAGATGCTGTAAACATAACCTGGATTCATCCGAAAAAAATGACGTTTTGCCATTCGTTCGCCCAGGTTCGTCGTTGAGTACACCATCGCAGGCGCTCCTGTCTGTGATGCAGCGTCAAGGGTAACCGCAGCCATGGTCTCCGAGCTGATAGTCCATGCTGCTGCAAACGTCGTCCAACTGTTCGTGCAGATGGTTGTTGTCTTGCAAACGTCCCCATCTGTTGACTCAGGGATCGAGATGTGGCTGCACGATCCGTTACAGCCATGCGGATAAGATGCCTGTCATCTCGACTGCTAGTGATACGAGGCCGTTGGGATCCAGCACGGCGTTCCGTATTACCCTCCTGAACCCACCGATTCCATATTCTGTTAACAGTCATTGGATCTCGACCAACGCGAGCAGCAATGTCGTGATACGATAAACCGCAATCGCGCTAGGCTACAATCCGACCTTTCTCAAAGTCGGAATCGTGATGGTACGCATTTCTCCTCATTACACGAGGCATCACAACAACGTTTCACCAGGCAACGCCGGTCAACTGCTGTTTGTGTATGAGAAATCGGTTGGAAACTTTCCTCATGTCAGCACGTTGGAGGTGTCGCCACCGGCGCCAACCTTGTGTGAATGCTCTGAAAAGCTAATCATTTGCATATCACAGCATCTTCTTCCTGTCGGTTAAATTTCGCGTCTGTAGCACGTCATCTTCGTGGTGTAGCAATTTTAATGGCCAATAGTGTAGATCAAGCACGAAAACAAGAAGAAGGTGTACCTAACTGCGAAAAAAGAAGCAAAATAGAAACAGTGAACGGTCCAAACTCAAGATGTGCAAATCTAGCAAATATGTGTAGCCATGGCGTTGTGGTTATGTCGGCACGGTGTTGGGCTGGGAAGGGGGAGATCCGCGTTCAAATATCCCGTGTGCCCCATATTATTTTCACTGAAACGTGAACTGTCCGGTCATTGACGTGTCTGTTCGCTGTGTTAAAATTTGTGTCTGCATCGTGGTGTAACATCCGTCTGCCACAGCGACGTGTAACGAAGGGACCTCCAGACGTACGTACCTCCTATCTGTTCTACATAAGTACCACATGTTATGACCCTTGCGTTCCGTTTTGGAAGTTCTGACTCTTGAATTCCTTTGTTGTAACATAGTTCACACCCGTTTATTTGTTCTTTTTATTTCTGTTAGAGATGTATGCGGCATCTCGCCAGTTGTAACTATTCATTGCATTTACTTGCGACGGAAATATATCTTACCACATGACTCATATTCTATAACCATTGTATAGTATGACAATTACCAATACTACAGAAGGAGAATAGACACGTCAATGACCGAACGGATAGTTCATAAATTTGTAAAAAAAAGCATGCTCGAAATTTGAACGAGGATCTTCCAATTTGCGGTCCAACACCGTGACCACACAACCACGACGCCGTCGTTCTTGCAATTCGCTCGCTGTTGCACATCTTGAGTTTGGACCGTTCACTGTTCCTATTTTGGTTCTTTTTATACTGTTCACTACACCTTCTTCTTGTGTTCAGTTTTTGACGGGCTAGCCACTGGGCCATTTTAGCACTAAACCTGAGGGGGGTGCGATTGGGAGTTTCCCTTATCAGACTCGTTATATTCGTGGAACTGCAGTGGGAACGAAGGCAGCCCGTTAGCGTTGATACGACAGCGGCGCCCTGATTTGCGAAGTATACAACCTGTAGTCGCTTCTTTTCTGATCTCTACTTCACACTGAAAGCACGTTTGTTGACATACGTACAAAAGTACACATGGAGCTAAACTGCCTCAATAGGTTCAAATGGCTCTGAGCACTAGGGGACTTAACAGCTGAGGTCATCAGTCCACTAGAACTTAGAACTACTTAAACCTAACTAACCTAAGGACATCACACACATCCATGCCCGAGGCAGGATTTGAACCTGCGACCGTAGCGGTCGCGCGGTTCCAGACTGAAGCGCCTAGGACCGCTCGGCGCCTTAGTAGGGAGTGCCTCTATTTGTAGATACCTAGAACGTACATAGAATGTTCGTAGATACAGAGGAAGGCGATTATACCATAAACAATTAACTCCTAGAAATCACAAGTGTTAAATAATTGCAGAAGGTTGGGAACGACCCGAACGCCGCCACCCAGCTACCAGTTAACGTAGCACAGCGTGCGGCAACATTTGCGCGATTTTTTTAAAAAATGAAAAAAAAGACCAACAGAAATGTGGGCGGAAATGAACGAGTAGCTGTTGTGAGAGGCATTAGACCATTACCCGAATAACATGTGTAGTTTTACCCCAGCGCTTTCAGCAACTAATTCTTTGACATATTGCGACAGGACAAGTACTTCTTGTTTCTAGTAGACCAGGAAGCCTACGAAACAATAAAACTGAGTACATATGGACCATTTCAACAGATATACCATAATATTGAGGATTTTATGGCAAACAAATGCTAGTTTGTCGTTCTTGCTGGAGAGATATCCGAAAGTGACGCCCAGTGTCAAGATAAAATGATAGAACCGCTACTGTTCAAGTACGCAGACAAAGACTTTAGTCCTCTGAAGCTGTTCCCGGACGACACAGTAGCGTCTAGGGAGGTGACATTCTTAGGATATTGTTAACAAATGCAAAGAGACTTGCAGATACAGATCAATTGGTGCAAAGATTGCTAGTTGCCCTTCAGCATAGGTGAATGTAGTTTAATATGGGTTGACAGAGTGAAAGACCTGATAGCGTTTCATTACGTAATCGCCGATCAGGCACTGGAATCAGTAGTATTGTCAAATATCAAGGCGTAACTGTCCGGGATGATTTAAGGTGGAGTAGGTACATATTGTATGTAGACGTCGATGCTCAGATTTATAGGAGAAAGAACTGTTGTTGAAACATGAAAAAAGTAGTTCTCAAAACCCTCGTTCGAATATTTCATGAGTATTATTCGACGATCTGGGACCGTTACCACGTCGGGTTAAAGACAAAGATGGAAAAGATTCTAAGAAGAGCTGCACGATTTGCCACTGGATCGCTTCGTCACGATTATTCGTCACAGAAATCTACCTCTACATCTATAATCCGCAAGAAACCTTAGGATGTGTGGTGGAGGGTACTTTGTGTACCACTGTTACCTCCCCCCTTTCCCCTTTTCATGATCTTTTCGCGAGATGTACGTAGAAGGAACCAATATATTCCTTGATTCTTGTAGGACGATACGCTTTCGGAACTTTAACAGGAAACCACACCGTGGTGCAGAACGCCTGTCTTTCAGTGTCTGCCACTGAAGTTGATCGAGCATTTCCGTGACGGTTTCGAGCTTACTAAATAAACCTGTAACGAAACGCGCTGCCCTTATTTGGATTTCTCTACTGTTCTTATCAGTCCTGTCTTGTACGGATAACCAGACTGACGGACGATATTCGAGTTCCGGTCGGACGATGGTTTTGAAAGCTACCTCCTTTATGAGTGGACTACTTTTCCAGAAAATTCTTCCAATGAATCTCAGTCCGGCTTCTGAATTACCTGCGATAATTCTTTTATCGCCATTCCACTTTAAATTGCTCCGTACACATGTAACTGTTTCCAGTGATTGCTCTGCAGTCGTGTAATGATACAGTAATGGATCTTCTTGCCTGTTTATGCGTAACACGTTACATTTGTTTATGTTGAGGGTTAATTGTCACTCCTGCATGAAGAGTCGATCCTCAGCAGGTGTTCCTGCATTTTGCAACAATGTTCTAGCGTTGCGGCTTCTCTGTATACAACAGCATCAGCCGCGAAAAGCCTCATGGAATTTCCGACGTTATCCACTAGGTTATTTTTACATATTGTGAAAAGTAATGGACCTATAAGCGTCTATTAGGGTACGTCCACCCGAATTTCTTTTGCGTCTGAAGATTTCTCTCCGCTGAGAATGGCATGCTGTGTTCTGTTTGCTAAAAACTCTTCAGTCTGATCACACAGTTAGTCTGACATTACGTACGCACGCACACTGCGAACACAATTAAAGAATGATTTTTTCGAAACGGCATAATTATCTCCCATCGCAACGCAAAGGTTTGAAATTAGGCCCAAAGATGTATACAGTTTTTCACTGTCTTGTTGCAAAAGCGTGGCCCTCTGGGACATCACCCGCGGGGTCAGTGACGCTTCAGACAGCAAGGTGCCGATACGTGCGGAAAAAAGCAAGAACTCAGAAGTTCATGTGAGGTGTAATGTGGGTTAATAATGTCACATTGGCATCAAATGTCTCTACAATTCAGACCAACGCCACTCTGGACGTGCCACACAATGGCAAGGTCGCCACACCCCCTCTTACTCACATTCACTTCTTCTTTTGACGCCTCTGCCATGGACAACCAAAGCTGAAATCATGCGGTTTTCTTCTTAATGGCAGAGAAAAACATTTCAAACACACCGCCGCTCAGTATCGACACGAGAAGGCCTTACTGAATGGCATAAAGGGTGTCAAGGAAACCATACCTTTCCTTGCGGCGTTGATTCCCACACGTTTCGCGGTCGAAAACGACAGTTCTCAGTGTGATGAGCAACAGGACGAGGTTCTTAGAAACCTTTGACGCTACTGACGCCCCCCGGACGATTCAACACTTCTCTAAGAACTTCGTGGACCAGCAACACCCCTGAACGTGATCGCATCCATTTGTAGCGCAGTGCGAGCGCAGTTTTTGCTCTGGTGTACAGGGTGGAACCATTCTGGTTCGTTAGAAGCCATTAGCCGAAATCTGAATGCGATCCGGAAGAGCAAAGGGCGTTTATGTTTTTTGAGCCCTCCCGGTTCACGCCTTTCTGTGCCGTGATCACGAGGGAGTGCGACATTGACACATGCGTGAATAAAATGAAAAAGTGTCCCTCTAAGATCTCCCCCCCTCCCCCCCCCCCTGCCACACCAGTTCGTCAACACCATCGGTGACACATTCCTGCCTATGTTGAGCTCGTTAAAAATGTACCTGTCACCTTTGGTGACGAATTCAAAGCATCCTGTTGGAAGGACTCCCCCTGTAACACATTGCCCGTGAGAGTAGGAATCCGGGTTCGAATCCCGGTCTGTACACTGCATTAACTTTTCGTGTGATATCAATGTTCGCTTATTTTAAGCATGATGGCGTGAAAACCAAATAATATTTTCATCATTTCCTCTGCAAGCATTGTGGTGGAATATCTATTTTATCCCATAATTTAACTGTTTACATTGCTATTTTCGATCCATATATAACCGTAGTCCATTACACTAGGTTTTCTCTTTGTGTAGTGCTTCTGAGAATTATGAAGTATCGCTAAGGTATGTGGCAGTTATTATGCATTCGTCGGTACTCTTCCCATCGATCATATTTTGTTTGAAGTTAGTACTATGAGGTCTAAAATTTTTTAAGCACCGGTCGGTCTCGAAACGGAAACCATAGTGAAAATCAAAAATGTTTCATGTGCAACATTTAGTTACATCTACTAGCCACTGCTTTACATAGTCGTAGCTTCGACTAAGACATTTTTTTGTGGCATGATACCAACTTTCCAATATCACTGAGATAGAAGGCAGCCGCCTGTACTTTCCACTAATTTCCTGGTCTGCTGCTCGTTGTCTGTGCCAAAATGGTGTCCTCGTAGCCAGCTGTTTATGTTTGAAGAGGTGGAAACAAGGGGGAGCCAAGTCCGGGTTGTATGGTGGGTGATCACACACTTCCCATCGAAAACGCTGCAGGAGTGCCTTTGTTGCAACGATATACGTTATGTATGAAATCAGGCGGAATCCTCCGGCATGAAGTAATCGTACAACAGCATTTGGCGAAAGGTTCTATTGCTCTAGGCATCTTTACGTGTTAACCGCGGCTCTGGACTGAGAAATGTGATGCGACGCGATCGACGGGCGTACTAGAATTTGGAAATTTGTGGTAAGATCTTATGGGACCAAACTGCTCAGGTCATCAGTCCCTAAGCTTACACACTGCTTAATCTAACTTAAACTAACTTACCCTAAGGACAACACACACACCCATGCCCGAGGGAGGACTCGAACCTCCGACGGGGGGAGCCGCACGGATCGTGACAAGGCTCCCTTAAACCGCGCGGCTACCCCGCGCAGCTAGAGCGTACTAGAGACACTGCGAAACACATCTGTGCAAAGCTTCATTGGATTTCCACTGTCGTTTTAATTTCGCAACTGAGTAGAATTTGAAAAAACAGCCCTCGTATATTTCGTGTTCTTATTTCTTATTCGTTGATTCATGGTATTCCCTTCCTCATCTTTAGATTGCTGCTCTGAATAATAATGAGGAAAAAAGACGATGGAACTGAAAAAATGGTCGATCGAGATTCCATCTGCTGTCTAATCTGTAGATGATACAAATAGTGATGATGATTAGGAAGCTGATACTTCTAAAGTGTCTTGCACGGCAAGGACGAGGCCCTCGACGACACGGCTACCTATCCATCACCCGACCCACAACAGTCTATATCTACTACCGGCCGTCTAAATTCCTTGGTTTCCGTATCCGTTTACCTTTCCCCACGCATATCCTATACCAGCTTATTAAGCTCCCGCATCTCTTCAAAATACCCAGGATGATTCCGATTACCCTCCTCTACCAGCCCGCGATATCATTCCTATCATCTAGTAAGATTCAAGATCATATGTGTGTCATCAAACCTAAAAGCATTATTTTTTATTCATATAAATGTATGTCTATGTATGCAGTAGCTTTAATAAATGACTGTAGGACGGGAACGTGCTAGCTGCCAAACTTCCCCTTCAGAAAAATTTACATTACAAAGAAAAAAAAATCGGCGATAAGGCAGTCAGTTACCACTCAGCAGTGGCCGAGGGCCGAGGGGAAGTTGACAAAAAGTGGGTGGAAATTTAAGCATCTGATAAATTTTTATAAGCCCGAGAAAATTGTATTACTTTCTATCTCCACAAGATCAAGTATCCATAAAATATGTAAAAAAAAAAATGTTACACAATTATAACTCCTTCGAAACGATCTCCATTGTATCCGACTCTCTGTTCCTAGTTTTCATGCTGATAACTCATACATAATTTCTCGTATTTGCGAATCTGCAGATTAAAGAATTCATAATTTGGAGCGAGCGAGGTAGCGCAGTGGTTAGCACGCTGGACTCGCATTCGGGATGACGACGGTTCAAACGCGTGTCCGGCCATCCTGATTTAGGTTTTCCGCGATTTCCCTAAATCGCTTCAGGCAAATGTTGAGATGGTTCCTTTGGAAAAGCATGGCTGGCTTCCTTCCCCATCCTTCCCTAATCCGATGGGACAAACGAACTTGCTGTTTGGTCCCCTCCCCCAACTCGAAAAACCAGATAACCATAACATGAAGGTAATTCACTCATACAGTTCCCTCATCATAAATAATAGTCTTATTTTCACGAAGTACAGTAAAAAAGACTGCCGTTCTTAGAGTTAAGCAACACCTAAAACCTGTGAAAATTGTGAGATTCTGCTGTAATAAGAGACATGAACTGTAATGGGTGAGGAAATCATATCGTCCGCATCTGCACGTGAGCTCCGATAGCGGATGGGACCGATCGGTATTATATGGATAGATTGCTGGATGGAGAAGTTTTCTTACGACGAAATGGGAGATATGTTCCTGTATCTAATGCCACTGGAGATAAGGCAAAAATAGCGCAATGTCTCTGTGAACAGACAATTCGAAAGAGACATCATTCAGATAATCGTATGTTCGTACCTGTGAAGACATGTCATCGCGAGCCATCAGTAGTACAGAAAAGGGGTTCTGACCCCAATTTTAATATCAAATGGACATCAAACTGATATGCAAATTAAATTAAACTGATCAATTAATCACCCCTCCACACATCGCCCAGCCACCGCCACGACCGGATGACGTCATGTGTCCTCAGTTGACGCATGGGTCCTCACACCCTCTCCCACCCTATCTCTCCCCCATACCTACAATATTGGCGAGAATTTCGAATTTAGACGTGAATTTCGAATTTTGGCTGGAATTTCGAACTTTGGCGGGCATTTATTTGTCCCACGGTTGTGCTGACGTCCAACGTCACCAAACTTGACTACATCGACAGGTCATAACCCAAGTCTCGTTTGTCCACAGAAGGCAGAGAGGAAAGGCAGATTCGTGTGCCATGCAATGTAGAAACTAGAGAGCAAAATCGACTCATGGCTGCAGACCAACTCGTTGCAAATCATGCACCGTTTGTGGTGATAAAGGCATAGCTGTTGTTCTTGCAGAATCGCCAACACATCTTGGTGGCTTGCATGAATATTATTTGCACTTCTACACCTGCTACCTAATGGGCCATCAGCCTTCACTGGCTTATGTGCTCGATTTAAAGTGTGCTGTCGGTAGTAGGGTAGTTGGGCTCCATCACCAATTTTGATATCAACTTGATATGCAAATTAATTAAATTGATCAATGAATCACTTCGACAAACGCTCCACCCACACCCCACCCGCCCCCATCTCCAGATGACGTCATGTGTTTCAACTGGCATGTTATTGTCTGAATAGCATAAGGAGAAGGCAATGGGCTTCACAGTAAGAAGTCATTGGAACGAAATGCTGACATACGGTGCCAAAAGATGCAGTCGGTGAACCACAAACGTAAGAAGCCTACGTAGACTACGTTAAAGACGATATACAACTCAGCGCATTATCTCACTGTCTTCAGTCAGAGTGCCCTTTAGTTCTGTAATTGCATGGTTCAGTATTTGTGCCATATGAATGAGTATCTAATAAGTGTTATTTCATATATGTGTGTTATCTGACCCTACCATATTCATACAGCCTGAGGCGGTTTTGCTTATCCGTAGTCTAAAATTTGAACCTTAGCGACACAATACTGACAAAATTAGCAAAGGAATAGACTTGAAATGACTGTCAAGAGTTCTAAACTAATTTTTTGTTTAGTATGCGCGAAAAATTACATACCTCTTTTAAACTACCCTTTTGCTATTTCAGTAGTTTAGAACCAAAAGAACAATTCCTATTTATAGCACAACCTAGACAATCATTGTAATTTTATGAAATTTTTAGTTGTTGATTCTACAACGATTTTTCATTATACATTTTTGCGACTTGTCTTTACACGTTTTCTCCGGCGTGTACTGTTGGTGATTCAAAGCTACATCTCTCGTTGTTTTAAAAATATAATCTGAATATATTAAAATAGTATCCTAGGGCGTTTGAATACGAAAAGCAACGCCGCCAGATGAATGAAAGTATGCATACATGCGCGGCCCCACAGCGAGAAATACAATTCGTAGCGCCGGCGTAAACGTGTTAATGTGCTATTCCTGTGGGATTTTACCAGTGCAGCATCGGCATTGGTATGGTTTTATTACTGTTTCACTTCTGGAATTAATTTAGGAAGCATATCACTAAAATTTTAAAGAGTCACATCACTACTCGTTATTACGAGGGCGTGGTTTCATTGATGGGTTTCATTATTTCTCAAAATTGCTTATCACAGTGTTTCTCATTGAAATAACGGATTGCGCTTTGCACACTGATTGTACATACTGTCCGTTTCAAAGACAGTTCTTAAAAATTGTACTGAAAGTTCCCAACTTACTTAGCAAGCGTATGGTTAACCAAAATGCGACCATTTGTTAAGACTGCCATGATTTAGGTGAGTGGAGCTGAATTACATGACTCTACCATTACATACTCTCAATCCTCTGTATTCGTAACATTATTGCACTTTATAACATTGAGACAATAAAGAGAATTGTCTTGGTATTTTTTTAGATCTGCTAAATAAAGTTCGATGTGCATCGTCATTGAAATTGTTAGGTACAGTTTTAAGGAAACTTAAAACGATTAGTCTCCCTTGTGACCTGACGTTGTAATAGCAAACATGCCGAGAGGAAAATTAAATGATGGTGATGGTGATGATGAAAAGAGAAATTTCAGAAGGCCTGAAGTAATCGTAACTTTGACAAGACGGTGACCACATGCGAACAAATGAAATTAAAGTAAGATTGTGGCACTACCGTATTACCATGACGACATAATGAAACAACAATCAAAACGTTTTTTAAATCTCGCTCGAATGTCAAAGGGTCGTGCAATCGGTTCTGGGATGCATATGCCCACAAAAGGCAGTGATCTGCTTTCGAAACCGGTGTCGCAAACGGTTTTAACTGGTCGCCTCGTTTCGTTTATTTCACTGGTATTGCATTGCTCCTTCCAACATACAGGGTGAACCAGAACTCGACCGACAAAGTTTCAGATGTTGTTGAGGTATACCTTCTGAGGACTTCTGCATGAGGGATCCACGATCTCCGGCAGCTCGTGACAGGGTAAATGTAATTATAATTTATTCGGTTTGTTACTGCAATCACCATTCTTCCAGTGAAAATACCTTCACAACAAGGAAGAAGCTTGCAATATGCAAAAAGCAAAACGGACACCGCACAACACAGGGTAGTGCTGTGATGTGGCTGCCGTGACTGCGGGAATAGCTCAGCCTAGCGTCGTTGTGCCGCTCTTCCATCGTATCCAGTGAAGCCATACACGAGATGCATATCGGCCAACTCCTCATCAGCAAACATACATTACAGCCATGTATCGTTGTTAACGTACAACTAACACTGCAGGAAAAACAAAACCAAGACAGAACCGAGCAGTACTGAATGCAAGCCTGAAGGTGAAGAGTAAAATGGGTACTACTCTTGTCAACAACATGTAGCGTTAGCGAATGGAAACGAGAGACACTGTGCATGACGTCAAAATTTGCACTGTTGTGGATCATTTTCAGTGCAATACACACACAAAACTAACTGGGACAAGAAACCAAACGAAATGCAGTAATTCCGTAACGAGCCGTCGGACACCGTTGGTCCCTTATACCAAACTATTCACAAGGGAACCTCCCCATCGCACCCCCCTCAGAATTAGTTATAAGTTGGTACAGTGGATAGGCCTTAAAAAACTGAACACAGGTAAATCAAGAAAAAAGGAAGAAGTTGTGTGGAACTATGAAAAAATAAACAAAATATACAAACTGAGTAGTCCATGTGTAAGATAGGCAACATCCAGGTTAACCCTTAACCCATGAGCACCGTGGTCCCGTGGTTAGCGTGTGCAGCTGCGGAACAATAAGTCCTTGGTTTAAGCCTTCCCTCGGGCGAAAATTTTAATTTTTTATTTTCAGACAATTATCAAAGTTCAGGCACTCACATATAATCAACTTCGCTCTCCAAAATTCCAGGACATGTTCAGATTTATGCAGGATTTGACGGTCTACACACAGAAAAATTTGAAAACATTAAAAACATATGTTTTGACAGAGCACAGACAAAACTGTGCGACTGTGAAACTGTTGCTCTTATGTTTTCACACTTTTTTGGGAGTGATTATCACATCCACAAGAAAACCTAAATTGGGCAAGGTAGAAGAATCTTTTTACCCATTCACCAAGTGTACAAGTTAGGTGGGTCGACAACATATTCCTGTCATGTGACGCACATGCCGTCACCAGTGTCGTATAGAATATATCAGACGTGTTTTCCTGTGGAGGAATCGGTTGACCTATGACCTTGCAATCAAATGTTTTCGGTTTCCATTGGACAGGCACGTCCTTTCGGCTACTAATCGCACGGTTTTGCGGTGCGGCCACAAAACACAGACACTAAACTTATTACACTGAACAAAGACGTCAATGAACGAACGGACAGATTATAACTTTGCAAAAATAAAGAAAGTAAAATTTTCACTCTAGGGAAGATTTAAACCAAGAACCTCTCGTTCCGCTGGAGCTCACGCTAACCACAGGACCACGGAGCTCCTGAACTCCGGCTCTTCTAGATGTTGCCTATCTTGCACATGGACTACTTAGTTTGTATATTTTGCTTAGTTTTTTCATAGTTCCACACAACTTCTTCCTGTTTTCTCGATCGATCTGTGTTCAGTTTTTCAAGGCCTATCCATTGTGCCAACTTACAACTAAATCTGAGGGGGGTGCGATGGGGAGGTTCCCTTGTCAGATGGTATCCATAAACAACTTTTGAAAGTTTGTCGATGGAGTTGTGGCTCACCTTGTATCTTTATGACAGGTGAGGCAATTTGTTTCGTGAATTTTGGTGTCTCGTGCAGTCACCTGCTTAATCTGTTACAAAGTATTTCTGAGCTTCTATATGTATCGCTCATCACTGAACATTTTCAGTAAGTAGAATGTGCAGACGGTCCGAGAACTACTGGCTTGCAGGAGATAACGTGTGAACACCATTATTATTCTCACGAAGAAAGTGTTTATAAAGTTGGTTAGGCACTGCTTTCGTCCAGCGCGTGTATATTTACTGCATTGTTTGTTCGCTCTGAAAGGTTGAAATGGAAGAAAAAGAGAATAGGGAATTTGGGTTGACACATAGGCTTGTCACTCGGGAAACCGACAATGCGGTAGCTAATATGAACGTCCTTGTGCCTTGCATATTGCTACCAAACACGCACAGGTAATTCTGAAGGCTGGATCTGAACAGACCAGATCCTGAGTATTTCTCAGCGCCTGTAGGGAATTCACACAGGACTGAGGCGGTAGCAACAGTCGACGAAAGCAGAACTGAAAAACCGTCTGGCATCTGCCGGCACGTCGCGGAAATCCGCCATGTGTGACCAAGCCTCTGTTGCGCTTGCGTATATCCCACTCAACAATAGACAGTAAGTATATCACGTCGTAACGATAAAATAATAAAAAAGACAAATAAATTGCGCTATAGTGACTAACAGCTAATGTAGGGACTAGGGATTTACTAATTACAGCTGAAAAATTGTAAGTTTCTGTTTGCAAGTAATCTAGTTATTTTCTGAAAGATAATTAGCCAAAAATTATGACCTTCACCGAAGTTCCTTAGAAGTTGGTTATTCAATCCTAAATAGCACAGCATCTAATATCATTTCGGAACAAAAATACTATAAATATTCGAATGATACAACACGAACAACTAAAATTGTTGCTTATACCGTTCAGTCAATGTCCATGCCGTAAAGTGTGAGTCTTCAGCCTACCGGTCTTAATTAAGGTTCATTAATTCAACTTGTACGATACCAATTCCCTTGCAAAATTACATTGACAACACACTGTAAATGCATGAAAAAGTTTAAAGACTGAGAGACAAATTATATTAACTAAATCTAAAGGTTCCACAACGGCTTCACCTACGAAACGTAATCAATCATGCCCATCGAAATGCTTTAAAGAGCACCATTGATTTGTTCCTGACACAATCAGAGTCTGCCTCTGCATCATGACGATGCAGTCTAAACTCGACATGAAGTATACTGTGTCGAATACTGACAACCGAGGTTGGCCTCTGAACGACACGGGAACCTTGACACAACTTAAACAGCTGTCAAAATTTATAAGCATATGGCTGTGGATCCTGAGTAAACAAGCGCTTGGCCGCTACTCTAATCACAGAGAGCAACTGCAAAAACGAATCTAATTTCAGCCCTTTGTTAGTCACCAGATTAGGAATTGCAGTTTGCAGCGACCTTTGAGCGGGAGGGAGGGGGACGGGGGGAGGGGGACGATACGAATTATGTTGCTATTTAATTCACGACGTTAGCCCACAATCTACATGTATATCTCTGATCGCTGTACTAAGTAAACTGAGGAGGTGAAAATGTATTCCAGCGCAGGCATTGTAAGCAGCTGTATGGAAGTGGAGTTCGCCATTCTCAGACCTCAGTCACAGAGAAGACTATCGTACAACTACATGTGGCGTTTGAAACCTTCTGGCAGATTAAAATGGTGTGTCGGACCGAGACTCGAATCCGGAACCTGTGCCCGTCACCGGGAAGTACCCTGTCAACATTTTACTATCATTATTTTTGTTATTATTACTATTATTTATCAGCTGTTCTACTCGAGCACGATTCAGGATCCGTCTTCACAGATTTACTTCCGGCAGTCCTCGTCTCCTACCTTCCAAGCTTCACAATTCTAGAAATCTGCGGGACTAGCACTCGTGGAAGAAAGGATACCGTGGACACATGACTTAGGCATAGACTGCGCAATTGTTTCGTAGTAAACTGAAATAGTATGCCTGATCGGGTCTAGAACCCGGGACCTTTAAATTTTGCGGGCAAGTACTCTACCAAGAGGGTAAATACTCTACCAACTGAGCTACCTGATCACGACACACGACTTGTCTTCACAGCTTTAATCTGCTAGGAAGTTTTCTATCAACGCACGTTACTCTACAGAATGAAAATACATGCTGGAAACAATTCCGTAGGCTGTGGCTAAACCAAGTCTCCACAGTATCCTTTCTTCTAGCAGTGCTAGTCTTGCAAGTATCGCGGTAGATCTTCTGTCAAGATAGGAACGTAGATGAGGTACCGGCTGAGTGACGGAAGTAAAACTGTGAAGAAGGGTCGGGAATCGTGCTCGGAGAGCGCTCACCCACGAGAGGTAAAGGTTCGGTTTCGAGTCCCGGTCTGCTACACATTTTTTATTTGTCAGGAATTTTGATATCAGCGCACACTCCTCTGCAGAGTGAAAATTCATTCTGGAAACATGCCACGGTTATCGTTACTTCTTCTATAGCGTTTATGGTAATTAGCAGCAAAAACTGGCACCATTGAAAGTATATGATAATAAAAGAAAAAAAGTTCTAGTAAAGATGGATAATCATATTATCCGTTTTCGAGATGGATGTGAATACGTGGGTACGAGTAGCCACTTACTTCAGGATGATATACTGTCCTTGTTAGTACAATTGAATTTGCAATATAAACTTTTCGATTAAGTCCCCATCCAACAGGGCTAGAAATTCACCCATGCCCCATGTTTGGGTAATGTGGCGGATGTGTAATGGGCACCGGTGCATTTTGCTGCTGATGTAAAATGACATCTAACGGGCCAATGTGGTCCAAGATGATTAAGTTGAACAAGGTCTGCCGGCCGAAGTGGCCGAGCGGTTCTAGGCGCTACAGTCTGGAACCACGCGACCGCTACGGCCGCAGGTTCGAATCCTGCCTCGGGCGTGGATGTGTGTATGTCCTTAGTTTAGTTAGGTTTAAGTAGTTCTAAGTTCTAGGGGACTGATGACCTCAGAAGTTAAGCCCCATAGTGCTCAGAGCCATTTGAACCATTTTTTTTTGAGCAAGGTCTCTAATTCGCCCTCCAAGATCAGCTGACCACAGTCTTCCGGATTTTTCTGCCGGGGATCATCTCAGAAGTGAAGTGTACAGGACACCCGTTGATAAAACTGACGAATTGGAGCAGCGAATTATAGAACTTTGTTATCATTTAAGAGATGATCTGGGGGTGTTTGAAGGGATTCGTAATTTACTGTAGAGACGAGTTCAGTAATTTGGTAATTTGGAGGACGGTACTTGAAATACCTCCTTTAACTGGTTCGAGTGTACAGATAAACTTAACATGTAACGTGCCCAAGTAGCAATTTATTGCTCGTTGAGGTATGCCTTGGGTGAAATTTCAGTCCAGTTATATGAGGATTTAATCAAAATTTTCCATTAAATATACATTTTTACTAACAAGTGCAATGCTTCCTCTTGAAGTCGGAACGGCTCGTAACGACGCATCGGCTCGTTTACTAGGACTATTTTGCTTCTATTATAGTATAATTTCACTTTTTTCATAATCCAAACCCAGACCAACTCAAGACAGAGATTTGGGAACCAGGTTTTAAATTGTAGGACATTTCCAGGGGCAGATGTGGACTCTGATCACAATCTATTGGTTATCAACTGTAGATTAAAACTGAAGAAATTGCAAAAAGGTGGGAATTTAAGGAGATGGGACCTGGATAAACTGACTAAACCAGCGGTTGTACAGAGTTTCAGGGACAGTATAAGGGAACAATCGACAGGAATGGGGGAAAGAAATACAGTAGAAGAAGAATGGGTAGCTCTGAGGGATGAAGTAGTGAAGGCAGCAGAGGATCAAGTAGGTAAAAAGACGAGGGCTAGTAGAAATCCTTGGGTAACAGAAGAAATATTGAATTTAATTGATGAAAGGAGAAAATATAAAAATGCAGTAAATGAAGCTGGCAAAAAGGAATACAAACGTCTCAAAAATGAGATCGACAGGAAGTGCAAAATGGCTAAGCAGGCATGGCTAGAGGACAAATGTAAGGATGTAGACACTTATCTCACTAGGGGTAAGATAGATACAGCCTACAGGAAAATTAAAGAGACCTTTGGAGAAAAGAGAGCCACTTGTATGAATATCAAGAGCTCAGATGGAAACCCAGTTCTAAGCAAAGAGGGGAAAGCAGAAAGGTGGAAGGAGTATATAGAGGGTCTATACAAGGGCGATGTACTTGAGGACAATATTATGGAAATGGAAGAGGACGTAGATGAAGATGAAATGGGAGATACGATACTGCGTGAAGAGTTTGACAGAGCACTGAAAGACCTGAGTCGAAACAAGGCCCCGGGAGTAGACAACATTCCATTAGAACTACTGACAGCCTTGGGAGAGCCAGTCCTGACAAAACTCTACCATCTGGTCAGCAAGATGTACGAGACAGGTGAAATGCCCTCAGACTTCAAGAAGAATATAATAACTCCAATCCCAAAGAAAGCAGGTGTTGACAGATGTGAAAATTACCGAACTATCAGTTTAATAAGTCACGGTTGCAAAATACTAACGCGAATTATTTGCAGACGAATGGAAAAACTGGTAGAAGCCGACCTCGGGGAAGATCAGTTTGGATTCCGTAGAAATGTTGGAACACGTGAGGCAATACTGACCCTACGACTCTCTTTCAAATTCTAAAGGTGGCAGGGGTAAAATATAGAGATCGAAAGGCTATTTACAATTTGTACAGAAACCAGATGGCAGTTATAAGAGTCGAGGGACATGAAAGGGAAGCAGTGGTTGGGAAGGGAGTGAGACAGGATTGTAGCCTCTCCCCGATGTTATTCAATCTGTATATTGAGCAAGCAGTAAAGGAAACAAAAGAAAAATTCGGAGTAGGTATTAAAATCCAGGGAGAAGAAATAAAAACTTTGAGGTTCGCTGATGAGATTGTAATTCTGTCATGGACAGCAAAGGACTTGGAAGAGCAGTTGAACGGAATGGACAGTGTCTTGCAAGGAGGATATAAGATGAACATCAACAAAAGCAAAACCAGGCTAATGGAATGTAGTCGAAATAAGTCGGGTGATGCTGAGGGAATTAGATTAGGAAATGAGACACTTAAAGTAGTAAAGGAATTTTGCTATTTGGGGAGCAAAATAACTGATGATGGTCGAAGTAGAGAGGATATAAAATGTAGACTGGCAATGGCAAGGAAAGCGTTTCTGAAGAAGAGAAACTTGTTAACATCGAGAATAGATTTAAGTGTCAGGAAGTCGTTTCTGAAAGTATTTGTATGGAGTGTAGCCATGTATGGAAGTGAAACATGGACAATAAATAGTTTGGACAAGAAGGGAATAGAAGCTTTCGAAATGTGGTGCTACAGAAGAATGTTGAAGATTAGGATGGGTAGATCACGTAACTAATGAGGAGGTATTGAATAGGGTTGGGGAGAAGAGAAGTTTTTTGGCACAACTTGACTAGAAGAAGGGATCGGTTGGTAGGACATGTCCTGAGGCATCACAAATTTAGCATTGGAGGGCAGCGTGTAGGGTAAAAATCGTAGAGGGAGACCAAGAGATGAATACATTAAGCAGATTCAGAAGGATGTAGGCTGCAGTAGATACTGGGAGATGAAGGAGCTTGCACAGGATAGATTAGCATGGAGAGCTGCATCAAAACAGTCTCAGGACTGAAGACCACAACAACAACAACAAAAAGCTGAAATCAGTGCCGAACTGGAATTCAAATCCGGATGTCCCGCTTTACGCGAGCGGTCGCCCTAACTGCTTCGGCTATCCTAGCACGCCTTCCGTTCAACCCAAATTATCAACTTGTCGCACACTGCACATGTAGCGTCCACTGTCCATTAACCTCATTGCTCAATTTCTGTACCTTACAGTAGTACAAATTGTACCTTCCTAGGTTTTTGATTATTAACGACAGGTTTTTGTGTGCAAATACGAGGGTTATTCGGAAAGTAAGAAACGATCGGTCGAGAAATGGAAACCACAGTGAAAATCCGATGAAGTTTTGCACAGGTGTGTTGGTAGTGTCTCTAGTGTGACCGTCGATCGCGTTACGTCGTTCTTTGTAGTTCTGAACGCACAGGGAGCACATAAAGATACCTAGAACAATAATGTCTCCCGCCAAGTACGAGGGCCTGGTGAGAAATTTCGCCTGAAGCTATGCAGCCAACATTCCGTAACTGTCGTGCGTTTTCTTCTTCAAGACAATTCTCAGCCGCATTCTGCATCGTTTTCAATTGGATATCTTTGATTACCCACAGTACAGCCCGTAATTGTCTCCCTCTAAGTTTCATCTCTGCTGACATATACTGCTGGCTATGAAAACAACATTTTGGCACAGACAACGAGCTGTGGGCAAGCGTAGAGAATTGGCGGAAAGCACTGGCGGCTGCCTTCTGTAACGAGGGTATTGGACAGTTGGTACAACGGTACGACAAACGTCTAAGTCGGATCGGTGACTATGGAGATACGTAGCTGGAAGCTGTAGCTAACTGTTGCAAATAAAACAGTTTTGATTTTCACTGTGGTTTCCATTTCGCGACATATCTTTCCTTACTTTCCAAATAGTCCTCGTATATTTGGCAAACGCGACAAGTGCAGAAAAGTTTATCAGCACATTAAGGAAAATACTTATCATTTGTTCGATAACGTATACCAGAATTAAATGTCCTCGAATTCACTGTTTGTAAAATTACTCGATGATTGAATGTCACTAATATACGGAAACACTGTCACATTCATACAGTTTTATTTTTCAACAAACCAAAATCATCCTCATATCACAAATCAATGTGGCTAACATGTTAACAACCTGAAAATAGCAAGAAGCAGCAGACGCACATCTAGTTCTGACGAGAGCTGAGCAGTAACTGCAACACCTGACTGAATCAGCTCTATTTAAAGATAGCGCTGTCTACGTGATCAGTCATCAGTTATGACTCAAACGTAATTGTGATTTACATTATTTTTGGTTCAAGGTCCAAATGTAAATTAATTCAGGACAGTTTTAAAGGAGGTTTAGAAATGCCCTTTTTTATATAAAAAATAATAAGGCAATATGTGTGGCATTAAGAAAAATTACTTTTCCCCTAAAATACAAAATTGTACAAGTAATTTATTGATACATGTTTTGACATTCATTTTGTGCGTAATGATTGTTTCTGGCATTAAAATCTTCCTGTAATGTATGCACATGAGGAAATTAATGACATAATGTGAGTACATTAATTTATTTTAATTAAAATATAGAATTTTACATGCATTAGATTTCCTGAAGTGAGATAGCATGAGGCTCAGCGTAGTCTACTCTAGACAAGTCATTCGAATATGTGATATTATCATAACAACGGAATACGACCTACGCAAAGTACCAAATTTAAGATGTTATGGATCAAGTAAAACGAATCAATCTATTACAGAGCCAATTATGTAACAATTAACTATATGTCCTCCTGTCTTCCTATAAATGTTAGTATTATTTGATGGGTACGCAAAACTGAGCATGTGCATGTATATTAGACTCAGATATAGAGATTCCACACTAGTACGTTTTTAGTGTGTCTAGAATAAAAACAAATCATAAATTATGAGTTAAATTAAGTTATGTCAGAATATATTTCTGCAGTCGAAACATAAGTGAAAAACAACGTAAATTAGGTTATGACACAAATACAGTCCAGTCCGCATGAGCCGGCCAATAATCGAACTTTTACAAGCGATGTGACTACTAAGCATGAAAGACAGCGATTAATTTTAATTATGTAACAAGCTCTTAGCGGCCAAGTTCGGACTGGATCACATCTTTTTCATTGCATGCACGACTATTGTGTTAATACGTTATTCGTTAATTTATCCAGAATGCATAAAGTAGTTTCAAGTCACGCCGTGCTGACCTACAGTCCCTGGAGCAGAATGCGGCGACCTCATAACGGGACAGCAGTTAGCGGGCACAGATCTCATATCTCCGCTAACGACGCAGGTAGGTCCGTACTTCATACATATCGCACCGCTTCCAGGGTGCATCGCTAAGAATTTACTACTGCAATAAAAAGGTAGGAGCCACAACTGCTAACCTCCACTTAGCGCCTAGTAACTGTCAATTTAAGATGCTACGAAAAGTATCACCGTTTCTAAATTGGCCCGAAATACATCTTAGGCGAAGGTGAACTTATATAAATGACATATTATTTATATATCTTCACGTCTTCTGTATTCAGCCTTAATCTTTTCTTTTGAGTAATATACGTTTTATAATAGTTGTCCAAAATCTTCGAATATATTCAAAGATGTCCTCTTTTAAATAGCATTTTGTGATGCTTCATGTTCTGAATATCAAAGAATGTTCTGACAAAGCGGAAATTTCTGAAAATTTTATAAAAAGTAGAAAAATTACTGCAGCAAAACTAAGAAATGTTACAGAATGTAGTTGTTAGTGACTCATTTTCCTTCTATTCCACAAGATGAAAATATTGGTAAACATAATAGTGAGCAGAATAAAAATTAAAGTCAGTCTGGTTTTAGTTCGAGAAGACGAATAATACGAGTAGAAAAGAATTAGAGATTTGAAAATTGTCCTGTGAAGAAGGAGAAGTAGTCAAGGGTCACTTTCCTACGTTTGTTAAAACTTTTGACGTGATAAACTGAAACGGCTGTTTCAGTTGATGACGAGGATAGGGATTGACTGCGAGAATAAAAGGCTCATTTGAAAATTTCATCATCTTCAGGCCACACAAATAACCGTAAATGGGTTTGAAAGAGCTGCAAAAATCAAACAAGGTGTTAGACATGACTGTTCCCTTTCATCATAATTAATATGATTATTGTGGACACCTGGAACAGAAAACAAAGGTAGTTAGGACGAACGTACAGCCGGTCCGCTGCAAAAGGTTCATCGGGCACGAATGAGCACCTAACAGAGGCCTGGAAGTAACAGCAGCTTCTTTCAAATCATATAAGTTAAACAGAAATGCAAAGAAAACACCTACCGCAAATATAAAACTAGGTAAGTGAAAAATAGATGAAGTGAAACAGCCTGGGAAGCATAGTTTCTGAAGATAACAGATACAATTCAGATTTTATCTAAGACTGGTAAGTACAGCGTCCAGAAAAAAAGAAGCTTCTTAAGCAGCGACCACGTGAAAATCAAGATAAGAGAGAGTGTACTCGTGCGCCGGAAGTGAAAGCAGAAAAATGGAAGACAAAGACAAAGACCATCTGGGAGCAACAAGAATGCGGATATGGAGGAAAGTAACCAAAACGAGCTGGACACAAAAGGCTTCCAATGAAGGAGATGTTAAACAAGTAGTTGAAATAAGACAACCTCTTAAAGAAATGAAGAAAAAAATGAGACACACGACACCAACCTTACAAACATCTTTGAATGAAAAGTATAGGAGAAAAGTCCAAAAGGGAGACCAATGAAATATTGCTTCGAGATCTCAAGAGAATGATGCGATCCGCGAAATAAAGTACGAGTCAGAAGGCAGAAGATGAGTTTTGGAGCTTGGTCTTTGGACCATGACATGACATTCTGCATACAACTTTTGGCTCTAAAACTTCATATTGAACGTTAAAGTCTACACATAATCATACTAAGTCTGCTAGAAATGGCCTTAGAAAATCTGCACTGATTCATTTATTTGCTTTCCATTTAAAGGACATGAAATTATTATAAATATGGTAGAATCATTAATATTATACACACAGATTAATTGAATGCAAAAACAATTACAGAGAAAATTCAATAAAATAAAGGAGAAAGCAATAACAATATAATGGCACGGATTAATACGTACAACAAGAGTTTATAAATAGAGAGAAGAAGATAAAAAGCAAATAAACAGAAAGGTAATTCGTTTCATATTAATATGTACAAAACGTGGAGGGCTTATAAACTTACACAATAAACATAATAACGTAACGGAGAAAGCCTGAAAATTAAATACAATAACAATATAAGAATGTGTAACCCATGAACTGGAAAGAAAACAGTATACATTGAATACATGGAGCCAGTGGATCAGTTTACATACTTCGGGCAGTTGAAGACAATGAATGGGTACAAACTCGATTGGGCAAGTATGAGAAGGGAAATGGGCCATGCTCTTTTTAAAGGAACCATTCCGACATATGCCATGGAAAATGTAATCTGGGTGGTTCGAAAGGAACTTGAAGCACCACCCTCCCGGATGCGAGTCCGAAGTCTCTCCACTGTTCCACCTCACTCGGTGATAACAGTAATAATGTTGATGATGATGCCGATTGTAATGTACAAAAAACGGAAGAAATCTATGGCGACGCGAAGTTTTCGATGTCAGCTTCCCTTTTTTACTATATAATAAGCGTCGTAGTATCTTGATTAAGAATTCCATTCTAGTATAAAATATCCGGTTATAAATAATCTTCCGTTTAACAAGTTTCTTGTAGTGGTCATTTTCGCAGCAGCTGTATACAAATTGCAGTTGTTTCAAAGAAAATGCCTTTTTTGCATGCTGCACATCGAAATTTTTATTTTCATTTATGCGCCCAGACGCGTTTCGCCTTTTTTACAAGGCATCTTCAATGGGTGTCAGGTAACTTCTAATTCACTGCATCTAAGTAAACTGCTTTTCTCATCTGGCAACTGTTTACGTTACACATGATTAAAAAGATGGCAATTACAGTGATGTGTAAGGTAAACAGTGAACTGAAAGTGAACTGTAAGATGTCCACCTGGCTGCCACATGATAAAAAGCAGTTTGCCTAGATGCAATGAATTAGAAGTTACCTGACACTCTCTGAAGATGCCTTGTAAGAAAAGGCGAAACGCGTCTGGGTGCATAAATAAAAATAAAAATTTCGATGTGCAGCATGCAAAAAAGTCATTTTCCTTGAAACAACTGCAATCTTCCGTTTGTATATTGGCTACCTATCTGGACATTAGACTAGGCTGTTGCTGCTCTCTTAAAAAATTAAATTCTGTAATCGGTGCTGTACTGTTACCTAAAGAAATGGCATTTAAATAGTAGGCCATGTATCATCAGACATATGTTGCTCTTTTTCACTATCTTCTAATGTATAGTCAACAGCCAGATAATTAAAGGCGAGCACCAACTTCTCTCAGACAGAATGTTGACTGAAGTTATCCAAATGTGCGCAAGGAGCAATGTACAGAAAGCACGGAAAGTCTCTTCGCGATTTGAATCTGGCACCACACTGTTGTAACAGTAGACCTGCTCAGTTTCTCAGTGTTTTTCAACTACAGTCGTAGCATATGAGTAAGCTCTAACTGTCATGTGTCTCAAAAACTTGCAACACATACCGCACCATCGTAGAGAGGCGCCAGATATATCACCTTGTAATCTTCAGCTACCACACTTCTTTCAGGTGACGTAAATGTAAATATAAACTTCTGATCTATTGGTAGGATACTGGAAAACAGCAATTCGACTGAACAAAAAACAGTAATAGTACTCAAACTTAAATAGTGCTGAAGAACATTGATCAGCCAGAACATTATGCCCACCTACACACTATCGACGTAAACTCGTCCAGGCGATAGCAGCGTCACCTGGCGAGGAATGACTGCTAGTCAGACACGCATCAGTGAGTATGTTGTGTGTAGAATGGGGAACAATTTGAGTTTGATCGAGTGCAGATTGCGATGGCCCGGAGGCTCTGTACGAGCATTTCGGAAGCACCACTACTTGTCAGGTGTTTGAGGAGTGCTGTAGTGAGTGTGTTCAACACTTTGCGAAACCGAGGTGAAACCACATCCAGGCGTCATAATATTTACAGATGTCGGACGTCGTAGGCTGCGGAGACTGGTTTAAACAGGACAGGAGGCGAACTGTGGCGGAACGAACATCAGTCTCTAATGCTGCGCGGAGTACAAGTATGTCTGAACACACAGCGCACCGAACGCTTCTACCTATCGACTTCCGCAGCCGACGACTCATGCATATGCCAATGTTAACATGACGACATCGGCAACTACGACTGAAATGGGCACGTGACCATCGGCACTGAACTTTGGCGCAGTGGCAGAGCACTGCATGGTCTGATGAATCCCTATACATTCTTCATCATGCCGAGGGAAGGGCGCGAATCTGTCGACTTCCATGGAAACAGCTCCTTGACACCTGTATTGCGGTACGGAGACAAGCTGGAGGCGACTACATTATGCTCTGGGGAAAACTCACGTGGGCATCCATGGGTCCATTGGAGCTCGTGCAAGGCACCATGACAGGCAAGGAGTATCGTACGGTGGTTGCAGACCACGTACAACTCTTCATGACGATCATGTTTCCCGGCGACAGTGGCATTTTTCAATAAGATAATGCGCAATGTCGCAAAGCTGGGAATGTGATGGAGTGGTTCGAGGAACACAGTGGCGAGTTTCAATCGACGCGTTGGCTTCCCAACCCGCTAGATCTGAACTCAATCGAACACATCTGGGATGTGATTGAAATCGCGTCAGAGCTCATCACTCCCCTCCCCCGGAATTTACAGTAATTAAATGACTTGTGCATGCTGATGTGGTGTCAGCTCCTTCCAGCGACCTACCGAGGTGTCTTTGCTTCCATGCCACGACGCGTATTCGCTGTTATCCGTGCCAAATGTGGACATACCGGCTATTAGGTATGGTCATAATGTTCTGGCTGATTAGTGGATGTGGGGCCCTTATCAGGCCGATTAACAGTGGACTTCGAACGTATACAAAAATGGATGGTGAAAATGTTCACAGGCCCATTTGACTCGCTAGGCCGCGTAACAGAAATGTTGAAAAATCTTTACTAGCAGACTGTCGAAGAACCTCCTTAGAAAACTTCAACAAGTTTTTCGGGGCAGGAACTACAAGCGTTCTTCAGCACTACTTGTCTATCACGAAGAGACAGTGCAGACAAAATCAGGCACAGAAGATCCATATTAACAATCATCCTTCCTACACTTCATCCGTGAATGGAAATGGAAGAAACTTTGTGATACAGTACAATAAAAAGTATACTCTGCTACACACTTCACAGTGACTCGCAGCAAGACGTAGACCTTGCTGTAAAAACACTTGAGCTTCCAAGTTCCCAGCAGTTTTATGAATGTGTGAAACAGGAAAAGGGAATCCACAACAATACCCATTCAGCACGGGAGACACAAGACATGCACGTTTTGGAACTCCGTAATTCCCAGAGGTAGAGAGGACGTCTGAGAAGATACACGCAGCCGTAGGAACAAAACGGTGTCGTTGCGACGGCACACAAACACCGCAGTGAAAGCCTGAGTCCCTAATGGTCTGTTGACTCGAATAACTTCTCATCACAGTCCTATGTCATCAATTCCTTTCTTTACACGCTCTGTTCAGCATCGCGTGAGGAGAATGACAAAGCTCGCTAGTTATAGGTTGGTCTATCAGTTTGCAAAGCGATGGCGCGTATGTCTAAATAAGCATATGAATTTAGATATAAACAGATTGCTCTAGGTGCATTTTTAGATCCACTTTTTCTATTCCTTTTTTGTGATGGTGACAACACGTCTACAGTTTTATCTGTTCTTTTTACGTATGCGAAGACATATTACTTGAGCTTGTAGTTAATTCATATTCCAGGAATTTAAATTACAACAAATTTTCTTGTACTCTGACAATATGTTCCTCAACGAATTTACTGTTTATTTCTGGTATAAATAAGCTAATGTAATGTTTTCCTCTTTACTCTACACTTCGTGTATAATGTCGTAATTCAATCATAAGTGATTATCGGAGTTGATAATGCTATGCATATTTATTGACGTCCAGCACCACGGGAGCCTTCCCACCAAAGTACAATCCCTGATGTTACGAGTTAAAGAACATGGTTCTCGAGTGTTAGACAAGAAGTAAGGACGTTTCCAACGGAAAATTCCGTTCACGCATCGTGCAACTCCGTGACAGATAAGCGGCTGTAGGAAGGCTCTGCGATTAGTGCAGGCGCGTATTTTAATCAATTTTTCGTTTACTTCGAGAAAAGACTCTCGTTAAGACAGTTTTGAATAAGCATGATGAAAGTTGATTGTAATTTTCGAGAAACAGGAATGATTATAGAAAAGGATCTTTTGAGCATAAGTACGAAAGCAGAACCATTTGCGATGTTCAAACAGAAGATAAAAGTAACTGTATTAGATACGGTCTCTAGAAGTAATACAGTGGAACTTGTGCTTTTCCAAATTTCTCTCGATGCCTCGAAGGAAAACTTGAATAACATTGTTGTGTGGATTTAATTTGAAGCTCAACGACACAGACTGTCTAGCCGACGAACAAAAATTAAAGCAAAAATTGGATCTAAATAGTTTTGGTGCGATTATCACAAATCAGCCCCCAGTTTTAATGTAATTTGTTCTTACGCCAAATTCTGGAAACTAGAAATGAAAATTCAGTTTCAATTTTCAGTGTTAGTCCCTGAGTAAGTATAACCTCTACTACTGGTTCGTGAAAGTCTGTGAATATAAAAAGAACATAATTTTTGCTCACTGCACAGAGAGATCGTAACAGGAATATGAACGTAAATATAATGGAGAACGATAACTAAACAGATGATTAGTAAAAAAAATAAACTATGACGCGACCTACTGCTACTTTATCTTGTAATACAAGTATCGAATAAACTTTAAAACCACTGTAATCACTTCTTCCCGAAGGCCCAGGAAAATTATATTCCATGTGTTTCGTAATCCCTTTCACAACTTCACTTATCACCAGAATAAATGCATATTGCCGTGAATCATCAGTTAATATTCTCGCTTTGATGATTAATTGCTCGTCAAAAGTGAGCCAAGTGAAATCTCTCAGACCCTGTGACTTTTCAACACGTCTCTTATTCACTAATAATTCTGAATTTCACTTGAATTTTTCTGTTCACTTTCCCCATTTCGTTATACATTGTTTAGTACATCTTTCATGACTAACTTCCTTAAAGGAAAAGGAAAACAGAAAAAAGGGTACTGACAAAATCGTCTTTGTTTTATAAACGTGCTCTATGAGATATACCAATCAATTTATTTAATTAAAAGGTAGAATTAGCAGTGCTTTCTGCAAACCTTATAAGAATTTCTGTTAAGCTGAGTAAAGAAGTGTCAACGCAGAAAATAATATACTGTCTTCAGTGACAACTGTTAACTCATCTTGCATAAATGGTCTCGTTCAAATATTGAAATACAGCATCTCATGTAGGTTTGTGCTACCATAAATATGCAGAAAAAATAAATAGCAAATTACGAAGAAAATTCTATGTTTGTGGCGCAAGTAATGATGAAACCGTTAATTGTAATTATCATTTCATCGGCTTGCTAAAAAATTTAGCTTCCTCTACTTCTGCATAAGAATAGTTGCCCATTTAGAGGGCCTATAAATTCGTAACTTATCTATCATGTACATCAAGTGGGCATATTTTTAAGGAGTTGAAATTATTATTTGTAGTCTCACAGTATATTCGTTCATTAATGATATGAAATATGTTTTTATCTATTTACTGCAGTCTGAGACTGATATTTACACATGCAATAGTACAAGGGAGAATCATGTGAACTGTCTTATAATGCACCGAACTTCGGCACACAAAGGACTGACCGTACAGAGAAATATAAAACTGTTTGACGATTTGACCAGATTTGAAAGAGTAATTGATGTTTTCTTGTTGATAAATCCTATACCATAGAGTACTGAATAGATGGGCCCTCTGCCATGTACTTACAGTAACGTGCAGGGTATAGGTGTGGAGATTGTTAAACAGAAGTATGTAGTCAGTTCCATACCTGTAAACGACAAAAATAAAATAATATAGATTTATCTGTAACAACTACACACTTCAAAAAAAGTTTTGCATCACCTGTACAGAAAATTGGAATAGAGATCAACTTAAACGTCATTTCCGCCATTTTTATTGCTCATGAAAACCACACATTGAATGCTGTACCACGATACAGCGAGACCTTCAGAGGTGGTGGTCCAGACTGCTGCACACACCGATACCTCTAATACCCAGTAGCACGTCCTCTTGGATTGATGCATGCCTGTATTCGTCGTGGCATACTATCCACAAGTTCATCAAGGCACTGTTGGTCTAGATGGTCCCACTCCTCAACGGCGATTGGGCGTAGATCCCTCAGTGTGGTTGTTGGGCCACATTGTTCATAAGCAGCTCTTTTCAATCTATTCCAGGCATGTTCGATAGGGTTCATGTCTGGAGAAGATGCTGGCTACTCTAGTCGAGCGATGTCGTTAATCCTGAAGGAAGTTCACATGATGTGCACGATGGCGGCGCTCATTGTCGTCCATGAAGACGAATGCCTCACAAATATGCTGCAGATATGGTTGCACTATCGGTCGGAGGATGGTATTCACGTATCGTACAGCCGTTACGGCGCCTTCCATGACCACCAGCGTTGTGCGTCGGCCCCACATAATGCCACCCCAAAACAGCAGAGAAGCTCCACCTTGCTGCACTCACTGGACAGTGTCTGAGGCGTTCAGTCTGACTGGGTTGCCTCCAAACACGTCTCCGACGATTGTCTGGTTGAAGGCATATGCAACTCTCAACGGTGAAGAGAACGTGATTGCAATCCTGAGCGGTCCATTCGGTATGTTGTTGGGCCCGTCTGTACCAAGTTGCATGGTGTCGTGGTTGCAAAGATGGACCTCGCCATGAACGTCGGGAGTGAAGTTGCGCATCATGCAGCCTACTGCGCACAGCTTGAATCGTAACACGACGTCCTGTGGCTGCACGGAAAGCATTATACAACACGGTGGCGTTGCTGTCAGGGTTCATCCAAGCCATAATCCGTAGGTAGCGGTCATCCACTGCAGTAGTAGCACTTGGGCGGCCTGAGTGAGGCATGTCATCGACAGTTCCTGTCTCTCTGTATCTCCTCCATGTCCGACCAACATCGCTTTGGTTCTCTCGGAGACGCCTGGACACTTTCCTTGTTGAGAGCCCTCCCTGGCACAACGTAACAATGCGGACGCGATCGAACCGCAGTACTGACCGTCTAGGCATGGTTGAAATACAGGAAACATAAGCCGTGTACCTCCTTCCTGGTGGAATGAATGGAACTGATCGGCTGTCGGACCCCTTCCGTCTAATAGGCGCTGCTCATGAATGGTTGTGTACATCTTTCGGCGGGTTTAGTGACATCTCTGAACAGTTAAAGGGACTGTGTCTGTGATACAATATCCACAGTCAACGTCTGTCTTCAGGAGTTGTGGGAACAGGGGTAATGCAAAACTTTTTTTGATGTGTGTGTATATATGACAGTTGTTTAAATGACACATGGTACATGCTAATGTCTATCGTGAATATGATCAGCGAAACACATAACTAACTAATGCAAATATTTTACTGCAATATTTCATATCATAGATATATTGGCAGTAAATTTACTATGTAGACAATATTTAGCATATCACAGTTGGCGACTACTTGGTTAAGTGTCAGAACAACATAAATCCAAGGATTTGTGGTTCACTCGTAAGTTGATCTCAGGGTTCGTTGTGGCACTTGTCACTTATTTAGTTTTTTTTCTTTAATAAATTGTTTACGAGGAAAATGCCAAGTTGGGCCGTGATTGCGAGTCCACGTTAAACTGTAGGTCTCTCGACAGCTGTCTGGTTAAGTCAGTACAAAGGTAAAAAAAAATGGCTCTGAGCACTATGGGACTCAACTGCTGAGGTCATTAGTCCCCTAGAACTTAGAACTAGTTAAACCTAACTAACCTAAGGACATCACACCCATCCATGCCCGAGGCAGGATTCGAACCTGCGACCGTAGGGGTTGCGCGGTTCCAGACTGAAGCGCCTAAAACCACTCGGTCACAGCGGCCGGCACGCGGTATTCTAACCAACCTGAGGGCTGAAGACGGCTTTGTCCTCTTTTCTGCTATACTGAAGCGGTATTAAGAATGCACTAAAAGCTATCAGAAACACATCACAGTACACATGCTTCCCTTCAAATGTGGAATCAACTTTGGAGCAGTGGGAAATTCGCGACGTATTGCAATTGCATTTAACCTAAAATTTCTAACTGTAATGAACATAATCGACGCGTTAGCGGTAAGCTGCAGATAAAATTAAGTTTCTGATGAACTGTTGGACGAATAATCTTCTCTCTTTTCCACGAAATCGCAACGCTTTTTAGCAGTACGCATCTTGTTGACTTGCTGTCAGAATAATTCGTCACCCATACATAACGGGAGATTTAGTAATAGTGGACTGAAGGGATACCTCTGAAACCGGTAACATAGCCGCAGTGTCTAAGAAAAGTTGCGATTCATCCACTTGGTGTCACACAAACCTTTTAGCACGCAGGAATAACATAGTTTTCTTGAATTCTGCGTTGCGACTGGTTCTCGCTA
This sequence comes from Schistocerca piceifrons, assembly GCF_021461385.2. NCBI lineage: Eukaryota > Metazoa > Arthropoda > Insecta > Orthoptera > Acrididae > Schistocerca > Schistocerca piceifrons. The sequence goes on along the minus strand of NC_060149.1, from coordinate 388,133,969 downwards.
GTTCCTAAGCACAGTCAACAGGCAGTTACGATGGCTGGAATCTCCTGTCATTACGTTGCCGTCCCTCGCCCAGGTGGCTGCCTTGTAGTAGGCTGAACAGCGTGTCTAGCAGACGTTAACCTTACGGCGCTGAGTAGATAACGGTAGCCCGTACGTAACTGCGGAATATTGCTGTTGTAGTCACGTCTCAAGACTAGTTTGACACAGCTATCCATGCTAGTCTATCTTCAGCAAGTCTTTTAATATCTGCGCAGCTATTGCAGCCTACTTCCGACTAGATCTGTTTACTGTATTGAAACCTAGGTGTTTGCCCTCTAGACTTCCCTTCATTACCAAACTTACTGTTCTTTGATGCCTCAGTATGTGTCCCATCAAATTATCTCTACCTTCAATTAAGTTTTGCCATAACACTCTTTTTCTCTGCTATTAAATTCAGTAACTCATCACTGGTTATCAGATCAGGCGATGTGCAACTCCGCAGACTAGCATCGGCTTGTACAGAAATGAACATCTGATAATAAAATTGTCTGAACTGCAAATTAAAACACCAGCGATCTTGCTTAATTTGATGGAATTACGGTGGTGGAAAAAGAAAAAAAGAACCACAAGGTAGAAACACTGTATCGAGGGTGTCCCAGAAATAATGTACAATATCCAGGGGTATAACAGGATCATTAGAAGTAAAAAAAATCTAATAAACATTCTCTCTAAAATGCATGTCTTAAGAGCTATGAGCATTGCTTCATCTTCGATACTGCGAAGCAAATCTCTTCTACTGCAAGCTCATTGCTTTCCATATGTTGAGATGTCGAATGGACGAAAACAAGAGAAAAATGTCCAACATACATGGTTTCTAAAGTGCATACCTTAAGAGCTATGAGCACCTTCTCATCATCGCCACTGAACAAGCGCTTATAGGTCTTAAGATACGCACTTTAGAAACCATGTATGTTGGACATTTTTATCTTGTTTTCGTCCATTCGACGACATCTCAATATATGGAAAGTAATGAGCTTGCAGTAGAAGAGATTTGTTTCACGGAACAAATACACATAGCTCTAACAACTGCATTTTAGAGCTAATGTTTACTAGATTCTTTTTGCTTCAAATGACCGCTCCTGTCATATCCCTGAATGCTGACTATTCCCCCTGGGACATCCTGTATGTACTGGGCACTAATTAAGGTCTTCAAGTGAATGATTCAGTACGTCATGTTGAGGAAATTGTAGGAAGCACATACTGAACATTAAACTCTCAGCCCGTAACAGCTGTAATTGACAAACTGAAAGAGTAGTCTACTGCTACGAGCACAGTGAGGTAAAGGTATCGTCAACCCGAAGTTAGAACACTGCAGAGAAGTAGTAGGCGTGGTTCTGTTGGAGGTGGTATGTCCCTGCCTTCTTCTGGTCGTTGAGCTGGTTCAAAATGGTTCAAATGGCTCTGAGCACTATGCGACTTAACTTCTGACGTCATCAGTCGCCTATAACGTAGAACTAATTAAACCTAACTAACCTAAGGACATCACACACATCCATGCCCGAGGCAGGATTCGAACCTGCGACCGTAGCAGTCACTTGGTTCCAGACTGTAGCGCCTAGAACCGCACGGCCACGCCGGCCAGCCCGTTGAGCTGACTTATCGAGCCATTTATGAGAGGGACTAGAGTTTTAGGTAGAGCACGAACCAATTTATAACTTGACATTTTTTACTTTATATATACTAAAATGGTATCTGTTCTTTCGGACATGTCCGAAAGAACAGATACCATCGGTGACCATGCAGCTCGTTAGAATGAAATTACAATGAATGAACACCCTTAGCTGCTTACAGGCGTTGACATACGTCAACGGGGACAGATGAAAATATGTGCCCCGACCGGGACTCGAACCCGGGATCTCCTGCTTACATGGCAGACGCTCTATCCATCTGAGCCACCGAGTAAGCCGGCACGGTAACTCAGCGTGTTCGGTCAGAGGGTTAGCTGCCCTCTGTAATAAAAAAACTGAGTTAATGGAACAACGACGAACTGAAATGGGTGTCTTGCGAAGTCCGCCCCGAGCAGATACAACGAACGAAAACGAACAAAATGAGATTAAAAAAAATGGATAGAGCGTCTGCCACGTGAGCAGGAGATCCCGGGTTCGACTCCCGGTCGGGGCACACATTTTCCGTGTAAGCAGCTAAGGGTGTTCATTTCATTGTAATTTTTCATTTTAACACATCATTGTCAGATGTCAAAGATACGGTGAATGGCACAAACAGTCCTAGGATCGGTTGAGAACAGAGTCCCACACTTCTGCAGTCTGACGCTTACGCACTTAGCTAGCTTTTAAATTTTTACTTATTAGTACCAGTTCGTTTAGATGCCTTCTTCGGTTAGCGCTTATTCTGTACAAATTATTAGTTCCTTATATTGGACAAAATAAATTTATTTTTCTGTGAGTAGTCCTCTTAATCCTACTCACTATTACTTAAACTGGTGCTTACAAATAAGAAGGATTATATGCATCTTCATCTTATCGCTGCGCATAGACCGTTCCATAAAATTTCGGAAGTGCATCCGCATGTAAAATTCAGCATGCGCAGTGGTTCGGTCCTTGAGTAAAAAGGACGGAGCAAGTGCTGGAGCGTCAGTCACCTCGGCTCACTCTGAAGATGGCTGGACGCTATTCAGCTGAAATATTAGACGAAGAAGTTGAATTTATGCAGCTGCACCCCTGAAGTTTTATGGTGCAAGAAGGGTTATACTTCGATTAAGAGAGCTTTATGATTGATATTCCAGCGAGTCGAGTGGTAGCGGTGGGTCACAAGCGGTATGTGCTCAAAGTGTTGCTCGTTGGGCACATGTAGAACTTTGTCAAGAATGGTTGGCTGCATGTCAGCAGTACTACGCCCGCCACTGTAACCACAAAGATATTTCATGATTATAATTATGAAATTAAACAAGAGTCATGACCTCGCTTCTGACGCGGGGAAGCAAATGATGCAGTTCATCTCTTATATGTGACACCTTAAACCCTGGTCTTGTGATAACGTGGTGACTGAAAAATTCACGAAACAAAGTTATTAAGGTCTTCTAATCTCAACAGAGATAAATGTACTGCAAAATTAGAGCTCCCGCTCTCTTTTGAACTGAACCGAGCGAGGTGGCGCAGTGGTTAGCACACTGGACTCGCATTCGGGAGGACTGCGGTTCAATCTCGCGTCCGGCCATCCTGATTTAGGTTTTCCGTGATTTCCCCAAATCACTCCAGGCAAATGCCGGGATGGTTCCTTTGAAAGGGCACGGCTGACTTCCTTCCCCGTCCTTCCCTAATCCGATGAGGCCGATGACCTCGCTGTATGGTCTCTTCCCCCAAACAATCCAAATCTTTTGAACTGAAACTGGTTTCACTTCACACATTATTATTTTACGTGGGATAGGAAAATTCTGTATCCGTTGTTTACGTTGCGGATATGAAACGATACTGACGTATTAAGTCTTTGCCGTTTGCACGTAATCCAAAACGTAAGTCTCGTTTTGTCCAACCTACACTGAAACAGGTATAGCCATGCGTATCCAAATACGGAGTGTGTAAACAGGCAGAATAGGGCGTTGCTGTCGTCAACGCCTATACAGGGTGTTACAAAAAGATACGGTCATACTTTCAGAAAACATTCCTCACACACAAATAAAGAAAAGATGTTATGTGGACATGTGTCCGGAAACGCTTAATTTCCATGTTAGAGCTCATTTTAGTTTCGTCAGTATGTACTGTACTTCCTCGATTCACCGCCAGTTGGCCCAATTCAAGGAAGGTAATGTTGACTTCGGTGCTTGTGTTGACATGCGACTCATTGCTTTACAGTACTAGCATCAAGCACATCAGTACGTAGCATCAACAGGTTAGTGTTCATCACGAACGTGGTTTTGCAGTCAGTGCAATGTTTACAAATGCGGAGTTGGCAGATGCCCATTTGATGTATGGATAAGCACGGGGCAATAGCCGTAGCGCGGTACGTTTGTATCGAGACAGATTTCCAGAACGAAGGTGTCCCGACAGAAAGACGTTCGAAGCAATTGATCGGCGTCTTAGGGAGCACGAAACATTCCAGCCTATGACTAGCGACTGGGAAAGACCTAGAACGACGAGGACACCTGCAATGGACGAGGAAATTCTTCGTGCAGTTGACGATAACCCTAATGTGAGCGTCAGAGAAGTTGCTGCTGTACAAGGTAACGTTGACCACGTCACTGTATGGAGAGTGCTACGGGAGAACCAGTTGTTTCCGTACCATGTACAGCGTGTGTAGGCACTATGAGCAGCTGATTGGCCTCCACGGGTACACTTCTGCGAATGGTTCATCCAACAATGTGCCAATTCCTCATTACAGTGCAAATGTTCTCTTTACGGATGAGGCTTCATTCCAACGTGATCAAATTGTAAATTTTCACAATCAACATGTGTGGGCTGACGAGAATCCGCACGCAATTGTGCAATCACCTCATCAACACAGATTTTCTGTGAACGTTTGGGCAGGCATTGTTGGTGATGTCTTGATTGGGCCCCATGTTCTTCCATCTACGCTCAATGGAGCACGTTATCATGATTTCATACGGGATACTCTACCTGTGCTGCTGGAACATATGCCTTTACAGGTAGGACACAACATGTGGTTCATGCACGATGGAGCTCCTGCACATTTCAGTCGAACGGTTCGTACCCTTCTCAACAACAGATTCGGTGACCGATGGATTGGTAGAGGCGGACCAATTCCATGGCCTCCACGCTCTCCTGATCTCAACGCTCTTGACTTTCATTTATGGGGGCATTTGAAAGCTCTTGTCTAAGCAACCCCTGTACCAAATTGTAGAGTCTCTTCTTGCTCGTATTGTGGACGGCTGTGATACAATACGCCATTCTCCGGGGCTGCATCAGCGCATCAGGGATTCCATGCGACGGAGAGTGGATGTAAGTATCCTCGCTAACGGAGGACATTTTGAACATTTCCTGTAACAAAGTGTTTGAAGTCACGCTGGTACGTTCTGCTGCTGTGAGTTTCCATTCCATGATTAATGTGATTCAAAGAGAAGTAATGAAATGAGCTCTAACATGGAAAGTAAGCGTTTCCGGACTCATGTCCACATATCATATTTTCTTTCTTTGTGTGTGAGGAATGTTTCCTGAAAGTTTGGCCGTACCTTTTTGTAACACCCTGTATAAGACAACAAGTGTCTGGCGCAGTTGTTAGCTCGGTTATTGCTGCTACAATGGCAGGTTATCAAGATAAGTGAGTTTGAAAGTCGTGTTATAGATGGCGCACGAGCGATGGGCACAGCGTCTACACTGTAGCGATGAAGTGTGGATTTTCCCGTACGGCCATTTCGCGAGTGTACCGTGAATATCAGGAATCTGGTAAAACATCAAATCTCCGACATCGCTGCGGCCGGAAAAAGATCCTGAGAGAACGGGACCAACGACGACTGAGGAGAATCGTTCAACGTGACAGAAGTACAGCCCTTCCGCAAATTGCTGCAGATTTCCATACTGGGCCATCAACAAGTGTCAGCGTGCGAACCATTGAACGAAACATCATGGATATGGTAACTTGGAGCCGAAGGCCGACTCGTCTACTCTTGATGACTGCACGACACAAAGCTTTAGGCCTCACCTCGGTCTGTCAACACCGACATTGGACTGTTGATGACGAAACATGTTGTCTGGTCGGACGAGTTTCGTTTCAAATTGTATCTAGCGGATGGACGTGTACGGGTATGGAGACAACCTCATGAATCCATGAGCCCTGCATGTCAGCAGGGGACTGTTCAAGCTGGTGGAGGCTCTGTAATGGTGTGGGGCGTGTGCAGTTGGAGTGATATGGGACCCCTGGTACGTCTAGATACGACTTTGACGGGTGACACGTACGTAAGCATCCTCTCTGATTACCTGTCATCCATTCATGTCCTTTGTGCATTCCGACGGACTTGGGAAATTCCAGCAGGACAATGCGACACCCCACACGTCCAGAATTGCTACGAAGTTGCTCCAGGAACACTCTTCTGACTTTCAACACTTCTGTTGCCCACCAATTTCCCAGACAGGAACATTACTGAGCATATCTGGGATGCGTTACAACGTACTGTTCAGAAGAGATTTCCACCGCCTCGTACTCTTATGGATTTAAGGACAGCTCTGCAGGGTTCACGGTGTCAGTTACCTCCAGATGCCACGTCGTGTTGCGTAACTTCTGTGTGCTCGCGGGAGCCCTACACGATATTAGGCAGGTGTACCACTTTCTTCGGCTCTTCAGTGTATAATGAGTACTTTATCCTACAAGCCACGTGAAGCTATTGTTTTTCGCAGTCGGAAATCAGCTGATTGTGATAAGGTTTTTAACTATCGTTTATTTGCATCGCGATGGTCCTGATAAAGAGACGAGTTCTTCCTAACCATCTTCAAAATTCTTACTGATCACGGCGCCTGACTCTGTCTCTAACTTAGAGTACTAGTTGACACTTTCGCCAGTGAATTTTATGAAGGCCTTTTTCCTGTGGCTATGGAGTGCCGTTCTTACACAAGATGATTGTTAATATATTCGCACAGCCTCGGCCTGTCTGACCTTCGGTATTTCATTACCACTGAATGTTTTAGGCCTTTGGTTGACAGTTCCCCACACACCTGTCATCAATAGCTGACAGGTTTTTCACTTATTGTAAGTAGCTCAGTTCCAGATAACATTTACACACATAATCATACTGTAATTTAGCTCCCCTCAACTAATTATTAGATCTAAATTCTCAAATAAGTACATGGTTAAGGGTCCTCAGTCCCTTTATTGAATTGTATGTATCTTGAATGAACATAGCCGCTTACTGAAGTCAGCAAACCATTACGAGTATCATCGTGTGAGTCAGCATTGGGATGTGCCAAGAACAACCATAAATGGATTTTTAGAGAATGAATCTTCCATCCTGCAACGGAGCCTGTGATATTTTGAAGCCTTATGGCAGTTTAAAACTTTGTGCCCTTCACAGGCAACGCTCTCACTGACTGAATCATCTAGGCAAGATTCGCGGACGGCCCTCAGCTTCACTTCTGTCAGGATCTCTCCCACATCACAGAATCTGTCCTGCATACCTTGTTGGACTAGCATTACTGAAATAAAGTTTATTACGGAGAAGTGCCTTAACCACAGACTGGGAGATTGTTTCTACCTTAGACCAGAGTCTGTGAAAATCAAGATTCCTGGTTGGTGTTGCATACATTTTAATATGCCAGGAAGATTCAAAACAGAGCAAATTCCGTTGCAAAATGAAAGACTTAAACTAAAAACTATCCTCACTGCTGTGATCGTGATTTAAAGTGACGAAACTGAAGACTGGATTCAGAATTACACTGCCTGACAAAAAAGTGAAGCACCAAGAAGACATGGTCGAATGTCAGTGTGACTTTGTAAACGTACACATCATCGGCGGATGTGTAAATGATCAGAATTGCAATTATCTGTGGGAGGTGGAATGGCCACCAGAGGGCATCAGTTTTGTTCTTGTTTAGTGTTGTGGCCAGGGCTAGTATGTATGTAAGGGGAGTGAACTGTATCAAATATTGAGCGACCACTATGAAGGACAGGAAGATGCCACATACTAATCTGAGACGCTGTTATCGCCACCTGACGGAGTTTTAAATGGGCTCAATGTGGTTCTCCATTTGGCTAGCTGGTGGAATCGTACTTTACCCAGATTTGTGAGGTATTCACATGTGACAATGGCGTGATGTTGGATTGCAGGTGCCGGCATACTCGTCGTCAAGGTTTCCGCCGACCACGTCTGACCACCATAAGGGGTGATCGACGTACTTCCCACCAAGCACATCGTAACCCTTTCATATCTGCGCTTGCCGTACGAAAACGTTGAATACACTCCCTTCAACATTCTGAGTCATGCAGCACCAATCGGAGGAGACTAGCAGCAACCTGGCAAAGGAATTACCGTCGAACGCGTAGGCTGTCTTTAACACCACAACAGAAACGGCGGTGTTTTCAGTGGTGGTGTGACCGGGAAGCATCCGATAAATGGCACCGCATTGTGGTCAGCGATGGACCGTGGGTCTGTACAACCTCGGATGACCATCGACGCTGAATATGGTGGCAAGCTGGGAAGAGGTCTCTCAACCATTGAAGTTTCATTGCGTTTCCTCCTCCCCTTCTGGGTGCTACACCTTTTTTTGTCTGGCAGTCTGTTTACAGATGCTGTTTACGACACGAATGTAATTACAGTTCCACTAGTGTTCTCCTCACTATATTATTCAATGTCTGCGTTTCATGAGAAAGGTGGCGGGTGTTTAATAACAAATCTTCTCGCTCGCGATGCAACACAGTCTCAAATTCTACAGTGCGACAATCTCATTCACCAGATACTAGCCAGCTAACAGCGTCTGCAACGTTCCAGTATCTTGTGTGTTTGTATCCACGATAGCCAATTTCTTCCAGTTGAGATGACGCCTGTTGTGAAACTATTCCCTATTATCCGTTTGACTTTCCGGGCAATGCATTTTGCTTCACCACACGTTAAATGTATGTCTCCAAACTCGTTTAAGAGAAATGCTCCCTATTCGACATTTAGTCATGATCGTAACCACTAGTAAACTCTACCGTGGAAACGTGACATATGACTGCGTATCGTTTTTGAATGTAGTGACTCCAGCGTCGATGCAACAGGCAATTGTTTATTATAGGTTCGTTTGAGCAGTCGCCAGCGGGATCACGCGCATGCACAAAGCTGAAGGCGCGTTTGAACAGCGCCTTTTCGCGCTTCCGGCTGCTTGGTGTGTGGCTGTTAGCTGTTTCAACAGTGAGTAGCAAGCAGCCCGACTGCAGCCGTAAAAATTTTTCCGGCGCTCCCAACCTGCCAGATTAGCGCAAGCGCAGAGCTGTCTGAGTTGTCTCTTCATGTACAGGTCTCACGTCAAATGAAAGCGAAAGGGATTTCTCTGAGTGGTGAACTGTCAAGTGAATTAAAATTCATTCACATAATCGCGGAAGTCTAAAATAATATGTTATTACTTTAAGTTTTCTGATCTTATTTTATATCCACGTTATTAGTAGGCAAAGAATTAATCGTTTTACAGAACACCGAGTTTATATTTGTCAGTTTGCTGAAGACATTTGGTTTTTAGTAATCTATTGAAATGAACCGTTCTTCGCCACAGAGGCAGACAACTTATTTGAAACAAAGAGTTTCATTCCACACTGTTGTCTAGTTTTAACTGTTCACTTAATTTCAAGTGCACATTTTCGTTTTATCACACTATGGCGTTAACAGACCACATATTACGCCACAATGAAGAGCCAAACATGAGAGTTACAGTAACCTTACTCCAAGGAATTTGGCAACCCGAAAATAAAGCTGAAAAGCTTAATACTAAGTAGGTACATCAGTGTGAATCTGGACATACAAATGCTTACTTTAAACCGAATTATTATTTTTAGTGTGGTTTAGCAGAGTTAATGGTTCCTCTCATACCTTCCGCAAAACACAATGTATTTCGATCACAAGACATTTTCAATATCTGTCTGGTACCTCCTCTAGGACTCATGTTATTTCTGATTTCGTGTTGTTTACGTCTTAAACTTACACAACGTTATTCTCGGTAAATTATAGACTGGCAACATACCGCGTTTTATCATAGTAACTTCTCAGATTGCTTTATATTAATTCCTAAAGTAGACTATAAAGTGTCAGTTGTACAGACTCTTGGATTTACAGATGATCTTATTAAATGTTTATACAATTTCAAATGCAGGTAGTCATAAAATAACTTATTGCCTTTAGTTCTGGTGTATACAAGGAACTGTTCTTTAGTTTTGCAAGGAATTTGTATTTTTCTTTCTAGTTTTGGGCAGTGCTGTGTCGATGTAAACCTGATTGGAAATGTTGCATCTTAACAGTATTTCACAGTTCCAATAAAAAATCTATGTTAAAGTCAATACATAACAAAATACACCGTGGAGACAAACGCCTAATATCATGCCGAACCTTCTTTGGCTCTGGATAGTGCAGCGACTTGACTTGGTATGTACTCAACAAGTCTTTGGCATTCCCCTACAGAAATACTGAGCCATGCTGCCTCTATACCCGTACATAAATGCGAAAGCGTTGCCGGTGTAGGATTCTGTGCACGAACTGACCTCTCGATTATGTCCCATAAATGTTCGATGGCATTTACGTCGGGCGATCTGGGTGGCCAAATCATTATCTCTAACTGTTCAGAATGTTCTTCAAAGGAATCGCGAACAACTGTGGCCCAGTGTCATTGCTCATTGTCATCTATAAAAAATTCCATTTGGGAACATGAAATCCATGAATAACTATTTCCAGTGGATTAGCATGCGCAGTCTCTTGTTGACAACGTGGGTCCGTGGTTTCGTGGAGTCTGAGCCACAATCGAACCCTACCATCAGCTCTTACCAGCTGAAATCGGAACTCATACCTGACCAGGTCGCTGTTTTCGAGTCGTTTAGGGTCCAACCATTATGGTCATGAGCCCAGGAGAGGCGCTGCATTCGATGTCGTGCTGTTAGCAGAAGCATTCGCGCCGGTCGTCTGTAGACATAGCTCTTTAACGCCAAATTTCGCCGCATTCTCATAACGGATACGTTCGTCTTACGTCCCACATCGACTTCTGCTGTTGTTTCACGCAGTGTTGCTTCTCTATCATTACTATAGTCTAGTTTTGAAATGAGTATTATTCCAACAACTGCTTCATAATTTTGGATTCCTGATCATGGTACTATATGCTAAAACAATTGCCCTGAGTACAATAACTGCGTATGTCCTGTCAGAACAACATTCCACAGTGCTGCACATGATCGTGTGATGCTCCAGTACTGACGAAGGTCCAAACAGAAATGCGACGAGAAGCGTTTGAGCAAAGCAAAAAAACCGAGCACGGGCTCCATCGTAGCTGCGCATGTGCTGTTACGTCTACTTCCTGAAGCTTGAAAGTAGCCGTCTGGCAGCTGCTCAGACGAACTTTATGGGGTATAAGCAATTTACAACCACGTGTGTAATAACTGCTGCCGTTTGAATTATTCATATCCAGCCATTGGTTTCTTATCTGCAGATATTCAGTTTAGGGTTCTCTGCATATGTCTAAGTTTAGCCCTAAGCGTTTCGCACAATCTGCATCACTATCCGATCAGAAGTATTTGGACACCTATTAGTGAACATTAAATGAGGTTTGTCCACTCTTCGTCTTTATGACGACTTGGACTCTGCAGGGAACATTTAAAATGAGGTGTCTGAACGTCTGTGGGGGACGTCAGTCCACTCTTTCTCAAGTCGAAATCAGAGAGGGTACTGGTGTTGCACGCTGGGTTCTGGAGGGAATTCGGCGTCTCACTCACCCCACAGATGTTCCATTGTATTAAGGTCGGGACTACGGGTAGGTCAGTCCATTTCAGGAATGTTATTGTCCAAAAACCATGGCCTCACAGATGCTGATTAATGAAAGGTTGCACTGTCATGCTGATACAAAAAATCTTCGTCTCCGAACTATTCCCCAACGGTTCGCCGTACAAAATGCTATAAAATGTGTTAATTTCCTTCCGTATTTACCGGATTCTTAAGCACAATAAGAGTATCACACCCTAACCACGACTAACACCCCATACCATAACACCACCTCCGAGGTAGTTCACCGTTGTCACTACGCACGATGTCAGGCGACGTTTTCCAGGTATTCGCCAAACTCAAATCCTTCCACCGAATGACCACAGGGTATAGTATGGTTCATCAATCCAAACCAATCGTTTCTAGTCATCAACTGTCGATCGGTGTCGCTATTTACGCCACTTCGAGTGTCGCTTAGCATTGTCTACAAAATGTGTGGCTTATGAGCAGCTATTTCAGATGGTTCAAATGGCTCTGAGCACTATGGGACTTAACATCTGAGGTCATGAATCCCCTAGAACTTAGAACTACTTAAACCTAACCAACCTAAGGACATCACACACATCCCTGTCCGAGGCAGGATTCAAACCTGCGACCGTAGCGGTCGCGCGGTTCCAGACTGAAGAGCCTAGAACCGCTCGGCCACAACGGCCGGCAGCAGCTATTTGACCACTGCTCCTCATTCTTTTTAAATCCCTACGCACAGCCATTGTACTAGCTGGACTGCTGTAGCACTTTGGAATTCAGGCATGACTCCTTCCGCTGATTTCATGTGATTTTTTTAAAATCGCTTTGCGCAATGCTCGACCATCTCTGTCCGTCAGTGCATAAAGTCTGCCTTGTCTTGGTTTAACTGTTGTCACCAACAGTCGAGTTGGGCAGCTTTATAAGGCTGTAAATGCCTAACTGATTTGCTACTCAAGTGACATCCTGTGAGTAGTCCCCGTTCGGAGTCACTGAGCTCTCCGGATCGACACATTCTGCTGTTACTGCATCTCTAGTGGGAAAACAATACTCCTCGCCTCCATTTATACTAGCTGGTCGACCTCATGTGACATTTTCCGTATTACATAGGGATCTCCGTATGCCATTGCTCAGATAGTGTACACTCCACAATACACTGAACAGTAAAGGCGGATGCTGAGTACATAGTTCGGCTGATAGACCCCCATTTACAAGAGGGGCATAGCACTTGGAATGAAATCTGACGAAGCTCTAAAAATAACGATTTTAAAACACCACAGTAGTAGAAACTTGAAGATTCAGCCTTGTTTCTTACCTATCCTATACTTTCTTACTTCATTATCAAAAAACCACTCTTACTGTTCTGTGATGCAGATATGACCATCGATTATAAAATTATCTGATAACTGCGAATATCGTTTGACCTTTGGCGGAAGAAAGTCCTTTTAACTTTGGCGGGAGACTTCAAGGACAGTATTCTTGTTAACGAATTGGTAGATAGTAACAGTGAACAAGTGACGAGAGTAATTCTAGCACAGTTAACACTATGCTGAATAACAGATCCCTAAAATAGCCCTGTGGAATACGGCTATATTCTGTGTTTCAAGGTCGTCCTCGTCTTACATACGTGCCACCTCTGTCTTACAACGTTTATGTCCACCATATTCCTGGTTCCTCTATGTGTCTCCTACTCTTCAGATTGTAGTTCAGGATTTTCTATGTTAGTCTTTCATTTCTCATTTTCTTCACATGTAGTTTCCATCTATCTCTGTATGAAACTATTTCCTCATTGATAACAATCACATTCGTATGATTACTTTCGCTTTCGTACAATAGCAATGTTGTTTTATAAAACCTGATACTTGTATGTTTTCGGATTTGATAGTTGAACATTCTGTTTATTGTTTCTCATATACGAGGGTAATCCCAAAAGTAAGCTCTCCTATTTTTTTATAAGTACATAGACCTGTTTATTTCGACAATGGTTTACATCAGTTTACAGCTTGAACATTTAGCTATTTTTCGACATAATCACCATTTCTGTCGATGCATTTTTGTAGACGCTGTGGCAGTTTTTGTATGCCTATGTCATACCAGCTCGCCGCCATGCTGTTCAGAAGGTTATGAACCTCTTCTTTCACCTCGTCATCGGAGCTGAATCGCTTTCCGGCCAAATGTTCTTTCAACCTAGGGAACAGGTGATACTCACTGGGCGCCAAGTCAGGACTATAGGGTGGGTGGGTGATTATGTTCCACTGAAACTGTTGCAGGAGAGCAAAGGTTTGCCGAGTGATGTTTGGGCGAGCGTTGTCATGGAGAATGTGTACGCCCTTGCTCAACATTCCACTTCTCCGGTTCTGAATTGCCCGATTGATTTTTTTCGGAGTCTCACAATACCTGTCAGCGATAACTGTGGTCCCAGCGATTCAGCTCCGACGATGACGTGAAAGAAGAGGTTCATAACTTTCTGAACAGCATGGCGGCGAGCTGGTATGACTTGGGCATACAAAAACTGCCACAGCGTCTACAAAAATTCATCGACAGGAATGGTGATTATGTCAAAAAATAGCTACATGTTCAAGCTGTAAACTGATGTAAACCATTGTAGAAATAAACAGGTCTATGTACTTATAAAAAATAGGAGACCTTACTTTTGGGATTACCCTCGTAGCTTCAAATTTGATAAGCTTTTCATCTATTTGATTATCATTATCATAACCTGTGTCGCAGGTTACATATTAAATTATTTCATTGTTTTACTGTCTCCGAGTTTACTAAGTATTTATCTTGAAAAGGCTGCCACTTTCGTCTTAACTCCACCCGAACAGGCCATGAAGACCCAACGGTACCGACCGGCCGCCGTGTCATCCTCAATTACAGGCATCACCGGATGCAGATACGGACGGGCACGTGGTCAGCACACTGCTCTCCCGTCCGTATGTCAGTTTCCGAGACCGGAGGCGCTATTTCTCAATCAAGTAGTTCCTCAGTTTGCCTCACAAGGGCTGAGTGCACTTCGCATGCCAACAGCGCTCAGCGGACCCAATGGTCACCCATCCAAGTGCTAGCCCAGCCCGATAGCGCTTAACTTCGGTGATCTGACGGGAACCGGTGTTACCACTGCGGCAAGGCCGTTGGCACTTTCATCTGACGTAATGCAATTTTAAACATTATATTCTGTACGTACATGGTTTAGCCTATGTACTGCCAACTGCGTCTTGTCCTGAGTTTATTGCATTATCAACTTTGATCTTCGCCTAGAACTGTTATTCTATTGCTCAGAATTTTTTTTAGTAGATCTTGTACGCATTTTTTAACAGACTAGTTCCTCTGTAATTTCTACACTCGAGTTGCAACACATACAGTAAAACGTGGTTTTTCAAGAGCTTCCACGGAGAACACTAAAGCAAAAGAGTGTGTCCCACGTTTGGTTACGAACATCATTCAGAACCTTGTCTTCCTGCATAACAGATCTGAGCTACCAAATACATCGGCTCTATGATGCGAAGGACGCGAATTTGTCACTTTATTTTTACAACAATGAAGGTCGGTATGGATTCACTGATCTCCTTAGTAAACGCAATTTAAGACATTCAGTTTATGTGAGGAGAGGTAACAGTGGATAGTAGCTTGGGTTGTATTTGAGCTACACCGCTTCAGAACCATTCGAGAAACAAAAATTGGCGGACGTTAATGGCAGTAAGAAGATTTCTTTATTGTCACGTACAAGATGTAAAGCACTGGGGAATCAAGTAACCAATGAGCACCACATTAGCGGCAGAGATAACACAAATGCATAAGTAATTTCAGGGTAATTATTCGCTAAAATTAATAACAAGGCATAAACGACCGAACGGAATTGCGCATTAAGGTCATACGCACGATCATTACATCGAATGTGACAGATGGTTTCAGGTATTCCACACTTACACAGCCCAGTCACATTATATGACCACCTGTCAAAAGCTTGAATAAAGACATTTTGCAGCGTAGATCGCTGCGAGACGCGTAGGAAAAGTCATTGAAGTTCTGGAAGGTACCGACAGGGCTGTGGAGCCACGTCGACTCCAGTGCAGTGGCCAGCTGCCCTAGGTTTCTCGATTGAGGATCAATGGCGCGTAACAGCCGGATCGAGGTGGTTCCACAGATTCTCGATTGGGTTAAAATCCGATCAGTTTGGTAGCCAGGGAGTACGGTAAACTCATCTTGGTGCTCTTCAGGCCACGCACGTACACAACTAGCTGTGTGATACTTTGTATTCACCTGCTGGTAGATGCCCTCGTGCATAGGAAAAACGAACAGCATGTAGAGGTGAACTTGGTCCCCGAGGATAGATCCATATCTGTGTTGACCTACTGTGCCTTTCAGAATGGCGAGATCATCCAAGGAATGCCACGAAAACAGTCCCCAGATAACAACGCTTCCTCGTCCGGCCTGGACACCTCGGACGATTATAGCAACGTGTTTGCTTTTGTACGTTTCACACCGTACACGCCAACGGCCATCTGGCGTCTGAAAATGCCACCTGTCGCCACTCAGCGAACGTCCAGTAGCGGTACTGGCGTGCATTCCAGCCTTCGTCGATGATGAAGAGCAGACAGCACGGGTGCTTGAGCAGGGGGCTAACGGTCGTTGGGGAGACACCCTTCGTTCATCTGGGCTGTCAGTAGCTCAACAGTTGCACGGCTATGCGCCCGTACACATCTTTGCAGCCGTCGTTTACCCCTGTCACCTGTGACCCATGGTACGCCACGGTTGCCTCGGCGCCGGATTTGAATAGCGCCATTTCGCCATGGTGGCATGTTCACAGTTTAAAAACTTAGCCGTTTCGGAAATGCTTCCGCCCTTGGCCCGCAAGCCTATGATCATACCCTTTTGGATGTCAGATAAATCGCTCCGTTTCCGAATTACCACAACGACTGTACTGTTTTCCGAATTCCCCAGACACGCTTTATATACCCTCCACTGCTAGTGCTGCCACGTATTGTCTGTGAGTGCTTATTGAAAGTTGACGTCGAATACAGGGTGTTACAAAAAGGTACGGCCAAACTTTCAGGAAACATTCCTCACACACAAAGAAAGAAAATATGATATGTGGACATGTGTCCGGAAACGCTTACTTTCCATGTAAGAGCTCATTTTATTACTTCTCTTTGAGTCACATTAGTCATGGAATGGAAACACACTGCAACAGAACGTACCAGCGTGACTTCAAACACTTCGTTACAGGAAATGTTCAAAATGTCCTCCGTTAGCCAGGATACATGCATCCACCCTCCGTCGCATGGAATCCCTGATGCGCTGATGCAGCCCCGGAGAATGGCGTATTGTATCACAGTCGTCCACAGTACGAGCAAGAAGAGTGTCTACATTTGGTACCGAGGTTGCGCAGACAAGAGCTTTCAAATGCCCCCATAAATGAAAGTCAAGAGGGTTGAGGTCAGGAGAGCGAGGAGGCTATGGAATTGGTCCGCCTCTACCAATCCATCGGTCACCGAATCTGTTGTTGAGAAGGGTACGAACCGTTCGACTGAAATGTGCAGGAGCTCCATCGTGCATGAACCACATGTTGTGTCCTACTTGTAAAGGCACATGTTCCAGCAGCACAGGTAGAGTATCCCGTATGAAATCATGATAACGTGCTCCATTGAGCGTAGGTGGAAGAACATGGGGCTCAATCAAGACATCACCAACAATGCCTGCCCGAATGTTCACAGAAAATCTGTGTTGATGACGTGATTGCACAATTGCGTGCGGATTCTCGTCAGCCCACACATGTTGATTGTGAAAATTTACAATTTGATCACGTTGGAATGAAGCCTCATCCGTAAAGAGAACATTTGCACTGAAATGAGGAATTGACACATTGTTGGATGAACCATTCGCAGAAGCGTACCCGTGGAGGCCAATCAGCTGCTGATAGTGCCTGCACACGCTGTACATGGTACGGAAACAACTGGTTCTCCCTTAGCACTCTCCATACAGTGACGTGGTCAACGTTACCTTGTACAGCAGCAACTTCTCTGACGCTCACATTAGGGTTATCGTCAACTGCACGAAGAATTTCCTCGTCCATTGCAGGTGTCCTCGTCGTTCTAGGTCTTTCCCAGTCGCTAGTCATAGGCTGGAATGTTTCGTGCTCCCTAAGACGCCGATCAATTGCTTCGAACGTCTTTCTGTCGGGACACCTTCGTTCTGGAAATCTGTCTCGATACAAACGTACCGCGCTACGGCTATTGCCCCGTGCTTATCCATACATCAAATGGGCATCTGCCAACTCCGCATTTGTAAACATTGCACTGACTGCAAAACCACGTTCGTGATGAACACTAACCTGTTGATGCTACGTACTGATGTGCTTGATGCTAGTACTGTAGAGCAATGAGTCGCATGTCAACACAAGCACCGAAGTCAACATTACCTTCCTTGAATTAGGCCAACTGGCGGTGAATCGAGGAAGTACAGTACATACTGACGAAACTAAAATGAGCTCTAACATGGAAATTAAGCGTTTCCGGACACATGTCCACATAACATCTTTTCTTTATTTGTGTGTGAGGAATGTTTCCTGAAAGTTTGGCCGTACCTTTTTGTAACACCTTGTATAGGCGGTGGTCGCATCAATGTGAGTAGACTGTCTATAATCATGCAGAATACTTTGTTGCTGTGTCACTTTCTTCAGCATTTTCCTGTGTAATCATTTGCCCATATGTTACGAGTTCAAAAGCAGAGCACCAGTGCTTCAGACATATCAGTACCACTATTCTTAATAGTGAAACATTCTTAGGAAATGTCGGTCAACCTCAATGCGGCACTTCGTGAATATAATCGAGAAATACACGCAATATTCTGCGCAAGCACAACGCTGCTATTTGATTTGATTCATCATAAAAACTGCCTCGAAAAGCTACACTCATCCTAACATTCGGCTAACTCACCTTCTGTATATCTGATTATTGAAATCAGAGAGACAACTTAATATTCGGGAACAGAATAAGTAATCAGACAAATTGGCCTTTTTTTCCAAATGAACCGAAACACCATTGTCTGAAACGATTAAGGGAAACTACGGGAAACATAAATCAGGTTATAGAACTGAAATTTGAAACATGCTCTTCGCAAATACAAGTCGGGGGTCTTATCTATTGCTACAGCTCCGATAATTTTGAACAAACCGTTGTAGAAATAATCCCACGGAAATAAGAGCACATACAAGAGACTCCATATTGCTTGTTTCGCTCGAATCATACACTAATGGATACATATTTCCGCCCGTCAAGCAACTAAAATAATACGTGTGACTAGGGCCTCCCGTCGGATTGACCGTTCGTCGGGTGCAAGTCTTTCGATTGGACGCCATTTTGGCGACTTGCGCGTTGATGGGGATGAAATGATGATGATTAGGACGACACAACACCCAGTCCGTGAGCGGAGAAAATCTTTCTGTCGCTCTGACCACTCTGCTACCGGGGGCGGATCTTCAAGTAACTATATGTATCAGACCAAAACAACTTATTTATGTGGGTTGGTGCTTGACTGGCCAAAGATTTTGAGTATCAACAGGCGCTCGGTCCTTCAGTTTTCTGCTTTCTAACGCTACTGCCACTGGCTTGTATACGTATAATGTGCCACGTTCCGCCATGACTTAAACTGCAATTTATGCGATGTAGCTGTCTGTGTTATAGAAACGCAAGAGCATTTGACTTTTAGTGGGGCTGTGCCTGTTCAGAGACTGATTAGTACTCTACTTTTTACTCTTTAATTACAGTATTTTCAGTTCTTATCACAGTAATGGATCATTCAGAATCGAAAATCCAGTCGATCTGTGGAGAAATTCGAGTTATTACCTGCGGGCAGAATCGACAGGATGTGGTAGTATACTTAACCTGCACATCAGATGCATTAAGAAGTGGAACCCGAAGAAAGAAGGAGGAGAATGAGATTAGTGTTAAAGTCCCGTCGACAACGCGATCATTAGAGTCGGAGTACAAGCTCGGATTAGGGAAGGATGCAGAATGAAATCGGCCTCGCCCTTTCAAAGGAACCACCCCAGCATTTGCTTCAAGCGATTTAGCGAAATTTCCGAAAACTTCAGGATGGCCGGACGCAGGTTTGAACCGTCGTCCTCCTGAATGCGAGTACAGTATGCTAACCACTGCGCTAAATCGCTTGGTGTCAAAAAAGAAATTTCTCTTCATGTAGCCTTGGAAGCATCGCACTAGAATCAATTTAAAAGCGTGAATCAAGGAGTCCGTTAGTACTTTGTTTCTGGGGACGTCGCTGAAGAGGAAGAACCATACAACTAGAATAATATTTGGGAAAGACTAATATAATTCAAACACAATGTGCATTATAAATTTACATGTTTTCAAGCAAACATAATTTTTCATTCTTATCGTCATCAAGTTTCACAAAGTAACAAACCATCTGTTAAAAAAAGGTTATGAAACTAATTTGTTGTGATATTTAGATAGGCGTTATCGACGTTGAAACAATCGAAAGATAGAAATGCAAGCAATGTGAAGCGACAGTGACAGATGACCAATCGTGCAAATTGTAACACCAACTATTTTCAGTTGACACCTGAAATGGACATTGCTACCAAAAACTGTACCTCTTTTACATGCGAATTCTGAGGAAACCCTACACATCTGTTAGGTTTCCATTAACTTGGTGGTCGTACCAGCCAATTTATTCTCAGCAGAGGTATACTTAACGCATCTGGCGTCCTCACTCATACAAAGAACCTTATCCAACGCTCAACAAAAATTTATGATTAGTAATTGAAAGGAGTTACATCACAAATAAAATAACTCAAAAGTACTTCCGTATCTAACGAATAATACTGTCTAATTTCCATTCTCCATCATCTCGAACACAAAGAAATTAGTTTTTCGAAGTTCAACAGTAATTGGGTAACAACTTATTCGCTTAACGGAGTGTAACACATTGATTCCATTAAGTGTCTCTGTTCTTTGGTTATACGATTATATGAAAATCTGATTCCTTTGGGGTGTCGTACTAGACAGGGTATCGCTATAACTGAATGACTGCAGATGTAAATTCGCGAAAACGTAACCTGCTACCCCATCTCCCATTACTGTCAACGGAAAAATTAATAAGTTTAGGAATTTCCTCCTTGTAATATGCAGCACGGAAATGCCAGTTCGCCACTGTAGATTGTTGTTACCACCCGGTTACACCTTATCTTGAATAACTTGAGTGTTATCACTACGTCGATTGGTGCTCAGGGTCAAAAACATTGCTCTGAAATGGGACTTATCGCAAAGCATTGCGTTTTTAAGAAATACTTTATTCTAATTTATAGCTGGTTTTTCTGTCATATCTTTGAGAGGCAATTGACAGAACAGTTCTGCAATAATTAGCAGCCACTCGGACGTTATGTTCGGGCAGATGGCGTATGACCTCCCGCCACATCCCCCCCCCCATTCCCCATCACCCGCCCCCCCATCCCCATCACCCCCAGAACCACCGCCGCCAAGCCGCACCAACGAGGAGGGACAGTGGTAAGGCATAGGCCTCGCTAGGGTGACCAACTCTCCCGTATTTCCCGGGATCTCCCGTATTTAGAGACATTTTTTCATAATCTCCCGGCTCCCGTATTTTCAGGCTCAGTGGCCGTTTATCTCTCGTTTTTAACTGTAATTTTCTTATCACGTACCGGTATATAAAAATATTTTTCGATCATTTAAATTTTGCACGCACTGTCAGGATTCATTCCTAGACAGCAGAGAAAACTGATTCTATATCGACCTTCGACATTAGATGTCGACATTATGTCTATCGAATATCTTTGAAATGATCGACCGACGCTTGGCGGTTAGATGTGACTTTGTTCCTGTGCCAGTGCTTACTGTGAATCGTCGTTAACTTGTTCGAGGTTGATGGGCAGCGAAGATGAAACTAAAGCGCCACCAAAAAAAAAAGTATATGTGTACATATCTTACGAAATGGGAAGCTTTATATTCCCAGATTGGACCAGCACTGTCAAATGCTTATAAAGCAAACTGCTCAATTTGCAAACGGGAGTTTAGCATCGCGCATGGCGGCAAGAACGATTGTTTACAGCCCATGAATACTTCAGGTACGGTAATAAATTATTAATATGTATCTTATATAAAATCATATATATAATATCTTACTGTTCAGTGCGTAGTAATTAGTAATCCGCAATTTTCTGAGTTAACATCTTGTATTTGCTTGTAAGTCACAAAAGCAAGGCAAATGATGTTACTACATCATCCAAAATAACTACGTTCTTCATCTCTCCTCACCTGAGCAAAGGCTTAACAAACGAAGATATGAAAACCATTGCTGCTGAACTTTCATTAGTCTACCACACAGTGCAGCACAATCTAAGCTATAGGAGCTTGGACTGTGCTATCAAACTTTCGAAAAACGTGTTCAGTGAATTTAATGTGTCAAAGAAAATATCTTGCGGGCGAACTAAAGCTGAAATGACGATAATGAAAGTATTGGCCCCAAGAAGTGTGAACGATTTTCTGGAAGGTTTAAATGACCCCAAGAAGTGTTTCATGTTATTTTCTTTAGCAATCACCTAAACAGGAAAATGTTTCCAATTGTCATACGATATTTTGACCCCTTTAGCGGAATTCAAAACAAATTGCTGGATTTCGTAGAACAGGCAGATGAAAGTGCAATTGATGTCCATAGGTTGTTAAAAAAACTCACTGAAAGCAAATAATTTGAATATCAGTAATATATCGTCATACTGTGCTGATGGTGCCAATATAAATTATGGCAAGCATAATTCAGTCATGAAACTATTAACTAACGAAAATGAAAAAATCCTTAGAGCGAGTTGTTTTAACCATGTACTTCATAATGCAATGAAACGTGCATGCAACTGTTTACAATATGTAGATGTTGAAGTGTTGGTGTTAAAAATATATAGTCACTTTTCCTGTTCTGCCAAACGAAGGGAAACGCTAAAATCATTTTTTGAATTTGTTGATGTGGAATGGGCTGAAATTTTGCGACATGTGAATACTAGATGGTTATCTCTCACTCCTGCTGTAGAAAGGCTTTTAAAAAATTGGGAGCCTATAAAAAGCTGTTTTAAAAGCATAGATGAATCAGACTTTCCTAAAGTCCTGAAAAAGTATTTTTGCAATGAAAATACAGAAGTAGAAACAATTGTTCAAGCTTATATTAGTTTTTTGTGAATATTGGAAATGTTTTCATTCAAAAAGAAAAGTATTTGGAGAATTCCGACCTTAGTATTATGGAATCTCATGAAGCTGTAAACTTACTAATTAGTAAAATTAGACAGAGAAAGGAAGATAGGTTTTTTGGTAGTGGTACTCATAAATTATTAGGCTCTGTTCTTGATTTAAATTTGAAATCTAGTAGTGAGGACAACTTCATTGAATTCTATGATTGTTTATATTCTTACTTAGGTAGTAAATTTGATAATAGTTCGAAGAGTTTCATCCCACAATGTCTAAAAAGGGAATTGACATTCAAAGACATGCATGAAGTTGTAGAATATCTTAAGCTGGATTGTATTAATGAAGATGAATTATATGAGGAGTTTTGTAGTTCTAACGGTGCAGTTAAATGTGCGGTCTCTTTAGATGGTAATGTTAGCCAGAAATGGATACAGGTTTTTATAACTTTGAAATCAAATAATGTTAATTTTGAAAACTTGGGTAAGCTGGTTTGTTTTGTTATGAGTATACCAGGCAGTAATGCTCACACTAAGAGAGTATTTTCTCTTATGAATAGTAAGTGGACTGATGTAAGGAGCAGAAGTAGCACAAACTAAACCAAATCTGAACTACAAGTTGCCATGAATTTTCCTTTTTCGTGTAGTGAAATCTTTGAATTTGCTAAAAAATGATGTAAAACTACTGAGTGAGGCAAAATCTGTTGCAAAATATGTATAAGTAATTGTGATGTGTAAATAAATAGTCTACTTTTACAAATACTGCTTCGATTTTTGGCGAAATTTTGCCGTGCTATTAATCTCCCTTATTTTTTGTCAAGGATATAAGAATCTCCCTTCTTTTCGTTTAGAAAAGTTGGTCACCCTAAGCCTCGCTTTCGAGAGATTGGCGGTTCAAATCCACTTCCAGCCATTCACATTTAAGTTTATCGAGATTTTCTTAAATTACGTAAGGTAAACGCGGGAATGGTTCCCTGGAAGAGGAGCTAAACTGTTTTTCTTTTTTTTACCCCACATTTAATAGAGTACATTTCATATTTTGACAAAATTGTCAACCGTAAACTTAATGGCATTCTGGCACGTTTTCAAAATTTTGTTCTCCATCTGGAGTCGCACTGTTTTTTTTACATGCTGAAAAGTGGCTCACTCACTTATTTTTAGTACAGCGATCAGCCAGACCCATCTGTCTTCCATAATATACTCATTATTTCTTTTTCCTTTCCACTTTCTCTTAAAGTTAAGTAAAATACTGATTTCATGACTATCATGTGCCTTAAAAGGCAGATTTTTCTGGCGAGACCACGAGCAGTTTAGATTGTTTCACCCAACAGCCTGTTTCTTTGCGAAACAGAAGTGCTCTGAGACAAACCACATTTGTAAAAGGCTGTTTCCTTTCTTGTGTGAGCTATCTCCCTTATGTGGCAGAGGATTGGCATGGTTATTGGTTTAGTAAGCTGTTTGCGTTTTGCGGGATGAGCTAATAGTCCAACTCCACCATCGTCCATTCAAGAGGTAAGTCTTAGTAGGCTGTTTGTGGCTTCAAATAACAGCGAGCATCCTTGTTTGCTGAGAATATCTAAAGCCGTTACTTGGATTGTGAGAGATTCTCAAACTCATTACTGGATAAGTGAAAAACAAGAGAATTCGTTAGAATAACTTTTATTTCTATCTAGAGTTTTATCGAAATTTAGATCAAGCATATATGTTTTGATTTTATCGCAGTTTGGTACAAGGGCGGAAAATACGTTATGTAATATAATGATAGAGTTACGTGAGTCAACATGTCGAGATTCAGGTAATTATGATATGAAGTGACGCATATCTGAAGACTTTAGGAATGGAAGACACTTGACAGAAGTGGTCATTTTTATTGCCGATAAGTATTTGCAATGAATTCGCTTCATCTCTAGATAAAAACAGTTTTTCTGACTTGGATGGAATATTTACGTTCGTAAGTGCTCATAAGATAACTGCTCCCCATTTGCAGATAAAATCAATTTGATTGTTATAAACTCCAAGGTTAGTGTTTGTCATTTTACTGTGATATTATCTTTGAGTTTCCAGAAACGTTCCTCGTGATTGGAAAAGAGCACAGGTCACACCCATCTAGGAAAGGGAGAACATAAATGACCTGCAGAACCACCGTCTTATATCAATTACATTTATTGGTCGCATATCTAAAAATTATTCTCATTTCAAACATTATGACCTACCTGGAACAAATTGACCTCCACGGAAATTGGCATAGGGGCCGGAAACACAAAACGCACACTTCACTCGTTGTAATACTCACTGCTGTGGATAGAGCGACTCAGGTTGGTTTGGCCTTTCAAGACTATCGAAAATCTTTGGATTCGTTATCATATAGACACTTTCTAAAAATAAAGAACGTTCCTATAGGATACCTAACTAAGCTTGCGACACACTACACTGATGGATAGTCATTTGCAGACAATTCAGTAATATCTGGTACGCCCCAGGGAAGTATAATGGCACCTTTGTTATGTATGTTGGTATGTTGTTCATCAGTGACTTAGTGGATGGTATTAGATGAAATATCAGACTTTTCGTATCTGATACAGTTGTCTACGAAGAAATTCTGTGAGACGAAATTTGTAGCAATATCAAATGGTTCAAATGGCCCTGAGCCTTATGGGACTAACTGCTGAGGTCATTAGTCCCCTAGAACTTAGAACTACTGAAACCTAACTAACCTAAGGACATCACAGACAACCATACCCGAGGCAGGATTCGAACCTGCGACCGTAGCGGTCGCGCGGGTCCAGACTGTAGCGTCTAGAACCGCTCGGCCACTCCGGCCGGCTGTAGCAATATCCATTTAGATCTCGATGAAATATGAGCTGAGTGCAAATACTGGCAACTGTCTGTTAATGTACAGAAATGCTAAGTTGAGCGCGTCACGAAACATAAAAAACGGTATCCTTTGACCACTGGATTAATGAGTCACCTCCGAAGACAGTTAAGCACGACTTGATCGAAATTATCCAGACACCAATATATAATGCGGAATTGCCCACTAGTTGTCACGAGAGGGGGACCCACTAGTATAGATGAAGGCGGGGAGAATTACATTGTCAGTAGAGAAGCAATACCAGCAAGCGGGGCGACAGAAGAGCTCAGTAACTTCGAACGTGGGCTGAACACTGGATGTCAGCTGAGTAGCAAATCATCAGGGATATTTAAACCCGAGTCGAGTGTTCGTGAAGTGGAAAGGAGCAACCACAGCTAAACTAAGTGTAGGCAGAGATTATTTACGGACAGGAAGCGTCGATCATTGCGGAGGGCGGTTTTAAAAAAATAGTATGAAATTAGCGGTAGGAATCTCTCGTGAGGTACAAAGCGCCACCAGTAGTCCAGGCAGCACAATGTGCACCGTGTGTAGGGACGGATTACAGTGGTCGATCAGCTCCTCATAATCCACATATTTCTGTAGACAATGCTAAGCGACGCGTGATATGGTATAAAGACCGACGCCAGTGGACAGTGGGTGATTTGAAGTGATGATCACTCTATACCCTGTCGGATAGGATTTGGCCAAAGCTGGAGAACGTTACTCGTCATTATGCGTAGTGTCAATAACCAAGTCGGAGGAGGTGGTGTTATGGTATGGTGGTATTTTGGGGTGTGGCCTCCTTATTGCGTTTAAGAAAATTCTAAATATAAGGATATGAACATATTCTATAGCATTGTGTACGGCGTACCGCAGAGGAACAATTCGCAAACGATGACTGTTCGTACATGCATATTGAAACGCCTTGTCATAAAGCAGCATCTGTGAGACAACTGTTTGTGGAGAATAACATTCCTGAAATGGACTGGCCTGCTGAGAGCCGTGACCTGAACCCAATGGAATATCTTTCGGATGAGTCAAAACGTCGATTTCGCTCCGGATCCAAGCGTCCACCATAAGTACCTCCTCTGGTTTGGGGTCTCTTCGATTCCTCCACAGACATTTAGACACTTGATTGAAAGTATTCCCAGCAAAGTTCAAGGTGTCATAAATACGAAGGGTGGATAAATCGCATATTAATATCCGCTAATAATTATCCGAAGTTTTTTATCAACAGTGGACAAATATTCGTGAGTAACGTGTGTAGCAGTATGAAATGGAATAAATTTATAGTTTCGATTGTAGGTAAAGCACATGGCAGGCTACGATTCATTGGTAGGATACAGGGAACTGCAATTTGGCGAGAAAATACATTTCAAATAGAATACTCGCACGGCCCAAAGGTCAGTCTAACAGGTGGCATCGAGCGTATGCAAAGAAGGACGCTACGAATGGATACAGGCTTGTTCATTGGTAAGTGTAACAGAAAAGATGAAAAACTTGAATAGGCCCACATGCGGAGGGAGGCATCGCACATTTCCGAGACCTCTTAGAAGACTTAAGATGTTCCGTTGAGAACATAAATTTCAAATATTCTCCAGCTCGCTACGTTTTCATCTCGCAGATATCCCGCAGTTAAAATTAGGCAAATAACAGCTCGCACATATACGGAGGGAACTGGAAGAAAATATGGGACAATAAAGTGTGCCTTCTGGCATGCGCTTTACAGTGATTCTCACAGTACAGATGAAGATATTAAAACATGTGTTCTTAAAAGAAGCAGGTTCTAGGAAGCGATTAAAGCACGACGTTCAGTTGAGGTTTGTGGTCTGAAAATTTGAACGTCACTAATAGCGGAATAAATACTTGATTAAATTTTAATTCTCACAATTAATGCAAAGTGCGTGTAGTTTATTAGTTTACTTGACGGTATGCAGGGGAAAATAAAAGATGGTGTCGTATATTTCCGTTTATAGGTTGTTAAACTGGTAGAATCAGCTCAGGCAATTACGTCTATAACTCAGATCTTTCGGCTGCGTGAAAGACATGAAAATGACTGACACAACCACTAGCGTGACTGTGGGTAGACACAATTTTGCAAACTCGTTGTGGTGCATGTTCCGCTTGTGCCCTAGCTACAGCTAAAGTGCGTGTCGCAAGCCCGCGACCGCTCTATTAGCATGGCTGTATGCGGCGTATGGCTTTTCTTAACCGCGGCGCTAGAAGTGAGAGGGTGGCCGGCCCATGACCCCAGCCGCCTTTTACCCCTGTAGAAAAATCCAAGTACTTACTTGAGAGGAGGCTGAGTGGATCTGGGGCAGGAAAAATTCCCGCCCCTAGCCGGGATCGAACCCGTGACTTCCAGGTCCCAAGTTTAGCACTCTACCCTTTTTTTCCTTCTTTCTTTGTTTCTTTCTATCTGTTTCTTCGTTTACAATTCTGGGCGGATGTCGCATGAAATTTCTCAAGTAACGACGATGAAAATTTCACTCAGTTTCTTATTGCCGATGGTGACCTGCCCCTGACCGAACGCACTGAGCTAGCGTGCCGCCACCCGTTAGCCCACCATGGCCACCTTGCACTCTATACCGTCTCAAGTAACTATCAGGTCCATTTCAACAAAAAGAAGATCAACCTTCAATCTACGACCATGCCACGGAACACACAACACAAAAAGCGTGCAGGGAACATATTACAAACTGTGCGGTACAGGTCACTACCTACTTCAGTGCGAGTTTATACACGTCATTACATGCGATGTAGCCAAGAGCTCTCGAGTCTCCTATCAGTTTTATAATAAGTGTTGTACTGGACGAAAGAAAAGTATCGCGCACTTCTGAGACAATTATTTTCGGTCGCCGACAGGGACTCAATGAAATGTCTCAAACCTTGGGAAAGATCGTTCACGACTCTCTGCTATTTCCAAGCGGTTCAAATAGCTTTACAAGGATAATTTCTTTCGAGAACATTACCCGCAAATGTCGACCTCCATCTTCTTCTTCCACTGAATAGAATGTTGCTCTATTACGGAAACTAGTGGAGGAAAACCGGTATGTGTCATACCGTCTAGCAGATACGGTAACTCTCGCGCAGCGTGTGCACCTGCAATTCGAAGCGTTCAACGAGACCACATTTAAGTGAAGAACTTTTGTGCTTCAGGGGGATTATACTACAGAGAGAAGAACAGGTGGCGCGTCATACGCTATGAGGAAGAAAATGGAGACCAGCATATCGGCGTTTAATGCCACAGCTATATTAAAGTTATTAGACACGCAGAACTAAATGAGTTCGCAAAATATGGGGAAGTAAGTTGGTCACGGTCTTTCTCAAGAAACTGGTCATTCGCTTGAAATATTTGAATGAAATTTCAGGAGAACTGTATAAGGATGCTTGAGATTTGCTCCTTTTGAAAACGAAAGGACTATGGAAATTAGAGTAGGCTTAAATGTCTCGTCGACGCCGAGGTCGCTAGAGAAGAAACACGAACTCGAATGGGCAGATATTCAGTTATGTCCTCTTCAAAGCAAGTGATTTTGGGAAACAACGGAAACGGAATCCTGGATGACTGAACGAGTACTGGATTTAGATTAGATGTAATTTTCGTTCCATCAGATCCATAGTGAGGAGATCCTCTAGGATGTAGAACATGTCAGAAAACAAGAATACACAATAAATATTTACGAGGAAAAACAGATATACTAATGTATCTTCCACAAATCCGAAGTATAAAGATCCCCGTGGAGGTGGAATACGTCAAAAAATTTTAATCATCTTTTCATTTAAAAGGTAATAATAAACTTGTTGCAAAACATGTAAACTTTCAACACACTGAGGTGTGTACGATAATTTTTAGGCTATTGCAGCCATGCATCATCAAGCAGAAAAATCTTTTTCCAACACCTACAATGATGGCATTTCTGCACTGAAACTGTACTGAAGTCAGAGTGCACTTAATATTCGCATTGGGGAGTTGAACCTTGCTACTCCAAAATTCTAGAGCAGTTGATCTTAATGAATGAACAAATGAGAGAATTTTAACAATGCTAGTCATAGTAGCAGTAGTACAAACTATAGTATTAGCAGTCGGATAAGGTGTCAACAGCAGTTTTTTAGTGGCAGAAATTATTTACTTTTTTGTTTTTTATTCTGTTTCTTTTCCTTTGTAGTACTAGGTTTTCTGGAGAACTCGTATGTAGCAAGTAGCAACAGCGATTACACACAGGGGGTGTATGGCCTTTTTTAACTATTCAGAAAATAGGCTGTAAGCCTTAAGAATAAATAAAAAAGTCCAGTACCTAAACCACTGCACTGCTTGGTTCTTTCAACAACTTCTGAAGTGTTACACCTATCTACTGTATGTCAATGGGTTTGTATGTGTTCTTGTGAGTGAAATAGTTTGCTCAGTCATTATTCGATTTCTTGTCTTCATCATTAATATTCATATAATTATGGATAAACTAAACAAATTACAGTTTGCACTTTAGTGTATATTGATTTGAACTTATAAAGAAAGGTCTTTACTAAAAATCCAAACAGAAGTGTGGACTGTCTTCGGGGATCACTTCATATGACTACTAATTCGGTGTAAGATGAAAATCTGTGCTGCAGAAACATACAGCGACGGTGATAAGTATTTTTCTTCAGAGGAGTATTACTGCACTTTCCTGCGGTTATCACTTTTATCAATTGCGTCTTGTGTTGGGTTCCGCTGTCCATTTCAAGACAAAGTGTTTACGGTCACTGTAAAGCTGAAGATACCTACGCACTGATGCTTCTGTCGTAATGCCAGTTAGAGCCGTATTTCTGTAATGTCCCAGCAAGCGTTGCATACTAAAGCACATTTTATGATACTCATTTGGCTCGAAATTCACACACAAACTCCGAATCTATATGTATTAACAGGGACATAAAACACGAAGGACTTGCCCATCTCAAGTATCGTCCTGACCCGCGCTGTCTGCTCCTGTGTGCAGCAGCGCTGCTCAGCCACTGTTGGAGTACTGGTTATTTTTCATGATTTACTATCCCTGTTAATACATATAAATAAAACGAATATCACACTACACTAAATTGGGACCGCTCTATCGAATGGCAAGTAAAATTCCGCTTTAAAAATAATTTTGTTTCTAACGGAAAATGTGATGCACAGTAGTTATTTGGGCGGACCCAGGCTAAACTTTGCAAAAATAAGATTAAAATATTTGCCAAAACACGAGAGAAAGTGCGCCCGACTGCTGTTAGGCGGAACACTTTCTATATACGCATAAGACTCGTCTTCAGCAACACTTCGAAGTACATTGATCATGGGAAACACATGGGGGCACATGGACCTCTCTCTCACATTGTTAACTTAAGCATAAGATAACGTTTCTTTCCCTAATGTATGTTCTTCCAATTTCAGAACTAAGGAATAATTTTCCAGTGGAAATATTCTCGGAGCGTACCTGTGTTTCAGGTGGAAAGCTATATTATCTACACATCTATGGCCGAAATTAGTATCTACTCACCAAAAATTGAAATTTAGTCTAAAGGTAAGATACAGTTAGACATCCAAGTAATTAAAGGGGACTGGTATGTGAACACAAGCGGAAAATTTGAAAAAAAATGTCAGTTTTCGAAATAATGTAGCTGAAACTATAAGAGTTGTAAGCCTAAGTTACCTGTGGTAACAGATATTTTGGGAACATTTTGATGTATGAACCATAGTTTTTGGTTACACACTTTTTTCTAAATTGTTTTTTTGTGTTGCAAGTGAAATAAACGTTCACAGCGGATTCCGCAACTGTTGTGAAACATCTTAGGGTAAACACAAACATATAAGTGTTTCTTGCTAGGACACAGAGCCTGTTAATCATATAATATTATAATCTGACGTCCAGGATACAAAAATAATAAAAGCAACTACCGTCGTTTTTCTGTGCTTTTTCCCTGACACTTTGTCCCTTGTTAGAAAGTTTTTGGACAAATCCATAAGCAGAGGACAAAAGGCAAGTCAATTAGTTAATGTGATAAAAGTGAAAAATACATCATTTGAAAGTTGATAGTGAGACGGTATTAGAAAGGAGTAGTAAAGAAAAGCTGCATGTTCACGTTCAGAAGCTGCTCTTAGCTGTGAGGAAATGGTCTCTAGCTTTACCTTCACTCTCGCAGGAAAAAGAGAAAAGAGAGGGGACGAGCAACAGACGCCGATACGGAGTGTAGAGGTAGCGGAACGAAGCCATACTGGGGAACTGGATGCTTCGCAGACGACCTGTCTCTCGCTCCTCACCGGGAATCCGCAACACGCTGTTAGGAGCAAAATATTTGCCACGATATACCTGAAGTCCCAAATGGAAAACAGAAAGAGGACAAGAGCAAACGATAAGCCACCTCTCAAGTTAAAAAAAAACCCTAAAATAGTAAGGAAATGCTTTAATGAAATCTTACTGAGTAATAAACGTTCCGGTTGTTTTTGGACATGAAATGATACTGGTATTGAGGATACGGTAGTGTTCACCCCAGTTACCATAATTTCGATAGCATATGAGAACTTTGATATGTGTTACAGGAAGACACTAACGATGAAGTTCCTCAAGGCAATATCGGCTACTGAGGAAATCATATTTAAGACCACCCATTGGTCTAGACTAGGGGAAGAGGAAGGTCGAGAGATGTGTAACCTTCCTTCAGAAGCTGAAATGAAATCTCAGGGTGGAGTGCAAGGCGAGCCAGAACAGTGTTCTTTTTAATTAGGAGAATCTCATGATTCGCAGGAGGAATAC
Organism: Schistocerca piceifrons; assembly: GCF_021461385.2. NCBI lineage: Eukaryota > Metazoa > Arthropoda > Insecta > Orthoptera > Acrididae > Schistocerca > Schistocerca piceifrons. The sequence goes on along the minus strand of NC_060149.1, from coordinate 388,101,753 downwards.
CGAATGAACTTGATGTAATCGTACAATGTAGGCTTTCACGGTCCGCATCTAATTCAGTTTACTGAAAAACTTGACATATTTTTAGGAATAGTGACATAAATTGTTATTATAGCCATGGAGAGCAGAAAAATAGCTTATTGTTTGCTTAAATGTTCCCTTTTCCAGCATGTCACCTAGACTTACAAAAAGACAACCTTATCCGCAGATTCTATTGTTCTTGAAGAACATTTATCTTTGGTTGAGTTAGTCAATGAAGGAAAGTATTAGCTGCTCTGTGTTATCATTCGGAAAAAATGTCAGTAGCTTATTCGACATTGCTGTTCCTTCTCAAGTTACATTTAAGATATTTCCAGTGGTTTAAGTCCTACAATCCGATTTTGTTGCACCTAAAGGAAAACAATTTTTGGTAGAATAATTCATAACAAGGAAATAATAACAGTCACTACTGAAAAACTGCTTTTTAAAAGTAATTGAGTATTGTCAGATAATGAAAAGCATTAATGAATTTCAAGCGAGTTTGTAAACTAAGTCCGTTTCCGAAGCTGAGTGGTCAGCGCGGCTGAGTACCATGCGGAGGACCGGGGATGGACTCCCAGCACCGTCAGAGATTTTTCTTTCGCGGGAGGACTGGAACAGTGTACACTCAGACTCGTGATGCCAATTGAGGAGCTATTCGACAGAGTAGCAGCTACTCCAGGTCACGAAAACTGGAAACATGCTGACCCCCACGCTTCTCCACACAGCATCCAATGACGCCATTGGCGGAGGATGGCACGGCAGACGGTCGGTGCCGATGGGCCCACAACGGCCTGCGGACGGAGTTTACCGTATTATTAACTAACACTTCAGTTTCTCTGTAACTTCCTTTAGAAAATATTACGGGAGAGACAAATTTAAAAAATAAACAAATAAACACAGCCACACCAAATGCTTGACTTTCAGATTACTGACTTTTGCTTTAGCGACCTATTAAGGGATTCTGATCAGGAGACTTTATTCCTCAAGAAAATAAAGTGAGGGAGCTATCACAATTTTGTCATGTAAAGCACGTTTAACTTACAAGTAAAAGGTGCGCTCTAGCAGTAAATTGGAGTAAAGACTATAAACTTTACAGCAGACACGTATGTGGAATTTATTTCCTTCATTGAGAAAATATGGTCAGTAGTTAGCATGCAGAGAAATTTGATACACCTTCCCGGAATCACATAAAAACGTTATATCTCAATGATGTGGAGTAAATGAATCGTACAGAGGCTATCTAGAAATTAATATATATCCCCTGTACAATTGATTTACTCCACCACACACACACACACACACACACACACACACACACACACACATGAACGCGCGCGCATGCACATACGTACGTACATACATACATTTTGACCGAGCTGGAGCAGACAGAAAGGAACTATATTAATTTGTCTTTAAGAATAATTTTATCACATGCTTAGGCATTATTTATAATTCAAGTATTGTGAGTAATTTTCGTTGGTGTTCGTGGTGCGTACTGAATAAGTGAGCGGGTGACAAATTCACGCGCCAGTGCCAGTGTGTCATTTGCGCATCTTTGTCATGAGGTTGAGTGTGATTAGTATTTATGTGGTCTAAAGTTTCTGGTATTATCTGTAGTTCTAGAAACGAAAACTAGTTGCTTGTGGAAATCCGTGCTCACGCCTAGCCTACGCCTCTGATCTCACAGGTAGATACGCCGAGATTAACGTCCCATTATGACATACCAGTCGGACGTCAAAGATGTAACTCTATGATGAATTGCAGAGAACTTTGGGATTTGGTCAGGAGAATAGGATATTTAAACCAAGGACTCTCTCCCATTTGTCAACCATAAACTGGTAATGAGAACTTACACCACCGCTGAAATTCGAATTGGGCCAATCGGGGTTGAGTGCTATCCCGCTGCACTGTTTTAGTAATTCCGGTTAAATCTTCATTTGCACCAGTACTCCCAGGACAGAGTAAGGTTTTCGATTCGCGGATGATATGCAGTAAGGAAGATGGACGGTAGCTTTCTCTACTCGAACAAATTACTCTAATTTTAATGTCTTAATCATTACACGAAATTTATGTTAGAGTAAACAGTATGTTCTTTTTTTTAAATCTCGTACTCGAACAGGGGCCCTCGGAATTTAGAGAGTAAGGCTGACGAAAAAGCATAAGGAGATGTAGCCCTATGTAAAGCCAGTAAACGGATCGAAATAATATATCCAATCGTTCGGAACGAAATATGACGCGAAGAAATCCGAAATACTAAATTCGGTCTTCCGAAACTGTTTTATAACGAAAGACCGTAATTCGATTCTTTCTTTCAACCTGACGTAAGTGATCGCGGAATTGAAAATCAATTCTAATCGCTTAATTGCGGTAAGGTATCAAAACCGGATGAGATACTTGTAAGGTTCTACAGAGATTATGCGAAGTAACTTGCTCCCCTTGTTGCAACAATTTATCGTTGGTCGCAGGCTCAACGAACGGTACCTAGCGACTGGAAAAAAGCGGAGTTCATTTCCGTTGCCAAGAAGGGTCGTAAGACAAATGCACATAATTATAGGTTTATATCGCTGGCGGTAATCTATTGTAGAATTGTGGAACTGGTTTTATGCTCTCGTATTACGACATTTTTGCGGAACGAAAATATTGTCTATAAAAATCAGCATGTATTCCGTAAACAGAGACGTTGAGAAATTCAGTTCGCTCCGTTCGTCCATGATGTCAATAGCGCCGTAGACATCGGCGCTCAGATAGACGATATGTTTCTTGATGCCGGGAAGGCATTTCATACAGTTCCACTCAGTCGTTTAATGAAAGAAGACTACACGTTTACCGAGTATCGGACCAGATTTGAGACTGGCTTAAGGAATTTCTTGCAGATCAGCTCCGTGTCCACACGATATTTCCGAACCGGGGAAAAACTTGATTGTTCCCCCCCCCCCCCCGCCCCCTCCCCTACAGCGTTTGAGATAGGACGTCAAAAACTTAAAAAATCGATTTTTCAAAAATATGTTCACTTTGTAGCGCACATCTTTCCGAAGAGCTTGCTATATAAAACAAGAAATGTAAGACATCTTATTCGGTCTTAAGTGTGTCAAAGTGTAGTGCCACGCTTCTTCACACAGCATTCTTCTGTCGCATGTCATTGTATTTCGCTCTGTGGAATCCAAACGTGTATACTTTGTAGTGAAAGCCATCAAGCCTATATTCAAGACAGTCGGAATTAAAGTGTCCTGTAGTGCCCCTCCTGCTCCCAGTTGGCCGATTTGACATCCTACAACCACCCCCCCTTTTTTTTTTTTTAAAAAAAAAGCCTCACACTTAATTCTGGGTGCAATTATTTGTGACCGGAAGAATAAGAACTCTTCAGAAAATTTGCACTCTTCATTGCTTATTAGCTAATAACTTTCTCTTTTGTGTGATATATAATTAAATATAGGAAACATAAAACCAGTAAAGGCAAGAGACAAGCAAGACAGCACACAATTCTTCAATCCATAGGTCCCAGTATTTTTTCTCTATAATCTTGCTGCAGCTTTACTCTGCGAACTTTTCATTCTGCGAAAAAATATATTTCCTCATCAAAGTTCGTCAACAGTTTTCGTACACGACAAATCAAATTGTTGATGTCTAATACTGAAAAATCTGTCAATACGAATAACACCCAAGACTGATGTGGTTTCTCGATTTGATTAAGTCTATTTTGTCACTGTCTACTAAATAAAACGAAATAGGTCTTTCTAATAGTGCAGAACTTGTAAAGCACGCCAAATAAGGGAGACTGTTTTGGCACAAATGGTCATTTTTATGTACTTCATTTACATAAATAACACGTCAGAACATAATCCACAAAGTACCAATATCAAATTCCTATTAGGCCTACTACAAGTAGAAAGTTTTATGTTAGGAAATAGTTTCACATTTCATTCATACGATCCAGTTTTTCAAGCATAAAATCAAAAGTAGTAGTACGAAGTTTTTATGTAAATTTGGAATTGTCATATTCTTCTATATAATTTCTGGGATGTCCCCGTTTCTTCCTCATACTAGCAAACAATCTTGTCATCACTAATTCTGTAACTATTCCAGCCTCTGTCAAAACTTACTCTCCGGTTTAACTTCACTATCTGCCAGAATCACAGGTTCAGTTACCCCGCGTTTATTCTCCGGCTAGGCGCTATTATGTGTTCGTACAACGCGTTTTCCACGCTATTCCGAGAATAGAACTTAAGCGGCTGCTAACCGTGGAGTCTACAACTGGTAATGTAGCGATCTGGCAAAAAATTTCTGTCAAAATTTCATTTTCTTGGAAACACCGAGAAGATAATATGCAAGATTTCATACCTGTTATTCCTGTTAGTCGTTTATGTCCACACTGGTAGTCTGAATCTATGGATTTTGCTACTGATTGTAACAACGCTGATCATTCGCACACCTAGTCAACCACAAAAGGAAACAGCGATTGACATTCACCCGTTCGGGTTTATTTAGCTCAGCTCGTATAGCCCTGTCCTCTTTTGTCAGCGGGAAAGTTTTTTTTATTTCTGGATTCCCCTGGCAGAGACGTCACGTGCACTATGCACGCATTCAAATATCAACTCATGATTCGTTAGGAAGTCAACTTAGAATGTGTTCAAAAATGCTCAAAAACCAACTGGGATGAGTTTCAAAATAATATGAGTAATCGATAGACCAACGTGCGCTAGATGCCAGGCGCTTTCTGAAACCAGTTTTTTTTCTTAAAGAATACGAATTTGGCGCCCCCTGAAATTGAAGCCAGGGGCACATACCCCGGTTTGCCGCCCCCCCCCCCTTCCCGCTCTCTAGATCCGAGCCTGTTGCAGATAGAATTTTTCATGTCGCTCTTAACGGAACAAAATAGACGTATGCAACAGTAATTTCAGTATACACCAAGGTAGTGTGATAAGACCGTTACTGTTTACGAGATATGTAACTGGTATAATGGATGACTTCGGAAGCTGGATGAGGCATCATTTGCAGATGAAAGTGGTTATCTATAAGAATGTAGGTAACGCCAGAAGACTTTAGTGACTTTCAGGGTCTGCACAGGATTGATTGTTGGTGGAGGTAGCGGCAGTTGACCCTGAGTGTAAATAAATGTAACATACTACATATAAATAGGTTAAGAAATCCATTGCTGTATGGTTACACTGTTGGTAAGCTGGAAACAGTAAATACCGTAAAATACCCAGGAGTAACAGTTCGTAGCGACCATAAGTGACTGAAATTCATAGTAAGAATCTTAAGGGAATGTAATTCATACACGAAAGAAGTAGCTTACAAAACGCCAGTTAGAGCGATTCCTGAGCGCTGTTCATCAGTCTGGGACTGATAGAAGAGATAGACAAGATCCACCCAACAAGCGGTGCATTTCGTCACGGAATCGTTTATTCGGTGAAAGAACGCTATGGAGCGATGCGAGAGCATTACGGAGATGCTCAAAAACTCCAATGGCAGACCAGACGCTACAAGAGGGTCATTGTGCATCACGGAGAGGTATGATATTGAAACTCTGAGAGGGTACATTACGACATGGGTCGGGCAATACGTTACATCTACCCACACACGTCTTGTAAAATGACCACACCGAAAAAAAAATCGAAGAAATTAGGGAAAATGCAAAGGAATACCGACAATCGTTATTCACATGCATCATCCGCGGATGGAACAGATAGTGGTACAAAACTACCATGGGCCACACACCTTAAGGTAGATTTCGGAGTATACGTGTAGATGTAGAACGTACAACGGAATCCTTAAGAAACATGCTACGAATTGCACATCCCGTTTCAGAAACTTCTTTGTCTCTCCTGTTAACCCAACTTGGTACGGTTCACTGATAGACGAACAATACGCAAAACATGATTGATCAAGGGTTTGGTAAGCTGAGTTCTTCTCGAGTGGATTACGTTTTCACTGAATACTCTCAGTAAGTCACAAAAACGAATGTACTTACTCCAAAGGTAGTTTCATGTAGTCTTACACTTTAAATCTCTCTGTATAAATACTCCTAGATATTCTACATTGGTGAATAGTTATCATGATAGATCCCCGATCTTGTAGGCAATAGATGACGTGTTTTTTACGTCTAATTACCCACATTACTTGTACTGATGGTCAGTTGTTAGCATTTGCACCAAGCGTTGATCAACTGCCGGTGCTCATGCGGTTACTAACAATTTCCCAACCACGTCACAAACTGCATAAGGAAACCACAAGTGTCAGCTCCCTTGTTGTTTATATCTATCGTCTCAGATAAAAAGAAGAAAGAAAAACGACATACCACGAAGGAACTGTACGAATGGGACGGAAATCGGTAGAACTGATGTATATGCACAGACAAACAAATGATTACAATTTCAGAAAAACTGGATTATTTGTTCAAGAGGAAAAGCTTCACTAATTGAGCAAGTCAGTTACACATTGGTACACCTCTGGACCTTATGGAAGCAGTTATTCGGCTTGTCATTGATTGATAGAGTTTTTGGGTGCCCTCCTGAAGGATATCGTGCAAGATTCCGTCCAACTGACGCTTTATATCGCTAAAATCCCGAGTTGGTTAGAGGGTCCTGCACAAAATACTCCAAATGGTCCCAACTGGGAAGAGATCCGGTAACCTTGCTGGCCAATAGAGGTTCTGACAAGCACGAAGACAAGCAGTAAAACTGTCGCTGTGTGCGGGCGGTCATTATATTGCTGAAATGTATATCCAGGATGACTTGCCATGAAGGGAAACACAACGGAGCACAGAATATCGTCGACGTTTCCCTGTGCAGAGCGCCGTGGATGAAAACCAAAGCGGTTCTGTTATGAAATGAAATGGCATCCCAATTCATCACTCCTGCATGTCGGGCCGTATGGCGGGAGACAGTCAGCTTGGCATCCCACCGCCGTCCGTGGCGTCTCCAGAAGCGTCTTCGCTGGCCATCGTGACTCAGTTCGAAGCAAGACTCTTCCGTGATAAGTTATGAACGAATAAAGCGACCTATATGTTACACTGTCCGTGCTCGTGAAATTCAAGTTCATACCTACAGAGCTTTTCGTGCCCAGTAAAGTCATCACACACCAGCAGGTAGTTTTCCTATTTGCGGTAACTGGACTACTTGTTACTTAGGACCGAGGACGATCGAAGTTATACTAATTAAGTGAGGAGAAGCCATACAGGTTTTGATCATGGGTCATCTACTCGTGTTGCAAAATGTGAGTGAGTCAGGCAAAAGCACAAATGAAATATTTGCTAAAATATTTAACTCATCTCTTTCACTGCAAGCTCTTTGCTTTTCATATTTTGGGAAGTGATAGTATGGACCAAAACATGAAAAAAAGTCCAGTAAACGTGTGTTCTTAAAGGTATTCCTTAAGAGTTATGACAACTCGTTCATCTTCTCTACTTTGAAACACAATTCTTCTAATGAACAAGTGCTCATAACTTTTAAGGTATGCATTTTAGAGAACATGTTTACTGGACATTTTTTCTTATTTCGGTCCATACTACCACTTTCAAAATATGGAAAGCAAAGAGCTTGCAGTAAAAGAGACTTGTTTCACAGTATCAAAGATCAAGAATTGCTCATAGCCCTTAAGGTATGCGTTTTACAGCCCATGTTTACTTGACTTTTTTGTTTCGAATGATCATTCCTGTCATATACCTAAATATTTCCCATCACTTCTGAAACACCCAGTATATCTATTACTTAGCATTACGTTTCTAGGGCCGGCCGGAGTGGCCGTGCGGTTCTAGGCGCTACAGACTGGAGCCGAGCGACCGCTACGGTCGCAGGTTCGAGTCCTGCCTCGGGCATGGATGTGTGTGATGTCCTTAGGTTAGTTAGGTTTAATTAGTTCTAAGTTCTAGGCGACTGATGACCTCAGAAGTTAAGTCGCATAGTGCTCAGAGCCATTTTTTACGTTTCTAGACGTACGTGTTGACGAGGTGAACTTTGAAAATAATGTTATCGACGTGCTAAAAATTTTCGTTCCGCTACTTTAGCTAAACACTCAATATACAACATTGGGCTCAAAAAACTCAGTAAATTAAAGTGCTGTAATTATTTTCATTCATTATTTCCTGTGACACAATGACTCGAGCTTTCTCTTCATCTACTATTCACGTACTGTTCACTGGCAAAAGAAAACCTATGGTAGGGACTTTTAAGCAGCAAGAAGTTCCAACATCAACCTCAAGGTAAATTATTCTCTCATGAAATTTGTTCTCAGTAATCCATTTCAGTTTGAGAACAATAGTGATACTCACAAATAAGATGCAGGAATGAGAAATGTAGGAAATGTAGTATTATATCCTGCAGAAAATTTTCTTTTGCGTAAAAAAACAGTAAATTACCTAATTAGTCCCTTTGACAACCTAGGCACTGAATTAATCTCTGACAGAATATGAAAATATGCTTAAATGCAGATTGTTCGTCCTGACTGTTTCTTCTCTACAGCAACGCAAGTCGTCAGTCGCATACGAATTTCCAGAGAGATATACGGGTTGCCCCAAAAGGGCAGGTCAGTATTTTTCGAAATGAGAAAAATTATCGTACGACGCAAAAGCGTTCATATAGACAGATGCTCTATCCCAAATGGTTTCTGAAGTAATACACCCTTTGTGTAGATAGGTAATGTGTCACGTTATTTTAGAGGATCCAGTTTATTTTATTTTAGAAAAATTGTATATGAGGTACTGTAAGCTGCATGAAATACAATGTGCTTCCAGTATGATTAGTTCCCCCAGCCTCCACCCCCCTCCCCCACCCCCCAGTCTACCTTACTTTCCCTCATTACCTGGGCACGAAAATGTTCTGATCAAATATTGTTCCATTTGTGTGCAAGGAATTGAATGAAGAGAGAAGGAAGGAAGATACGCAGCATGTAGCGTGCTACACTCACTAACGCACGTAGAGATTCTCCAACACCAGTAACACAGCATGTTATTCTTTCGTTGAAGTAGGTGGTTGAAATATTAAAATTTATCGTAATTTGTTTCTTAAAACCTATTTTGTAGTTTCTAGATTTGTTCTGAACTACGGTAAATGTGTTGTGAACTGCTGATAAAGTATTACGAACTTTTGTCAATTTGCAAGCCAATAAATATTTGTAAACTTGTTAATCAATAAATAATTGTAATTTTTAACCGAAAAATGTATTCTAACACAACTAAATAAAAATAGAATCAGTTTGTAATAACAGTAAATATTTACGAGCATTTATCTATAAACTGTTTGAAATGAAGTTTATATCTACGTAAACTTTATCTACTTTCCATTTCTGATATTTCCGGCTACGGCACGCTGTGTATTACACGTAAACAAGTAAAAATGTGACATACCATATTACGACGTTCTTCAAGAATGTGTTTTACCGCGCATGTACCTGAACAACTAAAAAGATTGAAGCCCATGTTATGTTTCTCTCATTCAAATAGAGATATGTACAGTTACGACTAATATCACTATAATAGCGAGATAATTCCGCTAGAATTGGATTGTGCACGCTACTATTCTCACAAAGTGGTATCGCGAGTTTATGACAAACGTTCAGGAAAAACAAATATACAAGGAAATTCTTGTTAACAATTAACGTTTAACTGCTACAGTATCACTCATCTTCTTGAGAAAAAGATTTCTTGTGTAAAGCGCTAGTTTCTGCAAACAGGTATTCCATGGATCATTGTGAAGTGAAATGTGCAATAAAATTCTTCTAATTGACTACATTTTTCATTGAAGATAAGCTAATGGATATACCAAAATTAAACTGAAGGAGACTTAATTTGCAGAAAATGATTTAAAAACTTTTTTAAATTACAGGTATAAGTTTCTCTTTTATGTTTCCTCATCAGCAAAATGGATTGAAACTGTTTCTGCGTAAGGAACAGAAGTTTACAGAGATTTGTAGAAGGGAGAGGAGGGTGGGAGTCTGCCCTAACCTAGAAAATTTTCTGCTTTGTGTCCATTGTCTCAATTAATACGAATACGACTTTATCTGCATATTTGTTGTCTGAAAGAAATTAATTGCTTGACACTACGAATTTAAGACATGCTGATGTTTTATAACTGGCAGTCATATAATAATAAAAGTGTTGCTATTCTGTTCTCAACCTTTTTTTGTATGAAAGGCATTTATAAAAAGAGAATTCCCTGATAATTTTAGCCATGATAAGAAAAGTACATTTATGTGACCAACGTGGGTGATTACAGCAATAAATATTATCCAGTATTCAAAATACCCGTCGTACAGTTTTCTTACGAAAAGTCTTTGCAGTGATTTGTTTTTAATTATCATGTAAAATACTACGATTCAGAGATGTATTTATCGCGCAACACGAAACAATTGTAATACCAAAAAACATTTGTTTCTTAAATATCTGTTTTTGAGAGCGAGAGAGAGAGAGATTTTAAATTCAGAAGATAATGGGCAAGTGATTTAAATTTAACTAATTATTGCTGTCTATAAAAGGTTCCACCAAACTTCTAAATTACTTCATACTTTTTCTGTATTAAATTCAGAAATGATCCTAATGCTGAAATGGTTTTGCATCCAGTGTAATTGTGAAATTTTCTTTATGAGTGGCAAACTGTCCAACGCCTTTTCTCTAAAATCCATATCGATTTCGTTAAGTTACAGCTATCTCAGTGTGCATACTGCTGTCTTAACATGTTGCGGTAATTTGTAGGCCATGACAGTTTCCACATCTAGTGATCTTTTAATGCCTCAAGCTGTGCACTGATCTGGGGCCAGCATAAGGGCCAGAGGTTGAGGGTTATCACCGGCTGCGGAACAAAATAATGCCGGCCTGGAACATTCTGACTAAAGCTCGAGAAAGCACTACACTCCGCTTCATAGCTTTTTTTCTCTCTTACAGTGAGAACTATCAGATACTTAATGCTAAGAGACTGACATTCACTTTTCGCCTCGATTTACAATAACCCACTGTCCTAAAGTTGCAATGATTTGTTAATAATTCTTCTCGACAATTACACAGAAGTTGGCAATTCTGAGCAGAAATTTTGTGCATGATGAGTGCGGTATCTTCAAGATATTTTCTTCAATTAGGCTTCTGAACACATTAGTTCTATTTTGGTTGCCATGTTCCCAAGAAAAAAATCCATGATTATTGTACGATTTGCTTTTGGATACAATTGCCTTTAGTGAAAATAGTGACCTAAGATAATTCCCATGACAATTGTTAAAAACAATTTTCAGTTCATAGATTTATAAACATTATAAAACTGGCGCTAAGAACGCAAGGTGTTTTCAAGACGTCAATGACACAGTTAAATTACAATGGAATTAGAAACACCGTTTTCATTTTGAGAACATGTTTTTTAAGCAACACGTTAGAAACTATATGTTTCTAACTTATTGTCTATGTTTTTACGATTTCGTATTTAATAAACAGTTATCCACTAAAGGTAGCAGAGAAAGAGCTGAATCATATGTAGATAAAATAAAAGGAAATGGTGGTGTCTCGCATATGGTGGAATTCGGGTAACATTTATAAACTTTTCACCAAATTTCACACACATAGGCACTACATACCCAAGTTATGTATGGTTCTTTGTATGTTTACGGTAGTTAGCTTGAAGATATCAACCATTAGCAATGACAGAAATGTATACATTAGTTGCACAATAATCACTGGTGACTGTTAAGGAAGAGAACCATCTTAATCAGTGCATATGTACACATACTGCAATATATGCCTGAAAATAGGGCTCTGTGATAGATGCAAGATGAGACTGCTGAAGCTAGCACAATTTTAACGTCCTTTTTTCGTTTTAAGTGATTGTTTCGTTCCTTAAGCTATTGCCAGATACACTAACATGTGTTGCATATCGATGTACATCTTAGTATCGTCGGCTGACGGACTGTAAGCTCTTTTCGTAACGTTTGACAGGCGCCAGTGGCTAGCACTGTCAAAATATTCAGCCTCCGTGGCAGGTGGCAGACTGGGGTCAAGCTCGCCCGCGGCCCTCGACCGCTGATCGGAGACGAGTGGCAGCGTGCAACACACCAAGAGGTGGCAACGATAGCTTCAAAAATATAATTTTTAGAAAATTACCGAGTTAGTATAAAGTAGTATGGGATGCAACAACATACTATATGCAACAAAAATGCTTTTTTTCCCTAATTTTTAGATTTTTAAAAAGCAAAATTTGTTTCTGGTATGTATTTGAGGCGTTTGATAATGGTTTAACGGCCGAAACTGTCAGTAACAACAAATAAAAGGACATTATAAAATCAGCCAGTTGTGGAACGTTATCTCTCATAACATTTATATTGGCTGAAGATCCACAAGTAACAAACGCAGAATAACGTAATAAATATTATATTGGACTGCACAGGATTTTCTTTGCGGACTTAACTCTCAAACGGAGTGAGAAAAGATGCTGTAGGGGAAAAATGCTGCCCAGATTCATCACTTACAATTTTCAATGTCAGCAGCAAATGTCAGGAGGAAAACCACTTTGTTTGGCAAGTCTATGGTGCAAATCATTTCTTTGCCGAACAGGCAATCTGACAGGAAAGGAATGTAAAGCATTTGTCATTGGTTCAGCCCTGGGGGCAATGGAAAACGGCTGCCGTCACTACGACGGTGACAAGACTGTGTGACATAATGAGGGGATGGGACAGGAGCGATATCGGAAGCTCATAATTCACGGGGACAATCATTCTGACAGGACTTAAGTGTTATTCATTTCTGCTTGTTTCGGACTCTATTATTTCGCAAAATCTGCCATCACATTCGGCATTTGTGTTTTCTTCGTTTTGATATTTCATGTTACATAGATCATTTGCACGATTTTTATGGAAATGATGTAGACCGATTGGTGACGCATATCCTAAGTTCGACTATACCACAGACGAGGAAGTGACATACAGCGTGAACCAGAACTCCCGCGACAAACTTTCAGAGGTAGTACTGTGGACCAAAACAAGATAAAATTCTATAAACATGGACTCTAAATTGCATACCTTAAGAGCTATGAACTCTTTTTCAGCTTAGGTACTGTGAAATACATCTCTTCTACTGCAGGCTCTTGCTTTCTACGTTTTCGGATGAGGTAGTATGGACTAAAACAAGAAAAAAGTCCAGTAAACACTGGGTCTAAAATGCATGTCTTAAAAACTATGAGCATGTACTCAGCAGAAGAGATATGTTTCACAATAACTAAGACGAGAAAGTGCTCATAGCTCTAAAGTTATTCACTTTAGAGCCCATAGCTCTAAAGTTATTCACTTTAGAGACCATATTTACTGGAGACTTTTTATTCGTTTTGATTCATTCCATTACCTCTGAAAACATGGAAAGCTAAGATCTTTCATTAGAAGAGATGTCTGACAGTAGCAAAGACGAACAGGTGCTTTGTCTCTTAAGGTATGCATTTTAGAGCCATGTTTACTAGGTTTTTCCTTGTTTTGGTTCATACTACCATCTCTGAAAGATTGGAGTTCTGGTTCGCATTGTATGCAGGAATAAGTGACTGTGAAATTGAAAACCTGGGCAAATCGCTCGCTAGAGGGGATGTCTAGTGCGGTGCCCGTTAGATTCTTTACTAAATATACTGAGGAACTTGCTTCTCTTCCAGCATCACATTACCTTAGGTCGCTAGAACAGCGGAGCGAGCCACATGCGCAGAAAATGTGTAGATCAATGCAAGAAGAGTAGGAAGTTTGATGTACAGAAATACAGACCTGTCTTACTGATGTGGGTTTCTTCCAGAGTAATGGGATGTATATTGTGCTCGCTTATGATGCGTTTCCTGGGGACCCAACAACTCCTATGTAGGAATAATTGTGGTTTCCGCAAGCACCGATTTTGTGGAATCAAGCTTGCTCTGCTCGTTAACGAGATGCAGATGGTAGCAAATAGTGGAGTTCGAGTTGATATCGTGTTTGTCAACTTCCAGAAATGAGTCGATACATGTCCGCATCGTCGCCAAACAATCAAAATACACGCTAACGGAATTTACGAACTGTTAAAGGTATTGGAATGAAGAATTGTTAGCAATCAGAACTCAGTACTTCGTTCTTAATAGGGAGCCATTGTTAGAAGAGAAGATATTGTCTATCACACTTCAGGTCTTGTGACTCGGTCACTGTTTCATAATATTTACGCTCTTACAAAACAACGTTTTGCACCAATATCATGACTTGAATGATTGTTGTTGTTTTGGTTGTGAACTTCTCTCTCAGTACTTTCTTGATCACAGGAAATCACTTGTGTACTGGATAAAAAGAAAACCTGCGCTCTCAGAACAGTTCTCCTGTCGAGAATTGGACAATGTGATATTTGTACACTGTTTAGTCTGATGTACCTGAAAAAGAATATTCAATATGTCTGTCACATGTGACCTACGCTGCCTAATAACCTGACGAAACTGTGAGCTTGATGTGGTGGAAGAAATAACTTCCCATGACGCTCTCTCTGCAGCCGAGTGTCCTGAAGAGCTGCATTTACGTCACCTCACCGGAAGTGCTGTAAGGTTCTTGCGGAAGGTAATTGCAGATTCTGCTTATTTATACATAGTAGCCTCAGAGTAGATTCTAATATAAGTGAATGAATATTCACTTACAGAGATAAAGGACACTTGGTGGAATTAGAGACAGGACAATTGGTGGAATTCGTGAACAAAGGAAGAGGTACAATATAATAAATTCACGAAGGCCAAACGTATGAAAACGCGATACCATGTTTTAAAAGACAACTTACATAAGGTTAAACTTCATGGATAAATAGAAGTCACAGATATAACCGCTTGACATCGCCACTGGACGTCATAGTGCAAGTATACTTAAAATAAGGCTACAAGTTTCTGGAACAGATTTTACGAGACAGAGAATCTGTTTGTTAGTCACTTGAATTTACCGACGGTTAACTCAGAAAACGATACCGATCATCATGTGTCCTATTGAGATCAAAAGCGAGAAGGAAAGCTCAACGTGTCCCATGCAAAGTTTGAATGTAAACTGCAACGTGTGCAGGACACAATTCTACATAATCCCAAAGCACGTTTGAATACGCCAACCGCATGAATACAAGCCAAATACCCGGCGCTTGCTGCAGTCCCACCATAGTACTGAAAGTTGTCAGTCGAATGCGCCCATCTCTAAAGGCACAAGGCAAGTGTCTAAATCACGTAGGCTCGATGTGCTGCCACGACGAAGAGCGCTTTTTGGTAAAAGTGCTCGAGGGGTCCAATTGAAAAATAAGTGCCCAGCGTTGTGATTGGTAGGCACCAGTCAAAGCTTCCGCATGTCTCGAAGAGAGACCTGCTGATTCCTTCACAAAGCCGGCCGATGTGGCCGTGCGGTTCTAGGCGCTTCAGTCTGGAGCCGCGTGACCGCTACGGTCGCAGGTTCGAATCCTGCCTCGGGCATGGATGTGTGTGATGTCCTTAGGTTAGTTAGGTTTAAGTAGTTCTAAGTTCTAGGGGACTGATTACCACAGATGTTCAGCCCCATAGTGCTCAGAGCCATTTCAACTTTTCAACATTTTCCTTCACAAAGTTCATCGCTCAAGTAAACAGAGACGTTCACGCGGAGGCAGCTGTTCTTCAAAACAAATTCTCATTTTATTATGCAGTATCTTTTATTTTTCACGCTCTTTCCTTTTCTTGTGAAAGGATCTCACTATCGAAAATGCTAATCTCTCCAGAACAAGATCGGTCAGAAACGATATGTTACTTAAACAAATGTATACGTTGCTAATTTACGGCACGTAAACGTTTTCTATCATTTCTGATTTCTGATCATAACTGTATGAGTGTTTATGCCTTGCATGTGTAATAATTGCTTCAATTTCTTTTCCACTGACATCAAAAGAAGCATCTAGTGTGATCCTATATAAATGCATATTCTTCGATATATTTATACACTTGTCTGTTAGAAAGAGATCCTGATTCATTACAACCGGGATGCACAAACATTTTTCATTGACAGTTTTGTACATAGTTATTATTGTAGTGATATATTTATTTCCCGATTTAGATGACTGATCTGATGCTCCCGTTTGCTGTCTTCACACCGATTCCTATACATTCGCACTTGCTTCAACTTTATTCTGAGGATGTCCGCCTGCTTAGCGGAGTGGTAACTTGCTTGCCACCCATGCAGTGGGACCGGATTCGATTCCCGGCCGGGATGGAAATTTTCTCTGCTCTTGGACTGGCTGTTGTGTTGTCCTCATCATAATTTCATCTTCATCACGGGCACGCAAGTCGCCCAATGTGGCGTCGACTGAAATAAGACTTGCACTCGGCGACGGAACTTCCCCGGATGAGGCCTCCCGGCCAACAATGTCACACGCTCATTTAATTTTTTATTCTATGTAGTTGTATGTAAATGAAATGGGGAGGGGGTGTAACGACATGTACGGGAAGGTGATACTGTTGGAAAATTGTTGCGAACTTCAGAGAGAAACTTGCAGATGATCAACACCTGGTGCAAATACTGGCAGCTGGCTCTAAAAATAAATAAATGTAGTTTAATGAACCCAGTCTTGCGGAGAACATATACCAGACTGATATTACTAGGAAGAACCGTAAGTGTAGTTCACGCACGAAAGAGATCACTTCTAGCCGCGCGGAGTGGCCGCGCAGTTAGAGGCGCCATGTCACTGACTGCGCGGCCACTCCCATCGGTGGTTCGAGTCCTCCCTCGGGCATGGGTGTGTGTGTTGTTCTTAGCATAAGTCAGTTTAAGTAGTGTGTAAGTCTAGGGACCGATGGCCTCAGCAGTTTGGTCCGTTACAAATTCACACACATTTATCACGTGTAAGAGCCTCGTTCGACTAATTGTTGCTGATTGGTTGCCTGTCTAGGAACCTTACCAAATGAGATTAACGGAAGAGACAGATAAGACTGAAAGAGGAGCTGCACTTGGTTTGTTTATTTAGTGTAAGAGTTTCACGGAAATGCTTAACAAACTGCTGTGCGTGGTGTAACAAGAAAGAGGTTATACATCACGGAGAGCCTTGCTAACAAAATAGCGTGAGCAAAAAGTATCAAGAAACATACTTTTATCTTTGTTCCCACGAAGTCTACGTTCCATAAGCTAGTGGAATAGGGAGGGGGGAAATTTTACTAGCGGACTGTGTACCCTCCTCTACACACCATATATTGGCTTGCAGAGCACGGTTCAAATGGTTCAAATGGCTCTGAGCACTATTGGACTTAACTTCTGAGGTGATCAGTCCGCTACTTAAACCTAACTAACCTAAGGACATCACACACATCCATGCCCGAGGCAGGATTCAAACCTGCGACCGTAGCGGTCGCGATTTCACGGTGAATCTGTGTACAATTTAGACGTTTTTCCCACAAAAATCGCACTGTTACACGTACTTCAACTTTGGAATACGTTCCCAGATTCCATGCCATTTCACTGCACCCTGTGTTGCACCAGTTTTCTGTACAGCAACAGAACTGTCTCTGTAGGATACTTGGAACATGTACTTTCTGACAATGCGCCTCTATAAGTTACGCAATATTTCCAGCGTGGGGCTACAAGTGTAAGTTACTTTATGAAGTCCCTACTTATTTCTTGACTCGCTTGGAATGTATTCACCCTGAATTTTAAGAGTAAATCTTTACATAACGCAGAACATCTTTCCTGTTGTTCCATATACGCGATTATTGAACATTTATGTTACACACTCGGAGTGAACGAACATGCGAATAACGAAAATCACGTCTCTCATAGACTATAAGTGTTTCAACCGCAAAAGACTAAAAGCCTTCTCGTTCTACTACGCGACGTCAATGCATCTCCGTACCCTTCTCTATTACCTACAACAAATGTTTTGTAGCTCTTTAGCATTATACGTGGAATACGAAACATTTGTTTGTCGCGAGTTTTTGAACGGAACGAAAAGGAATTTAGATCAGCAGTATGTCTGTGTACAAAGATTCATGTTTATATAGTGGCTACCCTCCCCTGTAGTCGGGGTCGTCAACGAACGCCCGTGCAGTTGCGCTCAACTCCCTGAAAATAATTAAAACTAGACGTAACAACACAACACTGAAAGATTTGTTTGAATAAAACGATTGTGTATAACGGAGGTCTGAAGATGGAGGATTAATCTTCCAAAAGCTGTAGCCTTTAAGAAAGAAATAGTGACAGAAGTTTCCTATAGTCGGTAACTGCCGCGGACCAATCTAAAACTGATAAACTTATGCTATCCGTACGGCCGGTAGGGGCGCTTGCTCTCAAGAAATGTTGTGACCCCCACCAACGTATTGTCATCAAGAAATGGGTTCAAAATGGCTCTGAGCACTATGGGACTTGACTTCTGAAGTCATCAGTCCTCTAGAACATAGAACTACTTAAACCTAACTAACCTAAGGACATCACACACATCCACGCCCGAGGCAGAATTCGAACCTGCGACCGTAGCGGTCGTACGGTTCCAGACTGTAGCGCCTAGAACCGCTCGGCCACTCCGGCCGGCCAAGAAATGGGTCCACCGTCTAAACTACAATTCGACACTTGAGAGCACAGCGCAACCAGAAAGCTCGCAGCGTTCCCGCTATAGTAGGACAGTGTGAAGCGGAGAAAGCGTCGTACGCACCTGTAGCGGTCGAACTTGGCGAACTTCTTCCAGTGCGCGGGGTCGCTGCGGTAGGCCTCCATGAGGGCCTGTACGTGCTCCACGTTGACGGAGTCGTGCTGGAAGGCGGCGTGCAGCTGGTGCGCCAGCTCTTGCAGAGTGCCGGCGGCGGGCAGCGGCTGCGGCGCCTTGCGCCAGTGCGCCACCACGTGCTGCTGCTGCTGCTGGTGTTGCCTGGCTACGCGCTCCATGCTGTGTGTCGCCCGGCCGCTAGCCGCCGCTGGCGAAACCGCGCCGCTCCCCCGCCACCACGCTCCGCGCTCTGCGATAAACCCGCTGGCCACTGACCTTCCTACGCTTTTGCATCCATTAGCAATACATTAATTTGCGAAATGGCTTGCGAAAAGACGAGCGTACGTCAGAACGAGCTATCTATCTGGAGCACACGTTTGCGTTCGAGGGCCACTAGGGTTTTTACATTTATTCGAAGGTACCGTCTCGTAGCATTCCTCAAGCAACTGAAAGCCTATTCGCAAGAAATGGTATACAATCCCAGTGACTTCTGTTCAGAACGTGTATGCATCGATCAACACCAGACTCGCGCTGTTCTGTACGCCTAAGGTGTCCTTACACTATACGATCCAGCGTATACTGTTACTGATGAAACTTTTAACCGTAATTGCTCATCTTATTCATTATTTCATTTGCCACGAACATCTCCGTGCCGGCCGATGTGGCCGAGCGGTTCTAGGCGCTTCAGTCCGGAACTGCACTGCTGCTGCGGTCGCAGGTTCGAATCCTGCCTCGGGAATGGATGTGTGTGATGTCCTTAGGTTAGTTATGTTAAAGTAGTTCTAAGTTGTAGGGGACTGATGACCTGAGATGTTAAGTCCCATAGTGCTCAGAGCCATTTGAACCATTTGAACATCTCCATACGCAGGATGCTAAAATCAATATTCCATTTGGCAGTGTAGACCAAAAGAAGCAAAACTTCCCAATAAATATGGCCTTTATAATGGATAACTTAAGAGCTATGAACACTTGTTTATCTTCGCTACTGAGAAACACATCTCTTCTACTGAATTCTCTTCAGTTTTAAGAACGACCTACAAAATATAGTAAACAAATGAGAACACATTATTCTGTTACTGTAAAATAACAGCACATCTAATGTGATCTGCCACCTACTACGCTGGCAGGAAAAAAATGCAACACCCTATAGGACAATATCATTTTGTTGACAAGTGAGGTGACGGGTGATTCATCACTGTAGCAGTATATTCAGACCAAATGGAACACACATATCACATTAAGCGGTGCCCAGACATTCGCGTCACAACACAATGTACCGCCTCTGCAGCCGACGCAGGCGTATATCCTCGCATGCGAGCGATCATAAAGGTACCGAATGGCATCCTGCGATAGATTGTCCCAAGCATCATGCGCCTTTTATTGCAGTTCGGCAATGTTTCTTGCAGGCTCTGGAAAACCAGTAAGTCCCCACTTCATCATATCCCATAAGTGTTCGATTGGCGAGAGATCTAGTCATGTTGCCAGGCATGGCAGTTGTTCTACACCTCTAAGAGCATTTTGCGTAGCATCGGTCGTATATGAATGTGCATTGTCTTGTTGAGAAAGCACATCAACTTTCTCTCGAAGACATGGCAGTAGCACGGGGATAACAGCCCGTGCAATGTAGCGGGCACTGGTTACTTTATCCAACAGAAACGCCAGAGGGCCGGCCGGTGTGACCGAGCGGTTCTAGGCGCTTTAGTCTGGAGCCGCACGACTGCTACGGTCGCAGGTTCGAATCCTGCCTCGCGCATAGATCTGTGTGATGTCCTTAGGTTAGTTAGGTTTAAGTAGTTCTAAGTTCTAGGGGACTGATGACCTCAGATGTTAAGTCCCATAGTGCTCAGAGCCATTTGAACCAAGAAACGAAACATGTGACGGCGAGTTGTAACTCATGGCCACCCCACACCATGAAGTGTGGGATGGGACGTGCGTGTAGTGGACGAATGAACTCTGGAACAGGCAGCTCACTAGGTCTACGCCATACACATGTACGTCCGTCCCTCGCATACTGACAGAAACTCACCACTGAAGACAACAGAGCGCCATTCCACTCTCCTGTCAACTCTCTCACAACACCTGAGTAGCCATGTTTGGCCGTGTCGTGGCGTCAGCGGTAGCCCGGCCAGAGGCACGCGTGACCTCAATCCTGCTGCAAACAGACGGCTCCCAATGCCCTACATGTGCCAAGATTTAGTCCTTGGATGATGTTCGGTCAACCACAGCTGCTCGCACAATGCGTCGATCTTGACGCGCGTCTGCACTATGCGGACGTCAAGAACCTGGTCTACAGGTGTGCGAATGTTCCACAGACCACTGCTGAAAGCAGCGATACATCACCGATACATACAAGCTCAACTTGTGTAGCAATCCGTCGATACGTTCATTCGTCTTCCTGCTGCCCCACAATGTGACCTTGTTCAAATGACTGAAACCGAGAGAGGTGGCGCAGTGGCTAGCACACTGGACTCGCATTCGGGAGGACGACGGTTCAATCCCGCGTCCGACCATCCTGATTTAGGTTTTCCGTGATTTCCCTAAATCGCTCCAGGCAAATGCTGGGATGGTTGCTTTGAAAGGGCACGGCCGACTTCCTTCCCCGTCCTTGTCTTATCCGAGGAGACCGATGACCTCACTGTCTGGTCTCCTTCCCCAACCAACCAACCAACCAACCAACCAAATGACTGAAGCTGTTCATCAGGAGCACGCACTCGTCAGCGGGTCGTGACTGTGCCATAGAATGAATGTTGCAAACACTGTTCACCTCCAAACCCAGCAAAGTTACTGCCTGCAGAGACAACACAGAGCGTGTACAGAGAGCCCTCCTGAGGGCCACCTGATCGCCGATGATCGTGATAGATGGATCACTAACGCTATAACCCCTTAGTATGCACATATTATACCCTGGTGCCCCTGAACACAGTCCTTGGGGGCGTTGCATTTTTTCCGGCAGTATATATACGACCTGCACTTGTGAGCAGTCGCGAAGATCATGTCTGCCATTTCCATGTGGAATAATAGGCTTTCATCATGCTGGCGAATGCAAAGATAAAACTACAATATGAAAGCATTTCACATACTTACTAAAACATAAAACGGTTCCGTTAGAACTAATATACGCGCTGCACATATCCAGAAATGTGAATAATGTTTACAGTAACACCACTAACACATGTTTACTACGTTCTGTGTCCATGGAAAATGACCGAGCGAGGTGGCGCAGTGGTTAGCACACTGGACTCGCATTCGGGAGGACGACGGTTCAATCCCGTCTCCGGCCATCCTGATTTAGGTTTTCCGTGATTTCCCTAAATCGCTTCAGGCAAATGCCGGGATGGTTCCTTTGAAAGGGCACGGCCGATTTCCTTCCCCATCCTTTCCTCACCCGAGCTTGCGCTCCGTCTCTAATGACTTCGTTGTCGACGGGACGTTAAACACTAACATCCTCCTCCTCCTCCTCCATGGAAAATGACAGAGAAATGTGTTCTCATACGTTTGTTGCATTCTCCAGGTAGTTTATAATATCAAAGAGATAACGGTAGAAGAGATATGTTTCACAGCAGCAAAGACGAGCAACTGTTCATAGCTCTTATGGTACGCGTTTTAGAGCCCATGTTCACGGGGCTTTATTTCTTTTTTGAAATAAATGTAAAATGTAAACTATGTCGACCAGAATTGTCACAGTTTACACAATATTCCAGGCTATTATGCCGCAGTCGAATGGTTTCACATTTAAACCTCACGATTTGTCCCCCTCTGCGGAGACATTTTGAAGGGGGATCATAGCTTCTTTGACTGTCCGATTCACTCCGTGGCTCGCTAGTGACTGCACATGAATTCCGTACTGGTAGCCGCAAGCAGATATCATGAAAGACTATATAGAGAGACTATAAAGTCTGTGAAACACAGAAACATTTCATTGGGAAGGAGGAGGGAGTTAAATTGAATGACATTTGGGTTCCTGTGCTGAAGAAGATGTGTACCAGTCTTCTACCATAGGGTGACAGCAACAGCGGACGGCGGCAATCGACAACGGCCAATTGCGCTCGGGTATTCAAAGCATATGACGTCACTCCACCGCGCAGGAGCCCGCGTACACGTACTTTAGCTGCAGTGAGTAGCGAGTCAGTGTGGGAATCGGACGCTCAATGAAGCTACGATACCACTCAAATATGTCCTTCACAAAAAGGGACGAAACGTTTGGTTTAAATGTGAAATCCATTCTACCACGGCATAGTAGCCGGGAACATTTTATAAACTGTCACTTTCTTGAACACCTTGTATACTCCACAAGCCACTGTGCATTGCATGACGGATGTACTTCATTCAGCTATTAGCGGTTTTTTGTTCTATTTC